>NC_140994.1:211653701-212342288 GCF_052327205.1 Somniosus microcephalus
CAGGCCACCCGCAATCGGCCGTCTCAAGTCGCCTTAGGCCCAGGCCCGGTCCCGGAGATTGGGAGGGCGGAGAGGGGAGGACGGTTACCCCGGCAACCGGGCCTGGCCAGCCGCAATTGGCCGTCTCAAGCCACCTCAGGCCCAGCCTCGGGAGGGGAGGGGGGCGAGGCTTGGGAGGGGGAGGAGGGTTACCCCGGAAACCCGGCCAGGCCACCCGGAATCGGCCGTCTCAAGTCGCCTCAGGCCCGGCCTCGGGAGTGGGGACGGGGCTCAGGAGGAGGGGTGGGGCGGGGCTCGGGAGGAGGGGGGGCAGGGCTCGGGAGGAGGGGTGCGGGGCTCAGGAGGAGGGGGTACGGGGGGGCCGCGGGAGGGGGAGGAGGGTTACCCCGGTAACCCGGCCTCTCCCCCCTCTCTCTCTCCCCCCTCTCTCTCTCCCCCTCCCCCTCTCTCTCTCTCCCCCCTCCCCCTCTCTCTCTCCCCCCTCCCTCTCTCCCCTTCCACCCCCCCTCCCTTCCCTACCCACTCCCCCCCTTCCCTCCCCCCTCCTGCTCCCCTCCCTCCCCTTCCCTCCCCCTCCCCTCTTCCCTCCCCCCTCCCCTCCTCCCCTCCCCTCCCCCCTTCCCTCCCCCCTCCCCCTTCCCTCCCCCTTCCCCCTCCCCCTTCCTCCCCCCTTCCCCCCAGTCGCGCTCTCTCTTCCCCCCAGTCTCTCGCTCTCTCTCTTCCCCCCAGTCTCTCGCTCTCTCTCTTCCCCCCAGTCTCTCGCTCTCTCTCTTCCCCCCAGTCTCTCGCTCTCTCTCTTCCCCCCAGTCTCTCGCGCTCTCTTCCCCCAGTCTCTCGCTCTCTCTCTTCCCCCCAGTCTCTCGCTCTCTCTCTTCCCCCCAGTCTCTCGCTCTCTCTCTTCCCCCCAGTCTCTCGCTCTCTCTCTTCCCCCCAGTCGCTCGCTCTCTCTTCCCCCCAGTCTCTCTCTCTCTCTCTTCCAACAACAACATGCCCTCAAAAGACCCTCGGCACCGCCGGGCACTTCAGCTAGTCTATCTATATATATAAAGCAGTTGGTTTGTCTGTCTGTCTGTCTGTCCGCTATACACTCAAAAGTTATAGAGCGTACCTACACATATGTTATATCAAAAGAAAGGTTATGATCAGGGGAGTGTCATAGGTGTATTTACTTTTAAAAAACGTTCAAAAATCCGCTCGTTAGCGGTTGACCAATCCTACCACTCATTAGCGTTGAGTGACGTGATGGTTGACCAATCCTACAGTTCAGTGACCTGATGGTTGACCAATCGGTGCGTCACGGGGGGCCTTTCATTCCGTGTGTGGGCGGGCCTAATCTTGCAGCCTCCCGAAACGTCATCGACATTTTTTTCATACCGACAGCGACAGCACCAGCACAACAAACCCCCACATTGCGGCTCCGGCACAGTATCCTGCTCCCGGCCCGCCGGAGGAGGAGGTGAGTTCGCCTCACTCGGGCCGGGCCGGGCCGGGCCTGACAACCGCTCGGCACGAGACACAGAGCAGGGGAGCGGCAGCGGCCGGCCGTCAACCGCGTGGCCCTAAAAACTGCCGTTCCACAAAAAAGCCTAGGCAATGCCAGGCCCCCCCCCCCAAGCTAGTCTATCTATCGATCTATCTTTATATATATAAATCGGTAATTCTGTCTGTCTGTCATTCTGTCATTCTGTCATTCTGTCTGTCATCGCGTGTGCGTCTGTCGGGTATGCGCTCGAAAGTTACAGGGCGTACCTACACGTGCATTACCTCCAAAGAAAGCTTACGCTTCCGAGGCGGTTTTAAGCGTATTTACATTTCGGCCGGGCTAAAATCGCCCCCGCGGTATCCCAAAAACCTTAACATTCCGCTCATTAGCATCTCATTATCCGCTCATTAGCGACAGAGTGACCTCGAGCTCGACCAATCGTACGCCGGGTTGCTGGCGTGTACCGCCGGGCCAATCGGTGCGTGTGTGGCCGGCCTTATCCTTCTGAACCGAGGTGAGTCGCCGCCATCTTGATTCCAAACTTTTCCTTTCTTTTTCCTGCTTTCTGCGTCTTAAAAAAAAACGTTGCTTTTAAAACACATATTGTTTTTAAAAACAATGATTTAGAAAGTAATTAACTTATCTAATCTCATTAATTTTCCTACCTTTCCCCGTTTTTCCAGGTAGGCCTAGAAGCCTCGGCGTCTCCTCTGCACCCACGCCCGAGCTAGGCACCTCCCGGCCCCACTCGAAGGCTGGAGGGCCGAGCCTCAGCCCAGTGCCGCTAGGGTGCGCGCGCAGCAGGAGCTGAGACGCGGCGTCTCCCTCTGGCTCGGCCGGGGGGCGGGGCTTGCTGAGCGTCCAGCGTTACCCTGGCAACCGGGCCCGCCGGCCGTCTCGCACAGCCGCAATCGGCGGTCTTCACCTCGGGGGGGGCCGCGACCCTCGGGAGGGGTCGCGACCCTCGGGGGGGGCCGCGCGCGCAGCAGGAGCAGCTGAGACGCGGCGTCTCTCTCTCTGGCTCGGCCGGGGGGCGGGGCTTGGTCAGCATCACGGTTACCCTGGCAACCGGGCCCGCCGGCCGAGCCAGAGAGAGACGCTGCGTCTCAGCTCCTGCTGCGCGCGCAATCGGCGGTCTTCACCTGGGGGGGGGGGCTGCGACCCTCGGGGGGGAGGCTGCGACCCTCGGGGGGGGCGCGACCCTCGGGGGGGCCGCGACCCTCAGGGGGGGGCCGCGACCCTCGGGGGGGGGCTCCCCTCCCTCCCCTCCCTCCCCCCCTTTTTCCCCCCCGCCCTCCCCCTCCCTTCCCCCCGCCCTCCCTTCCCCCCTCCCTTCCCCCCCCGCCGTCCCTTCCCCCCTCTCTTCCCCCCCGGCCCTCCCTTCCCCCCCTCGCCCTCCCTTCCCCCCCGCCCTCCCCCCCTCCCCTCCCTTCCCCGCCCTCCCCTCCCCCTCCCCCCTCCCCCTCCCTCCTCCCTCCCCTCCCCCTCCTCCCCTCCCCCTCCCCTCCCCTCCCCCCTCCTCTCCCCCTCCCCCCCTCCCCTCCCCTCCCCTCCCCCCCTCCCCTCCCCTCCCCCTCCACTCCCATCCCCCTCCCCTCCCCTCCCCCTCCCCTCCCCCTCCTCTCCCCCCCTCCCCTCCCCTCCCCTCCCTCTCTTCCCCCCAGTCGCTCTGTCTCTTCCCCCCCGTCGCTCTCTCTCTTCCCCCCAGTCGCTCTCTCTCTCTCTTCCAACAACAACATTCCCTCGAAAAAGCCTCGGCACCGCCGGGCACTTCAGCTAGCCTATATATAAATAGCTCTTCTGTCTGTCTGTCTGTCCTTCCGTCTGTCTGTCTGTCCTCTATACACTCAAAAGTTATAGAGCGTACCTACACATGTGTTACATCAAAAGAAAGCTTACGATTCCGGAATGGTCATAAGCGTATTTACTTTTTGGTCAGACAAAAATTGTGCCGACGGTATCCAAAAACTTTCAAAATTCAGCTCATTATCCACTCATTAGCATCGAGTGACATCAAGGTTGACCAATCGTACAGTCGAGCGACGCGACGGTCGACCAATCGCTGTGTCACGGGGCGGGTTCATTGCGCGTGCGGGCGGGCCGTCCTAGAGTCGAGTGACGTGACGATTGACCAATCCTACATTTCAGTGACCTGACGGTTGACCAATCGGTGCGTGTGTGGGCAGGCCTAATCCTTCTGAGCTGAGGTGAGTGGCCGCCATCTTGATTCCAAACTCTTCATTTCTTTTTCCCACTTACTCCGTGTTTCTTTTCAAATCTAGGAGAGGGGGGCGGGCATGGCCAGACGGAGGAGGGCCAACAGACGTCGCCACAGCAGACCTTACGTTGGCAGGGTTTTCCGACAGCAGTTTTCCTACATGAACATGCCCGGAGGAGCAGTGTGTCAGAAGGCTGCGATTTAGAAAGGAGGTGGTGACTGAACTGTGCCAGCTGCTTCAGCCAGATCTGCAGCCTCAGATAAAGTGCCGGACATCTCTGTCGGTGGCTGAGAAGATGCCTGCTGACCTGAACTTCTACGCGAGCGGCTCTTCTCAGGCTGCGCATCAGAGGCTGATCAGAAGTAGCTTCTAGGCCCCTCTCACGGAATGCTTGCTGCCATTCCAAGAACAGGAATGGAACCGGTCTGATAGCGCCAAGCCTGTGAAGGGCAAGATGCGTGTAAATAGCAGGCATGGCCATTGTAAATGAAGAAAGTGTTTTATTACACAAAATGTGGTTCCTTCAAACTTGAGAAAGCTATGGCAACAGAAAGCAAAACTAATGCACTGACACATAACCAGCTCTCACACCCAGGAGACTGTCCAAAACATAAATCACATTCCGACCATCTTCCTTGGCCTTGATTCCACTGCGACAACCAAAGCATCCAATGCCCCATCAGTGAGGCGTTCTGCCCTCTGCCTCACCCTTTCCATGTCTTGCTAGGCTGGTGCGCCACAGGTAGGCTCCCACTGCTTTGAAGGCCTACAAGGCAGTGAGTGTGTCTGGTGATGCCAATTGACCTGCCCCTTTAAGAGCTGGCCGGCGCCAGTGTGTCTCAGGGAAAGTGATTATTGACAGCACCCTCGCTGCGCCCCACCGCCGCGAAATTGGGTTGCGCCGCCGGGTTAGCACCTGAAGGGGAGCGTGCAGCGCCTGATTTAGCGCCGCAATCACCTTTAGGGGCACTGCAACCCAATATCGCGCTAGGTGGTGCTAAATTGCGCCTGGCACTAAACTTTGCACATCGCCAGGACTTGCGCCCCAAACGCGGCTATACCGAATTTCTAGGCCAAATTGTTTTTAAAAAAGTTAATTAATTTGTAAATTTTTTCTCTAACCTCTATAATTTTCCTACCTTTCACCGTTTTTGCAGGCCTCGAAGCCTGGGCCTCTGTTGCCCAGCCAGGCCCGAGCTAGGCACCTCCCGTCCCGCTCAACAAGCGGCCCGCGATCGCCGCCATCTTTCTAAAGGCTGGCGGCGCGGGACTGAGGTGAGCGTAGCCATCGCCGCCATCTTAGTAAAGGCGGGCGGGGTGGGAGTCAGCGCGCGCGTCAACGTCGGCCTGGAGCGCGCGCGTCAACGTCGGCCCGGAGCGCGCGCGTCAACGTCGGCCCGGAGCGCACGCGTCAACATCGGCCCAGGGCACGACCTGAGTCCGGCCGGGCCTCACGCGCTAGGTCACGCACCGGCCGGCTCTGAGGCGCTGATGAGCGGCGGCGTCTGTCTCTCACTCTTCCCCGCGCGGCGCGCATGCCCAGCCACAATCGGCGGTCTTGAAGCCGGCTCGGGCGGGGGGGCCGGTGCTCGGGAGGGCAGGGGGCGGGGCTCGGGAGGGCGGGAAGGTGGGGGAAGGGTTACCCCGGCAACCGGGCCCGGCCCTCTCTCACAGCCTCAAGCCGGCTCATGCCCGTTCCCGGGGCTTGGCTCCAGCGCAGACCCAGCCGCAATCGGCGGTCTTGAAGCTGGCTCGGGCGGGGGGCCGGGGCTCGGGAGGGCGGAGAGTGGGGCTCGGGAGGACGGGAAGGGTTACCCCGGCAATCGGGCCCGGCCGTCTCTCACAGCCTCAAGCCGGCTCACGCCTGTTCCCGGGGCTTGGCTCCATTTGCGGCCGCGGGCCACTCGCCCTCTCTCTCTCCTTCCCTCTGTCTCTCTCTCCTCCCCCCCTCCCCCCTCCCCTCTCTCCCCCCTCCCCCCTCTCCCCCCTCCCCTCTCCCCCCTCCCCCCTCCCCTCTCCCGCCTCCCCTCCCCTCTCCCCTCTCCCGCCTCCCCTCCCCTCTCCCCCTCCCCTCCCCTCTCCCCCTCCCCTCTCCCCCCCTTTCCCCTCTCCCCTCTCCCCCTCTCTCTCCCCCCTGCCTCACCCTCTCTCCCCCTCTCTCTCTGCCCCCTCCCTCCCCCTCTCTCTCTCTCCCTCTCTCTCTGCCCCCTCCCTCCCCCTCTCTCTCTGCCCCCTCCCTCCACCGCTCTCTCTGCCCCCTCCCTCCCCTCTCTCTCTGCCCCCTCCCTCCCCCTCTCTCTCTGCCCCTCCCTCCCCCCTCCCTCCCCCTCTCTGCCCCCTCCCTCCCCCTCTGTCTGCCCCCTCCCTCCCCCTCTCTGTCTGCCTCCTCCCTCCCCCTCTCTGTCTGCCCCCTCCCTCCCCCTCTCTGTCTGCCCCCTCCCTCCCCCTCTCTGTCTGCCCCCTCCCTCCCCCTCTCTCTCTCCCCCTCTCTCTCTGCCCCCTCCCTCCCCCTCTCTCAATTCAATTCAATTCAAATTGCTTTATTGGCATGACAAGGTACATCTTATGTTGCCAAAGCATTGAAAAATATTCATGGTTGAACACATAAATACAGATCTATCCATACAGTGTATAAACAGATATATCCCTGAGTGTATAAATATACATTCATATAATTTGTATGTACTCTTTTCTTATATTTAGTGGTTGTCCCTCTGTTTATGGCAAGCTGTAACATAGTGTGCCGCTAAGGTTACACAATTTCTCTCTTCCCCTAGTAGGTATGGGAGTTTTTGGTCGTCATTCAAATTTCTGAATTCCGGGCATATTTTTGTGAATTTTGGGTAGAAATTCTCCCTTATGCCCTGATATTTTCTACAAGCTGTGAGGAAGTGCATCTCTGTCTCCACCACTCCCTGACTGCAGTGAGAGCATATCCTGTCCTCTCTTGGTAGCCGGGTCTGCCTGTGTCTACCTTTTTCGATCGCCAGGCTACATTGTCAAAGTTTTTCTCAGTTTGCTATCCTTTACCATGGTCAGGTAATCAGCCATGTTGTATTGTCTGTTTAGGGCCAAGTAGCAATTGAGTTTGTTTTGGGTTTTTGTTGTTTCTGCCCAATATGACAGATATTTTTCCTTTTGCTTAGTGACGATTGTGTTGGGTCGAATTCTTTGTGTTACGCTGTCACTGTCCTGGGGCTGGTTATTGTTAGTAGTGTTAGTAGTTACTTCACTGAGTCCCAGGACTAGTTGACTGAGGGTATTCTTCTTTATGGTCCTCTCTTGGCATTTCAGGGCTTCGTAATGATAGCAGTGGGGGTTGCTCATTTTTAGGTGTTTCCAAAATTTGGTGGCTCTTTTTTGGATAGTGATTATTAATGGATATTGGCCTAGTTCTGCCCTGCATGCATTGTTTACGGTTTTCCTTTGAGTCCGGAGGATACTTTTACAGAATTCTGCATGTAGGATCTCAATTGGGTGTTTGTCCCATTTTGCAAATTCTTGTTGCGTTAGCGGTCCCCACACCTCACTGCCATAGAGTGCAATTGGTTCAATTACTGATTTGAAAATTTTGAGCCAAATGCTAATTGGGATTTCTATTTGGATTGATTTTTTAATGGCATAGAAAGCCCTTCTTGCTTTCTCTTTCAATTCATTCACAGCCAGATGAAAATTTCCCGTAGAACTGATTTTTAAGCCCAAGTATGTGTAGTTAGTGGTTTGTTCAATTTTGGTTGTTCCTAGTGTGAAATTTATTTTGGGTCCCTGATGTCTGGATCTTTGCTGGAACACAAGGACTTTGGTTTTTTGGGGATTTATTGTCAGGGCCCAGGTCTGGCAGAACGACTCCAGCAGATCCAGGTTCTGCTGTAGACCCTCCTTAGTTGGTGACAGCAGAACCAGGTCATCTGCATAGAGGAGGAATTTAACATTGGATTCATATAGGGTGAGGCCGGGTGCTGTAGATTGTTCAAGTAGTTTTGCCAATTCATTTATGTAAATATTAAAGAGTGTCGGTGAGATGGGCGAGCCCTGCGTCACCCCCCGCCCCTGTGGGAAGTATTTTGTTTGTTTGTCTCCAATCTTAACTACACATTTATTGTTTGTATACATTGATTTAATTACATCATATGTTTTTCCCCCTACCCCGCTTTCGATAAGTTTCAGGAATAGACCGTCATGCCAGATGGAATCGAAAGCCTTCTGGAATCCTATAAAGCATGCGTAGATTTTGCTTTTGTTTTGATGAACATGTTTGTCAATTAGGGTCTGTAGGGTGAAGATATGATCTGATATTCTATAGTTTGGTAGGAATCCAATTGGCTTTTACTCAAGACATTGTGCTCCTCAAGGAAGTTTATAAGTCTTTTGTTTATGATGCTACAGAATACCTTCCCCAGGTTACTGTTTACACAGATGCCTCGATAGTTATTTGGGTCGACTTTGTCCCCACTTTTGTATATGGGCGTTATGAGTCCTTTGTTCCAGATATCAGGGAAGTAACTGACACTCAGAACCAAGTTGAAGAGTTTTAGGATAGCCAGTTTCATTTTATCGTCTGTGTGTTTAATCATCTCGCTTAGTATGCCGTCTGCACCGCAAGCTTTTCCTGGTCGCAGGTCCTTGAGTTTTTCAAATAGTTCTTTTTCTGTTATTATGGAGTCTAGCGAGTTTTGGTTATCTTTTATGGCCATTTCGAGCTTTTCCAGTTTTTTGCATATTTGGTGTTGCTCTGGCCTTAGTGTGTTTTTCTGGTATAATTTTTCAAAGTGGTTTTCCCATGTGTCTCCATTTTGAATGGCCAATTCGTCGTGTTGTTTTTTGTGTAATGTATTCCAGTTGTCCCAGGAACAATTGGAATCAATGGATTCCTCAATGGAGCTGAGTGTATTCTTAATATACTGCTCTTTTTAGGTTCTGAGTGTGTTCCTGTATTGTGTTAGTGTCTGACAATAAGTAAGGCGTAATTCCTCGTTTTCTGGCTGTCTGTGTTTTTGGTTTGATATTTTTCTAAGTTTTTTCCTCATGTTATGGCAATCTGGGTCAAACCATTTTTCATAGTTTTTTGTTTTGGGATTGTTTTTGCTAGCTTTCAAGTTTGACCTTGTTGCCAAATTATCAAAAATATTATTTAGGTTATTCACTGCCCGGCTTACGCCTTCTTTATTGTGAGTGTATATGTTTTCCAGAAAGGTGTCCAAGAGAGCTTGAGTTGATTGAGTGCTAATTGCTTTCTGGTATTTTTCCGTGCTGTTTTTGGCCCATCTGTACGATTTTTTGGTGTTGTACAGCTTACTGGGTTGTGTTTCTGTGTTGGTTGTTTCTGTCTTTTTAAGATACATAGTAATTTCTCCCCCCTCTCTCTCTCTCCCCCTCTCTCTCTCTCTCCCCCCTCTCTCTCTCTCCCCCCAGTCTTTCTCTCTCTCTCTCCCCCCCAGTCTCTCTCTCTCTCTCTCCCCCCCAGTCTCTCTCTCTCTCTCTTCTCCCCCCAGTCTCTCTGTCTCTCTCTTCTCCCCCCAGTCTCTCTCTCTTCTCCCCCCAGTCTCTCTCTCTCTCTTCTCCCCCAGTCTCTCGCTCTCTCTTCTTCCCCCAGTCACTCTCTCTCTTCCCCCCAGTCTCTCACTCTCTCTCGTCCCCCCAGTCTCTCGCTCTCTCTCTTCCCCCCAGTCTCTCACTCTCTTTTCCCCCCAGTCTCTCGCTCTCTCTCTTCCCCCCAGTCTCTCGCTCTCTCTCTTCCCCCCAGTCTCTCGCTCTCTCTCTTCCCCCCAGTCTCTCGCTCTCTCTCTTCCCCCCAGTCTCTCGCTCTCTCTCTTCCCCCCAGCCTCTCGCACTCTCTCTTCCCCCCAGTCTCTCGCTCTCTCTCTTCCCCCCAGTCTCTCGCTCTCTCTCTTCTCCCCAGTCTCTCGCTCTCTCTTCCCCCCAGTCTCTCGCTCTCTCTCTTCCCCCCAGTCTCTCGCTCTCTCTTCCCCCCAGTCTCTCGCTCTCTCTCTTCCCCCCAGTCTCTCGCTCTCTCTCTTCCCCCCAGTCTCTCGCTATCTCTCTTCCCCCCAGTCTCTCGCTCTCTCTCTTCCCCCAGTCTCTCGCTCTCTCTCTTCCCCCCAGCCTCTCGCTCTCTCTCTTCCCCCCCAGTCTCTCGCTCTCTCTCTTCCCCCCAGTCTCTCGCTCTCTCTCTTCCCCCCAGTCTCTCACTCTCTCTCTTCCCCCCAGTCTCTCGCTCTCTCTCTTCCCCCCAGTCTCTTGCTCTCTCTCTTCCCCCAGTCTCTCGCTCTCTCTCTTCCCCCCAGTCTCTCGCTCTCTCTCTTCCCCCAGTCTCTCGCTCTCTCTCTTCCCCCCAGTCTCTCGCTCTCTCTCTTCCCCCCCAGTCTCTCGCTCTCTCTCTTCCCCCCAGTCTCTCGCTCTCTCTCTTCCCCCCCAGTCTCTCGCTCTCTCTCTTCCCCCCAGTCTCTCGCTATCTCTCTTCCCCCAGTCTCTCGCTCTCTCTCTTCCCCCCAGTCTCTCGCTCTCTCTCTTCCCCCCCAGTCTCTCACTCTCTCTCTTCCCCCCAGTCTCTCGCTCTCTCTCTTCCCCCCAGTCTCTCGCTCTCTCTCTTCCCCCCAGTCTCTCGCTCTCTCTCTTCCCCCAGTCTCTCGCTCTCTCTCTTCCCCCCAGTCTCTCGCTCTCTCTCTTCCCCCCAGTCTCTCGCTCTCTCTCTTCCCCCCAGTCTCTCGCTCTCTCTCTTCCCCCCATTCTCTCGCTCTCTCTCTTCCCCCCAGTCTCTCGCTATCTCTCTTCCCCCCAGTCTCTCGCTCTCTCTCTTCCCCCCAGTCTCTCGCTCTCTCTCTTCCCCCAGTCTCTCGCTCTCTCTCTTCCCCCAGCCTCTCGCTCTCTCTCTTCCCCCCCAGTCTCTCGCTCTCTTTTCCCCCCAGTCTCTCGCTCTCTCTTCCCCCCAGTCTCTCGCTCTCTCTCTTCCCCCCAGTCTCTCGCTCTCTCTCTTCCCCCCAGTCTCTCGCTCTCTCTCTTCCCCCCAGTCTCTCGCTCTCTCTCTTCCCCCCAGTCTCTCGCTCTCTCTCTTCCCCCCAGCCTCTCGCTCTCTCTCTTCCCCCCAGTCTCTCGCTCTCTCTCTTCCCCCCAGCCTCTCGCTCTCTCTCTTCCCCCCAGTCTCTCGCTCTCTCTTCCCCCCAGTCTCTCGCTCTCTCTCTTCCCCCCAGTCTCTCGCTCTCTCTTCCCCCCAGTCTCTCGCTCTCTCTCTTCCCCCCAGTCTCTCGCTCTCTCTCTTCCCCCCAGTCTCTCGCTATCTCTCTTCCCCCCAGTCTCTCGCTCTCTCTCTTCCCCCAGTCTCTCGCTCTCTCTCTTCCCCCCAGCCTCTCGCTCTCTCTCTTCCCCCCCAGTCTCTCGCTCTCTCTCTTCCCCCCAGTCTCTCGCTCTCTCTCTTCCCCCCAGTCTCTCACTCTCTCTCTTCCCCCCAGTCTCTCGCTCTCTCTCTTCCCCCCAGCCTCTCGCTCTCTCTCTTCCCCCCCAGTCCCTCGCTCTCTCTCTTCCCCCCAGTCTCTCGCTCTCTCTCTTCCCCCCAGCCTCTCACTCTCTCTCTTCCCCCCAGTCTCTCGCTCTCTCTCTTCCCCCCAGTCTCTCGCTCTCTCTCTTCCCCCCCAGTCTCTCGCTCTCTCTCTTCCCCCCAGTCTCTCGCTATCTCTCTTCCCCCCAGTCTCTCGCTCTCTCTCTTCCCCCGGTCTCTCGCTCTCTCTCTTCCCCCCAGTCTCTCGCTCTCTCTCTTCCCCCCCAGTCTCTCGCTCTCTCTCTTCCCCCAGTCTCTCGCTCTCTCTCTTCCCCCCAGTCTCTCGCTCTCTCTCTTCCCCCCAGTCTCTCGCTCTCTCTCTTCCCCCCAGTCTCTCGCTCTCTCTCTTCCCCCCAGTCTCTCGCTCTCTCTCTTCCCCCCAGTCTCTCGCTCTCTCTCTTCCCCCCAGTCTCTCGCTCTCTCTCTTCCCCCCAGTCTCTCGCTCTCTCTCTTCCCCCCCAGTCTCTCGCTCTCTCTCTTCCCCCCAGTCTCTCGCTCTCTCTCTTCCCCCCAGTCTCTCGCTCTCTCTCTTCCCCCCAGTCTCTCGCTCTCTCTCTTCCCCCCAGTCTCTCGCTCTCTCTCTTCCCCCAGTCTCTCGCTCTCTCTCTTCCCCCCAGTCTCTCGCTCTCTCTCTTCCCCCCAGTCTCTCGCTCTCTCTCTTCCCCCCAGTCTCTCGCTCTCTCTCTTCCCCCCAGTCTCTCGCTCTCTCTCTTCCCCCCAGTCTCTCGCTCTCTCTCTTGCCCCCAGCCTGTCGCTCTCTCTCTTCCCCCCAGTCTCTCGCTCTCTCTCTTCCCCGTCTCTCTTTTGTGGGCGGGGCCTAATCCTTCAAACTGCCGTTAGTGCGGGAGCAGGAGCTGAGCTGAGGTGAGCGGTGGCCATTAAAGACCGGCCGGGCCTGAAGCTAAAAATATGGTAATGGCCGTGAGGAAATTGTTGATTCATTAGTATTGATTCAGGAATTTCTCTCTCTCTCTCTCTCTCTCTCTCCTTCCCCCCCTCTCTCTCTCTCCTTCCCCCCCTCTCTCTCTCACCCTCGCGGCCATCAGGGGTCAGCCCAACTGAGAGACTCGGTGCCATTCCCTCTTTCCTCCCCGCCCAGCGAGCAGGTGAGCGGCGGCGCACGGGGGCTCCGGGTCATGGGCGGGACCTAGTGGCGGCGCATGGCGGCTCCGGGTCGTGGGCGGGGCCTATTCCTGCAGCCTGCCGTGAGTGCGGGACTGATACACCCTCGCGGCCATCAGGGGTCAGCCCTACCGAGAGACTCGGCGCCATTCCCTCCTTCCCGCCCAGCGAGCAGGTGAGCGGTGGCGCACGAGGGCTCCGGGTCATGGGCGGGGCCTAGGGAGGGAGGGAGAGAGAGCGGGGAGGGAGTGGGGGAGAGAGAGGGGCAGGGGGAGAGAGAGGGGCAGGGAGAGAGAGGGGGGCAGAGAGAGAGGGGAGAGAGAGAGCGGCAGGGAGAGAGAGGGTGAGGGAGAGAGAGAGGGTGAGGGAGGGAAAGGGTGAAGGGGTGGGAGAGGGAGGGAGAGCTCGCCTTCTTCCTTCCTTCCTTCGGCGCCGCAATTCAAACTTCCCGCCGACCTCACAAAATGGTGGCCGCCCTTCTTCACCCGCCGGGCTCTGAGTCCAGCCCCTTCCCCGGGGTGTCTTCCTCTCTTCTCTATCTCCTTCCCTCACTCTCTCCTTCCCTCTCTCTCGCTCTCCTTCCCTCTCTCTTTCTCTCTCTCTCCTTCCCTCTCTATCTCTCCCTCCTTCCCTCTCTCTCTCTGTCTTTCTCTCCTTCCCTCTCTCTCTCTCTCCTTCCCTCTCTCTCTCCTTCCCTCTCTCTCTCTGTCTCTCTCTCCTTCCCTCTCTCTCTCTCTCTCCTTCCCTCTCTCTCTCTCTCTCCTTCCCTCTCTCTCTCTGTCTCCTTCCCTCTCTCTCTCCTTCCCTCTCTCTCTCTCTCTCCTTCCCTCTCTCCTTCCCTCTCTCTCTCCTTCCCCCTTTCTCTCTCTCTCCTTCCCTCTCTCTCTCTTTCCCTCTCTCTCTCTTTCCCTCTCTCTCTCTTTCCCTCTCTCTCTCTCTCCTTCCCACACAGGCAGACAGACAAACTCATTTATATATATCCTTCCCCCCGTCTCTCTCTCTCTCTTCCCCCCAGTCTCTCTCTCCCCCAGTCTCTCTCTCTCTCTTCCCCCCAGTCCCTCTCTGCCCCCAGTCTCTCTCCCCCCCTGTCTCTCTCTTCTCCCCCCAGTCTATCTCTCTCTCCTTCCCCCTCTCTCTCTCTCTCTCCCCCTCTCTCTTTCTCTCCTTCCCCCTTTCTCTCTCTCTCCTTCCCCCTCTCTCTTTCCCCCTCTCTCTCTCTTTTCCTCTCTCTCTCTCTCTCCTTCCCACACAGACAGACAGACAAACTCATTTATATATATAAAAATTATTTCTACTTTTTTCATAACAACATGCCCTCAAAAAACCCTCGGCACCGCCGGGCACTCCAGCTAGTATATATATACATAATAATATGTGTGAAGAGTTATACCAGAGTAACATATGAGGAGAGATTGAGTAGATTGGGACTCTACTCATTGGAGTTCAGAAGAATGAGAGGCGATCTTATTGAAACATATAAGATTGTGAAGGGGTTGGATCGGGTGGATGCAGGGAAGATGTTCCCGATGATGGGTGAAACTAGAACTAGGGGGCATAGTCTTAGAATAAGGGGCTGCTCTTTAAAAACTGAGATGAGGAGGAACTACTTCACTCAGAGGGTGGTAGGTCCATGGAATATGCTGCCCCAAAAAACTGTAGAAGCTACATCATTACATAAATTTAAAACAGAAATAGACAGTTTCCTAGAAGTAAAGGGAATTAAGGGTTACGGGGAGCGGGCAGGAATTTGGACATGAGTCTAGGTTCGGATCGGTCATGGCCCTGTGGGTAGCGGAGCGGGCCCAGGGGCCGTGTAGCCTGATCCTGCTCCTATTTCGTGTGTCTAATTCTGTTAGATGCAGGAGCTGGTTATGTGATAGTGGATTGGCAGTTAGGATCAGATCAGCCATGATCTTATTGAATGGCGGAGCAGGCTCGAGGGGCCAATTGGCCTACTCCTGCTCCTATTTCTTATGTTCTTATGTAATAAGGGGATCACAGGAAATGGCCTGGAACCAGAATCTGCAAGAAAATTAACAGTCAGAACCTAATCCCCAAATTAACTCAGAGTGCAGGGGAGAAACAGAGACAGGTGAAAACTGAATAGCTGAACGCACACTGGGCCAAAAGAATATAAAGACTGAAACAAAAATATTGTTTTGGCAATCATAGATCTTGCAAACTGAGCACAATACAGCAGAACACTTTACTAGTTGGTATTTAGCCATCTTGTAGACTAACATACAATGAATAAAATTGACTTCTGTGTAATATTTCAGACTAGTGCAAAACATTAGCTACATTACTGTGTGCCTCTAATTTCTCACAGGGTGCCTGTGTAAAGTAGTTAGTGGAACCTGAATGTTTTCAATTGGAGGCAGGAGGGATCATCTATAAGATGATTTACCCAGGTTGGCATGTCCTGGTAGTTGGTTGCACAATGGGAGTAGAAGAGATCTGGGAGTCAGATGACCAGCCACACTGTCAAGTCCATTTGCACCTTACTGTTCTGTGGCCCAGTACATTGGTACTAAAGTACAGTGCCACAATATCCCTACCAAGTATATACAGTTTGAATAATCTGTGGCGCTTTGAAGTGGCTTTGTGCAATTCATTGAATTTGCTTGTCACTTACAGACAAAATTTGTAAATTTATTCTGTTTTTTCACTGCTTATTTCTCCTCCAGATAATTCATCGCGATATCAAACCTGAGAATGTTCTGGTCTCGGGGTCTGGTGTTGTTAAACTATGTGATTTTGGCTTTGCACGTACGTTGGCTGCACCAGGAGAGACTTACACAGAATACGTGGCCACTCGCTGGTACAGGGCTCCAGAGTTAGTAGTCGGTGACACCAAATATGGAAAGTAGGTACATATTGTAAAGAATCCTTTTCTTTTCTTAGTTCACAGAAGTAGAAGAATGTGCAGCTATTCCCTGCAACAGCTCTGTGGTATTGAGCCATATAGATCAGGAAGGACCCTTGTTTGATCCCTGGTTTGTGCTGAGCTAGCTGACTTGAGTCAGGTGCAACAGATCTCAATATCCACAGGCTAGAGAGAGGAAAAATCGACCAAAATCTCCAGTCTTGATTACTATCCTTTGCTGCATGGGCACATATGTGGGACCTCAGGTGAGGAAAATATTTCAGGCTCACTGTGATGCCCTTGTGGTTGAATAGCCTGCTGATAATCATTGCCTAGGATCACACAGGAAGAATAGTCATTTAGGAGAGAAGAAATAAAGGACAAAAACAAAGGGAAAATGAGGCCATTCTTAAAGCTCACGGTGGGGGGGGGGGGTTGGGGGGATTCAGTTGGTTAGCACCTCCCATTAGTGCCAGCAGCGCCAGGGCGAGGTGAATCCAGCGGACACACGGAAAATCCAGTCCCCCCGTTGCGCCGCTGGTACGAGGAACCGCCGGGGACTTCAACGCCTGGCAGATCGTGACATCAGTGAGCGTGCCACCTACCTTAGTGCCTCGACCAGACAGCGGCAGGGAGAGGAAGTGCAGAGCTGCAGGACACTGGCTCCAGGGACATTATTTAAAGGCATCTGCATTAATCACTCGCAGTTGTCAAGGCAGGTTAATTTCAGTGGTTTCTTGTCAGTTTCAGCTAGCGGATCACTTTGCATGAGTAATTTCAAGGTTCTTTTTTATCAACAGTGTTCTGACAAGTGCAAAGTGGCTACATTTATTGTTCAAAGATTCAAACTGCTACACTTGGCAACATTAATGGGGTTATACTGGCATGCTACCTCGCCCTCCAGGATCTATGGTGGAGGGAGCGCAGGCAGCCAGAAATACAGGAACATGTGCGCAGGAGGATGAGGAGGACTTCAGGGCTATCACCAGGAGGCCTTACCCTCCGAGAGTATTCCGACAGCACCTCTCCTACCTTCAATTAAGCAAGGAGCAGTGTATTAGATGGCTCCGCATCACCAAGGTGGTGGTCACAGAACTCTGCCACCTTCTCCAAACAGACCTCCAGCCTCACAGCAGGATGACTTTTACCATTCTTGTGTCATGCCATATTACAGCGTCCTCCTGGGCACAAAGGTGAAATGAGAGAGACCACAAAATATTGCAAACTCCATTAATAAATTTATGCATAAACATATCACACATATCACATTCATTCTAATATCTAATGAGCCTTGTGCCTGCCTTAGTTGAATAGCTGTCATTGTGCGCAAGATGTGGGTGTGAGTGTTGGTAGGTAGAGATTGTTGGTGGGTGAGCGGTGGGGGTCTGGTGCTTTGGGCAGTGTGTGAAGCTTGTGGTACAGATGGTGGTATGTAACATTTGTTGTAGCATTCAATCACCCTGACCACCTGACTGAGGTGGATCTGCCATGAGCACACCGGCTTCAGTCCTCCGGCTCCTTCTCTTTGTTGTGCTTCTCCTTGCTGAGGCAGCTGCACAACCAGCAATGCTGAGAGTGAGGTGCTGCAGTATCAATGAACCTCCCCTTTAAGTACTGATGAATTGAGATTAGACTGCACCCGATATTGGTCCACCCTTTGAGTGTAACGCCACTGAGCTAGGCCTTTAAGACTTGATTTAGCGACCCAATCATTTCTTTGAACAGTGAGAATGAATTTTGCGTGCAGTCTAAAGCATTAACGCCTGGCGCTAATTCTCAAACTTTTCTAAAGATACCACCCATTCCTGGGCTATCATGAATTTCTAGCCCATTGACTTTAACTAAGCTGGTCTTGCTGCTGTGAACTGGTCAGAAACTGGATGAGAGTCAAACAGGCAGTCTTGAGAGAGGTTGGACAGCAATGATACCTTCAAGGACCTTGGACAGAAAGGACAGATTAGATACAGAGCGGTAGTTTGAGAAGATAGAATAGTCGAGGGCAGGCTTTTTAAAAATGATAATGATGTTGAAAGGGGTGGGAGCAATGCTTGATGGTAAGAAGAGGTTTACAATGTTGGCAAACATGGAACTGAGAAGGCAGTTAGGAGTCGGGTTAGAAGGCCTTAATGTATCAGACGGCAGGGTTTATGGGAAAAATTAATCTTGGGGCAGATGGTGCAGGGAATGTAGGTTGGGGAGCCTGGAAACAAAAAAGCCCATATGCTTCTCACATCTAGTATTTAAGGTGAGCATGGAAGGATTGGCAAAATGAGGCTGGATAAAGCAATTAGTGGCAGAGAAGGGGATACAAGGATTTGGTTAGAGAGAGGGAAAGGTGGTACTACATGAGATGGTTGTCAGGCTGATCGTATACCTCATGCATTCTAGCCTACGGCCATGAAGGTTCCTATTGTATCAGGGAGAGCAGTGAAGGTCAGAGACCATCTGGTATCTGGTGGAGGTTGAGATTGAGGGGGAAAAGAGGGCAAAGAAATTGGAGAAAATGAGCAAGGTGAGTTCACTCTGCAAGTTTCCAGAGATGAAGAGATGCTGAATACAAAGGTTGAGTGAGGTTAGAAAGGAAATTCTGCTGTCAGATGCTGGGAGGAAGGGCGTGCTGTTGGGTTGCTGGTAGATAATAATAAGGCTCTTGAAGGAGAGGGGCAAGAGTGGTGGAGAATGAGGCAATCAAATGTGGAGAAGGTGTCTTGGGGAAGGCCAAGGCAAGACATGGAAATGATGCCGCGCTGCCTTCATGACACAGCTGAGATCAGCAACTTGGAGTGTTGGGAATTATGGGTGTTATTTCATTGCTGATCACTTACCAGTTGCAGTGAGGTGTCAGAGTACTGTACCATTGCACTGGCATAACATACTGCACCAACAAGTGGTTTCCCCAGACTTTGTTGGAACCTCCTCCTTCTGAACTATGTGATGATTGACTGCTACCCAGAACAGTGAAGCTTTTCTCTTTTCATTTGTGGTAGTTATTATTTGACATTAGCTGTGTTCAATGGATAGTAGTTGAATAGCTGTGTGTGCTATTAGTACGTTTATATTGTTTTGGGGCAGAACAGTGCTGGGAGATGGAACATTTTCAGCTTTTTGTACCCAGTATCAGCATCAAATGCTCCCAGGGTTTTATGCAGAGTTATTTTTTGTTGCAGCAGTTTATTAAATATTAGGATTAAGGACTCCATGTGCACTCTTAATGTTGTGACATTTCAAAATTAAGTGAACATTTGGGACCAGGTGCTATCTTACAGCAAAAAAGACACATAAAAATGTATTTCATAAACTGTAAGTTATAGAATAGATTAATTAATAAACCTTACTAATTTAGCTAGAGGCATTCTATATAACAGCCTAAAGAATAATGATGCCTTCATGTAAATAGCCTCACAGGGAATTAAGTTATTCTTAATTATTCATTTTTATCTCCCTTTTAAAAAGATGTATTTTGTTGTGTGGTTTTAGCTAGTTGGATGCATTATATGTAATGCCATGCTGAACTGAAGAGATAATCAGAAGGCACCTGCAATAATGCTACAGGGCCGCTTGTTAAACTGCTGACGATGCAAAATAGTCTCAAGCCTGCAAGAGTTGACTAATGCTGCTGTGTGGAGCAGATGCCTGCAGTGATTTTTGTTCTGAGTGGTTCAAGCAAAAGTGTAGGTTGAAGGCCCTGCATTAGCTCATATCCATAATTCTACTTTTTGCATTATAAAATGATGGGCTGTAGTAAATTAATTAGTTGCAGGAGTGCTCCTTACTTTCCTTCTCATATGGCTTATTACCAGCTGCAAGACAAATATGCACTAACTCCTGGAACTGGTCAGTAATTTTTCAAAATTGTGATGATGATCTTGACTTAACAGGAGGCATGTGTTAAGAGTACAAGATTATACAATGTAATGCACAGGGAATGTAATTAACTAGTGCCTGTCTTATGCTGCACTATAACAAATCAAAATGCAATAAAGCATGTACATTTTTGTTAGGCAAGGGTATTAAGGGTTACAGAACCAAGGCGGGTAGATGGAGTTGAGATACAGATCAGTCATAATCTAATTGAATGGCAAAACAGGCTTGAGGGGCTAAGTGGCCTACTCATGTTCTTATGTAAGTATTCCTGAATATTTAGTAGCAATACTCAACTTCTATACTTAGTTCAGAAAGAGTCAGTTTGATACATCAGGACCTGTAAATACGCCTGATGGTTTTCCTTTTGGGGTCCCCAACTTGAATACCTGTCATTCAGGTCATTCATGATAGGCTAATAGCAGGCTGAATGTCAGCAAGTGTAGTAAATTTCAGAATCCTTGTTAATAACACACTCACCTGTCAGTGTTGATATGGTGCTGACACTTGGACATTTACTAACAAACTTGAAAAGAAACTAGATGGCACCTACACAAGACTATTTACAAAAGCCTAATAGCTGGAAAGACCACATTCCCAATGAGATACTATACAGAGACTAAGGTTAGAGGGCAGCGAATAATTGGACCAGGGAGTGCAGACTTCATTCAATCCCTGTTTTAAAGTTGTACATTCTATCTTTATTTTTGTATTTGACCTTGATTTTATTTTATAAATCAAACAAATGGTAGAGAAGTAGAGTTGGTTGGAGCCTAGAAATTTTTCTGCAATACAGGCTGAGGAGCTGGGCGCCACAAAGCTGAAGTGTTACTAAGTCCCACCACTGGTGGGAGGTTGTCATTACAGCCTGACACGTTTGCACAGGCATTTACCGTTATAACTGTGGACGTAGGAATTTATAACAGAAAAAGCTGACACAAAACTGTGACAAAAACATGGCAACAGGAAGTAAGATTTTGAAGACAGGAAGTGCACACAGTTGTAAGATTTTTAATCTGTTACAGATATATTCACAAGATCATCCATACATTTTTCCTTAAAAATCAAACCATAGGAATTTATGGCAAAACCTTTCAATTGCTTCTTAACAAGTTGAAATACCATTAACTTAGGGTCATTACATTAAAGTATATTACACCTGTTCAGAATTTTAGAAAAATGGAAAAAGTGGAAAGTGGACTGTTGCATTAATGCACAAAATTACCACTTTAATATATTGTCCCGGCCAATATTTATCCCTCAAATCAACATTACTAAAACAGATTATCACATTGTTGTTCATGGGAGCTTGCTGTGTGAAAATTGGCTGCCACATTTCCTACATTACAACAGTGACTACACTTCAAAAGTACTTCATTGGCTGTGAAGAGCTTTGGGACGTCCTGAGGTTGTGAAAGGCGCTATATAAATGCAAGTCTTTTATTTGCACGTGTGCTAGCTCTAACACACAGAGCAATTAAAGTCTGTCATCTTTATGTTCAAGGATGTTTTCTAAGAGATAACTGATTCTAATAAATATTTTTTAAAAATATTCATACATATTTTCTTTACAAGACCTGTGGACATTTGGGCGTTTGGATGCATGAGTATTGAAATGGCAACAGGAAATCCTTACCTGCCTGGAAACTCTGACTTAGACCAGATCCACAAGATAGTGACACAAGTGGGTGAGTACAAATCAAAAGGCTTAATTATTATTCGAGGTCTACTGCACCAGTTATTCATATGAATTTAACAAACAACATATTTTTAAAAATGAAGTGCATAAAAATGTAATATTACACATTAGAATAATAAGTATCCTTTCAGCAGCTACTAGTATGTAAATGTAATTTTATTAAAGAGGGACATGCTCAGTTGAATTGCACATACTCCTAAATGCTCTGATGGGAAATATCGCGATGTACACATGGGTCTCCAAGACTCGCCCTATGATTTTTTTTCTCTCCTTTTTTTCGCCCCTTTTCCGTTCCTCTTCTGAAGGCTGAGATTGATGTTGGGGTACAGTTCCATAGCTGGCAGTAGTTCTTCAGTACCTTGCCATAAGTTCCATTCTTGATGTTGAGCCTAGAAAGTGAGTGTCAGCAAACTGTTCAACTGTGGATGGCATCACAGATTACACTGATCCTGTCTTTATCCAGCACACACACACACACACACACATACACCTGGAACTCAGGATTTTTTCCACTGTTCCCAAGGAACTGAAACCAACAATAGAGCCCAACCACCATGCCAGCTGAAATCATCTAATTCAACACTAAGAACGGGATTAAATCTGGTACCTTTCTGGCCTGTATGGCTCAGTAACACACCATATGCTGCTTTTGCCCAGTACACCATTGGAGAGCTATGTTCTTGAGTTATATTCTTTAAAGTTCAGGGTAGTCTGTCAGCAGTCATTTGTACAAAATGAACCCCTGTGATATCAACAACAACAGCAACAACTTGTATTTATATAGCACCTTTAACATAGTAAAATGTCCCAAGGCGCTGCACAGGAGCAATATAAAACAAAATTTGCCACTGAGCCACATAAGGAGATATTTGGGCAGATGATCAAAAGCTTGGTTGAAGAGGTAGGTTTTAAGGAGCGTCTTAAAGGAGGAAAGAGAGGTTTGGGGAGGGAAGTTTAGGGCCTAGGCAGCTGAAGGCACAGCCGCCATTGGTGCAGCAATTAAAATTGGGGATGCTCAAGAGGGCAGAATTAGAGGAGTGCACATATCTCGGAGGGTAGAGGGGGTGAAGGAGATTTCAGAGATAGGGAGGGGTGAGGCCATGGAGGGATTTGAAAACAAGGATGAGAATTTTTTTATTGATTTTGCATCATTATTAAGTGTCAGCCACTCACACTCTGGAACAACAGTAGTTGGGACATATCTATTGAATTTTGGGAATGACAAATTTGGCATTTTTTCTAGTAACTGACTATTTAGTTTGACAATCCAGGTGAACAGTCAAGGGCACTGAGTACAACTGTTTGTGCAATATTTATGTTATGGATGTGGTCTGAGCATGCTTGAGTATTTTAATGCTTCTCTGACTGTTGCGGGCATATGGCACATCTGTACTGGAACGTAAATTTAACTTGAGGTCCAGCCTCAACCTCAGCCCCAAGTACTTCCCTTGACTATTACTGCCCCTTACTACCCAGAGGAAATAGTTTCTATCTACTCTATTGAATCCCTTTATCATTTTAAACACCTCACTTAAATCACCCCATTCTTCTAAACTCAAGGGAATACAAGCCAAGTTTATGCAACGTGTCCTCATAATTTAGCCCTTTAAGCCCTGCTATAATTGGTGTCTGTCACTGCTGATGAGGAGAAATAAAATGACCATAGTTCATGATTACCACCCAGCCACTCCTGCTGGGAATTGGGGTCAGCTGTGATGGCTGTCGCACTCATATAGACTGTCTACACTCACCGTGGCCATGGTGAATAGTCACTTGGGCAAAGCGTGTACATGAACTGTACTCTTGCAGGAAAGGAGAGAAGGTTGAGGTGGGGTATAAAAACACATAGGGCTGGATTATGCTCTCAGCAGTGAACGAATGTTACACTTACACTTGTCCATAGACTTTCTATGGGGTTTTGCAATGGATCTTACTGTAAATTAGAGAGCCAAAAACTGCAGCGCCCTCTACAGAGCATCTGGGACCCGTGTGAACTGTGTATCTCTTTAATCAATCAGATTGAAGAATAATTTACGAGCAGTGCAGAGTCTGAACCAGGAACTGTCAGTTAGAATATTGAATTCAATCTTAATCAGGTATTGAAAGCAAAATAAAGAGAGGGAAAGAAAGATTTGATTAAGAGAGAGATAAAAGAGACAGAAAGCAAATGTAATTTTTTTTTATTTAAAAACATTTTTTAATCAACAATAATTAATAGCTGGAGTGAGATTCCACACTTGTAAAGGTACATTTTCAGTGCCAGAGAGGTTGTTTGGCAGTAATTAAGACTTACCACACCATTAAAAGGGTTATTACACTGGAATGGACAAGCCCTAACTTTTTCTGGTGAGTTTAATCCGTATCTATGAGGTAAGTACAACAATTCCACGCCATTCAATGTATTTGATGGGGAGCCAGATGGTGAGATGCCGTTTTTGGGAAGCTTTTGGAGGAATGTCACATCTCAGACAGCACCCTCCGAATTTCCACTTTTAACTGCGAATGTGCGGTCGCCAGAAGTTGCTGTCCAATTTCCACGTAAATAACAGTGAGCGCTGTTAGCCTCATCATTATTTCTACAGCAAAATCCAACCCATGAACTACAAGGACCAACTGAGAAATCCCAGTGAGTGTAAATATAGTGTTAGAATCTTTCTCCACCTCAGGAGCCTACTGTCAACAAGGGCAGACGTCGATGACGAAGTCCAACACCGCCTTCAGTGTGCCAGTGCAGCCTTCGGTCGCCTGAGGAAGAGAGTGTTTGAAGACCAGGACTTCAAACCCGGCACTAAGCTCATGGTCTACAGAGCAACAGTGATACCCGCCCTGCTGTATGCCTCAGAGACACAGCAGGTACCTCAAAGCACTGGAGAGGTACCACCAACGCTGCCTCCGCAAGATCCTGCAAATCCATTGGCAGGATAGGCGCACCAACGTCAGTGTTCTCGCTCAGGCCAACATCCCCAGCATCGAAGCTTTGACCACGCTCGATCAGCTCCGATGGACAGGTCACATCGTCCGCATGCCCGATACGAGACTCCCAAAGCAAGCGCTCTACTCAGAGCTCTGACACGGCAAAAGAGCCCCAGGTGGGCAGAGCAAATGCTTCAAGGACACCCTCAAAGCCTCCTTGAAAAAGTGCAACATCCCCACTGACACCTGGGAATCCCTGGCCCAAGATCGCACAAAGTGGAGGAGAAGCATCCGGGAAGGCGCCGAGCACCTCGAGTCTCTTTGCCGGGAGCAAGTGGAAGCCAAGCGCAGGTAGCGCAAGGAGCGCACGTCAACCCAAGCACCCCACCCACCTGCCCCTTCAACCACCATCTGTCCCATCTGTGACAGAGACTGTTGGTCCCGCATTGGACTCATCAGTCACCTGCGAACTCATTTTTAGTGTGGAAGCAAGTCATCCTCGGTTCCGAGGGACTGCCTAAGAAGAAGAAGAGAATCTTTAAGCTATATGGTAATTCAGATAAATACTGGTCTGTTTAAGGACTCTTACAGTATTAGTTGTTGCAGTCAACTAACTTCTGAGCTGCCTTATTTTAATCTGCACTGTTTCTTTTGATCAGGAAATTTAACACCACGTCTCAAGAGTCTTTTTAGCAAAAATCCTACGTTTGCCGGGGTATGTCTACCAGACATCCAAAGACCTGAATCGCCAGAAAAGAGACTATTAAGATGTAATCCTTTGTTGACTCTGCTGGTAAAGGTAAAAGTGGTTGAGGGGAAAACAATTATTAATCAGTTATCAGACGGATGTGTTCTGTGATTATTCGGTTTTCTTAAATGGGAATTGTACTCTGCTGAATGCCACCTAATGTTTAAAAGGAAGATACTGTATACACTTACTGGTGTTTCTCAGTCAGCCATTGTTACTGCTTTAAAACTGCTGAATGCAGTCAATGTGGATTCAGACATTTTCTATAGAATTACCCTCCCCAATATAGCATCATGACATTCCATTCAAATGACATAATCAGCAGGAATGGTGAAAAAAACACTGGGGCTAAAATTCCACAGCCTTTTCGGCACATTTCCACTTCCCATTGCAATTCCGGCAGAAGTGCAATCAAAGGGTTACACACTGGGCCATAGCCTAGACCTCTAAAGACAGCAATAATTATTGTCCTATAGGTATTGTCAAAACCCTTACAAATCGTCTTTTGAGGGCAGCAGGCTCCAGACTTACCACCTGGTATGGGTAGGCAGGTGCCCAAAATGTGCCCCTAGTGTTGAAGGCGCCTGCAATGAATCTTCATATGACAGAACCTTCCACTGTTCCCACACAGGGGTCCCTGGTGGGTGGGATTCTGGCATAACAGACTAAGCATTTTCAGGGTCACCATGCCTGGGAGGAGATACTGAGCTCTACACTATGGTGGAGCTAAATTAACAGTAGTACATATGCACATGTTAACCCAGCATTATTTCAGGATGAGCTGAGTGTATTATTTCCAGATCAGTTCAGCTCTTATATGGGGTGAAGTGATAATCTTTGTCTTCTGGAGAGTGGCAGTCTTTCAGAATCAACTTTAAGTGCCAGACACAGAACATAGAAGTGTGACTGCAGATCCAAAAAGTCCAAAAATTGCAAAGATATTGGCCCAGAAATTCGGGTCTCCACGGGTGAGTACGCACGGGGTACTCACCCGTAGGCCGAATGGAAGTGCCGGTTTTCTGCATGCACTGCGCATGCGTGGGAAACCGGCACTTCTGATCCTCTGAACGAAGGGGTTCAGAGGTCGAACGCGCGTGCAGGGGAGGCTGCGCGTGCACTTTGAACTTAGGTTTTTTTTGCAGGTTTTCCCGGGATCGTAAGCCTGCAGTATTTAGAAATGTAAAAAGCAGGCATAAGACCTGCTTTTTGCAAGGTAAGTGGTCAATTAATTAAAATTAAAACATTTTTTCCACAGGTTTATTATTTTTAAATACTTTAAAGCAAGGTAAGTTTATTTTTAGCCCCGTTAGAATATAAAATTATTTTTTTCAAAAATTTATATTATTGTTTAAAATAGTTATTTAATGTAATTTATAGTTTATTTAAAAAGTGTGATGTTTTTAAAAAATTTATTTGAAGGTTTACTGCTATTTTGGGGCCGTAGTATTCATAAGTTTTGACAGGTCTTTCTCCTCCGATTGGCTGCCCATGGCTCACGTGATCCCAGGGGACGCATCACACTAACTACGCCCCTGGGACACGCAAGCACAGCGCGCCGGCAGCTGGACCAGGCCCCGGAGTGGAATTCCACGGGGCCCTACAGCTCAACCGCCGGCGCGCAAGGTAAGTGCAGGTCGGGGGCTTACACCCGCGGGAAGCCCCCGACCTGAATTTCTGGGCCAATGTTTGACAACTGTTTGAAACGTCAGATATACCTGAAGATCTGTAAATCACAGACACTCATACTCTTCCAGTCATAATCCCACACTTGCTCTTGCTTATGCCCTCGCAATCACACTTGCATTCATACTCACATACTTGCACTCACAATTAGCCACATACTCATAATTACACTCACACTGATAGCGATATTTATACTCACATTCCTACAGTCACACTTGCATACATTCTCATGCAAACAATCATGCTGACCATCATACACACCGCCCTCATAATCATACATTCAGGTGGATGTAAAAGATCCTAGGCACTATTTGTAGAACAGGGAGTTCTTTTGATTTGGCCAACAGTCACATCTCAACCAATACCACGAATAGCAGAATACTGTTTATTTATCTCACTAACAACAGTGACTGCAGTTCGCAATAATTCATTTTATGGATAGCATTTTGCAGTGTTTCTGAGAGACCTAAAAAAAAGAAAGATTTGCATTTCTATAGCGCCTTTCACGGCCTCAGGACAACCCAAAGTGCTTTACAGCCAATGAAGTACTTTTGAAGTGTAGTCACTGTTGTGCCACAGATGTGACTCCAGGATGGTATGTTGCCTCCCTGGTGCCAGGGTCAAGGATGTCACTGAGCGGCTGCAGAACATTCTGCCAGACAGTTTGCACATCAACAGAGCCGGGACCAATATCCTTGCATGGGGAGGTTTGCTAGTGCTGTTGGGGAGGGTTTAAACTTGGCAGGGGGGATGGACACCAGGATGTAGTATTAGAAAGGAGAAACAAGGTGCACAAAGGAGTGGGAGAGACAGATAACACTAGAGTAAGAAATAGTACAGTATTAGGTGGGGTCAGACTAAGAGAGAACACAAGAAGGTCTAAGATGGGGTTATAGTGCATGTATGTAAACGCACGAAGCGTGGTAAATAAGGTTGGTGAGCTGCAGGCGCAAATAGCCACATGGGAATATGATGTTGTGGCGATAATGGAGACCTGGCTCACATCAAAGCCAGTGTTCCTGCCTCTCTTGACCAACACCAGTTTGCCTATCGTGCAAACAGATCAACGGAGGATGCAATCACAACTGCTCTACACTGCACTGAATCACTTAGACGGTAAAGAGACCTACATCAGAATGCTGTTCATAGACTACAGCTCAGCATTCAACACTATCGTCCCCAACAAGCTGGCCACCAAACTCCACACTCTTGGCCTGAACACTTCCCTCTGCAACTGGACCCTGGACTTCCTAACAAACAGACCCCAGTCTGTCAAATTAGGTAACCACACCTCCCCCCCCGACCCTGAACACGGGGGCCCCACAAGGATGTGTGCTGAGCCCCCTCCTCTACTCCCTCTTCACCCACGACTGTGTGGCTGTTCATGGTTCCAACACCATCATCAAGTTTGCGGATGATACCACGGTGGTAGGCCAGATCACCAACAACGATGAGTCAGCCTACAGGGAGGAGGTCCAGCATCTCGTGAAGTGGTGCGCCGATAACAACCTGGCCCTTAACATCAAGAAAACCAAGGAAATCATTGTGGACTTCAGGAAGTCTAAAGGCGGAAGTCACACCCCCATTCACATCCATGGGGCTGTGGTGGAAAGGGTGGACAGCTTTAAGTTCCTCGGAGTCCACATCACGGAAGACCTCTCCTGGTCCCTCAATACCTCCTCTCTGGTGAAGAAGGCCCAGCAGCGCCTATATTTCCTAAGGAGGCTGAAGGGATGTAACCTGTCACCCCTGATCCTCTCTAACTTTTACCGCTGCACAATAGAGAGCATCCTGACGAACTGTATCACAGTATGGTATGGCAGCTGTAGCTCCTATGACCGGAAAGCCCTGCAGCGGGTAGTCAAAACTGCCCAACGCATTACCGGCATCCGGCTACCGACCATAGAGCACATATACCAGAAACGCTGTTTACGGAGATCACTGACCATCATCAAAGACCCTACCCACCCCAGCCACAGTCTGTTCGCCCCCCTGCCATCTAGGAGACGCTACAGATGCATTCGCACCCGAATGACCAGATTTAGGAACAGCTTCTTTCCCAGGGCTGTCATCCTACTGAACTCCACAAATAAACTCTAAAGCCTGCACATCTGCCAATGCACTTTATTATGTTTATGTTAATGTATTACAAGCCAAATTAATGTTGAATGTTTAAATGTCTTAATCTAAGTGTACACTCTCGGAAGCCGCAAGCCTACATTTCGTTGTACTGCACTTGTGCACTAACAATGACAATAAATTTGATTATGATTATGATTATGAAAAAAGGGCAGGATTGGGTACTAACTATTCCTGGATATAAGGTGTTCAGGAAAGATAGGGAAGGAAAGAAAGGAGGTGGGGTGGCAGTATTGATTAAGGAGAATATTACAGTGCTGGAGAGAGAAGATATCCTGGAGGGGTCAAGATAGAATCTATTTGGTTACAGTTAAGAAATAATAGAGGTGCCATTACATGACTAGGTGTATTCTATAGGCCACCTACTAGTGGGAAGGATAGAGAGGAGCAAATTTGCAGGGAAATTACAGAGAGGTGCAAGAACTATAGAGTAGTGATAATGGGGGACTTCAATTATATCCAAATATAGACTGGGATAGTAATAGTGTAAAGGGCAGAGAGGGGGAAGAATTTCTGAAGTGTGTTCAGGAGAACTTTCTTGATCAGTACGTTTCCAGCCCAATGAGGAAGGAAGCATTGGTGGATCTGGTTCTGGGGAATGAGGTGGGTCAGGTGGATCAAGTGTCAGTCGGGGAACATTTAGGGAACAGTGATCATAGTATCATAATGTTTAGATTAGCTATGGAAAAGGACAAGGAGCAATCTAGAGTAAAAATACTTAATTGGAGGAGGACCAATTTCAGTGGGTTGAGAACAGATCTGGACACCAAAAGAGAGGAGAACAGATCTGGCCCGGGTAAATTGGAATCAAAGATTGGCAGGCAAAACTGTAATTGAACAATGGCCTGCCTTTAAAGAGGAGATGGTTCGGGTACAGTTGACGTACATTCCCACGAGGGGGAAAGCTAGGGCAACCAAAGCCAGAGCTCCCTGGATGATGAAAGGGATAGAGAGTAAGATGAAGCAGAAAAAAGGGGCTTGTGACAGATGTCAGGTTGAGAATACAAATGAGAACCAGGCTGAACATAGAAAGTTCAGAGGAGAAGTGAAAAAGGAAATAAGAGGGGCAAAGAGAGAGTATGAGAATAGACTGGCAGCTAACATAAAAGTCTTCTTTTATGTCTTCTTCTATAGGCATATAAATAGTAAACAGGTAGTAAGGAGGGGTGGAGCTGATTAGGGACCAAAAAGGAGACCTACGCATTGAGGCAGTGGGCATGGCTGAGGTACTAAATGAGTACTTTGCATCTGTCTTTACCAAGGAAGAAGTTGCTGCCAAAATCATAGTGAAAGAGAAGATAGTTGAGATACTGGATGGGCTAAAAATTGATAGAGGAGGTACTGGAAAGGCTGGCTGTACTTAAAGTAGATAAGTCACTAGGACCGGATGGGATGCATCCTAGGATGCTGAGGGAAGTAAAGGTAGAAATTGTGGAGGCACTGGTCATAATCTTCCAATCCTCCTTGGATACGGGGGTGGTGCCAGAGGACTGGAGAATTGCAAACGTTACACCCTTGTTCAAAAAAGGGTGCAAGGATAAACCCAGCAATTACAGGCCAGTCAGCTTAACCTTGGTGGTGGGGAAGCTTTTAGAAATGATAATCCGGGACAAAATTAACATTCACTGGGACAAGTGTGGATTAATTAAGGGAAGCCAGCCCGGATTTCTTAAAGGCAAATTGTGTTTAACTAAGTTGGTTGAATTTTTTGATGAGGTAACGGAGGGGGTTGATGAGGACAATACAGTTGATGTGGTGTACATGTACTTCCTAAAGGCGTTTGAGCTAAATAATAGGCTTGCCAGCAAAGTTGAAGCCCATGGGATTCAAGGGACAGTGGCAGCATGGATACGAAATTGGCTAAGTGACAGGAAGCAGAGAGTAGTGGTGTACGGTTGTTTTTTGGACTGGAGGAAGGTACACAGTGGTGTTCCCCAGGGGTTGGTACTGGGACCACTGCTTTTCTTGATATATATTAATGACTTGGACGTGGCGTACAGGGCATTATTTCAAGATTTGCCAGATGATACAAAACTTGGAAGTATAGTGAACAGTGAGGAGGATAGTGATAGACTTCAAGGAGACATAGACAGGCTGGTGGAATGGCGGACACGTGGCAGATGAAATTTAATGCAGAGAAGTGCGAAGTGATACATTTTGGTAGAAAGAACGAGGAGAGGCAATATAAACTAAATGGTACAATCCTGAAGGGGGTGCATGAACAGAGAGACCTGAGGGTATATATGCACAAATCGTTGAAGGTGGCAAAAAAGCATACGGGATCCTGGGCTTTTTATAAATAAAGGCAATGAGTACAAAAGCAAGTAAGTTATGATGAACCTTTATAAAACACTGGTTCGGCCATATCTGAAGTATTGTGTCCAATTCTGGGCACTGCACTTTAGGAAGGATGTGAAGGCTTTAGAGAGGGTGCAGAAAACATTTACAAGAATGGTTCCAGGGATGAGGGACTTCAGTTACGTGGATAGACTGGAGAAGCTGGGGTTGTTCTCCTTAGAGCAGAATAGATTGAGAAGAGATTTGATAGAGGTGTTCAAATCATGAGGGGTCTAGACAGAGTAGATAGAGAGAAACTGTTCCCATTGGCGGAAGGGTCGAGAACCAGAGGACACAGATTAAAGGTGATTGGCAGAAGATCCAAAGGCGACATAAGGAAATACTTTTTACGCAGCGAGTGGTTAAAATCTGGAATGCACTGCCTGAAAGGGTGGAGGAGGCAGATTCAATAGTGGCTAAAGGGAATTGGATAAGTTCCTGAAGGAAAAAAAATTGCAGGGCTACGGTGAGGGGTGGGCGGGGGCAGGGGCGAGTGGGACTAGCTGAATTGCTCTTGCAGAGAGCTGACACAGGCTCGACGGGCCGAATGGCCCCCTACTGTGCTGTAATGATTCTGTGACTCTATTGTAAAGTAGGAAACATGGCAGCTAATTTGCAAGGCCCCACAAACAGCAATGTGATAATGACTAGTTTTTAGGTGGTAGTTGAGAGATAAATATTGACCAGGACACTGGGGATAATTTCCCTGCTCTTCTTTGAAATAGTGCTATGGGATCTTTTACATCCACCTTAGAGAGCAGACAGGGCCTCAGTTTAATGTCTCATCTGAAAGACGGCACCTCCGACAGTGCAGCACTCCCTCAGTACTGCACTGGATTGTCAACCTAGATTTTTGTGCTCAAGTCTCTAGCGTGCGACTTGAACCCACAACTTTCAGCCTCAGAGGCAAGAGTGCTGCCCACTGAGCCACAGCTGGATCTAATGAGGTGCTATATGAATCCAAGTTCTTTCTTTTCCCTCAAACAGTTAAATTTCCTTTCTAAAGTGAGGCATTATAGTGAGGTATCCTCTTTGAAATGGATTCTGTTGGTGAGTCCTGATTGAAAGGCCTGAACTCCTGGAAAGTCAGCTACAGCTACTTTTGGGAGCCAGGCTAATTTACCCTCTGTGATTTAGCTGTTCATGTTGGGGCTTTTGGTTACTCAATAACTGAGAGACAGTTACAGGTTTTGCTTGACAGTAGAATTGATTGGAAATTGATGATATTTTCACAGAAATGCTTACAGATGGATCCAGACAAGCGATCTTCATGTACAGAGCTGCTGAAACACGAATATTTCACAGCAGATGGATTCTCAGAGAAGTGAGGACTTTTTAAATCAGAAGGAAAGCTATTTTACTGGATATTTATAACATTAGCATTTATTTTTCTCCTAACTGATTAAATAGAGATTCACATATTAATGGGAGTGTAGCACCATAATACATAATTGATTCTAATTTTTTTAAATTGTGATTATATTAGACTCCTTTATTTTCTACCTAGTTCCCAGCGAATCATGGACCACTTGCAGTGAGAGGACTATGGTTTCCAGGCCTTCCCAGTGCCTTGCCCTGCAAGTTTGATTAGGAAAGTGGGTGGAAGAAGGATAATGCACAGACTGGAACACATGCATAGTGGCAACAGCTTGAGTCTGTTCTGGTGGGTCTCCTCACATCTCAACTTTACTGTTGAAATGAGAGGTAATGAATCAAAGCTAGGTGCTCTTCCACAAGGAGGAAGGAAAAATTGGAGGACTAGTCACCTAAAACTCAACTGGTTCAGTAATGTTTTTTAGGGAAGGAAGCCTGTCACCCATACCCATTTTGGCTTACATGTGATTCCAGTCCCTTATTATGTGGTTGACTCTAAATGCCCTATCAAGTGGCTAGCAAACCAGTCAGTTGTAAACTATCACTACTATGTTAATTCCATGCCTAACACCAATGTGGGAGCACCGTCACCGCAAGGACTGCTTTGGTTCAAGAAGAAGGCCCATCACCACCTTCCTTCTCAGGGCAACTGGAGATAAGCAATAAATGTGGCCTTGCCTGCATCACCCAGATCCCAAGAACAAGTGAACAAAAGGCTCAGGGGGAGAAATTCAGTATCGCCTGTTTGTGGCGCTAACTTTTAAAAGTTGAAAAAGTTAGTCCCAGGCGTTCATGCTTTTCAACTTTTAAAAAATTCGGGGTTTGCACTCCAGGAAGGAAGAGGAGCACTAAATCAAGCGCTCCACCTTCCTGGAGCGCAACAGACAGCAGGCGGGGCGGTAGGTGTGCAGCACTGCACAATGGGTCGTGTAGCGCTGCCGTGTTGGAAGGCTCCTTCCCTCCCTTGAAGGAAAGGCCCATCACTGCAGGCTCTGCAAGAGGAAAACTTACCTGGTCCCCGACGACAGCTGTGATCCGGCCCGATTAGCCCTATACATTGCAGCAGAGTGCCGGGCTGATCGATCGCTGGTGAAGAGAAATGAAAAAAAGATAAAGAGCATTTCACAATTTTTTCACTTACCTCGGCCACCTCGCCTTTAAGTATCGCCCCCGAAGCGCCCTGCCTCCCAATGAACGTCTCCTGCAGCTGCCGGTGTTTTCGCCTGGTAATGCTGCAGTGGGTGGAACTGAAGTTTGGTCTGGGGCAATGTGCACGGCGATGACGTTACGATTTCCAGGCGAAGGAGATCAGGGCACAACGCCATACCGCCGCCTCAAACCTCCCACCGAATATAGCGGGAGTCGATCTTCTCGCCGCGCCCAGTTGGTAAGTGCTTAGCGCCCCGTTATCACCCCCTGGAGGCGATTAGGGGAGGCACTAAGGAGGCCAATTTCTAGCCCAATTCTTTCTAGCATGACTTCTCAAAGTCAATCACAAAGCATCAATAATAGCAGCTTATTTGCCTCTTGTCTCAGCTCGGTAATGGCACATTTGTGTCACAGATTAAAATGCTGTTTTACCACAATGGTGATAGAAGTTGCCTTTAGTGTCAGGGCTAGTGCAGAGGCAGATTTAGTCCCATCTATGTTAGCAAGTTACTGGAGATTGAAATTTTATTTAGGCCACTGGCCCAGAAACAAAACTCAGTCACCTTGACGTCAGAGTCACTGATCTACATAATTATGAAATAAACACGTGTGCAGTTATATTGTTGAGGCAATGTAGACAGAACTTTACTCAGAATCAAGCCTTTTTTTTTTATTTGTTCATTTATTGCCCATCCCTAATTGTCTCGAAGGTGGTGGTGAGCCGCTGCAGTCCTTGTGGTGAAGGTACTCCCATAGTACTGACTTTGTTTGAGTGGCTTTCTAGGCCATTTCAGAGCAGAGTTAAGAGTCAACCATTGCTGTGAGCCTGGAGTCACATATAGGCCAGACCAGGTAAGGATGGCAGGTTTCCTTCCCTAAGGGACATTAGTGAACCAGTTGGGTTTTATACACGACCATCTGGTAGTTTCATGGTCACTGTTACTGATACTAGCTTTTTAATTCAATTTTTTTTTTCAATTAACTGAATTTAAATTCACCCTTGGTGGAATTTGAACTCATGTCTCACAGATTATTAGTCCAGCCCTCTGATATTACTGTGGTAGCAAGTTCCATATTCTCACCACCCTCTGGGTAAAGAAGTTTCTTCTGAATTCCCTCTTTGATTTGTTGGTGACCATCTTATATTGATGGCCTCTAGTTATGCTGTTCCCCACAAGTGGAAACACTCTCTCTGTATCTACTCTATTAAAACCTTTCATAATTTTAAAGACCTCTATTAGGTCACCTCTATTTTCAAGTAAAAAGAGACCCAGCCTGTTCATCCTTTCCTGATAAGGTATACCCTCACATTTCTGGTATCATCCTTGTAAATCTTCTCTGCACCCTCTCCAGTGCCTCTACATTCTTTCTATAATATGGCGACCAGAATTGTACGCAGTACTCCAAGTGTGGGCTAACCAAGTTTCGATACAAATTTAGCATAACTTCCCTACTTTTCAATTCTGTCCCTCTAGAAATAAACCCCAGTGCTTGGTTTGCTTTTTTTATGGCCTTGTTAACCTGTGTCGCTACTTTTAGTGATTTGTGTATTTGTAATCTGAGATCCCTTTGCTCCTCTACCTCACCCAGACTCACACCCTCCAAGTAATAAATGATCTCCCGATTCTTCCTACCAAAATGTAATACCTCACATGTATCTGTGTTGAACTTCATTTGCCAATTATATGCCCATTATGCAAGTTTATTAATGTCCTCCTGTAATTTGCTGCATTCCTCCTCAGTATTGACTATTCCCCCTAATTTGGTGTCATCCGCAAATTTAGAAATTGTGCTTTTGATTCCAAAGTCTAAATCGTTAATATAAATTAAGAACAACAGTGGTCCCAGCACTGATCTTTGTGGAACACCACTACCCACCTTCTGCCACTGTGAATAGCTACCCTTTACCCCTACACTCTGCTTTCTGTCTTGAAGCCAGCTAGCTATCCATTCTGCTACTTGTCCCCTGACTCTGCATTCACTGACCTTATTCATTAGTCTATTATGTGGTACCTTATCGAAGGCCTTTTGAAAATCTAGATAAATTACATCTACTGCATTACCCTTGTCTACTCTCTCTGTTACCTCTTCGAAACATTCAATGAGGTTGTTGAAGCAAGACTTTCCCTTATGAAATCCATGCTGACTATTCATTATTATATTTTTGGCTTCTAGATGTTCTTCTATTTTCTCCCTTAGTAGGAATTCCATTATTTTTCCTACCACCGATGTTAAGCCAACTGGTCTATAGTTCCCTGGACAAGTTCCAGCTCCCATCTTAAATATAGGTATTACGTTAGCTATCTGCCAGTCCTCTGGCACTGCACCATTTTTTAACAAATTATTAAATATGTGTAGTAATGCCTCTGCTATCTCTTCCCTAGATTCTTTTAAAATGCATGGATGTAATCCATCTGGACCAGGTTTTTTTTCTCTTTGAGTTTGATTAGTTTATTTAATATATCTCTTTTTATTTTAAATGCATTTATTTCATTACTAATCTCATCATCCATTGTCATGTCCATCTGTTCTATCTCCCTGGTAAATACTGAAGCAAAGTAATTATTTGATATTTCTGCCATCTCTCCATCGTTGCCTGTGGCATTATCCTGTCCATCCCTTAGTAGCCCGATTTCCATCCCGACCTTCCTTTTTTATTTATGTGCCTATAAAATATTTTACTATTTTATTTTATGTTCCTTGATAATTTAATTTCATAGTTCCTCTTTGCCTTCCTAATTGTTTTATTGACTTCTCTCCTGAACTTTTCATATTCTCCCTTACCATGCTCTCTCCTGCTGTCCATGTACTTAATATATGCCTCTTTCCTTACCCTCAATTTTTCCCTTATGGCTTTATTCATCCATGGTGTCCCATTAGTGCTTATTTTGGTTTTTGTTTAGCGGAATATATTTTTCCTGGACTCTGTTGAACATTTTAAATGTTTCCCATTGCTGTTCTACATCATTGTTTGCCAATATTGATGTCCATTTTATTTTCCCAAGTTCTATTCTCAGCCCCTCAAAATCAGCTTTTCTCCAATCTATTAACCTGGCCTTCGTCATACTTATGCCTTTCTCAATTATTATCTTAAAACGTATTAATTATGGTCACTATTGCCTAGATGTTCCCCTACTTTTACTTCTCTTATCTGCTCTGGTTCATTCCCCATTACTAGATCAAAAGTAGAGTATATTAACAGGAAATAAATTTACTCAGAGCCATGTAGCAACAACAATATAGTATGGGCCAAACTGAATAATATTATTGGGTATAACAAAGATTGAAAAGATCTCCCTTAAGCCCATATCAGTACTGAATTTGGGGCAGTATTGATCCAGCTCCTACTGGGTATGGCCCCTTTGCACAAAGCTTGTAAATTCAGTCAGAGGGCCAATAACAGCAGCTAGTGTGGGAAACGGAAAGGTGACATTAATGTAGTAGGGCTGCTCTTCTGTGGTTGAAATTAAAGCACATTTTTGGAGCAGAGTAGATGGAGGTTTACTCTGCATCTAACCAATTCTGTAACTAACATGGTGCCAAAGTGGAAAAGTGACCCATTTCCCAACACTGACATTCCTCACCTAACAAACACAAATTCAAACTCTAGTTTTTTAAAATCAGTGTTTAAAGTTGATACAATAAGTAGGCTAGGTTATACAAAGAGTGAGTTTGATGTATTTCAAATGGATAGGAAGCTGTTGACAATGTATGTGTTATATCAACATGTTGTGAGTGATATTAGACAAGTGATTGATCGTGATTAATTTCATTGTTTTATCTCAGTTAATTTCACAATTACATTTTTTAATCTCAATTACTGCATCTATCTTTGTCATGTTTGCTTTAGTACTGATGCTATTATTATCATCCAAAACACAACCCAGTATAAAACCCTGTTTTCCTATTTCTAGATTCATACAAATCTTCTGTACTTCTAACATAGCTAAATGCATTGTACTTATATGCTGGGTATCCAATTTATGCTCACGAGTCAGAGCCACTTGATCCCGTGGCTGTGATTGCACTAAAGCTCAGCATATGGACAGAAGTGCCTTGCTTTGCAGTGTCCTGGATGGACTTCAGGATAGGACAGCGCAGGAAGTTTTAATCCTGCCTGCCCACTTGGTTGATATTAGTCAAGGGCACATTACCGCAAATGCCTATGGGACCTGTGCCCAGGGGCCCCAGCCAAATATGAAGCCCTCGCCTGTGGGAAGCAGCAGACTCCAGCTAGAAGCCCCTCAGTCCCTAATCCTTCTCATCTTTCTACTATCTTCCCAGCTGCAGCAGCAGCCCAAGCGTGGGGGTCAAGAACCTTTTAAAAACAAGAGCCATTGAGTAGGGAGGAGTGCAGCCCGAAACCTTGTGCCAATACACCTGCCAAAGCCTCTCTCCCTACCACTTTCTCCATTAGTCATCATTAGTGTAGTGTCCGTGTGTAGATAAAGACACTGAAGACAGGAGTTGGTTCATAGGTATTTACTAAGCAAGTCTGGGGGGGGGGTTCTAAAGGATATACACAATACACAGGCTTATATAGCCCAAGTGGCAATTACCGGCATTACGCACACCTGGGGCTCTTAAAGGCACATACACCACAATTGCACTTAAAGGCACATACACCACAATTCCTCCCCTTCTAGTTAACTAGTACATCATATTTTAAGTAATTATTAATTACATGTTATATGCAAAATAATATACATTGCTGTATTAATTAATTATAAGTTAGTCTCTCAGGAGGCTTCCTGACTCGGTCCGGATAACGCCTCGGGGGTGTAGTAGTTTCTGGTGGTGTAGTAGGTTCTTCTGGCAAGGCTGATTCGGCTTGAAGGCCAGTGTCGGGTTCACCGGGTTCCAGTATCACCGGATCGGAGGTAGATATGGGTATCTCTACTTCATCGTTAGATGTATAGCGTGGTGGTGTAGGTTGTCCCTTTTCAGATGACTTGATGATTTGGTCAGCATGGCGCCTTATTATGCTTTCTCCGATGTCCACGGTATACATCAGTGGTCCTAGTCATGTGCAGATAGTCCCAGGCTGCCATTTCTCGGTACGGTAGTCCCGGGCCAAAACCGGTTGGCCTATCTGGAAGGCCCTAGTTGGCCTTTCATTCATGCCCTGAAACTGCCGGTTCTCCACGTCCCTTCGGATGTTGGGCTTGACCAAATCCAGCCGGCATCTTAGGTTTCTATTGTAGAACATCATGGCGGGAGTTTGGTTTGTAACCATATGTGTTGCATTCCTATATGCAAATAAGAAGTTATCCACCTTGTGCTGAAGTTTTATGTCTTCATTACCCATGGCCTTGATAGCCTTCTTAAAGGTCTGGACAAACCTTTCAGCCAATCCATTGGTGGCGGGATGGTATGGGGCGGACGTGTAGTGCTTTACCCCATTGTTCTTTAAGAACTTTCTGAATTCTTCGGACACAAATTGCAGTCCATTATCAGAACATATCTGTTCCGGCAGCCCATTCCTGGCAAATATGGTCCTTAATACTGTGATGGTTTTTTCCGTGGTGGTGGAGGACATCTTTATTACCTCCGGCCACTTGGAGTGTGCATCAACTGCGATTAAGAACATTGAGTCCATAAATGGACCAGCAAAGTCGATGTGCACCCTTTGCCAGGGAGATGAGGGCCACTCCCATGGATGTAGAGGGGCCTGTGGCGGAGCATTTTGGACCTTCTGGCATCCTAGGCAGCTCTTGGTCATGTCTTCGATGTCTCCATCGATACCTGGCCACCATACAAACGCCCTAGCTAGGTTCTTCATTTTCACTCCACCCAGATGCCCCTCGTGAAGCTCCTTTAGCACTTTATCCTGGAGTTTGGGTGGAATCACCACTCTGGATCCACACATCAAGGTTCCTCGGCACACTGACAGCTGTTCTCTTCTTTGTGAGAATGCTGGCAACAGTGGTTCGCCATGTGCTGGCCATCCCTTAATTGTTAAATCGTAGACCCGTGAGAGAGTAGGGTCATTTCTGGTCTCCCTTTCAATGGCAGAATTTGTCACCGGTAGACATTCCACTATGGTAGAGTGGAATATCTCTACTGGGTCTACTGTAGGTGCCTCTTCTATCGTTGGCAACGGCAGGCGCGATAAACCGTCAGCATTCCCATGCTGTTTTGACCCTTTGTATTCAATGTTGTATTGGTGTGCCCCTAGAAAGTCTTTGTGCCGTCATAATGGGGACACCTTTCTTAGGGTTGAATATGGAGATGAGGGGTTGATGGTCAGTCAGCAAGGTAAATTTTTGTCCGTGTAGGTAATGGTTGAATTTCTTCACTCCCCATACTAGGCTGAGTGCTTCCCTGTCTATCTGGGAATAGTTACGCTCAGCTGAGTTCAATGAGCGTGACGCAAAAGCTATCGGCCGTTCCGAGCCATCAGGGAATCTATGGGACAATACCGCTCCTATGCCGTAAGGGGATGCATCGCACGCCAGTCTGATTGGTAGTGATGGGTTGTAATGAGCCAAAACTTTCTTGGATGTGATTAAGTCTTTACATTTATGGAAGGCACGTTTACAGTCTTCGTTCCATTTCCAAATCACTCCTGTGTGTAGAAGATCATTAAGAGGGTGTAGAATAATTGATAAGTTCGGTAAAAATTTATGATAGTAATTTATTAATCCCAGGAATGACCTCAATTGTGAAACATTTTCAGGTGCTGGGGCTTTTATAACTGCTTCAATTTTTTCAGGTGACTTATGCAACCCTTCCTTATTAATTATGTGGCCACAATATGATATCTGATTTTGGAAAAATTCGCACTTGGGGCGATTTGCTCGTAGGCCCCGTTCTTTCAGCCTAGTGAGCACCTGCTCCAAATTGGCAAGGTGCTCGTTGTCGTTTTCTCCTGTTATAAGGATGTCGTCTAGGTAACACTGAGTCCCCGGAATCCCTTGCAGGACTTGCTCCATAGCTCTTTGCCAGATAGCTGGAGCTGATGCTACTCCAAAAACCAGTCGATTGTACTGGTACAGGCCTTTGTGTGTGTTTATTGTGAGATACTTTTTAGAGGTCTCCTCAACCTCCATCTGTAGATATGCCTGTGCCAAGTCAATTTTTGTGAAACGTTTTCCTCCGGATAGTGAGGCGAAAATATCTTCTATCCTCGGAAGAGGATACTGTACCGTGTGAAGGACCGGGTTTACAGTCACCTTAAAGTCCCCACAGATGCGAATTTTTCTCTGTTCCTCAGAGTTATTTTTCAATGCTTTTTTCATGACTGGAACGATGGGTGTTGCCCATTCGCTCCAATCTATTTTGGATAATACGCCTGCCTTTTCCAAATTCTCCAGCTCTGCCTCGACTGCCGGACGTATTGCGTATGGCACCGGTCTTGCCTTAAAAAATTTTGGAATTGCTGCATCTTCCACTTTTATTGAGGCGGTGATGCCTTTCAAGGTTCCTAGTTTCTCTTGAAACACTTCTTTGGCGTTGGCCAAGATGTCTTTTAATCGTTCAGTTATAATGTCATCATTGTTTTTTTCCTTACTGGTCACCGTCAGTGCCTGAATGGAGTGCCAGTCTAAACGTATCTTCCTTATCCATTCACGTCCCAACAACGGTGGGCCACCATCTTGTAGAATGTATAAATACAACTTCTGTATTTCTTTGCCGTTGTATACCACAGGCACCTTTATTTTTCCTTTGGGGTATACTTTCTGCCCCGTATATGTTTTTAAGATAATGGATGTGTCTTTTAGAGGTATATGCGAAAATAGCCTCTTGTAATCTCGTCGATTTATTACGGTTAGAGCTGATCCTGTATCTAGCTCCATTTTAACTGGGGACCCTGCTATTATGAGGGTAACCCAAATGGTCTGGTAATCTTCATTGGCAATTACATTATGTAATTTGAGAGAGCTTAGTCTCTTGTTTCCGGAGTCGCTATCGCTCTTCTGGTCTTTGGAGCTACTGTCCGTCATCATTTGTACCTTTCTGTGCTTTTCCTTATTGATTCTTTTCCCGTTAGTGGATTTTTTATTTTCAGATCGGCATACACGTGGAATGTGTCCCATCTTTCCGCATCGCCTGCATGCTTTTTCTTTGAACCAACAATCCCTCTGGTCATGGTTGGATCTGCCGCAGCGATAACATCTCTCGAAACCCCGTGTCATTTCATGGGTGCCGAAGTCCTGTGGCCTTTGCTGTATCTTTGCCGCTCCTATTGCACTGAAAGCCTTGTCCAGTGTTAAATCTTTTCCAGAAGATACCTTTTTTTGTGTTTCTACACTTAGGGGATCGCAGATGAATTTGTCTTGCAGAGAATCTGCCAGTCCTGCCTCGAATTGGCAGTGTAGGGTATCAATAATCTCCTCAAAATTCTTGTCCATCGGTTCGGCTGGAGTGATTAAGTTGCGTAACAGCTTGTATGTTTCTGCGCCCATTAGATCCAGAAGCACTGAAGCTTTTTTTTCATCTTCTATTCCATTTGCGGTGCAAAACACCTCCACTCTTTCTACATATGTGGTCCAATCCTCTATCTTGTTATCAAAAACATCAATATTGCCAAAGTTAGGCTCTGTTTCGTTATCAAAAGCATCAATATTGCCAGACTTAGGCATTTCAAAAAAGATATGGCGCTTCCCGCGCTTTTTTTTTTTCTCTCTGTAGCAACGATATGGCGCTTCCTGCGCTTTTCCGCCGCTGCTACCGATAACAACGCTGTTTTACTGTGGTTTCCGTTTATTCACTGTTGGAGACTCGTTCCCGACGGAGGTCTAAACGCTGACCTGCTTGCCGCGCCGGCCGTCTCCCGAGTGCACCCTCCCAGTCCGTTATTGCTTGCCTCCGATTTCGCTGCCTGTCTCGGCTGTAGAGCCCGCCGCTGGAGCCCCAGCCTGACGCCCAGGAAGGATTAGCGCAGTACCTGCCACCAGCTTGGCCAGCTGGTGAAACCACAGTTTCTATTACTTCCTTGAGTCTTCTGGACGCTGGAGGAATCGATGTCCTTGAGGTGCTGCCGAATTGCAGGTAAGTCCGTTTCCACTTCGTCGCCACTGTAGTGTCCGTGTGTAGATAAAGACACTGAAGACAGGAGTTGGTTCATAGGTATTTACTAAGCAAGTCTGGGGGGGGGGTTCTAAAGGATATACACAATACACAGGCTTATATAGCCCAAGTGGCAATTACCGGCATTACGCACACCTGGGGCTCTTAAAGGCACATACACCACAATTGCACTTAAAGGCACATACACCACAATTAGCATCATCAACACCACCATCATGATGGGAGTGTAAGGGGAGTGGTTTTGGTTTGGGGTTTTTGTCTGGTCAGTCAGCCGTGTGTCTGAGCTGTTCCAGCCCCGTGCGGTTCGAATTGCTTCCCCTTTGGTTCTGACCACCGGACTTATTTCAGTAGCGATGTAGACAAAACGAGACCAGTGGTTTGGTGCAAAGGAAACAAATGTTTTATTGAAATAAAGAATAAATTGCTATATAGTGAAAATAATTATGAATACAGCACACTTTTACCTAACGGGGAGGAGAAAAGATGGACACATCGAGGGAAAATTGACTAAATTTACAATTTAACAAAATTCCCCCTTTAGTTCCACCCCTTATACCTATCTAGGTTGCCTTGTAATGGGCCAGAAAGTTTATGCTCACCAGTCTACGATGTTGAAATGCCTGCTCCGTGCCCTGCAGTCTGCCTTGGATTTTTCACCGCCCGAAGTAGAGATACCCCAGTAATTCAAAAGTAACTGCGGGTATTCCACTTCTTTGGGCGGGCTGTGACGTTCCTCTTGAAGGCAGGGCACCGGAGGCAAGGCGGTAGAGAGAGAGAGAATGGCTTCCTGAGGGGCTACCTTTATACCCCATTGGGAGCCCTTATCTTCGTGCCCAAATCTGGACGTATCTGGGTTACACAAAAGGGACCAATCTGTCTCCATTGACCGTAATGGGTTTGAATGCATTTCCCATTCATTTAACTGGTTTGTGAATGGAGCTGTCCCAGTTTGAAAAATGTCCCGCTGGTTTCTTGCGTGCTCGGTAAACAGTACTTGAGTGCTCGTGTAAACAATCCTTTGTTCTGTGGTTACAGCCTAACCACAACTAGATTTACAGCAATCACTTAAGCCCTTGAGTCAACACTGCTGAGGGCTTGTGCAAACAGAGTCCTTTGTTCCATGTTGAAACTTCCTAACCGCAGTTGATTGACAGCTTTAAGTATCTTGCGTCAGCCAGTACTGGGAGATCCTGCTTTTATATTCATACAGGCTGTCTTTCTCTTTTGCCACGAGGCTGGCTACAGCCATCTTTAATGTCCTGGGTTTTTTAAGTACATTCCAACCAGGTTTTCTTTAATCAAATAATCTTCGGGGGCTGCCGAAATTTTGTGAACCTTACAGGAGAGAGGGAAGGAAGGCTGAAGTTGCCAGAGATAATACTTGCTACCTGACAATACATGTTACATTGTACGGAAGCATCTGAGAATTGATACAAAGAGGCTGGCAGCCTGGGGACTAGAAACATGAAAAGCTTGCCTGGGCTGTGGGAGCTACCTCGTTGGGACCAACGGAGATTGTTTTGATGAATCAGAGTGGCGGTGGGTTAATTTCTGCAATTAACGCGCATTTAAAGAAAATGGATTTCCAAAAAAAGTAATGCGTTAATTGCAGAAGTTAATTTTGATTAAATGACAGTCTTAGTAATAATTAACCCACAAGAACTGAGGTTTGTTTGCAGGATCCCTTGAAATACCTTCCTTGTATTTGCAGATTTATCCCAGAGATTCAGGCTCAAGTTCTTAAGGATATGAAAGATAATCCACTCTTGATTAGAAAACGTAAAAACATCAGCAAAGAAATCACAGAATATGAAAAGACACTGTTAACAGTAAAACAAAGTGCGAAAAAGCATGGAAAGGTGAGAATATTTGTGTTCTGTTATGAGTTTATAATTATAAGACCATTGTTTGGGTAAACATTTATTGTCAATATTTTAAAAAACACTGCCCTTTCATTGCCGGGACATGGGTTAGAATCAAACCCGGATTGATGGGGGACATCCTCCTCTCTCTCTACTGGCTGTAAGGACCCTACTTGAAATGATATTGGACAGCCTCCTCTCAGTTTCTGGTCAATGTGAATCTATAATACAAAGTTGCTCCTAATTCCTGTTAATGGAATTAAACCATCAATCACACTCAGAAGAGTGCACAAGGATGGTTGGTTTGGCAAATGTAAGTGTCGCAGTGGTGCTTGGGAGAGAAAACCTTTTGAGTTAACAGGTAACAGCAGTAACACAAACTAGTTTTGCATCAAAAAATAAACTGAGTGGGGAGGGGAATTAGATAGGAAAGTGGGAGTAGACATTATGGAAACATTCTGCTGTGGTAATTTTTTTTAACCATGATTCTTGGGAATCTGCCACCCATGAAAAACACATTAATGGCCCAGAAATTCGGGACTCCACGGGTGAGTACGCACGGGGTACTCACCCGTAAGCCCAATGGAAGTGCCGGTTTCGTACATGCACTGCGCATGCGTGGGAAACTGGCACTTCCGTGCCCCTTGATATACCTTAAATAGCTACAGAGACTGGTAGTTATAACTCAAACAGTTGGCTTTTAATAGCTTAGAACTGGACAGAACAGAACACACATGTTAGTCTTCTGACCAGCTTCTCAGAAGTGAACTAGGAGGCGGAGCCAGGGGCGAAGTAACAGATCAGGACAATCAATGGCACAGCAGAGTGGTATACAGTACATCAGCATTCCTGGCCAACCAAGAAAACAGCAGGGTTACAATAGATTACAATAGGAAACTATACACAGGTAGAATAAGGTATATACTTATAAGACTTATTTCACCACACCCCTGAAAGAAGGGGTTCAGAGGTGGAACGCGTGCACAGGAGAGGCAGCGCATGCGCATCGAACTTACGTTTCTTTTGCAGGTTTTCCCGGGAGGGTAAGTCTCCAGGAGTTACACTTTTAAAAAGCAGGCACAAGGCCTGCTTTTTACAAGGTAAGTGGTGAATTAATTAAAATTAAAACATTTTTTCCACAGGTTTATTATTTTTAAATACTTTAAAGAAAGGTAAGTTTATTTTTAGCCCTGTTAGAAAATGTAATTAATTTTTTCAAAAATTTTAATTATTGTTTAAAATAGTTATTTCATGTAATTTATAGTTTATTTTAAAAATGTGATTAAAAAAAAAATTATTTGAAGATTTAGTGATGTTTTGGGGCTTATAGTATTTATAGGTTTGACAGGTCAAACTTATGAATGAAGCATTCCCTGCTACCATTGGTTCTCCATGGCCCCCGTGATCCCAGGGGACGCATCGAACTAATTGCGCCCCTGGGATATGCAAGCACTGCGCGCCGGCAGTTGGAGAAGGCCCAGGATCGGAATCCCACGTGGGCTCACAGCTCAACGGCCGGCACGGTAGGTAAGTGCAGGTCAGGGGCTTGCACCCGTGGGAAGCCCCCGACCCGAATTTCTGGGCCATTATCATGCTTAAGGGTCGCCAAACCAAGCCACCAAGAAGTCTCCTCAAGTTGGGTTTCTGTTTGCCTGATATGGATTGCACATTTTCTGTCCATAGGGTTGTATTCCACTTACCTTTGTCCAAAGAACTTAACTGCAGTTTAGCACGAGCTTAGAAATCCCCAAGTGTAGATAGGGGTCCTACTGAAATGTATCCAGCTAAATCCACAAAGCTTAGCAGCACAGAGCACTGGTTAGCTTCCTGCTGCTTATTCAGCTTGGACTACTCTACCCTTTAGGGCATTGACTTGCGTGGATGTTGGGAGCAAAGTGGGAAGAATCGAAGTCCCCAGTGACAGATCTACACCTCCTGATCCATTTAATGAGCCAGCCAGGTGTACTGCAGACCTGCCTGACTCAGGAATTTGTTTAGTAAGTCTGGTGGGAGGGGTAACTCAGTTCCAATCCTCTGCTGTGATAATTCCACAAACACGGATATACAGTCCACCCTGGTTAGTCCAGAACTCTGTTATCTAAATGTCCATTGGGGAATGGTTTGGAGAAATGAATTTTGGATTCTGTTAACTAGATACCTCATATTCCAACCCCAATGATTAAATCCGGGAACAAATCAGTTGTGGCAACTGCTTGTTTTCTTGATAGACCAACAGCGCTCAGTGCTTATAATAAAATTAAATTGCCTCAGATATTTTATAATATTGAAGGAATAGGGTCACATTTGTATGTGTAATAGCAGATTGACATTTATACAAATAAATATTACAACTTTAACACTGGCATCTATCCGCCAATGTGGAAAACTGTCCAGGTATGTCCTGTTCACAAAAAGCAGGACAAATCCAATCCAGCCAATTACCGCCCCCTCAGTCTACTCAAAATCATCAGCAAAGTGATGGAAGGTGTCGTCGACAGTGCTATCAAGCAGCACTTACTCACCAATAACCTGCTCACTGATGCTCAGTTTGGGATCCGCCAGGACCACTCGGCTCTAGACCCCATTACAGCCTTGGTCCAAAAGTGGACAAAAGAGCAGAATCCAGAGGTGAGGTGAGAGTGACTGCCCTTGACATCAAGGCAGCATTTCACTGAGTGTGGCATCAAGGAGCCCTAGTAAAACTGAAGTCAATGGGAATCGGGGGGAAACTCTCCACAGGCTGGAGTCATACCTAGCACAAAGGAAGATGGTTGTGGTGGTTGGAGGTTAATCATCACAGCCCCAGGACATCACTGCAGGAGTTCCGCAGGGCAGTGTCCCAGGCCCAACCATCTTTAGCTGCTTCATCAATGACCTTCCCTCCATCATAAGGTCAGAAATGGGGATGTTTGCTGATGACTGCACAGTGTTCAGTGCCATTCACAACTCCTCAGATAATGAAGCAGTCCATGCCCGCATGCAGCAAGACTTGGACGACATTCAGGCTTGGGCTGAAAAGTGGCAGGTAACATTCGCACCACACAAGTGCCAGGCAATGACTGTCTCCAACAAGCGAGAGTCTAACCACCGCCCCTTGACATTCAACATCATTACCATCGCAGAATCCCCCACCATCAAATATCCTGGGGTCACCATTGACCTGAAACTTAACTGGACCAGCCACATAAATATTGTGGCAACAAGAGCAGGTCAGAGGCTGACTCCTCAAAGCCTTTCCATCATCTACAAGGCACAAGTAAGGAGTGTCATAAATCGCAACTTCTACAAGAAGTAATCCAGGAAGTACTACTGAACGGCCAGCTGAGGGTGCCACCCGAGGAGTATAAATACTCGGGTGTGGGCCCAACTTGGCCAGAGACAATCTGGAAACAGGAAGCTAGTGACTACTAACTAGACCTCCATGTTTTGTTACAAGTCGATTAAAGCCTTGCTTTATGTACAACCAAGTGCGTAGTGAGTCTTTATTACATCAAGGAGTGTGATGGAATACTCTCCACTTGCCTGGATGAGTGCAGCTCCAACAACACTCAAGAAGCTCGATACCATCCAAGACAAAGCAGCCCGCTTGATTGGCACCCAATGCACCACCTTAAACATTCACTCCTTCCACCGCTGGCGTACCGTGGCTGCAGTGTGTACCATCTACAAGACGCACTGTAGCAACTTGCCAAGGCTTTTTCGGCAGCACCTCCCAAACCCGCGACCTCTACCACCTAGAAGGACAAGGGCAGCAGGCACATGGGACCACCTCCAAGTTCCCCTCCAAGTCACACACCATCCTGACTTGGACGTATTTCGCCGATCCTTCATCATCGCTGGGTCAAAATCCTGGAACTCCCTCCCTAACAGCACTATGGGAGTACCTTCACCACACGGACTGCAGCGGTTCAAGAAGGCGGCTCACCACCACCTTCTCAAGGGCAATTAGGGATGGGCAATAAATACTGGCCTTGCCAGTGACGCCCACATCCCATGAACAAATTTAAAAAAAGTGATTATCATTTAAGTCAGAGGATAGTATAAATCCACACTTCCAATGCACAAGTGACTTCAAGAGTATTTAGTACCCAAAAATGCAAGTATATCAAACTTACTGATTCCAATGAGATACATCACTTATTAATTCAACAAATTGACATTTCAGCCAACTGGTTCTACTCAACTAAAGTAGTTTAAAATATAATTTGGATGATGAGCTGTGATAACTACTGGAAGTGATATTTTACTGTGGCTGTAAACTGCAGCATTCAGAGCTAATTATGCATAATATTACCCCACACAGGACAACAATGCAGTTCATCTATTCCAAAAAGAAAATACTGCAGATGCTGGAAATCTGAAATAAAAACAGAAAATGCTGGAGATACTCAGCAGGTCAGGCAGCATCTGTGAAGAGAGAAACAGAGTTAATGTTTCAGGTCGACGACCTTTCGTCAGAACTGGGAAAAAGCAGGAAATGGAACAGATTTTTAAGCAAATGTGTTGGCTGGAAAAGGGGGGAGGGGATGAAAGAACAAAAGGGAAGGTCTGTGCTAGGATAGAAGGCAGGAGAGGTTAAGAGACATTAAGAGATATTCAAGGCAAAAGGTGATGGTAATGGGACAGGTTAAGAAACAAAGGATGGCTCTAGATAAAGTGTAAATTGCGCTGGCAGAATGAAAGACAGCTGCCATGTGGGAGAGAAGAAAAGACACAAACAAAAAGTGTGGATAAAAAATATATATAGGATATATATTTTCCCACATGGCAGCTGTCTTTCGTTCTGCCAGCACAATTCACACTTCATCTAGAGCCATCCTTTGTTTCTTAACCTGTCCCATTACCATCTCCTTTTGCCTTGAATATCTCTTAATGTCTCTTAACCTCTCCTGCCTTCTATCCTATCACAGACCTTCCCTTTTGTTCTTTTATCCCCTCCCCCCTTTCCCAGCCCCTACACTTGCTTAAAAATCTGCTCCATTTCCTGCTTTTTTCCAGTTCTGACGAAAGGTCATCGACCTGAAACGTTAACTCTGTTTCTCGCTTCACAGATGCTGCCTGACCTGCTGAGTATCTCCAGCATTTTCTGTTTTTATTTTAGTTCATCCATTCAATCAGTTCTCTTGTTCACTTACCATTTATAAAGTTAGATAAGGAGGCATAACCTTAAAAACAGAGTAAGGCTATTCAGGAGAGAAGTTAGGAAACACTTCTTCACAGAAAGGGTGGTAGAAGAGTGGAACACTCTCTCACAAAAAGCAGTAGATGCTAGCTCAAGTAATAATTTTAAATCTGAGATCGATAGATTTTTGCTACACAAGGGTATTAAGGGATATGGAGCGAAGGCGGGTGGATGGAGTTAGGATAAATATCATTGAATGGCGGAACAGGCTCGAAGGGCTGAATGGCCTACTCCTGTTCCTACATTCTTCTGCATGGCCAGGACAGGGATCGCACCAGTAGAAATGTTCATAACTGCAAACCAAGGTTAATTTAAGAAACAAATTGAGAAGCTCAATATTTTAATGAATATTTCTCAAATCATAATTTTAGAACAATTGTGGGGTTTGTGGTTTTAATTAAAGAAACAACATGAAGTGTGACCTGTGCTCGGCATCTGCCCACAATAGCACAACTCAGATCAGGGACTTGGCAGCAGAGGCAAAATTGCATTGTGTACTTCGGTGCAGTGGCACCAGGTGTGGTGGATTCATCGTGACACACGAGAATGTACACCCTCTTGATGTGAGCCTTAAATCAATAATCATAATCGACTGTCAACTGATTTTACCTTTTAGAAAATTTCACTTTAATGTTTTTAACTCCAGAGTGACTTTTGCAGCATTTAATTAAAAAATATCTAAATACTGGCCAATATTTTTTTAAAAACTGATGTGTTCTGTTGGGTTTGTTGGTGTATTTGAATGATTCTTGGGATCAAAATTAATCCAAGATGCTCCTAAAGGACAGGCATATTTTACACTTCTTAATCATGCAGAATGCAATTTCTTTTCATATAGGATGCAATAAAGGACAAAGAGCCTAAAAGCAGGAAATACAAACGTACTAGCTCAAAAGCAGACACAATAAAGGCAGAACAAGTGGATCATCCGACTGTACGGAAATCTTCTCCAATGCCTCAGGAAGCCACACAGGGAAATCCTTCTGAAAGAACTGAAGTAAAGCATACAGGAACTGAAGGAAAGTATACAGGAGCTGAAGCAAAGCATACAGGAACTGAAGGGAAGTATACAGGAACTGAAGGAAAGCATGCAGGAACTGAAGGGAAGCATACAGGAACTGAAGGGAAGCATACAGGAACTGAAGGGAAGCATACAGGAACTGAAGCAAAGAATACAAGAACTGAAGGAAAGTATAGTAACTGCAATAAAGCAAATCTAGCAGCCACTTCTCTTAAGGATTTGACCAATGTTGGAGAAGCTCAAATTACTACAACAGCTGCCGGCATCCCTCCAATTGGCATGCATACAGGAATGACTACTTACGTATTTCCCAATAAAAATCTCAATATTGACACCAACAATGCTTCAGTGTCAAACTCAAGGTAACTACTCAGGAAATATGTTGCAAAACTCTATAATCATCAGTAATACACCAGTCTATGAATAGACTTCTCTATGAGACTGTGCAGCAGCATTAAAGACCTTCTATACAAGGCTTAGTTGAAATCCCTTGTAGTAGTTAATTTGGCAAGCTTTACCTGTGACCTGCAGTTGGTTAATTTATTGGCTGTTATGGTCATGCTGGTAAGGAGCGGGGTAGAACAAAATTGACACAATCCCCTGTATAATGGTCATTCTTTGACACTGGCCTTGGAGAAGGCTCCAGGTAAGGGAGGAAGTGTGTGAGTGGCACAACTGAGACAATACTAATGGGAAAAAAGTCATCTCCTCACTTTGATATACCGCAATCCTCAGTGCAGCATTCTGTTGCATAATGTCTTATCACTATAACTATATCTAGACAAAGGACAGTTGCTTCCTTGTCTTTCATTTGAAGGCCTATATTGCACAAACATACACTATATTCTCATGCAGGACTAGCTGGAGCAGGCCCTTATTTACTAACTTAATTGCCATTCCACTGTCGTCTAAGTGTAAGCTGAATCCTGATGTAACCCTTTGTTTACTCTGTTAAAGTAACAATCACTGACATATCACACACCCCAGCTCATCATAATGTTGTCTAATATCACTCACAACATGTTGATATAACACATACATTGTCGACAGCTTCCTATCCATTTGAAATACATCAAACTCGCTCTTTGTATAACCTAGCCTACTTATTGTATCAACTTTAAACACTGATTTAAAAAAACTAGAGTTTGAATTTGTGTTTGTTAGGTGAGGAATGTCAGTGTTGGGAAATGGGTCACTTTTCCACTTTGGCACCATGTTAGTTACAGAATTGGTTAGATGCAGAGTAAACCTCCATCTACTCTGCTCCAAAAATGTGCTTTTATTTCAACCACAGAAGAGCAGCCCTACTACATTAATGTCACCTTTCCGTTTCCCACACTTGCTGCTGTTATTGGCCCTCTGACTGAATTTACAAGCTTTGTGCAAAGGGGCCATACCCAGTAGGAGCTGGATCAATACTGCCCCAAATTCTTTTCAACGAGAACCCACACAACTAGGAAAAAACCTTTCAGCTCATAAATCGGGGCAGGATTCAAATCCAAGTCCCAGAGGTGACTGGACGTTACTAATTCACCACGCCACTTGGTTCCCTGGGTACTATGCATAAAGACCATCGTCAGCATGCCCTCACTCCTGTTTGGGTGCACCGGGTCAAAGTCATGTTGCTTTTTTGTTGAGAAAATAAACTTTCAATTTTTTTAGGGCACAAGAAAAGGTGAAGAAAAAAGCAAGCCCTTGTAGCAGCCAAGTGGCAGAAACACTTCCAGCCCCAGTAAGTGATTAGACGAGGTGTACTTGCATCAAGTAGGTGTCGTTTACTTGTTAACACATAAAGAACAATATTGGCCCAGAATTTGCAGTCAGCGACGATGCAAAGGCGTTCGCCGCTGGCCCCGAAGTAAGCTTCCCACAAAGATCTCGCGATCTCAGTGGCGAGAAGTTTGGCTTTTCCGACGCGTAATTGAAATCAACGCAAGTTAATGGGGAATCCCTAACGCGAGTTGCTGTGACGTCAACAAGCTGTCTAAGCAATCAATCAAAATGCAGAATTCTCACAGACAGCGAAGTGAGTAAGCCCCTTTGATTCTAACTTTTAAAAAATGTTAGAGTAAAACAAAGATTGGGGCTCTCATATGGGGAAAAGGCAAAACTGAAATAAAGATGAACAAAATTTTTTTTAAATTAAATTTAAACTTTCATAAAAATGTTAATTTTTATTAAAATTGATAAATTTTGACACTCTGCAAAATTTATCAATTAGCTTCTCAGTGCGATAACCTTTGTTCAGCAGTCAATATGCTGTTAAAACCCTAGTTACGCCTAATCTAAACAGCAGTATTACCACGGAAGAGCCGAAGTTTTCGCCAGTTTCCATGATGTCAGAGATTACACTGATTGCCGACTCTGGAGGCTGGGGAGGAGGGGGTGTGGGGGGGGGTGGTGGGTGGTCCACAGCGCAGCCTGTGAAGGAGCAGTGAATGACAGACTGCAACTTCAGGATTTCCGCATTAGGCTGTGCATGCGCTAAATCCTGAAGTTACGGTCAGTATCAAAGGTGAAATGATGGCAAACACTGCCAGTTCGCCATCATCAGGACCGCAAGTTCCGGGCCAATTAGAAAGTTAAAATATATTTCCTCCGTTTGCTAATTTGATGAAAACGTTTTTGAAATGGAGCAGTATTCCCACTTTACACTCATGTCTGCTTTTATTTTGCTAAAATTAGCAAACAGAGGAAAATCACAAGTGACAATGACTCAAAATGAAATATGTGGAATCATATAAACTACTGTGCCTTTTCCCCCTCGTTGTATATAATTAGCAATATCATATTTGTAGTTTTTTTTCTACACTAGTTAAGAGTTAATTTTCTGCCAATCTTTGAATCATTCCCCATTAAGATGTTGGGCAGGCAACTTGTCTCCAAACTTTACTGATGCTACCCTTGGTTTGGCCCACTCAAGGCATGTGATAGCAAGTAGGGGTGTCTAGACAGGGTCTATTCTCCTGCACTGTGAGGTTGCACCTCTACTTAATATTTCAATTTGATTGCAAGATCAAGATCAAGAACTGGACATGAAGGAATTTTTGGGTGTCTTATATTACTGTAGCACAGTGTATTGGGGTATTAACACAGTCTGCCACAACACCAGATTTGATGTCTTTTTATTTCCCCCTCAATTTAAATGATTTTTCTTTTTGTTCTCCTTAAGATTCCTCTCCCCCGCCAAATGTATCATCACCAGAGGCCAGGCAAACAAGCTGTTCCTGGGCCTCTGCTGTTGTTCAGAAACTTATCCCAAACTTAGCTTTTTGATTTGGGTATATTAGATAACTCTTTCTGACATTCTACTTCTTTAAAAGTAATTTATGAAATTTCTGGAATAGTGAGTAATATATTTATAAGTAAAAATTGTTTAATTGACATTGACAACAAAAATCACTTTATACTTAATGCAAGGGGAGGAGCCCAAATCTGGCAGCACGGTTATGCATTGTGCCTTGGACTGGATAACCTAGGTTGGAGACTCAGATTTTCACACCGAGGCTTCCCCGAGGATAGAAATTTGAGTTGTTAGAGTAAGCACATTCATCACTTTCCTCGTGGACATCCAGACATAGCGCGATGAGGCCCTAGGGTTTGCACTGATTGCAGGACTCCCCTACATAATGGGCACCATATACTGTGCCCATATTACCCTGCAGGCACCTTCATACAACACAGTCCCTTTCATCAATCACAAAGAGTTCCATTTTAATACTCTGCAACTGGTGTGTGATGAACAGCAGAACATTATGCAGGCCTATATCCACTTTCCTAGCAGCTGCCATGGTTGATTGCAGAGTGCACTAAAAATGGGGTGGTAATGGGCAGAAGTTCGAAAGGTAATTTCTCCCACCCAAAACTCAACTGATTTTCTGTGCAGGGTGGTGGTGGTGGGGGGGGGGGGGGGGTGATGGAGGTAATTCCTGGCAACCAAATCTCTTGTCTGAAACAGGTGGGAGCCTTGTGAATATATTTAAATCATGGTCACATGACTTCATTACAACACTGATGCCATTTTCCGCCCTTACTGCCTGACTAACACCACTTCTTGCTCCTGCCCATGAACCATAAGCTGTACAAGTTCTGAGGCAGCCATTTAAAATGCTATTTAAAGGGATCTTTCCGCTGTTGTCAGCTCAAGTTGTATCAAGCCTTTGGAGACATTTTTCTTGCAATAGCTTGTGGGTTTTTTTTTTCACCATAAAGGTTTTAAAAGTGCTTCTACTCGCTATTGTAGGTCCTGAGCTGTAATGGAACTTTTGGCATTTCAGTTGTTTCTTGATGGGGGATCCTTCTAGGAATCAGAGAAAGAACATCAGTTCTCAGAGAAGGGAGGCTTTGATTCTCCATGGAGTCAGTGACAGTGACAGAATTGTGTCACATCCCGCAAGAAGACATGCAGCCAACTGCTACAGCTAGCACAACACTCCCTGCTGTAGTCAAGATCACTGCAGTCCTGACCTTCTTTGCCTTCAGCCCCTTCCAGGCTGTCATAATAAGGGACATATATATGAGCAACATAAATTAGTCTGCAATCCATGCTTATATTAAACAGGTTACTTTGGTTCTGTCTTCACAAAGGAGGACACAAATAACCTCCCAGAGATGCCGCGGAACATAGGGTCTGATGAAAGGGTTGAACTGAAAGAAATCAGTATTTGTAGGGAAATGGTGTTAGCAAAATTGATGGGACTGAAGGCCGATAAATCTCCAGGGCCTGATAATCTACATCCCAGGGTACTTAAGGAAGTGGCCCTAGAAATAGTAGATGCATTGCTGGTCATCTTCCAGAACTCGATAGACTCTGAAACAGTACCCATAGATTGGAGGGTAGCTAATGTTACCCCACTATTCAAAAAAGGTGGTAGAGAAAAAGCGGGGAATTATAGACTGGTAAGCCTGACATCGGTAGTGGGGAAAATGCTAGAGTCTATTATAAAAGATGTAATAGCAGAGCACTTGGAAAGCAGTGACAGGATCGGACAAAGTCAACATGGATTTACAAAAGGTAAATCATGCTTGACTAAGCTACTGGAATTTTTTGAGGATGTAACTGGTAAAATAGATAAGGGAGAGCCAGTGGATGTGGTGTATTTGGACTTTCAGAAGGCTTTTGATAAGGTCCCACATAAGAGATTAGCGTGCAAAATTAAGGCACATGGGATTGGGGGCAAGGTATTGACTTGGATAGAGAACTGGTTGGCGGATAGAAAGCAAAGAGTTGGAATAAACGGGTCATTTTCCGAGTGGCAGGGAGTGACTAGTGGGGTACCGCAAGGATCGGTCCTAGGACCCCAGCTGTTCACAATATATATTAATGATCTGGACGAGGGAATTGGATGTAATATCTCCAAATTTGCAGACGACACAAAGCTGGGTGGGAGGGTAAGCTGTGAGGAGGATGTCATGAAACTCCAGTACGATTTGGACAGGTTGGGTGATTGGGCAGAAACATGGCAAAAACACTATAATGTGGATAAATGTGAGATTATCCACTTTGGTGGCAAAAACAGGAAGGCAGATTATTATTTGAATGGCAATAGATTGGGAGAAGGGGAAGTGCAAAGAGACCTGGGTGTTCTTGTGCACCAGTCACTGAAGGTAAGCATGCAGGTGCAGCAGGCGGTTAAGAAGGCAAATGGTATGTTGGCCTTCGTAGCAAGAGGGTTCGAGTACAGGAACAAGGATGTCTTGCTACAGTTGTACAGGGCCTTGGTGAGACCACACCTTGAGTATTGTGTGCAGTTTTGGTCGCCTTACCTGAGGAAGGACGTTCTTGCCATGGAAGGAGTGCAACGATGATTCACCAGGCTGATATCTGGGATGGCAGGAATGACGTATGAGGAGAGATTGTGTTGATTGGGCTTATACTCACTGGAGTTTAGAAGATTGAGAGGGGATCTCATCGAAACCTATAAAATTCTGTCAGGCCTGGACAGACTAGCTGCAGGAAGGATGTTTCTGATGGCCGGGGAGTCCAGAACCAGGGGTCATAGTCTAAGGATAAGGGGTAAGCCATTTAGGACTGAAATGAGGAGGAATTTCTTCACCCAGAGAGTGGTGAACCTGTGGAATTCTCTGCCACAGAGGGCGGTGGAGGCCAGTTCATTAAATATATTCAAGAAAGAGTTGGATATATTTCTTAAGGCTAAAGGGATCAAGGGATATGGGGAGAAGGCAGGGGCAGGGTACTGAATTTGGATGATCAGCCATGATCTCATTGAATGGCGGAGCAGGCTCGAAGGGCCGAATGGCCTACTCCTGCTCCTATCTTCTATGTTTCATGCCTTGTCTGTTCGAGCAAACAAATTTTTCACTTTCTCCATGGATATCCAGAAACAGCGGGATAGGGTTTTGGGGTTTGCAGGACTCCCGCAAGTCCCGGGCATAAGCACACACTACACCCTGCAGGCTCCTTCATAAAACGCAAACACTTTTATGAATCACAAAGGGTTCCACTTTAATCATTTGCAATTGGTGTGTGATGAACAGCAGCACATCATGCAGGTCTATATCCACTTTCCTAGCAGTTGCCATGATGCTTTTATATTACATCAGACATTCATTCCCCCACTGTTTGTCGCTGCACAGTTAAAAACTGGTTGCTTGGAGACAAGGGTTATCACTAGGCTTATGATACCTCTTAGGAACCATGTTCAGCATTGGAACTGCACGACAATCAGATGAATGGGTCAACTAGAGCCCTCATTGAGCAGACCATTGGAGTCCTCAATCAATAATTCAGATGCCTGAGCAGTTCAGGTGGCTTCTTGCAATACAGCCCAGGAAGAGTGTTCCATATGATTACGATGTGCTGAATGCTGCATAACTCTGCTCTCCAATGGAGACAACAAATAGAACCGCCATTGGAGGAGGACCTTCTTCATTTTGAGGGGGAGGACACTGATAACGTGGAAGATGGCAAGGAAGTGAGAGGGGCCCAACAGTTGCCTGCAACCAAAGCTCTTTGGCAGAATCTCCCTGAAGAGAACTTCAACTGAACAATCTGTGCTCCCCCTGAATTAACAGTCATGTCAAACATCTGACCCAGTCCTTCCACCCTACAATCAACAGCATCTGCTCAAATGCCAGAATTAGTATTCATGTCGCCTAACATTGCAAGATCACCAGTTAGTACAGGAACACTCTGCCCACAACGATTTCATATAGCATTGTGGTTTTAATGGCTTAGAGAAAGGCCTACACATGACTTGTCACCCCTGTGTGAGCTGCTAGTGCCTGTCTGACATGTTCCATTACCTACTCTAGTGTTTCTACCATAGCAGTAACATGGAAAGAGGTAGACATTTATGAGATACTTATAGTAAGCAACCTCTAGCTCAGGCCTGAGAGGGCCCATCGCAGACCATAACAATTTGGTGTGTGCTGGGGCAGTCTGGACCAGATTTCTCTCTCTTACCAGGGAGGCCAGTAGTTAGACATAAGGTTACAGAAGTGAAGTCATCATGAGAGATGGTATCATTTTCCATTTTATGGTTGCCCCTGCTACTGCGCTGTGACTCAGACTCCAGGAGGTCAGTGATCCAAGTCAAGCCCCTATCTTTTCCATCTCCCACTCTATCCAAGGTGGAGGAAATGCTTAAGACCAGAGCTTGCATGGCTTCAGTATGAGCATACCTGAGTGATGCTGTTGTTACAAACTTCTGCAGGGTGGCTCAGCTGCAGCGCCCATTGAGGTGTCCACATGTTCCATGGTTGACTGCAAAGTGTTGATGCCATGCATGAGAACCCTACACTAGTGGGTTGTGGACTCTATTATACTATCTGACACATTTTGGAAGCTCCATGGCAGGCAGTCCAATGCCTTCAACAATTGTTGGTGCACAGAAATCACTTTTTTTTTTAAATGGTGGGCTGCATCTCTGCCTTCTTCAACAGAAATAGGGTATGAGCTGGCCTCCAGTTAGTGAATTATTTGGCTTTCCTTGCCCCCTCCTCCTGTTCCTGCTCACTTGTGCTCAGTGAATCTCTCAGTGCAGTCCCCTCAAACTCACTATCCATGTCACGTGGGATGCTAATTTCTGTGCTGGTGCCCAGCAGGGTAAGAGCAAGTGATGGTGCATCATCATCAGGATTTTCATCGTCAGTCTGTCTGGCATGAGCGTCTGAGTCTAGAAAAGGGGAGAGAGACAAGGGACAGGATGTAGTTTCAAAGGCAAGCACTTGCAGACACTGACGGTCCTACCAGTTGTCATGTTCAGCAAGTTAATGAGTGCATAACCGAAATAGTTAAGTCAAAAGAGAAGAGATAGGGAAGATGCCAACAAACCCTGTATTCAGGCTTATGAGGAGTGTGTTTTATGCTGGCAGCTCACCTCATTCATGCAAATAAATGGCAACCTGGAAACTGGGAAGAGGACCCTGCTGACTCCTCTGGGTGGCCATTGCTCTCGCCCTGCCCACCTCCCGCTGGTTTCCCACTGCTTATGTGCTTTCATTGATCCTCGTCAGAAAAAGTTTAAATTTTATAATACATCAGCACTGTACCAATCAGTCATGTGTAGCATGTAATTTTAATTAACATAAATTTTTATGACTTGGAGCAAATGATTGTGCTGTCATATATGCATGGCTTCCATAGGGAAGAGAAGCAAAATTGTGGAAGGAGCGTTTCATGGATCAGCACATCTTTTCCAGAAATAAAGAGAGAAGAAACTATTTAAGAGCCTCTACTTGACATTAAAGATCAACAACATATATTAATCCTTTGGTAGAAACTGTAAGTCAAAGTAAAGAACTATTGCCTTAATGAAAAAGTGTTCAGCAAAAGTTTATTGTTTTTATGCAAAGATTCAACATGAGGATACAAAAATAGTTAAAAGCATCTGCACATTACCTGAGTTCTTGTTCTTTTCCTTCTTCCAAAAAAACAGGAAAAAGTGCCAAATAAAATTTCAGGAAGGTTGTGCCCCTTTAATGGCACCTCTATGACCGAAAGAACAACCACAGACTGCAGAAGAAGATGGAAAATGTGAACAGGAGAGTGAATGGTAATAATTTCCAACTAAAATGGTGAGATGCAGGCCACCAGAGGAGAAGCAGGCACCTTATTCTACCTCTCTGCACAGCAGGAAGGGACGAATAAATCTTGCCAGACCTGGATGAAATGGATGTCATCTCACTGAAGGAAGCACAGGACAAAAGACAGTGACACAGACCACATGCAGGGAGAATGAAGTGCAGAATAGGAGAAAAGAACCTCCAGGATGGCACATCACAGCAGTTTAGTCCATTACCAAAGGTAAGCAGACTATGTTGCTGTCAATTACCAATAAAAAACAGACACGGCTTTTTGTAACAAATGGCAAAATGTATCTTAACTTTCAACATGTCCTCCACAGGATATGCACTAAAATGTAATTCTTTCTTCCTCCAAAATAGGGCTCCTATCTTCCACCTCAGAGCAATTACCATTCATCAGCCATAAGCCTTACAAGACAAGAGAGAAGCAGATCCTTCCCAAATTTTATTGAGCTAATTCAAGATATCAAGTGCTAAAGGCATCTTTATCTCTGCAGTCCACCATATCTAATACCTCGAGGTGCCTGCAAAAAAGACCATTTAAGTAGGCATTTCTACATCTGCAAGGAGGAGGTTTGGCATTGACATGCACTTTAACCTTTATACTTGATTCTTGTGGCAAAAATGAATTGGAAGCCTTACTGAGGAAAGCTATCTAAGTCATCAACACTCGTAACAGATCACAACTGAGTCATCCAACCAGGAGTGAATCCACATGCTTTCAAGTTTGGTTCTCTTACCCAGTAAAATTGTCCAGTTGCAGATAAAGTCCAGGGCAGGTGAAAGAAGAAATAATTTGTAGGTAGTTGAACTTGGTTGTTACAAATTGTAGACTAATGCAAGGAGATGCCTTCCGGTTGGGGCACGCACTCTGTGCCTGCCATTGGTTATGGGCTCGAGAAAGGTCCTTTTCCAATTTCCACCCCAAAGAAAGAACTTGCATTTTTTAAGGTGCCTTTTATGTCCGAAGGATGTCCCACAGTACTTCACCGCTAATCAATTGTTTTGAAGTGTAGTCACTGTTGTTTTGTAGGCAAATTCAGCAGCCGATTTGAAAACAACAAGGCCCCACACACAGCAGTAAAATAAATGACCAGTTAATCTTTTTTGATGGTGTTGGTTGAAGGATGAATATTGGCTAGGACCCTGGAATTACTCCCTGCTCTTCTTTGGGGGTTCACTTGCTCCTCCGCCAGAGCTACGACAAACAATTAGGAAGCCTCGCCACCCCCAGAAATTCACCCCATTTATGTAATTATTTAGCTCCTTACACAGATCATAACATCATCTGTTAGTTGAAACTACTCAAAAGTACATATTCGAGTCTATAAATATTATCTATGGCCTTATTTACAGTATGTTTGGAAAAACACCTTTTTCTGTTATCATATTTCTGTTTAAAACAATTTTTTAATTAATTAATTTTAGGATTATCAAGGTGATGGTTATCAATGCTAGGGAATGGAACACTTTTTCAACTTTTCTCACACAATGTCAATACCAATATTTTCCAGGTCAGATGTTGTACAGCCAACCAATGAGTCAATGTTATTAAACACTGTTCCCAAATATCATACTTTCTCCATAATCTAGGAGAACCTTAACCATAACCTAGGAGGAATGCACCCTGCTGTACCAGTGTCGATTTTTTTCACTAACCACATGGTTTCCTACAGCCTCTGCATGAGGCTGATAAATCAGTCTCAGAGATAAATATCGTAAAGTGCTGACCCATTGTGCAGCCTTATCCCCAGATTTATTTTATTCTGAATTAATTCACTAATTTGTGAAGTAATTTGTTTCAGATAATGTTGTCTATATTACTTAGAAACTATTTTCTAGAATATGGGGGAGGGGGAATATAACAGAAAAAAACTAGGCAACATCATAAAAGAAACTCGTTGACTAAATACGAGACAGTGGTGTTCTCTGTGCTAAACCAAGCTATGGCCGAGGAACTTCGTGAGAAATAAATGTTTCTAAATAAAATAATGCTGCTAATAGAAAATAGGACACTTTTACATTTTGGGGTATTTTCTAACCTTCTTACCCTAGATTATTTTGGTCTTGTATCTTAGATCATTCTCATGGTGAGTCTAACTCCCCATACCTTTCAGAGTGTATATCCTTGCCTCAAAATCTAGGTAAGCTCGTGGTAACATCCCTGTGAAATGAACAGCAAACCCTGTCTGATAATTACTTTTAATTTTCATAAGATACCACATAAGCCCACTGTTTCAAGTTTAAAATATCAAGCAAAGTTATTTTACAAAAGATGAACAAGCACATAAGAAACAATCATATAATATAGTTACATATTTACTGAAGATATCCTTCCACCTAAATCTTCAAGTGGGAAAAATAATAAAAAGGACTGTAACTCTAAGAACGAAGCTAACACTTTGTAAATAACTTTTAAAGTTTTTTACTTTCTCTAAGTAATATGGAACTGGCCAGTACTGACTGGCTTCTTTCCTGAGATTTCAAACTGCCTCTTCTTATGGGACTTTCTAACTGCCTCCAACTTAAACAGAAGTCAGTTTTTATATCTGAAAAAGTGTTAATGGAATTTTGTGCATTTTGAATGTCTGATCTCTCAAATTCAAAATAGAACTGTCGGTCAAATATAAACTGAACCAATTGCATATTAAGTTCAAATGATTTCCCTCTCTCAAGCTTGTAGCTGACAAAACTTGCAACAGTGTATTGGGATAGGCTTGACACAACATCTCTTACTCTTTGTGCATTATGTATTTAAAGGGATATCCACTGATTCAAAACTAGACAAAAATACTTTAATTTTGTCACAGCAACTAAGGACCTCTTTCCTCAGTTGAGGGATATTAGAATAGTGGTAGAGCTTGCTATGTGCAGGCAGTGCAAAAACAGATCTTTATTCAGGTAATGATTGTGCAGGCAACCAAGAGAATCTGTTTGACTTGGTCACAAATCAAGAAGAATGGGGTTGGAGCAAATATTCTTCACTTGTGTGAACAAGAAAATCTGGGGGAGGCACGGGAAGCAGCCAGACCACTTTCTCCTTCTTATGGGTGCTGACAGAATGTTGCTTGGCCACCCCAGAACCTCGATATCTGCCCATTGGGTGGAGTCCAAGATGCACGAGGCGTGGGAAAATCCTAAATGGAGCATTCACCTGAAGGTAAGTGACTAAAATGCACGTGCAGTGAGTGTATTCTATTTGATTTGCTTCATCTGGTGTATTAACATATCAGAGTAACCACCATGTTGACCTACAGAAATATGAAAATCAGAAGAGGGGGGCTAGAGGACTGTTCACCATGAGGCCTCAGCTGAATTCGATGGCAAGGAGACCACCTTCCAGAAGTAACTCATGGTGGAAGAGGAGAAGGAAGTGGGATACACAGCATCCAGATTCACCTCCACCCAAATTGAGTCTATATCCATTCATCAAGCCACTAAGAAGGCAAAGTGTCTGTCTAGTTCTTCAGGTAAGCTCTCCTCCTCTCTCCCATAGACATTTCTTCCAAAATCATATCAACACACCTTGGTAATATTTTAAATCAGGTTTACTTAGGATATGTGGAGTGTAAGCAATTCAATGGTGTTCTCCATTGGAATTGATCTTGTAAAGACCTGGGTGTCTTTGTGCATCAGTCGCTGAAGGTAAGCATTCAGGTGCAGCAGGTGGTTAAGAAGGCAATTGGTATGTTGGCCTTTGTAGCAAGAGGATTCGAGTACAGGAACAAGGATGTCTTGCTGCAGTTGTACAGGGCCTTGGTGAGACCACACCTTGAGTATTGTGTGCAGTTTTGGTCGCCTTATCTGAGGAAGGATGTTCTTGCCATGGAGGGAGTGCAGCGAAGATTCACCAGACTGATACCTGGGATGGCAGGAATGACGTATGAGGAGAGATTGGGTCAATTAGGCTTATATTTGCTGGAGTTTAGAAGAATGAGAGGGGATCTCATTGAAACTTATAAAATTGTAACAGGACTAGACAGACTAGATGCAGGAAGGATGTTCCCGATGGCGGGGGAGTCCAGAACCAGGGGTCACAGTCTAAGGATAAGGGGTAAGGACTGAAATGAGGAGGAATTTCTTCACCCAGAGAGTGGTGAACCTGTGGAATTCTCTACCACAGAAGGCAGTGGAAGCCAATTCATTAAATATATTCAAGAAGGAGTTAGATATATTTCTTAAAGCTAAAGGGCTCAAGGGATATGGGGAGAAAGCAGGGACAGGGTACTGAATTTGGATGATCAGCCATGATCTCATTAAATGGCGGAGCAGGCTCGAGGGGCTGAATGGCCTACTCCTGCTCCTATCTTCTATGTTTCTATGAATCCCATCAAAACCTAAATGTCAATTGGATAGGGTGATGCAAAATCAGGAATGCTTGAAACCAAAATGGCTAGAATGTCTGAAAGGTGCAGAAAAAAGTACTTGGCTAGAAAATAGTGACTTCTATTCTTTTAGAATCAAAGGTCATCAGAGAAGTGCTTTATCTAATTTCATTGAACAAACATCTGTCCCTCAATGATCCATCCACACTTCAGCTAGTTGTATTGCCCTGCATGGACTAGATGATTTTCCCTTTAACGGTCACTCAAATATTTACTGTCCCGGTTCCCTATTCCCTTGTAAGGTACCCTGTTGGTCTCAGATAATGTTCCAGTTATTTAATTTTCCTCTTTTCTATTGAAGATTTATTTTTCTCCAAATATAACTTGGATGATTTGATCTGAAATTGATCGCCTGAAGTGGGAACAGAGTTTTAAAAAACTCAAAACAAGTTCCCAATTTTTTTTTGCTATTTGGTAAAAGTGTATCTGTTAATTAATTAGGCTATTTCCAAATCAAGTTGGGACAGAGCTTAACAACATGATGCGCAGAACTTTCAACTTTGGACGGTAGTGGATCAGCCGCCTGTAATACACCCTGCCCAATTATCCTTTCCATCAAATCAGGCGCAGTGTAATGGGTGGCTGATCCACTACTGTCCGCTTTATGCCTCTGCTGAAGTTGAAAGATCCGCTCAATCAATTGAAGTGCTTGTTTTAGAATTTAATCAAGGGAGTCGTGAAAACTTTGGAGCTACCATTTTCCAAGAACTGAAGAAATATACTTTCCTTTTCATCCTCTGCCCTGACTTGAGTTTATTGATTGTGGACAGGGTTACTGGGGCTGATTTTAACTTGTCGAAATCAGCGTTAATGGTGTGCTAATGGCCTCAAAATGGTGGACTTACCTCCCTGTTAATGCTGATGTTTTCCAGGGACCTACCACTGGGTGGCCAAAGCACCTGCCTGTTTCAGGCAACAGGCACCTTTTAGTCTGCATGTCCTACAAAGTACATAGGACCCTGTTTACCATTTTAGGACAGAACTGGTCAGAACACTGCCCAACATGGTATACTTTGTTTAATATTTAATTGTCCTGTAAATACACCCTAGCACCCCATTTGCTCTAGCTATAGCTTCATGACATTGGTCATAAACCTTTAGAGATCTATACACTAGAACGCCCAGATCTTTCTTTCACCACTGGCTTTAATTCTTTTGCCTGAAGGGTGTATGTATGTTCAGCGTTTAACCTGCCCACATGCATAATAATACACTTACCTAAGTTAAACGCCATTTGCCATCATGAGCCCAATCCCCCAGCTCATGTAGATCTGCTTATAGTAGTCGAGAATCCTCTACAGTCCTGACTCTCACACATAACTTGGTAGCTTCTGCAAACGTGCAGATCATTCTCCCAACACCTACATCTAGATTATTAATGAAAATAGTAAATAGCAACAGTCCTAACATCGATTCCTACGGGACACCACCAGTGACTGGTCTCCAAGCAGATCCAAATCCATCTGTAACCACTTTCTGCCTATGGGCTTTCAGCCAATTCTCAATCCAGCGTAGTACATTACCACTAATTCCACAAGATTCAATCTTGTAGATAAGCCTCATATGCAGTACCTTATCAAAAGCTTTCTGAAAGTCTACACAGATAATGAGGGCTTTCCTCATCAACTATCCTGGTGAATTCCTCAAAAAATACAATCAAATTGGTAAAACAGGACCTTCTTTTTTGGAAGCCTTGTTAAGTGTCCTTGATGTAGCCTTCTCTGTCTAAGTATTCATATAATACATCCGTAATGATTCACTCAAGCATCTTCCCTATTACTGATGTCAAGCTAATGGGCCTATAGTTATCCAGATCTGCTTTATCTCTCTTTTTAAAGATTGGAACTATGTTAGCCTCTTTCCAGTCTAAGCAAACAGCCCCAGACTCCAGCAAGCTATTAAAAATATGGGCAAGGGGCTCACTCAAAAAAATGACTTTCTAAAGGTTGGTAAGAAACCAAGGTTAAATATTCCAGATATTCTTTTCACCTACAAATGTAAATGAGTTTAGCTAATCATAGCTGTGACAGTGGTAGAGGTGCTACAGTTGACCTCAGACCTTTCTTTATGGGGTGGTCTCATTATGGAAACTTTTTTCCACCTTTGACATTCAGAGTTAGCATATAATGCTCCCAGGTCAAGTATAGCATATACTGCATGCAGTGTATAACTCTCTCTGTACACTGCCCCACCAACACCACCAGAACAGGTTAAATGAAGAGTAAAACTGCCCTGCCCCAGTACCACAAGGTCAGGAATGAATTGGGTTAGATGCCTTCTGCTATAATGACAACCTTAGAAAGGCACCTCTTGTTGCATCACTGTGACATTTATGTTTCCCACAGCAAACACCCACTGAAAATAAGCCCCATGCTGTTTGATCTGTCAGTGTTCTGAATTTGTCTGGATAGGTCAGAATTGCAAGCAATATTCCATCTAACATAATCCACTGCAGGAACTGGTTGAGTGGTGTGGAGGAAAGATAGTTTCACCATTTCGACAAACTCATTCCAGGGGACATGGGAAAACAGAGACATTTATTTTCTATATTATGTTTGCTCAATGTAAAAATACCAAAACTGTGCTCTGATCTGTTCAATTTGTATGTGTTCTATGTTAATAAAGTAGCCTGTTAATAATGATTCCTTGCTGTTTTCTTTCCTTAAATGGAAATCACAAAAATCACTAACATTTGGAAAAACATGGAGGGAGCCATGTAACGGGACTAATTTAACTGGCATTGTGCTGATTTGACATGTTATGAGGTTATTGTGGGGCCAGAATGGTACAATGGCTTTATGTTTGCAGTCCTCTGCAGGCCAAGTTCTTATCTCAACCAGAAAAATTTCCAATATTTCCATCCAATACTTATTTTTTTGTTGAAAGTGTCTCCTATTTTAAAGGTACATTCTGCCCTTCACCTTTCTTGGATCCCCATATGCAGTGAACCATGACTAACGAAAGAGTGGACAAGCTGTTTCCAGACTTCTGCCAATGTTGCTTCAATGTAGCTGTTCGGAGATGACAAGAACAACCTGAGGTGACTCTGATTTTTCCCTTCCTGTAAGGAAGGTGCAATCCATGGCAGCACAACTTAGGAATTTATCTTGTGAAGGATCAGTAGTGTAAACTGGAAGACCAAGTATAATGGGCCACAGTGTTGGTTCCTTCTAATGGCCCTGAAATTAGGATCGGGAGCTTGCCGCGCGTGCAAGCCCCCGATGTGCACTCACCTGGCGCGCCGACATCTGAAGCCCGGGCCTGCTTGCATTTCCTGTCACTGGCCCGGTTCAGATGTCGGCGCGCTGTGCTTACCTGATCCAGCGGCGTAGTTAGTGCAATGTGCCGGCTGGGAACAAGTGAGCACTGTGCAGCCAATCAGGGGAGGGGAAACTTCATTCATGAGTTTGAGAGTAAGAACTGTCAAACTCATGAAAAGTATGGGCTGCCAAAACATTACTTAAACTTTAAATAAAATTTTAAAAAACATCCCACTGATTATATTAACTATAAATAAGTTAAAAAAAATATTTTAAACAATCAAATTTTTGAAAAAATAAATGTAAAAAAAATAGGGTCTAAAACTAAACTTACCTTACTGTAAACTCTTTAAAAATAATAAACCTGTGGAAAAAAAAGTCTAAATTGTACTAAAAGACCACTTACCTGTAAAACGAAGTACTTACGTCTGGTTTTTCCACGCGTAAAAACCGGAGGCCTTTACACTCGGGCAACTCTGGGGGAAAAAAAAGGAATTTCACTGCGCACGCGCTGCCTGTGCAGTCGCACGCGTTCTGCCTCTTAACCCCTTGGGTCAGAGAACAGGAAATGCCGGTTTTCAGCGCATGCTGAAAACCGGCAATTCCTCCGGGCACACGCGTAAGTACCCCGTCCTTACTCACGCGTTGTGACAGGAATTACTGGGCCAATATTTTGAAGAGAAGCTTGGGTTGCATTCACATGTAGTACGATCACAGCTCATAGTAAGTCCTACTGGGAGGAAGGAAGTTCACAGCACATGGAACTACCACACTGACTGGAGACTTGGGCTACCAAAAAAGACTTTGGGCTGGATTTTCCAAGCCCCAAGGAGGCGGGCATGGAGGCGGGACAGCCCGTAAAATCGGAGAAAGTGGGGGCGGATGGCAAACCCGCCCCTATCCCACCTCCGTGCCCACTTGTCAGGAGGCAGGAAGATGTGCAGCTTCGGGTCCCGTCTCCTGGAGGCGGGAAAGGCTTTTAATCCTTTTAACTGCCTGTTAACAGGTAGTTAACAGGCAGAAAAAAGGATTCGTGCCATTTTACCTTCACAGGTGAAGGCTTCCCGACCTCGGAGAATCCCACCGGGTTGGAGGAGACGTGGAGGAGGTCTGCGGCGGTCGGAGGCACCTGGAAGTAAGGTGTAGAGGTGAGTGATGGGTGCAAGTGTGGAGTGGTAAGTATGCAAGGTGAGTGATTAGTTTAAAAAAGTGTTCACTTACCTTTTTTTCCTTCTATAGCCTTTAGCCGCGCTGGATCGGGAGAGCGGACATCCACCTTCTCAATTTCAGGTAGTGGCTGATGGACCCTCCGATCCATCAGACATCTGAAATGTACTTATTTTCAATGTTTGTTGAGTCCTCACCACAAAGACTCATCAAACTAAAGAGAATGTCAGTGTTTGACAGCTTCACAGAGCTGTCAAACTCTGTCATTTCTTCTTTCAAGAAGTCTTGACAGATAGCACATCTGACGTTGACGTGATCTGTCAGTGACTTCTTCCCTAATTGGCTTGCTGAGCCTGCAGGGCGGGCTTAACAAGCTCAATCAGGGGAAAATCCCTCTGAATGGTCAGGCGAGGATGGAGGCAGGACATTGACATGACAAGCAGCAGTCCCGCCCCCAACTCACCTCCATTCACAAAATCCAGCCCTTTAGCTCCAATATGCCTCCCCTTCTCGTGCTGGACAAGCACAGAGTGGCAAAACCTATGAGCACCCATATTTGGTGGGCCAGGTCATTTTCAGGCCGAGGTGGCACCCAGAGTGCAGGCCTCCCCTCAGCAGGGACCTATGGTAGGAAATGGGTGGGATCAAACACAGCTGCAGGCTTGGCACCCAGCCTCGTGGCCTGCTGCTGCTGTTGGAGAAAAGCAGCTGGAGGCCTTCAAACCGGAAAACCCATGGGAGGCTGCAAAAGAAGCTAGGACATATTCTCAAGACACTCTTGCCTTGCTGCCTGGCTCAAATGCACCAATGTGAGGGGGCACCAGGTATAAGGCTAACACCAGCTTCTTTTGGCCTTCAAAATAGGGCTCCTGTCCTACCAAGAGACAAATGAGGAGGAAGGGCCAGGACCACCTCCTCTCAATATTTCCACAGCTGCCTTTGTCCATCACCTGGGGAAGCCAGCAAATCCTGGGCAGAGACCTCCACAGTACATGGGAACTAAGAATTCCCAGGCATTATGGGGAGGAATTTGGGCCCTTTGTTTCAAGTACAAGCATTGTTTAATCTTCCTGTAACATGAGTTTGTTAGAAGTTAGGCAAATGGTGTGACATGTTGTAAGGATTACTTCATATATTGAAACAACTCAAAGATAAATTAACCTTGGCACAGTCATGTAAACAAAGCTAGCATGCTTGCCTCTGAGTCAGAAGGTTGTAGATCCAAGACCTATGACTGAAGCACATAATCTAGGCTGACACATCAGTGCAGCACTGAGGGAGTTCTGCATTATTGGAGATGCCATCTTTCACTTGAGATGTTAAACTGAATTCCGCCTGCCCGTTCAGTGAATGTAAAAAATCTCATGGCACCAATTGAAGAATAACAGAGCGTTCTCCTGGTGTGTTGTCCAAAATTCATCCCTTAACCAGCACCACCAAAATAGATTAACTGGTCATTTATCACATTACTGTTTATGGGACCCTGTGGTGTGCAAATTAGCTGTTGCATTTGCCTACAAAACAACAGTGACTGCACTTCAAAAGGAAAGCTGAGGATGTGAAAGGCCTTATATAATACAAATTCTTTCCTTCCTCCTCTTCCGAGTTGTCTGCTCTTTGAGAGCAGCCATTTTGAAAGATGCATTGCTAATACAATATGATGGATACACATGGCACAACCAAAACACACCAGATACTGATTCAGTGAGCAAGCTCAGTCACACACCCTTGTACTACTGCCATTCCCCAAATTTAGTCTCCAGAATTATCTACAAACCATTTGTAAGGCTCACCTGTCATCACAGTTTGCTATATAAACTGTACCATGCACTGTAAACTATGAATGTAATGTATAGCAATGTGCCACAAATTGAAGAATTTGCATTTAAAAAGAAAAGGATATTAAGTGACTTCATTACAATCACTGACAATGTGTTTTCAATAATGCCATTGTTAATTACTAATTTGTATCTATTTTATCTTATTATATGGAATGACCATGCAAAATCCACTGACTATAATAATTTGGGGTACATGGAATCTTGTATGGACACACAAGGTGAAGATAAATAGCGAAATATGCAAAGTGCTAATACTTCTGTGGCACAATACATACCTGGGCTGAGCAGACTATACAGTGCCAAGCAGACGTTGCACTTCTACATAGTCTAAAATAAAGACGTTGGGGCTGAAATTCCTCCGGGGATCCATTTGTCTCCTGCCATACCTCTAGTGGGAGACCAGCAGAACTGCCTGGAAAATGGTAGAGACCCAGTAGTGCTGGGTCTCTATTGTTTCTGGGAGTTTCCTATATGCCTTGTTAGCGGTGGAACCTTTGTCTGCCCCTTATGTCAAAAGATGGCAAGAGACGGAACTAGGGGTTGGGGCTTCCTACAATGGAGTTCCCTGCTCCTTTGATTCAGTTGGGACCCAGTGCATACATGGAGGCCGCTATGCCAACTGAGCTGTGGCATAGCGGCCTCCACATGGATGGTTGTGGAACCCGCTGATGGGATCCAGGCCAAGGAATCAGCTTAACCCCTGAAGAAACCAGAAGGAATTTTTAATTAAATTCCCAGATTGGCCTCTGCTTACACAGGGAGCCAAGAGGAAAATGGCTGGGGCCGGGGCAACCCCACACTTCCCACATGCTGAAGATGTGCCCAAAGTAGTGTTTTTGCCCAACTGCTCTTTGGAAATGAGGTGCCCTCCAGCACTGACCTTGAAAACTCCAGTAGAGTCAGCACTAGAGGACATTAGCAGGAGCAATCCTGGCATAAGCGCCAGTGTCACAATCCAAGGATTTTCGGCCCCATTATGATGTTTATTTTTGTATGTACTAGCTGATCACCTGTGCCTTTGCTGACGGTGAGTTGGAGGATACTTATTTTATGATAATGGAGGTGTTATGCCATGCAATGCACATTATACTATCAGAGCCACTGGTCTTTGAGCCACTTTCCTCTTTGGTGTTTTACTTTGAGCAAATCAATAAAGCATGACAGAAACGTGACAGAAAATACATGTGGCACCTAAAGAAGTGTGCGCCATATGCAAGACTGTTAATATTGGTACATCGCTCAATCACAGAGGAGTTTTTCTCTTCTGTTATCTTCATGGAGTTGCTTCTGTCTCTTTATCTCCTCTGCTTCTCTATATCTGTAGCCAACTTGGAATCTCCTCTTCTGCTACTCTGTCTCATCTTCTGGTCTGTCTTTGTCTTTATCTTTATCTTCTATTCTGCTTCTCTCCTGTCTTGTGCTTCTGCTGTTCTCTCTCACTTTGACCTCTTGTGATGGACTCTCCGCTTCTCTTCTGTTGCTCTCAGCTTTTCAATAGATTCTGCCTGTTACTTTTTCTCTTTGTTTCACTTGGGCTGGGACACCATGAGTAGTAAGTAGTCATTGGAGGAAGGGATCGAGCCAGGACCACAGCCCGATGGGATGTGACCTGTTGGATCACTGGTGGGGGAAGGATCTGGTGTAGGCTGGCAGGATGTAGTGGGATCTGGCTGGGATCACAGAAGCACTGTAAAGTGAATAGTGCTAGGGAGCTATGCAGAGCTTCCAGAGCATTGAATGGTAATTATAATGGTAAGTATGTTTTTACAGCTTGAAACACAGCTTAAATTTAACATTAACGACCAGGCCTGATGGAAATAACATGGCCGCCGAACTGTAAAACAGGAAATTAATGCGACACAAACAGGAAGTCTCAAAACTTTATATAGATAGAGAGGGCTACAACTAGAATTAATTTAGGATTAATTATTCTAATTCTTTTGTTTTGAACATTACTCTGGGTGAACGTTTTAATCTTGGGTGTAACTAAAGCTTTTTTAATGTAAAGATATTATTGGAGTACTAACAATTTGCCAGCAGCAGGAGTGTTATTTTTAATTACTTTTTAAAATAAAAATATAATCTACCATAATGCTAACACGAAACACATTAGGGTAGTCTAACAGTATGCAACATTAGGGACAGAACAGTCAATAACACTGATTTTTTATCCCCCCCAAACAACTACTCCGTCAGGGTCTGGACATAAGTTTTCATGATTTTAATGATTGTCTGGAGCTTCTTTAATGTTTATTGTCTACGTTAATGGTTACAAATCTTTTAGTAAATTATATATCCTCAAATTGTTCAGAACCAGCTTCCCCCACAAAAAAATGACTGCTGCAAATGTCAGATTAGATGGCTGGCTGGACATTTGGAGACAGTTTTTAAAAATTGTTCTTAGGATGTGGGCGGCGCATTTACTATCCATCCAAAGTTACCCTGCGAAGTTGGTGGTGGGTCTTCTCCTTAAACTGCTGAAATCCTTATGGTGATGGTGCTCTCACAATGTAGGGAATTCCATAATATTAATCCAGCTTCATTATTGAAGGAGTTGTGAATGGAGTTGAACACCTTGAAATCAGCAACAAACAGCTCCAATCCTGTTTTTATGATGGAGGGAAGGTCATTGTTGAAGCAGCTGAAGATGATTAGGCCAAGGATGCTTTCCTGAAGAACTCCTGTAGTGATGTCCTGGGGCTGTGATGGTTGGCCTCCAACAACCACAACCATCTTCCTTTGTGTCAAGTATGACTCCAGCCACTGGAGCATTTTCCCTTTGACCTCCATTGACCTTAGTTTTGCTAGGGCTCCTTGGTTCCTCACGCAGTAAAATATTGCCTTGATGTCAAGGGCATCTATTCTCACCTCTCCTGTGGTAAGTTTGGGCGCGATCTTGCCAGCCCTGGGGAGGCGGGTATGGAGGCGGGACTGCCAGGAAAATGGCAGAATTTAGGGGCGAGTGCCCAACCCGCCCCTAACCCGCCTCCGTGCCATCTTGCCAGGAGGCGGGTAGCCGACCCGCGCCGGGTCCCATCTCCTTGGAGGCGGGAAGGGGATTACAGCCAGGTAGTTAACAGGCAGGTAAGAGGATTATCCCCATTTTACACACAAAAGTGCGGGCTTCCCGAAGGCTGCGAACCCTGCCAGGGTCACCAAGGCGAGTAGTGGGTCTGCGGGGGTCGGAAGGGTGCAAAAGTGCGCTGTGAAGGTAAGTGATGGGTGCATGTGTGGAGAGGTGAATATGTGAGGTAAGTGGAAAATGTTAGAAAAAGATGACTTATCTTTGTTTCTTCCTGCAGGCTTCAATCGGTGGGTATGTGGAGAGTCTCGCACCTCCACGGCAGAGATGACAGATGGCTGTTGCATTCTCCAATGCAACAACTATCTAATTTCTGCAAAAGAAAGAGGTTTCAAGAGGTTTGAATTCAAGAACTCATCAAACTACAGAGAATGTCAGTGTTTGACAGCTTCACAGAGCTGTCAAACGATGACAATTCATCTGTCAAAAATTTTTGACAGATGAAACGTCATACGCTGACGTTCTCTGTAGCCAGCTTTCCCTTAATTGACCTGCTAAGCCTGCTCAACAAGGTCAATCAAAGGAAAATAGCGTGGGTTGGCCACAAATCGATGGAGGCGGGACATTGACCCGACAAGCAGCAGTCCCGCCTCCAACGCGCCCCCAAAGGCAAAATCGCCCCCTATGTGTCCATATGGGCTTCCTTCAGTGTACCTGGAGAAGGATGACTGATACCTGGCAAGTATAGATATATGTTAGAACTGGATATTATATGAACATATACAATTCTTATTACTTAAATATGTCCAATGCTTTACACATAATATATTGAAATTAATTTTGTATTGAATTACCAGTTAGAGGTTTAGGCACTTATTTTGACCATATTCCTAATGCAAGTCTTGCTTTAAGAACCTAAGAAAGTGAGAAAGTAGGCCATGTACAATATGCAGTTATTCCGCAATTTATTTAATCATCAAAGCAAGGTGAAGAACCACCAGATCTGAATTTTTCCCCTGACCTCCAAAGATAATTGTATGAACACAGCAACTTCTCAACCTAACATTAGAATCCACATTATTCAGCCCAGACTAGTTATTTTACAGGTGACCAACACATGTGGAACCATAATGTTCCACAATCAGATTCAGATTCAGATTCAGATTAGATTTATTTGCCATATGTAACAAGTACAATGGAATGCTTGTTCCCCGTAGGGACGCGTCAGCTATACATACAGCGCCGCGTTCAGAGTCAATACAATGGCTTCCCATGGCAGTGGGAGCACGATGTCCCTCAGCCGCTCCGTCCTCCTCTTCACCGCGGCCTCCTCCTCACTGTTGCCGGCTCCACGTGTGGTGGCCTGCTTCTCCCGCTCTGGCCACCATGCCCGGCTCCCCTCCTCCCATCCGGACTGCGAGTTACCCGAAATGGAGCCGCCGGCCGACGTGCTGCAGCGTGTCGTGAGTCTGCTGCTGCTGCTCGTTTCGCTGCGCTCCTCTGCCCGACTCGCCGAACACATCGTCGGGATGTGAATGCTCCAATGCGGCCTCCTCTTCACCGTCGCCAGCTCCACGCTCCACGGCCCGGGGCCTACTTCTCTCTCTTCACGGGTTGGCCTCTGGCCGCCATGCTCGGCTCCCCTCCTCCCAGTCGGAATTCCTTCCCGCCGAAGAGCTGCCGGCCGATGTGCTCCAGCGGGTCGGCTTGGCTGCTGCTGCTGCTCATCGCGCTGCGCTGCCTCTGCCTGACTCGCCGAGCACCTCGCTCCGGTTGCGGGAGCTAGCGGCGAGAGCTGGCCGCCCGAAACAGGGAGAGCGATCTCAACACCGGTCCGTCACGGCCGCCATCTATATCTCATTTAATCTTAGGCAAATAGTACAAAAAAAAATTTAAAAAAATAAAAACATGAAGCAGCTGCACTCAGACAGAGCATCTTCATAGGTCTAAGAAAGCAATGGACTCCAGCCTCAAGAACCATGAATTTGAATCCTAATTGTGACCAAAATTAAAAATCAATTTTCTTTATTGGATGACCTTCAGCTATTCTTAGACAGACTGCCAGATTAGAATTACTTTATAACTAGCTTATACCATGCTGTGGCATAATAATATCACACATGAATCCTTATCCAGGAATAGAATGATTACTGTACACAGAATTGAAACAGCTCATGGTTTTTCAAAGAGCAAGGTGTCAGATTTCTACCTGCTGTCACACACAAACAGGTTGAAGAAATCAATTATTTTTGTGGAATGTTTGTTTTGCCATGGTGGGAGCTGGTCTAGGTATTGCCAAGGATTTGAAATAGGTTAAATAAATACCAATTAACCTCAAAAGCTAATGCCACTTTAGGAACCTTAAAGGAACAATGCTTTTTCTCCTAGTTTTCACCCCTTTTTACTTGTGTTTTTTAAAAAATATTTCATTCTTTTCTTCTAAATGCAGTCTTGTGCTGGGGTCAATTCCACAAATGCCAGACATCCTCTGATCTCATGTCTAAATGGCCATTCTTCATTTGTGAGAATAATAGAAGAATGTGTTGGTATGCTATCCAACTGTGAGATCATCCTGTGTTCGCCTGACGTCTACACACACGCACTTTCCAGCAGGAGTCATTGAACAGCAATTAGAAGGGGGAACCAGGCCTGTGTTTTTTTCTGCCCCAGAGTTTTGAGCCCAATTGTTGTGACCTTGTTGCAGCAATCAGCTAACTCAGCGCAGATTAGGGATCAAACCTTGGAACTTCTGGTGTGTATGGTTCAGTATGATATCACGTGGTGTATTTACCCACTGAGATGTTTGTTGGTGGAACTCAACTTTTAATTCCTAATGATTTTTTTTTAGTTTTGTGATCCACTAAATGAATAATACGAAACTTTGATATCAAGATAGTGTACATTGTGGTGGCAGAATGTGACAGAGTACTGGGATATAAATTCACACCAATAATCCTCAACATTGCTGAGTTCCCATTCTCAGCCGCATCACTACACGAATGGGCTAAGCTGAAGCCTACTGTCTTCCCACAGAGAAAGTATCCTGCCCGCTAGTGGTTGGTTTCTGAGCAGCATTAGTAAAGGCCTGGGAGCAGGTTGCCAGCTTTCTGCCTTGGATGGAATTGGAAGATTTAATTGGGGAAAGCAATAAAAATAAATGAAATCATGGGATGGTCACCTTTAAAGGAAAATTTTGTCAGTTTTAAACTAATTTTTATTTTTGTGGAGTGGAAAAGTTTGTCATATCCTCTTACAATCAGGAGTATTGTCAAATCATAATGATCTGAATTGGGTTTCTTGGTATTTGGAATTCATAGCCGATCTCACTACCAGCAATGTAGATTTGTTTTTTCTTTGCTTCAGGCTCAGAATGAGGATACTGGTCTTATCGAGCAACCTGTGCAGATAGAGCAAGATCTGAATGGAAGCAAAAAGAAGTCAAAAACGACTAAGACAGGGAAGGGGGATGTCCATTTTCCGGAGCTCCCATCAACTGGCCATCAATTGGAAGTGAAGAGGGTGGAAGGTACAGAAAGATTCTCCTATCTACTAAAATATATGTAACGAGCTGATCTCAGAACTACCTGGCCAAATCACATGAGCTGACAGTACTAAAGGTTGTGCAGGTCTGAGAGGGTGGGGGGCGGGGGGCGGTGGATATTACCTCTTGACAAATTCTACTATAACTACTGATGTCTGTACTTACTCTTTTCACACTCTGACAAACAGTACAGCACAAAACCCTTACAAACAAAGAGAGAGGAGAGCTGCATTAAATCTGAAACCAGGTCCAGAGGTGAAAGTATTGGCATCTAACGCACTACATCATTTAGACCACTTAGGGGCAATCTTAATCTAACTCACACGTCGAGAAACAGACAGGATCGGGTGCAATGCTGGTTTTACACCCTGTCCAATTTTACTCCCCGTTTTAGTCAATGAAGTAATATTGGGCGGGGTAAAATTGACGTTCCACCCAATCCTGTGGGTTTCCTGCCTGACGAGTTAGGTTAAAATAACCCCCTTTGTATCAGCCAGCTCTTTAGGATATAATTTTCTGAAAGACAGAGATTCCTCGACCTGGATCACAGTGATTTACATAGATTCATTTGTATTTCCATTTCACTGTTAGGGGTTTTCAAAAGCTAAAGAAAATAAATATGCATGTGACTACATGGAAAGCAAACATCCTTGGGATCTCTTGGATAGTATTCACCTCAAATGCAGAGAAACTAATGTTTGTCTTATTAAAATTATGGGAGAGCATGTTCTGATGACCCCACTGGAGTTATGTTTCCCTACATACATGTCTTTCTAAGATGCTGTACACTTTGTATACTGGACTGTGTTTTAATCAGTTTTGAGTGCCTAGACATTGCAGCTGCCTCTAAATCTTTGCTTTGAATGATGTTTCTGGAACTATTCTATGGTACAGTGATGCAGAGTCAACTAAGGGTGGGATTCAGGTCAAAGAAATTCACAGCATCTGAAAGATTACTTTAGGTTAGCATTGTTACTAATGTCTTGTAACACCATTTGTGAATTAGAACAGCAATTCTATTCAATTGAAAACTCAGCCCTTACCACAGAATATGTGGAGCAAATAAACCATCATCTTCTTTAGAATGCCAGGATGACATTCGCTACAATGCCACGGAGGGAAATGCATGATTGGCATTGACCAAGCTGGAAGAGGTGACTGGCCTTTCCTTCGTCCTCTTTTAACTCATTCAATGGCCCGGAATTTGCAGTCGGGATGACGGCAAACTGGCAGTGTTCGCCATCATTCCGCCTTTGAAACTGACCGCAACTTCGGGATTTGGCGCAGGCGCAGGTAGAAATCCCGAAGTTGCAGTCAGTCACTGACAGCTCCAGTACTGGCTGCGCTGTGACCCCCACAGTGCCAGCAAGCTGCGTAATCACCCAAATCAGGGAAACTGAACAAAATTTCGGCTCCTCCGCAGTAAGTACAGTGTTAAATTTTCCACTAAAAGTTATACCCAAAGGGATTAGGTGTGTTGTAGGAAAAATGATTCCTCAGAAACTAGACTTTGAGTAAGAGAGACAACTTTATTAAATGACAGAGCTCTGGGAGAAGCGTCTGCAACCATGCGGTCTGCGAGAGCACCTTCTCCCCGATTGTAGTACGTGCCGAGCTTATATACAATTCCAAGAAGTTGGTTTTAGATCATTTACATTCATCCAATCAATTCGTTTATTAGCGCATATCGTTATTTTCCTCCAGTCAGGAGTTTGCACACTTGTGTTGCCAATTCTGCCTCTTCAGGTCTTCGTTCCGTCTTGTTCCCCAGCGGAATGTGATTAGTTCGATAATAGGATACAAGTGATTAGTTTGATGATAGGATACCAGTGAACCTTGTTAGTCCTCAGTGATCCAATTAGTCCCAGTCAGGACACGAGACGAACTTTGTTCCAGCCATGCGTAAACGTGGCATGTCTCACTGTGCAGTGATTCAATTAGTCCCAGTCAGCGAATTTGTTGTTTGTGTCTTTTCCAGCAAAATCTTGTCCAGCAATCTTGTCCAGCAAAATTTTATTCTAACAGTCCCTCCTCTTGGTCCTGGAGCATGATTCATTTGCTCTCAGATGACCATCCTCGGTCCCCCTTTCGTCGGTGCTTACAGCCACTGGCTTATGTCTGGGGGTTCGGTTGTTCCTTCGACAGTGTTGTATTGGTGTTCTTCGTCCCTTGGTAGCAGGTTGGTGTGTTCCTCCTCGATAGAGGCAATCAGCATCACGGTTTTCATAGCAGTTTGGCAACACAACTTTATAAGGCTCAGTGCACAACACATCAACATACAAATTACAACTATTATTATTATCCCTTGCATCATCCACGCTCCCCACCCGGTTTTCCCTAGCAACCAATCAATCCACCCTGTGCTTGTGGGTTGATGGAGCTTCTTTATTTCTTCTTGGATATGATTTGCTAGGCTCGTGATATTCTCGGAGCTACCTGGGACATATGTACAGCAGTCTGTCCCGATCAGGGCACAGGTGCCTCCTTGCGCCGCCAACAGATAATCTAGGGCTATCCTATTCTGTAAGGCGGTGGTCCGGATCGCCACCATTTCGGCACTCATTTCTCTCAGGGACTCAGCCGTATCGTTGGCTATTTGTTCAAGCACTGCTGCCATGTTTATGGATTCCCTTGCTATTTTTCCTGTTCCGTACCAGGGGAATGCTATAGCCCAGAATCTTTCGGTTTCCGTAATAGCTCTCTTAACATGCTTGGCTGGTTGCCATAACGACTGGTACCCGTAGTGGTGGGTTAGGGAGGATAAATAATAGATGTATGGTACTACGTATCCTATATAGCATGACCCAGTCCAGGTTCGTGGAAGCCATGGATACGCCTTATAGCCGCAAATGAAATAGGTATTATTATAGGCCTCAAATTTGTTCCAAAGTTGGTACATGATCCCAGGTATTCCCCTCCAGGGTAGGTTGCTAGTCCGGTTTAGCACTTCGGATAAATTAAACGTTCCCACGTAGGGCCATTCTAGGGCACCTGGTGGTTTAGTACTGGTTTTGGTTAAAGTGTAATTATACTTGCACTTACTCCATCCAACCACTAACCCTGTCTCGTCATAGTTTACCAAGCAGACTTCCCCCTCTGCATTGTTTAGTTTTCCCCCTGTGCTGACTAATAGCTCTTCTGGATACCTTCGATTATTGTACTGGGGATGAAACCATCCTTTAAAGTTTGTGGGGTTATACCCTGCCTGTTTCCACTCATGTTCCAGCTGATCTGGATTCAAGCTATTTTGGGTTTGTATGGTATCCTCCTTATTCCAGGTGGTATTAGAGTATAATAACCACCCTACCATCTCCTCTACCTTAAAGGGGATAGGCCTTAATGGGATTCCTCCCCCCGTATGGGTGGGCACATGGGCGCACACCCAGCAGGAGCTTTGGCCCATTTTTTTCGCATAGACATATGACATATACAGAAAGGTATTTACATGCAATCCTCTCTCTTTACGTAAATGGGGTACCGCGCTTCCCGTGACAATATGAAATAACGCCATTACCCATAATACTCTAAACATGATTAATATATCACTACAGTCCAGTCTTTACAGGAATTTTATGACAAAGGGTATGCAGATCACCTGTAAAACAGATTCAGAAAGTAGCCAGTCAGTTGTCTTTATATACTTTCAATTGCGTCCAATGCTTCCATACTCCTTTACCCCTTATGTCTAGACAGGCACCAGGTATCCCCACTGATTATGATTTCATATGGCCCACTCCATTTTGGGGCGAACCCTGGTTTGCTGGGCAGAGTTTTCACCATGACTTTACTACCCGCTGAGGGAACATAAGCCGTCATTGTGAGCTCTTGTGCCCGATCCTTGTCCTCCTGATTATCGCGGACATTCTTTCGCATCTCCTTTAATTGAGTGCTAAGTTCCAGAACGTATCGTTTTAGTCTATCTTTTAAAGGGCCTACATCGGCCCCACCTGTTATGATGCCTTCTGGCAATTGCATCGCCCTTCCTGTCATCAATTCATAAGGGGTCAAGCCTGTCGTTCGGTTTTCAGTGGCTCGCAGCTTCATTAGGATAATGGGCAATACTTCAGTCCAGGTTTTCCCCGACGTCTGCATTGCCTTTGCCAATGCATTTTTAAGGGTTCGGTTCATTCGTTCCACCATGCCCGAACTTTGAGGGTGGTATGGGATGTGGAATTTTTGTTTAATTCCCATTAATTGGCATACCGTTTTTATGACACTCCCGGTATTCAGCATCTCTACCAGAGTGTGTTTAGTGTGCAATATAATGTTTCCTGTCATTACTATCGGCTCACTAACCTTTACTGCCCAAGCCGCACAATCCAATGCAGCTATGCACCGGGAGAGCCCTGTGACTACCGATCCCTCCACTGTGGAATAGTAGGCGACGGGCCTTCTTTTATCCCCATGATCCTGTGTAACTACTGCTGTGTAAAACCCTTCTTCATTGTTGCAATGTATGTGGAAGTCCTTACTCATATCTGGCAGTCCTAGCCCTGGGGCTGATATTAGCTCAGACTTTAGTTGAGTATAAGCTTCCTCTTGTTCCGGTCCCCAATCTATCGGTTCCAACACGGGTTTACCCCCTTTCACTAATCTTTGTATAGGTTCTGCTAATTTAGCGAACCCCGAGATAAAATTTCGAGTGTAATTAAAGAGCCCCAGTACCTTCCTGACTCCGCGTACTGTTACGGGTCTCGGCATGCCCTGGACAGCGTGTTTCCTGTCCTGTGGCATTTCTTTAAGTCCTTGGGAGATTAGATGTCCCAGGTATAGGACCTGAGTTTTTCCTATCTGTGCTTTTTTAGGGCTTACCTTGAGGCCAGCCGTCTCTAGGGCCCTTAGTACTAAATATAGGGTTGCCAGATGGTCTGCCTTCGTTTCCGAGGCTATTAGTATGTCGTCGACGTACTGCAAAATAGTGCTTCCTTTAGGTACTTCTATCTGTTTTAGGATATCACTCATGATGCGGTGAAAAATAGCTGGGCTATTATGGAATCCCTGTGGCAATCGGGTCCACGTATATTGTTTATCCCCTACTGTGAATGCAAATTTCTCTTGTGATTCCGGATCTAATGGGAGTGCCCAGAATCCGTTAGCTATGTCTAAAACGGTGAATATCTTCTGTTCAGGGGATAGCCCATTCAAAATTGTTGAGGGGCTGGCAACGATGGGGTGTAATTTAGGAGTGACCCTGTTGAGGGCCGTATAGTCTATAGTCAACCTATAGCTCCCATCAGGTTTCTCTACTGGCCATGTGGGGGAATTAGTAGTGCTCGTGGTTTCCCTCAGGATACCCCTTTCTACTACATAAGAACATAAGAACATAAGAAATAGGAGCAGGAGTAGGCCAATCGGCCCCTCGAGCCTGCTCCGCCATTCAATAAGATCATGGCTGATCTGATCCTAACTGCCAATCCACTATCACAGAACCATCTCCTGCATCTAACAGAATTAGACACACGAAATAGGAGCAGGATCAGGCTACACGGCCCCTGGGCCCGCTCCGCTACCCACAGGGCCATGACCGATCCGAACCTAGACTCATGTCCAAATTCCTGCCCGCTTCCCGTAACCCTTAATTCCCTTTACTTCTAGGAAACTGTCTATTTCTGTTTTAAATTTATGTAATGATGTAGCTTCTACAGTTTTTTGGGGCAGCATATTCCATGGACCTACCACCCTCTGAGTGAAGTAGTTCCTCCTCATCTCAGTTTTGAAAGAGCAGCCCCTTATTCTAAGACTATGCCCCCTAGTTCTAGTTTCACCCATCATCGGGAACATCTTCCCTGCATCCACCCGATCCAACCCCTTCACAATCTTATATGTTTCAATAAGATCGCCTCTCATTCTTCTGAACTCCAATGAGTAGAGTCCCAATCTACTCAACCTCTCCTCATATGTCCATCCCCTCATCCCCGGGATTAACCGAGTGAACCTTCTTTGCACTGACTCGAGAGCAAGTATGTCCTTTCTTAAGTATGGACACCAAAACTGTACGCAGTATTCCAGGTGCGGTCTCACCAATACCTTGTACAACTGAAGCAATACCTCCCTATTTTTATATTCTATCCCCCTAGCAATGAAAGCCAACATTCCATTGGCCTTCTTAATCACTTGCTGCACCTGCATACTAACCTTTTGAGTTTCGTGCACCAGGACCCCCAGATCCCTTTGTACTTCAGTACTTTCCAGTTTCTTGCCATTAAGATAATAACTTGCTCTACGATTTTTCCTGCCAAAGTGCATAACCTCACACTTTCCAGTATTGTATTCCATCTGCCAAATCTCTGCCCACTTACTTAGCCTGTCTATGTCCCCTTGAAGGTTTTTTATGTCCTCCTCACTCATTACTTTCCCCCCCATCTTAGTATCATCTGCAAACTTTGATATGTTACACTCGGTCCCCTCCTCCAAATCGTTAATATAGATTGTAAAGAGTTGGGGACCCAGCACTGACCCCTGCGGAACACTACTAGGTACTAGCCCCTTCACTATGTCCATGACTGCCTTCCTGGCCTCCGCCTTTATTGGGTACTGGCGGTGGGATTTGTGTTCTGGTCCGGGAATCTTAATAGGGTCGATACTAGCTTTTCCAGTATCTAACTTTGTTTCAGCCCATACCCCAATCACGGAATCACAAATGGCTCCGTATCCTCCCGTATCTTCATGCCAGTCCCTGGTAGTTACGGTGGCCACCCCAAGGGTGCCAGTGTTATTTGCCAGTTGTCTAATCTTTTCCTTACGACCATCCGCCTTTGGCCATGTTAACCTTCCTTTGCCACAATCAATTATTGCTTTGTACTCCCTCATTATATCATTACCTAATATTGTACCTTCATTATTTTTATACACATAGAATTTCATGGGGAGGTATATATTATCGATTTCCACCAGCTGCGTGGTGCTCAAGTGAGCTGGCACTTTAGTGCCATTGAGTCCTCACAGGAGTATTGACTTACTAGTCGTGGGGAGGGGGAGGTTAGTGACGGAAACTGATGCGCCTGTGTCCACCAGCATTTCACATTGTCGGCCCCCTACTAGTGCAGACACATAAATTCTCCCCTCCCTTTTACCTTTTATGGGGGCCACCGGACATCAACTACTACGCTTATATTCCTGCCATTCCTTATATTCTTCGGCGGTTAGGGTGTTTTGCCCCTCACTAGGCCTGCCGTGTTTTCCATAACAGGCGGCCTCTAGGTGCCCCCGTTTTCCGCAATAATTGCACTGTTTGTCAACTTTCTTCCCTTTGCATTCTTTTGCAAAGTGGCCCATCTTTCCACAGTTGTGGTATGGTCCTTTCTTGGGTCGGGTTCCAGATTCCCAATTAGTCACGGCTGCTACCATCTCTTGCTTTACCTTAACCTTATCCTTATCCTTATCCTCCATCCCACTTCCATCTACCCCACTAGCCCATTCTACCAGGTCATCATAGTTTCTGGCGGTTGCTACCCCCATCTTAATGATGCCTTGGTGTCTGGGTGACAAGCCATCCTTAAATGCCTGTATAAAGGCCGGGTCCGTCCTAATGGCATTTTGTTGGCCCGAGCTCTCTTGGTAGATATTGAATAATCGTTCTCCATATTCTGACGCTCCCTCACCCTTTTGTTGTTTGGTTGTTGTGATTCTATTCCAATTCGTGGGGGAATCACCTAGGACCCTCTGGACTTCTGTCTTAAAAAGGGCAAATGCCAGCTGTTGGGTGTCCATTTCGTCAGTGAGGGCTACCGCGTGTGTCCAACGCCCTCCGCTGTAGTCTTGAGCGGGTTGAACTGCATGCCCGCCTGCCACAAGTCGCCACTTGTCCGCAGGGCAGGCTGCTCGGACCAATTGGTGAATATCCCTTAGGTGCAACTGGTGCCCTACCCAGACGGCGTTAAGTTCCGTCCAGAATTTAACATTCTGGCTCCGGGGCTGGAGTTTTCCTAAGACGGTCATGATCTGTTGTTTTTCCCCGGGAGTGAATGGTTTGTAACTGGCGGTGGGATTAGCCAATGTCCCGCCCCGACTCACAGGAGCCATCTCGACTATTTCAACGTCCCCCTCGCCTGCAGGGGCTGTTGGTTCTGCACTGTAATATGGGGGAAGGGAGGTGGTGACTGGACAGGTCCCCATTCGCCCCCCCTCGTATACCTTACACTCTAATTCCTTTATAATCTTTGCTTGACATTTCGCCTTTGTCTCTAGTTCCGTAACCATCTGTACTTTGTCTTGTGCAACTTTCTTTATTACGTTTACTTGTTCAATGAGTCCTGCTAGTTGGTGTACTAATAACACCCCTGCCTTCTTGATTTTATCCTTTGTCTGTTTAGTCAACCAGCTTCTCTGGAGTTCTAAAGTCTGTGACACATCCCAACCGTCTTTCTGCATCTTCTTAATTAACGACTGTCGGTTTGTCATATAAGTATATGTGAGGGAGCCCGAAGGTCCCCTCTTAACTTCCTCACCTGACATCGCCGCTGCTTCACCGATCATTCCTTCGTGTCTGGAGATCTGTTCCTTAGAGAGCCCCTCTATTCTTTCCTTCCGAGAATACCCAAGCTTCTTGTCGCACTCTATGCCAGCGTTCTCAGAGGTCCGGGTTTGTCTTTCTCTCAAAACTGCCCGGACGTGTAACGCTTGCTTGTTGGACGGGGTTTCTACCCCTCCCCGGTGTCTGTTTACCTGATCAGGGTCCTACAACACCGACACTAATAATCTCCTAGTTCACTTAGCAACATGATATAATGCAGAAAAATGTTAACCGTACTCGACTAGTATCATGACTTTAGAACACCTTGGAGTCTCGGCACCTACTTCATGGTCCTGGCCTTCGCGTGGGGCATTTGCCCTCTTAACAACCGGCCTGAGGCTAGGTGTCTGAGACAAGTGTCCTCCTGGTCCGAGGTTTTTCTTAGTTACTATTACACAAATACAAATACGCAAATACAAATCAAGTAGTGTCTCTTACCCACTCAGTCTGTGTCCCAGATTCATTTTGGTGCCGCTTCGCCGTTCAGTCGCCTTGTCGAGTGTCTCTGATTTATGGGCGGTCAAAAATCTGACTACTCACCCTGGTCACTGATTCGAACGACTGTTCAGCTCCGTGGCACCCTGCTCGCAGCGCCAATTTGTTGTAGGAAAAATGATTCCTCGGAAACTAGACTTTGAGTAAGAGAGACAACTTTATTAAATGACAGAGCTCTGGGAGAAGCGTCTGCAACCACGCGGTCTGCGAGAGCACCTTCTCCCCGATTGTAGTACGTGCCGAGCTTATATACAATTCCAAGAATTTGGTTTTAGATCATTTACATTCATCCAATCAATTCGTTTATTAGCGCATATCGTTATTTTCCTCCAGTCAGGAGTTTACACACTTGTGTTGCCAATTCTGCCTCTTCAGGTCTTTGTTCCGTCTTGTTCCCCGGCGGAATGTGATTAGTTCGATAATGGGATACAAGTGATTAGTTCGATGATAGGATACCAGTGAACCTTGTTAGTCCTCAGTGATCCAATTAGTCCCAGTCAGGACACGAGACGAACTTTGTTCCAGCCATGCGTAAGCGTGGCATGTCTCACTGTGCAGTGATTCAATTAGTCCCAGTCAGCGAATTTGTTGTTTGTGTCTTTTCCAGCAAAATCTTGTCCAGCAATCTTGTCCAGCAAAATGTTATTCTAACAGTTGTAACTGGGGTTTTAGCAGAATTATTACTGCTTAAGAAATGTTAAGGGCCTGGAAAACTAATTTTAATTTTGTGCAGTGTGAAATTTGTCCATTTTAATAAAAATTAAACATTTTAAGAAACTTTTCAAAAAAAAATTTTAAGTTTTTTTTTAAAAGTTTGTCCATCTTTATTTCAGGTTTCCCCCCATGTGAGAGCCCCAATATTTGTTTTGCTCTCTAAAATGTTAGGGGGAAAAATTGGGCTGCTTTGTGCCTCCTGTTAGTGCCCCCGGGGGGCGCTAACAGGGTGCAAAGCCCCTAGTGCCTGAGCGCGGCACCGCTAATGCCTCCCACGAAATTCAGCGGGAGGTTAGCAGCGGCGGTAGCCAGTAGTGCCCTGCGGCGCTGCGCCTCCGGCGATGACGTCATCGCAGAGCGCAGCACCCCGCTAACGCCCCAGCCACAAACATCGGTCACGCCCCCTGACCTACCGACAGACGATATGTCTGACTGGGTCAGGGTGGTGTTCCTGTGGCCGCAGCAGCGCAAATTAAAGGCCAGGTGCCGGGCGGCCTTTTTTTGGGCCGCCTGCCAGCACCTGCCCCCTTCCGCGATCACTTAGCCTGGCACTCCTCTTGAGTGCCGGGCTATTTTCCCGGCACCCCGCTCCCCGATGGTCCAGCAGGCCTTTAATCAGGGGACGGGCACCGATGTGCGTGGCGCTGTTGCACGTAGTGCCGTGATATTCAATGGTAGCGCCCCAGGAAGGAGGAGGAGCACTTCCAGTAGCGCCCCAACTCCTGCTTGGAGCGCTACCACTGACTTTACGGTGCAGCGGCACTAACTTTTTCGGGGCGCTAAAGGTAGTGCCCCAGCGAATTTAGGTCCCCAAAGGGGGTGCCACCAAATTTTTCCGCCATAGAATTTTAAGGGCTTATCCACATCCCTGTTCACTGTCTGTGAGAATTCCGCCTTTTGATTGGTTGCTTAGACAGCCTGTTGACGTCACAGCACTCCGCAGAAGGGAATCCCCATTAACTTGCGTTGATTTAAATTGAAGGTTGGAAAAGCCGACGTTCTCGACACAGGGATCGCGAGATCCTTGTGCGGAGCATACTTCAGGGCCAGCAGCATACGCCTTCGCTTCACTGCTGACCGCAAATTCCAGGCCATGATGTTTTTCTTTGCCACTAATTTTCACTCCAGTTTTCTCCTATTACCTTTTCTATCTGGAAAATGGTGGTGGGGTCCGCGGGGAATTTTCAACATTGGCCCCAAACAATCGTGAAGTCGGCAGTGTGCCCCCCGGCGCCTGCCCAAGGCCACAGTCGGAAGGTTCAAACCATTTTCAGGTTTTCAGGCCAGAATTTTACCGGCTAGCTGTGGATGCCAAACGGGCGCTCCGCTGCTGTGCGCTGGTTTTGGAGAGTGGAAAATCTGCTGGCTTCTGCACGGAGCTGGCTGGCAGGTCGGCCTGTTAGGGAATAGGGAACAGATCCTGGGGGAGAGGCGAGAACATATCCAGCAGCGGGTCAGATGATTTTTGTATCCCCACAAAATCTTTAAAAAAAAACCCTACCTTTTCCTGAGTAGCCTCCAGCGGCCCTTTTAAGGACCACTGCTTAGGCTGCTCAATGTCCTTACACATGGCACATGTTCCATCCATTCGTACACTAAAATTGTAATCGAGGTCGTACAACCAGCGTACAATCCCAATTTGCATATTTAAACAGTCTTCTGCCTGTTTTGGGCAGGAGTGCTGGGTCCCCTTTTAAAGGCCTGCCTGAAAAATGGATCAAGCGGGCAAGTGGGTGTAATGTTATCTTATATCGTAGTATTAAGAGGCTTCCGAGTAGATATAGTTGAGTACTCTTTATTAGGTCTTGAGTCAGTGCCAGCTCGTGTAGTACTGCCGGTTGGCCAAGATGGCTTCCTATTTATCCGACAGCCGTCAAGCAGCTGTCTTTACTACAGCTACCGTCAAGCAGCTGTCTTTACTACAGCTACAGTTATCTGTACAGTGGATGCCCAAGGTCCCCACTAGAATTTCCTCTGCTGGTCGTCTGATTTTCAGGCGAGAAACAAACGGCTGGCAGCTGAAAATTGCCCCCATCCCACCGCTAACATGCTTGGGTATTGTTTCATGATGCTGGCAGTCCATCCTGAGCTCACCAGGTTGGCCATTTAGCATGTAATGAATTTTGTCAGGGTCTTTGGGGAAATTTACAGCTACGCTTGATCCTGTCCTCAAGTGACATCTACAAAATTCACACAAATTCAGAAGATAGCAATCAGAAACAGGAACTCCAGTAGACTGTTCACCTCCCCAGTCTGGGAATGCTGTTTTCTCTCGCATGTTGAATGCCCATAGCATGATGGCACTGGACTGATGGGATGCAGTGGAAGATGTACTGAGTATATACAATTTTTATTTTTGGAGGCTAAATGATAAATGAGCATTAATCATGGTGACACCAATTTATGCCTCATAAATAGGCACATGAGGAAAGAAGCAGAAGCTTCATTGTAATACTGAAATCAGAGGAAGGTGATCCCATTTTGGGGTCCATACTATTTCCTGATGTTTGTGCATTCAGAATGGGTGTCTAGCGTTTCTAAAGATCCAGCTATATGTTGAAGTTCAATTAAAAGGCATAACAAGAAGATTCAGTAATCACTTTCCTAGCCATTTATACACCACTTTCCTTGATTTTTTTTCTGCTGCCTCTTAGATTTTCAGCAACCCTTCAGAGATTTTGGTCTGCTGCTGATATTTTTTTCATACAGCTCCATCAGTGTCACAGTTAGTTTCCCAGTGTGAATCCCCTTCTGCCTGAGCTTTTTGGAGAAAGAAGAGAACAAATGGAGGGATGCCAGGCAGGTCAGGCTGCACCATTGGTGTTCTAAACTCACCCACCAGTATCCTCACGCCTGCATCTATTGCTTTGTCAGAAGTTCCAATTCCTAGTGGTACTGCATGAAAAAGGGCATTCCAGGTTGATCAATAGTCAGAATAACCTGATTGGCGGCAGTTGCCAAGATGCCACCAACCATATCAGCAGCGCCTGGCACACCTACATTGGAATGGGCTTCAAAGATTCTAGGACCCCGTCCTTCTAGATGATCCATTATATTATCTTTCAGCAATGACTAGAACACTTTGACCAAAATCAAGATTAAAACTGTGACTGAAATTAGTTTTTTTCCAGTTTTGTTTTAGTGACTGTTCCTTTGAATCCCGCCGCAGGACATAGTCAGTTTAAAAACTGATGGGAGTTTAAATTGTTGTGCCAAACATTTTCCAATACAATGTTGCAAGTTTCGTTAGTTTCAGGTTGGAGAGATGAATAATTCAAAATTAAACAATGCTCAGTGATGGGTTCAGTTTATATATGACTGCTTATTCCGTTTTAAATTTTAATGGACAGATACTCAAAATTAAGGAAGTATAATGGGGAACAAAGAAATGGCCGACCAATTAAATACATACTTTGGTTCTGTCTTCACAAAGGAGGACACAAATAACCTCCCAGAGATGTTGGGGAACATAGGGTCTAATGAGATGGAGGAATTGAATGAAATCAGTATTTGTAGGGAAATGGTGTTAGGGAAATTGATGGGATTGAAGGTCGATAAATCCCCAGGGCCTGATACTCTACATCCTAGGGTACTTAAGGAAGTGGCCCTAGAAATAGTTGATGCATTGCTGGTCATCTTCCAAAATTCTATAGACTCTGGAACAGTTCCCATGGATTGGAGGATAGCTAATGTAACCCCACTATTTAAAAAAGGTGGTAGAGAGAAAACGGGGAATTATAGACCGGTAAGTCTGACATCGGTAGTGGGGAAAATGCTAGAGTCCATTATAAAAGATGTAATAGCAGAGCACTTGGAAAACAGTGACAGGATCAGACAAAGTCAACATGGATTTACGAAAGGTAAATCGTGCTTGACTAATCTACTGGAATTTTTTGAGGATGTAACTGGTAGAATAGATAAGGGAGAACCAGTGGATGTGGTGTATTTGGACTTTCAGAAGGCTTTCGATAAAGTCCCGCATAAGAGATTAGCTTGCAAAGTTAAAGCACACGGGATTGGGGTAAGGTACTGTCTTGGACAGAGAACTGGTTGGCAGACAGGAAGCAAAGAGTTGGATAAACGGGTCCTTTTCTGAGTGGCAGGCAGTGACTAGTGGGATACCGCAGGGATCGGTACTAGGACCCCAGCTATTCACAATATATATAAATGATCTAGACGAGGGAACTAGATGTAATATCTCCAAATTTGCAGATGACACAAAGCTGGGTGTGTGTGTGTGCTGTGAGGAGGATGCAGAGAAACTCCAGTATGATTTGAACAGGTTGGGTGATTGGGCAGATGCATGGCAAATGCAGTATAATGTGGATAAATGCGAGGTTATCCACTTCAGTGGCAAAAACAGGAAGACAGATTATTATCTGAATGGCAATAGATTGGGAAAAGGGGAAGTGCAACGAGACCTGGGTGTCCTTGTGCACCAGTCACTGAAGGTAAGCATGCAGGTGCAGCAGGCAGTTAAGAAGGCAAATGGTATGTTGGCCTTCATAGCAAGAGGATTCGAGTACAGGAGCAAGGATGTCTTGCTGCAGTTGTACAGGGTTTTGGTGAGACCACACCTTGAGTATTGTGTACAGTTTTGGTCACCTTATCTGAGGAAGGATGTTCTTGCTATGGAGGGAGTGCAGCGAAGATTCACCAGACTGATACCTGGGATGGCAGGAATGATGTATGAGGAGAGATTGAGTCGATTAGGCTTATATTCCCTGGATTTTAGAAGAATGAGAGGGGATCTCATTGAAACTTATAAAATTCTAACAGGACTAGACAGACTAGATGCAGGAAGAATGTTCCCGATGGCGGGGGAGTCCAGAACCAGGGGTCACAATCTAAGGATAAGGGGTAAGCCATTTAAGACTGAGATGAGAAGGAATTTCTTCACCCAGAGAGTGGTGAACCTGTGGAATTCTCTGCCACACAGGGCAGTTGTGGCCAATTCATTAAATATATTCAAGAAGGAGTTAGATATATTTCGTTAGGCTAAAGGGATCAAGGGATATGGGGAGAAAGCAGGGACAGGGTACTGAATTTGATGGTCAGCCATGATCTCATTAAATGGCGGAACAGGCTCGAGGGGCCGAATGGCCTACTCCTGCTCCTATCTTCTATGTATCTATGTATCCTAGTAACTCTTTCCAGGATCTAAAAGGGGACAATTTTTAAAATCCCGAATCTGTTTGAAAATCTCAGGAAAGGAACAGATCAGTTTGAAATTCCTGAAAGGGAGAAAAAAATTATTTGAAATTCCAAGAAACTGTTGAGATTAATTAGACTGTGGACGCTGGGACAATTGAAATTTTCAAGACGGAGATAGATTTTTGTTAGGTAAGGGTATCAAGGGGTATGGAACAAAGGTGGGTAAATGGAGTTGTGGTACAGATCAGCTGTGATCTAATAGAATGGTGGAACAGGCTCGAGTGCCTATTCCTGTTCCCGTGTTCCTATGCAACAGGCGGGTAGCGGCAACTGGCAAGTGATGGGAGCAGACGTTCGGCGGTAAAGAGGCCGCCAACCAGCACCAAAGGAAGGCTCACCAGCAAGAAGGTAAGACAGGAGATTTCAAGAGAGCTTTGCAGGAGCCAAGGGAGGGGAGCCCATGGCAGGGGTAGCTAAATTTTTCTCATGTTGCCTGGAGGAGTATTCTTGCTATAAAACAAAATTATCTTAAATAGGCTGTTCTGGTATGAGTCCTCTTCCCACTGTCCTCACCTGGTGGGAAAGCCGCAGCAACTTCCCAGCTCAGGCTAGAGTTAAAATTGCTGTCAGGCCCAATGACATCATCATACCCTGATCTGCATATTACAAGGCGGGTGCCTTTGCCGCCTGTTGAGAAAAGCAGATTCAAATGGAAGACGGCGGGATCCAGGTGAAAAGAGTAATGGACTTGAGGGTTAGTTTTGGGTCCATTGCTCCTTTCAATGTTTACAAACGACCTAGACTCGGGTGTAGAAAGCAGTATTATAAATTTTTTAGATGATACAGAACTTGGCAATGTAGTAGATAGTGATAAGGATAGTTATAGGCTTCAGGATGACATAGACAGGATGGTGAAATGGGCAGAAGCATGATAAGTTGAGTTCAATGCAGGGAAGTGTGAAGTGATACACTTTGGGAGGACTAATATGGAAAGACCGTACACTATAAATGGCATGACTCTGAAAAATGTAGATGAGCGCAGAGATCTTGGTGTCCATATATACAAATCCTTAAAGGTGGCTTGGCAAGTTGATAAGGTGGTTAAAAAATTATATGGGTTATTTAGGTTTATAAATAGTGGAATAGAATATAAAAGCAAAGAGATCATGTTAGAACTTTATAAATCACTGGTTAGGCCTCAGCTGGAGTATTGTGGACAATTCTGGGCACCACACTTCAGGAAAGATGTAAAGGCCTTAGAAAGGGTACTGAGGAGGTTTACTGTAATGTATGTACCTTTAAGGGGGAGAACTACTTTTTACAGCTCCTGTATCCTGTAGTACCGGCAGTGACCACACCTGTATATAAACCCTGAGTAGTGATCTGTACAGTCAGTTGCAGTTTGAACCCTCATTCAGTAAACACCTGTTGATCGTTCCCTGCAGTCTGTTGTCTGATTATTGAAGGACACAACATTAAGATACACGGATATAACATTGGCGACGACGCAGATTCGAACCTACCTGCAACTCTGCATCACCTCCCAGGGATTCGCTCCTGGAGAACAGTGGAAGGAGGTCGAGTCCAGAAGCACGGGCGTCAACCACGGGCAACCGCCCAGTCATCCAGCGGAGATTTGAGCATCGCAGGGGAGGCTGTCGAGAGCCAGGCTTGGCATTCCAGTCACGGTGGTCCAGCGAAACGGGCTAGCAACAGGTACTGCGCAGACCCTTCCCGGACAGCGGCGGCTAGAGCCGACCGAGCGGCACAGAAAAAGGCCGAGCAGCGTCGACGGGGGAGAGAGAGAGGGCAGAGTGCACAGGGTGCAGCCGGTGTTCAGGACCGAGCGGCGTCAACGGGGAGCGAGACAAGAGAGAGCAGAGCGCAGCCGGTGTTCAAGGGCCGAGCAGCGTCAACGGGGGAGAGAGGCGCGCAGGAAAACGCGAGGCGCTGCCATTGCCACGAGGACCGCAGAGAGCGGCATTGGCAGCAGCGCAGGAGCAGCGCACAAAACCCACAGGGCGTCGCCATTTGCCACGAGGACCGCCGAGAGCGGCGTTGGCAGCAGCACGGGAGACGCTATTTTAAGCCGCAGCGGGGAAGAAAGGAAAGCGCGGGAGACGCCATTTTAAGCCAGTCTAACCACACCCAAAAATGCCGAAGAGTGGCAGTATCACAGCGTTCGACAATGAAGTCGAAGATTGGACGACATATGTCGAACGCATAGAAGTATACTGCAAGGCGAATGAAGTGCCAGATGACAAGAAAGCGCTGGTATTGTTGAATTCAATGGGTGCAAAAACGTATGCCTTACTACGAAACCTAGTAACCCCAGAGAAGCCAGTAGAAAAGGATTTTGAAAACATAGTGTCAATCCTACAGGACCACTTAAACCCCACACTGCTGCTGATAGCAGAAAGATTTAAGTTTCACAAAAGGAACCAGCATAAAGATGAAAGTAATGCTGAGTATTTAACGGAACTGCGCAAGCTATCGAAACACTGCCAGTTTGGAACGGGACTAGCAGATACTTTAAGGGACAAGTTTGTGTGTGGGCTTCAAAGTGAAGGAACCCAGAAACGGCTTCTATCAGAAAAGGATCTTACGCTGGACAAGGCTTTCAGCATTGCAGTATCACACGAAGCAGCAGCACGGGGCGCTGCAGAGATACAACGGAGACTGCAAGAATATGGCACAAATGAAATGTCATACGGAACAGTGAAGTGCTATCGCTGCGGCAGAACAACACACAACCATAATGATTGCTGGTTCAAGGACAAAGTGTGCAGACAGTGTGGAAAAGTAGGACACATAGCAAGAGTCTGCAGGTCGGGAAAGAAAACCAGCAGCAAGAAATCTCCACAGGAGAAGTACAAGAAGGTACATAAGGTGACGGAGAGTAGTTCAGACGAACAGAAGAGTGATACAGACTCCGGAAGCAAGGAGCTGGGTTGTCTGAAACTACATAATGTGATCAAAACAGAGGATCACCAAACTATCTGGGTCAAGCTCAAGATAGCAGGAGTCCAAGTGAAAATGGAATTGGACACAGGATCAGCCCTGACAGTCATAAACCGAAGGGACTACAAGCGGCTATTCTCACATATACCCATGAGAGATACAAAGATTGTCTTGAAGACGTACACGGGGCAAAAAGTCTACCCCAAAGGAAAAATAAGGGTGAACGTTATATATAACGGCAAGGAAACACCAAAAATGGACCTATATATATTGCCAGATGGAGGACCACCACTACTAGGGCGTGAATGGATCCGGAAGATACAGCTAGATTGGAATTCCATACAAGCACTGACTGTAGATGCCAAAAAGGATGACGACGTCACACCTGGACGACTGTCAAAAATGCTAACTGACGCACAAGAAGTGTTCCAGCAGGGACTCGGAACACTAAAAGGCATAACAACGACGATCAAAATAGAGGAAAATGCAAGCTCAAAGTTTTTTAAGGCCAGACCGGTACCTTATGCGATCTGCCCAGCCGTCGAAGCAGAGCTGGAAGGTTTGGAACATTCAGGAGTACTGTCCAAAGTGGACTGGAGCGAGTGGGCTACACCCATCGTTCCTGTAATGAAGAGGTCGTTGAGTAATACGCCTGGGGAACCAAAGAAGGTTCGCATCTGTGGGGACTTTAAGGTGACAGTGAACCCAGTCCTTCACACTGTACAATATCCGCTTCCGCGGATTGAAGATATTTTCACCTCGCTATCTGGAGGGAAACGCTTCACTAAGATTGATCTGGCCCAGGCGTACCTGCAAATGGAGGTAGACGAAGCCTCGAAACAGTACCTCACGATCAACACTCATAAAGGTCTCTACCAATACAACCGGCTGGTGTTCGGGGTAGCATCAGCTCCGGCTATTTGGCAAAGGGCAATGGAACAAGTCCTGCAAGGGATTCCAGGGACCCAGTGTTATTTGGACGACATCCTGGTCACGGGCGAAAATGACAGTGATCACCTCGCCAACCTGGAGCAGGTGCTCACTAGATTGAAGGAATATGGGCTCCGAGCTAATCACCACAAATGCGAGTTTTTCCAGAAGCAGATCTCGTATTGTGGCAACGTTATTGATAAAGAGGGGTTACATAAGTCCCCTGAAAAGATTGAGGCAGTAGTCAAGGCTCCAGCACCGGAAAATGTGTCACAACTGAGGTCGTTCCTCGGGCTGGTGAACTACTACCATAAGTTCTTGCCGAATTTGTCTACCATACTACACCCACTGAACACCCTACTGCAAACGGGGGTACCATGGAAGTGGAGTGACGAATGTGAACGAGCTTTCCAGAAGAGCAAAGCATTGATCACATCAAAAGAGGTGTTGGCTCATTTCAACCCAGCACTACCAATTCAGTTGGCGTTTGATGCATCACCCTTTGGCATTGGAGCGGTGCTGTCGCACAAATTCCCGGACGGCTCGGAGAGGCCAGTAGCCTTTGCGTCTCAGTCACTAACCTCAGCCGAGCGTAACTATGCCCAGATTGACAGGGAGGCCCTCAGCCTAGTGTGGGGAGTGAAAAAGTTCAATCACTATCTGCACGGGCAGAAGTTCACCTTGCTGACTGACCACCAACCACTTGTCTCCATCTTTAATCCAAAGAAGGGCGTTCCGGTGATGACTACGCAACGGCTACAAAGATGGTCCCTTTTTCTAGGGGCGCACCAATATGAAATCGAGTATAAGGGCACGAAACAGCATGGAAACGCTGATGGGCTATCACGCCTGCCACTGCCTACTGCGGAGGAAGCACCAGCAGTGGATCCTGTCGAAATGTTTCATTTGACTATAATTGAATGCTTGCCAGTAACTAACGCTGGTATAGAGAAGGAGACCCGAAATAACCCGACACTGTCTCGGGTATATGATTTGACGGTGAAGGGATGGCCAGCACATGGCGACTCACTGTTGCCAGCATTCTCATCCAGAAGAGAACAGCTGTCAGTATGCCGGGGACCTTGATGTGTGGATCCCGAGTGGTAATTCCACCCAAGTTAAGGGAGAGAGTGCTCAATGAGCTTCACGAAGGTCATCTGGGAGGGGTGAAAATGAAAAGCCTTGCTAGGGCTTATGTGTGGTGGCCGGGGATCGATCAGCAAATCGAGGACCTGACAAAGAGCTGCTCAGGATGCCAGAAGGTCCAAAATGCACCACCACATGCCCCTCTACACCCATGGGAGTGGCGCTCATCTCCATGGCAACGGGTGCATATTGATTTTGCTGGTCCATTCATGGACTCAATGTTTTTAATAGCCGTGGATGCGCACTCGAAATGGCCTGAGGTGATCAAAATGTCCACCACCACGGAGAAAACTATTGCAGTCTTATGGACCATTTTTGCCAGGAACGGCTTGCCAGAGCAGATTTGCTCTGATAACGGACCACAGTTTGTGTCCGAAGAGTTTCGAAGATTTATGAAAAGGAATGGGGTAAGGCATTACACATCCGCCCCGTATCATCCAGCCACAAATGAATTGGCTGAGAGGTTCGTACAAACCTTTAAAAAAGCAGTAAAGTCCATGTGCGATGATGACATTCCACTGCAGCATAAGGTGGACAATTTCCTGTTAGCCTACAGAAATGCGACACATGCAGTCACCAACCAGGCCCCGGCCATGATATTCTTTAACCGAAGGTTGAGATCTCGTCTGGATTTGCTCAGACCAAATGTACGAAGAGATGTTGAGAGTAAGCAATTCCAGCACATCAATGAGAAGCCGACAAGGAGCTTCAATGTAGGGCAACCAGTCTTGGCCCGCGACTACCGAACAGAGAAATGGCAACCAGGAACGATATGCACATGGCAGGGGCCACTAATGTACACAGTGGATGTTGGGGAGAACATTGTGAGACGCCATGCTGACCAGATCCTAGAGTCACAGGAACGAGTCAACCCCATGTCTCGGCCATACGTACCTGGTGATGAACCCGACGTACAGGTCGCATCTACCTCAGAAACAATAGCATTGGAAGCTGATGAATCAACTGACGACAGGGTGTTAGAATCGCCTCCGCACCAAGAGCGAGACACTCGGGAAAGGCGTTATCCAGAAAGAATCAGGAAGCCTCCCCAAAGACTGAATTTATAAATAGACTATTTTCAGTTAATGTTGCATGTTAAAAGTGTTAATTGTAATTAGTTTGATATTTAATTGTTAAATGAGTGTTATGGTACTGTTAATCTAAAAGGGGAGGAATTATAATGTATGTACCTTTAAGGGGGAGAACTACTTTTTACAGCTCCTGTATCCTGTAGTACCGGCAGTGACCACACCTGTATATAAACCCTGAGTAGTGATCTGTACAGTCAGTTGCAGTTTGAACCCTCATTCAGTAAACACCTGTTGATCGTTCCCTGCAGTCTTTGTCTGATTATTGAAGGACACAACATTAAGATACACGGATCTAACAATTACCAGGATGTTACCAATGATGAGGGACTTCAGTTATGAGAACAGGTTGGAAAAGTTTGGACTGTTCTCCTTGGAACAGAGAAGGTTAAGAGGTAACTTAATAGAGGCTTTCAAGATGATAAGAGGTTTTGATACAGTGTATAGAGAAAAAGGATTCCCTCTGGCGAGTGGGTCAATGACCAGAGGTCATAGATTCAAGATCATTGGCAGAAGATCTAGAGGGGAAATGAGGAGAAATGTTTTCACTCTGAGTTGTTGGGATCTGGAATGCTCTACCTGAAAAGGCGGTGGAAGCTGATTCCACAAATAATTTTAAAAGGGAGTTGGACAGGTACTTGAGGATGAGGAACTTACAGGGTTACGGACAAAAAGTGGGAGTGCGGGACTAAGCATGACAGCTCTTTCAAAGAGTCAGCACAGGCACGATGGGCCGAATGGCCTCCACCTGTGCTGTAAGTTTCTATGACATTGACAGGTAAGTCACCCGGTCGATTTTAACTGCCAACCTGCCCGGTTAGCGCCAGGTGCATAGGGTTAAAATCACCCTCTGTATGTTTGAATGTTGCCCATAAACCACCCTTTGAAACAGAGCTCAGATTGGCAAGACTGTTTTGTGCTTCTGTGTTTCAGTGTATGGCTGTGTGCCAGTGAATGAGTGAGTAAGTAGGAGGAGAAAGGATAATAAGCAAAGGACTGTACAAGCTCTGAGTTTGGGGTTGCCTCTGACGTCATTCTTCCCTCAGCCATTCTAATGGCTTCTGCCACCAGAGTTTGGAGAGCCCTCTTCTCATAGGGAGTTAATGGGTGATAGATGTAAGGGCCATCTCTGGTCCTCTTTTGTTCCTGTCGATATTATTATTGCACCCCCTTGCTATTGTCTAGATGTGCTCTCAGCAAAACATCAAGATTGAAAATATGGAGTTCAGCTTTTCTTGCGAGCAGCAGCCATTTAAGAGCTTCTCACTCATTAGATTCTCCACACACATGGTATGCACCCTGTGCATCAGCTAGTCTGTGCAGGAACTATACATGATTATAGCAATGAAATACAAGGTCATCTCCCTGCAATACTTGCTCACCTTGTGTTGTTTTTCCCGCTAGCACTGCGACAAGACTGCACAATGAACCCCTATAAGTCTACAGGGATTATACTGAACCTTTAAACTGCATCTCACTTGGAATATTGTGCTCAATTTTGGTCACGATGCTTCAGATGGAATATCCATGAATTGGAGATGGTGCATGGAAGGCAATAAGAATAATCTCAAGTATAAAGGGGATAAGAAAAGAACATTAAGCTCTACACTGTAGATCTAGAGAGAAAAAGGTTAAGGGGGAACCTTACTGAGATCTATCAAGTATTATTAAATGGCACTAGTAGATTTCCTGTGGTGTTGGGACTGGGGAGCTGAAAATGCAGTTGGACTGAGTTAACTGGAGTACTAGGACAGGCATGCTGGGACAAGTGGCCTTTTCTCATCCATGACTTGTTCTTATATTTCCTATCTCTGAGTTTAAAACTAGCAGATACTGTTATAAAGGATCCTGTAAGTAATGATGCACTTTTCTGTGTTCATCAAGGTGAGGGGATCTTACTGTTAGGAAATTCCAGACATTACAGTGTCAATATCAAGCACTCCGAGGTCAGGTATAGCAGTTAGATGCAGAGCAAACCTCAATCTACTTTGCTCTAACAATGTGCCTTAACCCTAACCTCAGAAAAGCACCTCCAACTGCACCACTGTTCTTTCCTCATTTCCCATACCAAGCACCCTTAGGCCTGTCTGACTGTCATTGCCAATGTGCAAATGGGTTTTCCAATGGGAATTGCCCCAGGTGAGGCACTTGGAAAATGATGAGGAGGATGCCTCTTAAATAGATCATAAACCATGTTATTGGCACTAATGAAGATATTGTCCAGAGTAGCAAAAGTCTGCATTTTTCATATAAGTTGATTTTCTTTTTAAATTTGTGTGGGTTTAAGGAAAAATGTATTAAACTGCATTGCCAAATAAAATATATGCCAACCATTAGTGTTCCATGCTGACATCACCTATCCTGCTGTCCACTTGTTAGTATTTGATAAAAATCAGCACGGGATTTATACTACCTGCCCATTCTTCTGAGGTTTCCCCAAATGCTCTACACATGCGTGGAACTTATACTCATGATCAGATGAATCCCGTGTCTGCCCATCATCAGGCGCCTGGTAGAAGGTAAGTAAAGTAAAAATAGTTTGTAATCATATTCATAAGAACATAAGAAACAGGAGCAGGAGTAGGCCAATCGGCCCCTCGTGCCTGCTCTGCCGTTCAATAAGATCATGGCTGATCCAATCTTGGCCTCAACACCACTTTCCCGCTCTTTCCCCATACCCCTTGACTCCCTTGTAGTTCAAATGTCTGTCAATCTCCGCCTTGAATATATTCAATGACTCCACCTCCATATTCAGTTCAGTAAGGAGCAATGAGTCATCAGGGATCAGCAGAAACTAGTAGCAAATCACACATTTGTCTTGTTCAAATTGGGTAGTTCATCTTAAACCATTGGAGATATATATATAGGCCAGAGGGACTCTGTGGATGGTCAGCAACAAGATGCAATGTAAATATTAATATTCATGGACCTTGCAGTTTGGCACAGCCGATGTGAATGTTTTTATATCTTCTCAGGAGGGATGGTTAAGGCTTAATATACTCTAATTCTAGAGTGTACCATTGCTGCTGTTTGTTATCCATTTACTGTTTAATAAATCTCTTTAGCAGCTTTTAGTTCAAGCTGCAGTCTAGTGAGATGTCATTCTTCTAATGTCGAGGAAGAGCATGTGAGGGCATATTTATAGAACCAGTAAGTTGAAGTACACTCACAATGGTTTTCTCTTTGGCCCATGCACTCACTCTAAATTACCAAGTTTCTGGGCAGGTAAAGTTACACTCTAGGTCATAGAGAAGGAGGGCTCGCGTACAGGAATGGTGCGAGATGCCCAGGCCACAAGGGAATGAGCATTCCCCTTCCCCCTCTCCCACCCACTAGGCAGTTAGGAAATGCAAATGATCGTGAGAAAAACCATTACCCAAAAATGTAACATTGTTCTTTTAGCAGAGAAACATTTCTTAAAAGAAAATAATGTCTGTAATTAACTATAATTAACTAGATTTTGTGTTAGTTATCATTTGTAGCCTGACAACAGCTTTTGCTTTCAATAATAAAAGTATATGTCAGCCATCAATGTTTCATGCTAACAGTCAACATTTCTGTGGCTGTACTGATTTGTCAGCATAAATAACTTTTGGCTCAAAGTAGATTCTATATACTGGAAAACGCTCCAAAAGTGTCAATAATCAAACTGTCCAAGGGGGAGCATCCCTATGATCCTCTTAAGAAATGAATCTAGTATCTTTGGTGCTCACATACGCCTTCAGATATTTCTAAATTCAACATTGCAAAAAATGCACTTTTGTATACTTCAGTTTTCCCTGCATGAGTATTAGATATGCCTGCAGCTGAAGTCAGGACAAGTTCATGTCTCATTGTACTCCCAGTGTAACTCCTTGTGTTCACATGTCAATGACAAACACATTGGGTTTTGGTTCTCAGAGAAAAATGGATGGAATTGCAGAATGCGGTGGTTGTAGGTGTTGGGGGCACAATAATCTGTGATGGCCTAGTGCTACCTATACAGATGTATTTCCTAACTGTCTAGTGGATGGCATTCCCTGGTGGCATTGGCAACTCCAAGACTGGGGTATGGGACGGTAAATAAATTCATTTCAGGATCTCTGAAACCAAGAAGCCAAATGCTTATTCTTTCTAACATTTAAGGTAGTTAAGCAAGCCTGTGGAGGGATCCAGAAACAGGTATCCCAATATTAATAGAGAGGCGGAGAGGGTGCGGGGTAGCACGGCCAGACCAGGGACATGGAGGCCCTGCCAACCTTAATGGCAGGAGGCCACAGCCAGGGACCCATGGGGGCGGTCCCACTGCAGTTATTGGAGTGATGGGTGGGGGGGGGTGGTGGTGGTTGGAGCCCGGTGCAAGGGAGGCCCAAGGCTTCCTTGTGAGGCCTAGAGGACCAGTCTGTCCCAAAAGGAAACCTGAAAAATAAATTTTAAACTTATCGTCTGGGCCTCTTCTAGCCCAGGATCCGGCTCCTGGCAGTTTTTGTCTAACATGGGAGCCAATGCTGGCCGCCCCCTCCTCCCGCTCAGGCCTCGGTTTGAAGTTGCAGATCGGATCCTGATGACATAATCGGACCCGATCTGCATATTCAAAACAGAACCCGGTTCCTTCCTGCGGGTTTCCGGCTCACCTGCTCTTTTGAGCAGGCTAATACGGGAACATGCCAGGAAGGAAGCGGGATTGGAGGAGGTAAGTGACTCCCGTTATTTTCAGTGCCTGCCCACCCGCACAGTATCCATGAGGTGGGGACAGTTAAAATCTGGGCCAGTGTTTCTGAATTCTGATGTACCATGCCCTGCGTGCTTATCTCTTGACTGTAGTAAATCATTGTCTTCAATAGAAAGCAAAGGGTATTCATTATGTACAGAACTCCAGAATTTAACACTAAGCTGCAATTACTCAGCATCTCAGCCCACACAGTTTTTGCAACTTCTGTTATCTGGTAAGAAATTAGACCTGCAGATGAATTAAATGTCAGTATGCTCATCTGAGAGCTCAGAATAATGGGGACTAAATTTTTTATTGTGCTAAGAGATCATCGTACACATCAGTGATAGACAGCTGATGTTTCATATTTCTACAGAAGGAAAGATTCTGTATATGTCCGCCTTATTAACTAATTCTAATGAAAATAGCTGAAGGTATCAACTGTTAGGATTTACAAAGAGCATGTCTCCAGTGTTAAATGCACATTGCATGCTGTCTCTTTGATATATGTGTAATCAGCCTGTGCAAGTCACAGATTTAAGCATGGCTGGGTTAGTTTAAAGAGGAAATGTACTCTGCTGAACTACAGCACAATCCTCACTGTTGTAAATATAGAATACTATTAATCAATCTCCTGTGGTATTGCACATGGGGAGTTAAGGCAAAGTATAGTCTTCAGGTGAAGTGGGGTTAGAGACTTGGGCATGCATTCATTCACCATTTTAAAGTCATAGGCCTAGAAATTCAGTTGTTTGCGCCAGCCGCTAGCGCCTTAGGAGGAGAAGTGGGGCGCTAAGCGGCTAGCACCCGGGCGCGGCGCGATCTGCACCTCTCGCGAAATTCAGTTAAGATTTAGCGCCGGCACAAAACCTTTGCGCGCGCTCAGCTGTGCACGCAGATCCTGACGTCATTTCATGGTGCAACGCCCTTTGTGCGTCCCGAACTGGAAATTCAGTGGCGCCGGCCTATTGTGCGCCTGGCGCCCCCCGCGACTGGTAGAGGGGAGCGGTTCCCAGTCGCTGCGGGGCACAGGGGGTGCTAATTAAAGGGGACTCCTCCTGCAGTATAAAAGGCAGCCATTTTGCTCCACTCCTTCTTTGTGAGAGACGGATATTTGGAGAGAGACAAAGGTAGAGAGCTTTCTGGTTTGGCTCAACACTCACACAGGTACTTGTGGCTTCAGGCCACAGCTTTGCACTTGTCTTTAACTTTCAGTGTCATAGCATTGATTGGAAACATATAATGGGGGCTGCAATGGGCGGAAACGTTGGCTTACTGCATTGCATTCAAAGGGCTCAGAGACGCCGTGAGAGAGTGCCAGTCATGGCCAGACGGAGAAGGGCCAACAGGCGTCGGCAAAGGAGGCCTTACCCACCCAGGGTATACCGCCAGCAGTTCTCTGAACATGTCTGAGGAGCAGTGTGTTCGGAGGCTGCGATTCAGAAGGGAGGTAGTTACTGAGATCTGCCACCTGCTTCGCAGAGATCTGCAGCCACAACTCAGGAGCAGGACGTCTCTGTCAGTGGCAGTGAAGGTGACGGTGGCTCTCAACTTCTATGCCACCGGCTCCTTCCAAGCTGCTACTGGGGACATTTCCAACATCTCCCAGTTCGCGGTACATTGCTGCATCCGCCAGGTGACCAATGCCCTTTTCAGAAGGAGACGTCAGTTCATCTCCTTCCCCATGACTGTGGACAAGCAGCAAGAGCATGCAATGGGCTTTGCAGCATTAGCGGGCTTCCCCATGGTGCAGGGCGCCATTGACTGCACGCATGTGGCTTTGCGGGCACCTCTAGAGAATGCCAAGGATTACCGCAACCGAAAGGGCTACCATTCGCTCAATGTGCAGTTGGTGTGTGACCACAGGCAGCTCATCCTAGCTGTCAATGCCCGCTTTCCAGGCAGCAGCCACGATGCCTTCATCCTGCGCCAGACTTCTGTGGCAGACATGTTCAAGGCCCAGCCTCACCCACGAGGATGGCTTCTCGGGGACAAAGGCTATCCTTTGTGCACCTGGCTGATGACCCTGCGCCGTGCGCCCAGCACCCCTGCTGAAGAGCGATACAATGACAGCCATCAAGCAACCAGGAACATCATTGAGCAAACAATCGGTGTGCTGAAGCAATGGTTCCACTGTCTGGATCGTTCCGGGGGAGCCCTACAGTACTCGCCTGAGCGAGTCTCCCATTTCATTGTCGTGTGCTGCATGCTGCACAACCTGGCTATCCGCAGGACTCAGCCACTGCCAGCAGACATTGGAGGACCACCAGAGGAGGAGGAGGAGGAGGAGGAGAAGGAGCACCAGCACGGGAGGGAGGCAGAAAGTGCAAGGACCGCCCGTCGGTGGCTTATTGCAACTCGGTTCTAGGCTCCCTCTCAGGGAATGGCTTGTGCCAATGACAAAAGATGAATGTAGCCGCTCCACAAGCCCTCAGCCGATCAAGGCAACCAAGACTTCCAAAAGCAAGCATGGACAGTGCGATTTAAGAATTTTTTTTACTGTGAGACCTCTGTGCCCTTCCCACATGACAAACTAATGGAGAGAAACCCCCCCAAAAAACACAAATACACCAGTCTCGGCCTTTATATATAAAACAATTACACCAGTCTCGGCCTTTATATATAAAACAAATACACCAGTCTCGGCCTTTATATATAAAACAATTACACCAGTCTTGGCCTTTATATATAAAACAAATACACCAGTCTCGGCCTTTATATATGAAACAATTACACCAGTCTCGGCCTTTATATATAAAACAGCACATTTGGCCACACCTACTACTTTTTCCCCTGCGAGGGTGATCCGTCTCGCTTCCGTGACTGGCCCCTACCCGCCCTGCAGCTCCTCCTCAATGGGACCCCGGTGGCTGCAGCAAGGCTGGGGGAAGGCTGCTGAGGGTCAGATGGTGAGACGGCAGATGCCCTTGGGGGTCGGCCTGGACCAGCTCTGGGCCTGGAGGGGCCGGCTGCTGACTGCTCCAACTCTGCTTGGGCGGCAGCAATCTAACCTACGGCTGGTGGCAGCTGCAGTGGAGGAGTGGCAGTGTTGGCTGCAGGAATGCTGCCAACCTGACAGAGCACAGGCACTCCCTGGTCGGCTGATACACTGGCACTCGCACGGGCCAGCACTGCAGCATGTGCAGCAATCTGCTGAAGCACAGACTGCTGGGCTGCTGCGGTGCGGCAAGTGCCCCGGCGATGCCTGGCCGATCCAGCGAGGGTGGCAGCAGTTAGTGCCCGTGTGGCCCTGGTCTGTGTCTGCATGACAACAGCCAGTGAATGCATGGCACGACTGAGCACTTGGCTAGAAGCCGCCTGTGATGCAGCAAAGTCCTGCTGACTCCTAGCCTGTGCTGCCGCAAAGTCCTGCAGACTCCTGGCCTGTGCTGCACTGAATTGTTGCAGACTCCTGGCCTGTGCTGCCCCGAATTCCTGCACACTCCTTGTCAGTGACTCTATGGAGTCAGGCATCCTTGCCACTGCAGCCATGAGCTCAGTGTGCCTGCACTCAGCCTGGGCACCCATTTCCGCTAGGAGCCGCACCTCCTCTGCGCTCACCATAGCAGGACTGGAGGCCACACTCACCCTCCGGGGAGAAGGCAGCCAAGCTTCCCCACCCCTCCCGCGTTGCTGCAGCCCGCTGGGCCCCAGAGCTTCGCTCTCCTCCAACCCTTCCCCCCTGCTCCCCTCCAGGGAAGACGTGTCACCATCATGGCCATGGGCTGCCTCGGCTGAGGGTGTCCCTGATGGGCCGGCTTCCTCTTCCTCCTCCTCTATGTCTGACTCCGACACAGTGCCAGCTTGAGGGGCCGCCTCCTCACCTGGCGATTCACCATCTGAAAGCAGGGAGGCACAAGAGTTGCTTTAGAGCGAGGACAGGGCGGCAGCGAGGGAGGCATGAGTGCTGCAATGCACTGCATTGGTTCGAGAGTGGCAAAGGATGCTGGTGTGAGGCGCAAGTGGAAAGAGAGAGGTCAAAAAGGTGATGACCTTACCATTGGTGCCCAGAACAGGGTTGGCATCTCCAGTGGCGACGGGGCCAATCAGCCGGCCTGCCATGATCCGCTCCACTTGCTGCTCTAGATCGCTGAGCTGTTTTAGGTCAGGACGGCCTCCCCCGGTCTGTCGCTGCTGTCTTCTGTTATGTGCCAGCTTGCCCTGCAAGAGAAAGGACGGCCTCTAAGTACAGTGTGAAGCCCTGATCTTGCCTGCACTTCCTCCTATGGTGGAATAGCCCTGACAGTGTCAAGCCCTGATCTTGCCTGCACTGCCTCCCATGGTGGAATAGCTCTGACAGTGTATAAAGTCCTGATCTTGCCTGCACTGCCTCCCATGGTCGAATAGCCCTGACAGTGTCAAGCCCTGATCTTGCCTGCACTGCCTCCCATGGTGGAATAGCCCTGACAGTGTGTAAAGTGCTGAACGTGCAAGTGCTTTTCATGACAGTCCCATAGCTGCTGGATGAGGGCTGGGCATTAGGGCTTTCAGGTCCCTTTGGCCATAAAGTGAGGTGCACATGCAGGGATGAGGAGGATACTGGAAAGGGTACTCACCCTGACAACCCGAGTGAGGTCGTTGAATTTTTTCCGGCATTGGGTTGGAGTCTTGCCAAACACACTGTTGGACATGACCCTGTTTGCCACCTCCCTCCAGGCTTTCCGATATTCGGCGGGCAGCGGCCTCCTGCCACCCTCAGGGAAGAGGACATGGCGCCTGCGCTCCACTGCGCCAACCAGCACCCTCAGGTCACCCTCGCCGAAGCGCTGCGCTCTCTCCCTGGCCTTCTCCATTCTCCTGGGCGTGGAGCAGTTCCAGCAGCAGTGTTCAGGCCTTGCTTTAGGGCTGCAGTGTGCAGGGCATGGCAGCCAAACAATTCCACCCTCCCCCTTTAAGAGCTGACCGGCGCCTGACTGTCTGCCCTCAATGAGCAACTCGCCGCACCTGCGCTGCGCCCGCCCTCGGTGTTAGCGCCCCGGATCGCCGGCTCAGCGCCTAATGATAGTCGTGCATCGCCTGCTTTAGCGCAGCAGCAACCTCTTGGGGCGTTGCAACTGAATAACTAAGTTGCGCCGGGCGCAAAATTTAGCGAACGCCCGGCTGTAGCGCCCCAAACGTGGCTATACTGAATTTCTAGGCCATACAGTCTTCTCACTTTTATATAATTCTTTTGATTTTATATGATCATTTATAGGAAAACATAAAAACATACTGAATTTAGGAAGTCAGAGAAGTAGAGTTGGTTGAAGCAGAGGAATTTCACTGCAGTACAGGCTGAGGAGCGGCAAAATGCAAAATTGAGCTACAGTGCCACCACCAATGGGAGGGTGTAATTACAGTGGGACAGGTTTAGATAGGCAGTTTCCATGACAAATGCAGACAAAGGAATTTATCATGGAAAAAGTTGACAGGACGTGCACACAGACATAAGATTTTTAATGTATTACTAGTCAGTCTCCTGTGGCGTTGCACACCGTAAGTCAGAGAATATTGGCACGCTGTTACCTGGCTTTGCTGTCTTTATGCAGCTGTTTCTCTCTGTTGCTCCTCTTCTGCTTCTGCTTCTCTTTCTCTTCTCTCTATCACTCACCTAGGGTTGCCAACCCTCCTGGATTGTCCTGGAGTTTCCAGGAATTGAAGATTAATACTCCGGACAATGCTCCAGGAGATTTTCGATAATCCACCCGCTGTGCTCCAGGAGGAGTCAATTAAAATGTGTGTGCAGACTATACTGAAATTGAAGATGGCTATACTCACTCTGTTGCCACAGAGCTGGGGATTTTTTCATTTATTTTTCCTTCCCCTCAACTGTGCAAATTAGTTATACTTGTTGGCCTAGCCAAGTCAAGGATTTAATTATGTTCTCTTGTTGAAGTTCACATTGACTATTGGCCATTTGTGCCTGCTGTTGGTCTGGAGAGATATTTACACAAGAGTTTCCTGGGTCAGCTCACCTACATATTCATTGGAATTGTGATTGGCATAAATCCCATGTAAAATGGATGTAATCTTCTGGGTTGCATAGAGATTAGACTGCAGCTTTTAAAAAGCCACTTCTGGTTGAAGATGTCAGCTCCAGGCTGGGAGCGGAGTAGGTAAATAAGGAACAATACTTGGCTCACTCACTTGACTGTCAGATTGCTTGTCTCATGAATCTTTTTGTGCCACTTTTCAAGAATGTCTACTATAGGAGCAACTGATACACGCAGCCAAACTAGGCAGCAGGGCATGGCACACAGGTAGAGAAGATGCCACAATTTCATATTGTCTGACCTACAAGCCCTCCTCAAAGAAATAGAGATCAGGAGACACAGATTGCTTGGTGTCCATAGCAGCAAACCTGTCAGATTTGTCACTAGTGCCGCCTGAAGGGAGTTGGCACCAGCACTGAGTGCCAACTCTCTTACCACCAGGACTGCAGATCAGTGCCGCAAGAAGATCAATGACTTGGCAAGGTAACACAATGGCCACTCTCCCTTTTCATCCTTGGGCACTTTGAGCACCAGCACACTCTTCACCCTTTAAGAGTAACAGCTTACAACTAACCCTAAAAATGCACTGTGGTTAAGGGCGACACTAACTTGGGGTCTTACACTATGGCGACCCATCTCTGCTAACATCAATTGCTTGCATGCACCATCCTAAAACCCCATCCTCTATTTAAACAGGCTGAAAGGCCTATATGTCTTACTTCAACTCCCTCATTGCCACTTGGCACACTCTTCTCAACTGCTAGTCTTCCCCATAATTATTTAATCTTCTTACAGGAGAAAATGGCATACAATATCTAAATATCCCGGGAACGGTAGCATAGTGGTAATGTCACTGGGCTAGTAATCCAGAGGCCTGGATTAATGATCCAGTAGACGTGAGTTCAAATCCCACCACGGCAGCTGGGGAATTTTTAAATTCAGTTAATTAAATAAATCTGGAATAAAAAAACTAGTATCAGTACAGGTAGACTATCCTTCTTCCGAAAACCGAAAACCTCTAAAAACCGAAAGTTTTTTCGTTCAGCGTAAGTCGTGCGCACGACATGATCAGAGTGGCGCACGACTTACGCTGAGCAGGGCAGAGGGTCACAGAGTTCCCTCCTGGGTAGGAGATTGCAGGCCGAGCCGGGCAGTGTGAAGGAGGTACCGGGAGAGTGAACCCAACAATACAGCGGCCCGTCCGATAGCTGCAGCGGCCCGTCTGATATTCTTTTCTCCCCCCGACCCGAACCGAACTGCGGCCCGTCCAATATTCTTTTCTCTCCCCCCCCGCCCCGCCCGATATTCTTTTCTCCCCCCCCCACCCAACCTGCCCCCCGACCCGAACCGCGGCCCGTCCGATATTCTTTTCTCCCCCCCGACCCCCGACCCCGACCTGAACCGCGGCCCGTCCGATATTCTTTTCTCCACCCGACCCCCGACCTGATTTGCGGGCCAGCTTAGTAGGAGTCAGCCGATATCTGGCTTTCCAGAGAAGCAGGAAGGGGAATGAGACACGGAACAGTCGCAAGAGGTGGCCTGAACTTTTAAAATTTATATTAAATACAAATATCCCAGTCTTATAATAATATACCTTCTGAAATACGAAAAATTCCGAAAACCGAAACTCAGCTGGTCCCAAGGCTTTCGGATAAGGGATAGTGTACCTGTAATGGTAACCATGAAACTATCGATTGTCGTAAAAACCCATCTGGTTCTCTAATGTCCTTTAGGGAAGGAAATCTGCCGTCCTTACCTGGTCTGGCCTATATGTGTCTCCAGACCCACAGCAATGTGGTTGACTCTTAACTGCCCTCTGAAATGGCCTACTGTAACAAACCGCCAGAAAACAGAATGCAACCGGACGGATCACCTCGGCACCGGCTATGGACATGGCAACGGCAGACCCAGCCCAGTCGACCCGGCAAAGTCCTCCTCACCAACATCTGGGGACTTGTGCCAAAATTGGGAGCGCTGTCCCACAGACTAGTCAAACAACAGCCTGACATAGTCATACTCACAGAATCATAACTTCCAGGCAATGTCCCAAACTCCTCCATCACCATCCCTGGGTATGTCCTGTCCCACCGGAGATGAAGTCCCGTCTTCACACTGAGGACACCCTCCATCATGTTATGTGGCACTACCACCATGCTAAACGAGATAGATTCATAACAGATCTAGCAGCTCAAAACTGGGCATCCATGAGGCACTGTAGGCCATCAGCAGAAGCAGAATTGTATTCCACCACAATCTGTAACCTCATGGCCCGGTATATCCCTCACTCTACCATTACCATCAAGCCAGGGGACCAACCCTGGTTCAATAAGGAGTGTAGAAGAGCATGCCAGGAGCAGCACCAGGCGTACCTAAAAATGAGGTGCCAACCTGGGGAAGCTGCAACACAGGACTACATGCATGCTAAAAAGCAGAAGCAGCATGCTATAGACAGGGCTAAGCGATCCCACAATCAACGGATCAAATCAAAGCTCTGCAGTCTTGCCACATCCAGTCGTGAATGGTGGTGCACCATTAAACAAATGGGAGGAAGAGACTCCATTAATATCCCCATCCTCAATGATGGTGGAGCCCAGCACGTGAGTGCAAAAGACAAGGCTGAAGCATTTGCAACCATCTTCAGCCAGGAGTGCCGAGTGGATGATCCATATCGGCCTACTCCTGAGGTCCCCATCATCACAGAAGCCAGTCTTCAGCCAATTCGATTCACTCCACGCGATATCAAGAAATGGCTGAGCGCACTAGATACAGCAAAGGCTATGGGCCCCGACAACATCCCGACTATCATGCTGAAGATTTGTGCTCCAGAACTAGCCGCGCCTCTAGCCAAGCTGTTCCAGTACAGCTACAACACTGGCATCTATCCGACAATGTGGAAAACTGCCCAGATATGTCCTCTCCACAAAAAGCAGGACAAATCCAATCCAGCCAGTTACCACTCCATCAGTCTACTCTCAATCATCAGCAAAGTGATGGAAGGTGTCATCAAGCGGCACTTACTCACCAATAACCTGCTCAATGATGCCCAGTTTGGGTTCCGCCAAGACCACTCAGCTCTCGACCTCATTACAGCCTTGGTCCAGAGGTAAGGTGAGAGTGACCGCCCTTGACATCAAGGTAGCTTTTGACTGAGTGTGGCATCAAGGAGCCCTAGTAAAACTGAAGTCCATGGGAATCGGGGGGAAAACGCTCCACTGGCTGGAGTCATACCTAGCACAAAGGAAGATGGTTGTAGTAATTGAAGGTCAATCATCACAGCCCCCGGACATCGCTGCAGGAGTTCCTCAGGGCAGTGTCCTAGGTCCAACCATCTTCAGCTGCTTCATCAATGAGCTTGCCTCCAACATAAGGTCAGAAATGGGGATGTTCACTGATGATTGCAGTGTTCAGCGCCATTCACAACTCCTCAGATAATGAAGCAGTCCATGCCTGCATGCAACAAAACCTGGACGATGCTCAGGCTTGGGCTAATAAGTGGCAAGTAACATTCGCGCCACACAAGTGCCCGGCAATGACTATCTCCAACAAGCGAGAGTCTAACTACAGCCCCATGACCTTCACCCTTTCCCCCACCCTCATCATCCTGGGGGTCACCATTGACCAGAAACTTAACTGGACCAGCCACGTAAATACTGTGGCAACAAGAGCAGGTCAGAGGCTAGGTATTCTGCGGCGAGTGTCTCACCTCCTGACTCCCCAAAGTCTTTCCACCATCTACAAGGCACAAGTCAGGAGTGTGATGGAATACTCTCCACTTGCCTGGATGAGTGCAGCTCCAACAACACTCAAGAAGCTCGACACCATCCAGGACAAAGCAGCCCGCTTGATTGTCACCCCGTCCACCACTTTATACATTCACTCCCTCCACCACCGGCGTACCTTGGCCGCAGTGTGTACCATCTACAAGATGCACTGCAGCAACTCGCCAAGGCTTCTTCAGCAGCACCTCCCAAACCTGCGACCTTTTCCACCTAGAAGGACAAGGGCAGCAGATGCATGGGAACACCACCACCTCCAAGTTTCCCTCCAAGCCACACACCATCCTGACTTGGAAATATATCGCTGATCCTTCATCGTCACTGGGTCAACATCCTGGAACTCCCTACCTAACAGCACTGTGGGAGTACCTTCACCACACGGACTGCAGCGGTTCAAGAAGGCGGCTCACCACCATCTTCTCAAGGGCAATTAGGGATGGGCAATAAATGCTGGCCTTGCCAGCGCCGCCCACATCCCATAAACAAATTTTAAAAAAATATCTGCAAGAGGCAGTTCACCGGCAGGGGTACACTGAACCTGAAACACCTCAGGCCCTATGAGGAGAAGGGCATGGAGCCCATGAGTGCTTTCTGCAAGGAGGTGGCACTGACACTGAGTGCCAACTCTCTCATCCCCAGGACTGCAGAACAGTGCCGCAAGAAGTACACTGACCTCACAAAGCCAAGCAAGGTAACACAGCAGTCACTCTCCCTTCTCGTCCTTAGCACACTGTTCACTCTGATTATACATTCCGGTTAAGAGGGGCTCGAGCTCGGGATCCTGCATCATGGCCACTCAACTCCCCTAATAGCCATTACTTACATGAAAACCCTAAAACCCCTTCCTCCATTTTAACAGGCTAATACCCCTACATCACTTACTTAAGCTCTCCCTTGCCACTTGACACACACTTCTCAGCTGCCAGCCTTCTCCTCAGTTACTCTGCCTTTGCAGGAGTAATTGGTGCACAATTATGAGAGGCATGCCACCGGAGAGGGTATCCAATCCTTAAGACAACTCACACTGTATGAGGAGATGGCCATGGAGCTCATAGGCAGGTACTCTGCTCTAGCTGTGGGAGATGGCGAGGTTCATGGGGTATTACTGGCACTAGGTTAGTGACTGAACACCCACAGTGTCACTCTGGCATACCTATGAAGAATCAAATAGCCACAAGTTTGCACCCTTTTCTCTGCCTCCTTAATCCCAAGCAAAATAATGCTCAACCATTCTTAACTTCTGGCATCAGATCCACCACAGGAATGGAGAGTATAGGTGGAGGAAGATGATGATGATGAGGAGGAAAAACAGATATACAACTACCTCTTTGACAACTATGATGATGATGATGAAGAGGGCGATGAAGGAGATTAATTTGGACACAATGGGCTCGATTTTGCCAGGCCCGAGGAGGATGGATTGGAGGCGTGTGAGGTGTTAAAATTGCAAAAAATGGTGGGTAGCTCCGGTCCCGCCTCCAAGCAATTTTCCCAGAATCAGGGTTTCAGACCCCGTTTCCATCCCGCCTCCAAGAGGCGGGATAGGCCCTTAAGGACCACTTAATTGCCTCTATGATCCAATTTTGAGAGACCTTTCTGATTTTTAGACATTTCCCCCATCCTACACGCCTCCTCTGGAACACACCAGGTAATCCTGGCGGCCTCACAAGTGGATTGCTTAGTAACAGCTGCAGCTCCACCATTAAAAAGGAGTTTTCAGCAATCATCATTTGCAGGAGGCAGAACTTTGTTGTCTCAGGTCTGGGGGATCTTTTAGCGGCCTACTCATTGTTGTGGAAGTTTGGAGCCTGACACCCATCTCCAGTGTGACCTCCTGGGAAACCCCTCTCCCCACCTTGACTGAGCGCTTCCTCAACTGAGGCATATACCAGAAGCATGGGAACCATTTATTTCCTTTCCTCCTGGACATCAGATTCGGACGAAGACCAGCCGCGGCAGCAGCAGAACCATGAACAACAGCACCACCAACAGCAGCAGCAATAGGATCGCCAAGCTGCTGCTCACCCACCTGAAGCTGCACAGGCCAGAAGGCACCAGCGCGCAATCACATTGCTGCCCGGGATGCAAAGGATGCACTCATGTTGGCCAGATTTGCTTAGCCTGTGCAATCAAACACTTTTGTCTCGCACCTTCTTACCAGAGCAGCGACAATGGACAAGAACCTGCGGATTGCTATCACTCTGACCACCATACTGACAATTGCAAGTCGCCCTAAGCCCTCAATGTGAAAGTCCCATTTGCAAAATGACACAGGCCACAACTTCAACAGTTTGCCATCAAATCTGTTTATGACACCATGACAAGGATGGCTGGTCCAAATACAATACATCATAGCACCCAAGTGACTACCCTTGTGACTACTTGTGCATTATCTTCCTCTTACGCATGCTCCTACATGGTGCTTGCCCTGTGGCTTCAACAGATGTGGAGGCCCCTTGCTCACTTTATTGCTGCTTTTGTCTCGATGCCTTTGGCAGGCGTCCTCTGGGGTTGCGAGCCTGTGAGGGCTCGGCAACAGTCTGCTGCTCCTGTGGCTGTGCAGGGGTTGAGACGTCCATCTCAGTTGGGTGAGGACTCTGGTGGGGCTCTGACCGAGGGCTTTGCAGTGGCATGGAATTGTGAGCGCTCGAAGAGGAGCCCCCACTTCCTTGTTGTATGCCACCAACATCCCTCTCATGGGTCAGCCCCACTTCAGGGCTAGCAAGTGGCTTGACAGCACCTTGCTGCACTTCAGGGGGCCATGAGGACCTGTTTCTGCAATGGAAGTCCTACTCCAGGGGACTTCCATGAAGGTCTGGTTTCTATGCTCAATAGCTGACCATCGCTCCTCAAGAGATGTCATTCTATTCTGAACAATGACCATGTTTTCAGGACCCTGGCGACTAAGCTCCTCCATGGCCGTAGCCATCCTCTCCTCTACCATAGCCATTCTCTCCTCTATGGTAGCCAGCCTTACCATGGAGTTAGCCATCCTTTCCACGGAGGTTGCCATCCTTTCCGTGGTGATGCGTTCATGCGCCAAAGCCTCCACAAAGGCTCTGCTCATGTTCGCAAAGGACTCCTCCATTCGCTCCACACTCGCAGCGACCCTGGAGACAAAATCTGCCAGAGACTCCTGCACCTGTTCCTGGAGTTCCAGCAACGCTCTCCTTCTGGATGGACCCGGAGGCACAGGGTTGACATGCAGCTGAGCTGAGCTGGGAACGTCCTCTCCACTGCGACGAGGACACTCTACTGCTGTCCCTGTCTCCACCAGCTGATGCTCACTTGTGAGCTGTGATACATCAGGTGCCAACACTGCTCTATCTCGCGAAGGTCCCACCGAGGTGTGAGTGTCTGCGCTGGTACTGGGTGTGCTGAATTCTGCTGACGCTGCGTCCTCAGAGGTTGCAGCTTCCGCTGAGGAGTCTGGAAGCTCAGGCTCTTCCTCCTGGACAGTGGGGACGGGGGCTTTCAATGCTCCTGTGGGGGAGTAAAGGAAAGAGTTAGAGATGTGAGGTCACGGTTACATACACATTGAATTGTGCAGATGATCATAAGTCAATCTGTTAGAGCATCAGAATCATTATCAGTGACTCATGCAATGTCATTGAGAGAGATGCTAAACTATTCTGTCACCAGCTTGCTGTGATGCGCCTGCCTGTCCGTCCCCCACTTGGGAATCCTCCTCGATCCTGGGATTTCCAGGGCCGCCTCCTCAGGTGGTGAGCTGGGCTACTGAGGGTGGCCCTCCTCCTGTCATGGCTCTTTCACTCTTATTGTGGGCTCTCTTTTCCTGCAATGAGGGACACAAGTGGAGTTTGAGTGAGAATGAAGGAGTGAGTGTAGAGAATCCATAGCATAGATGCTTAGGAGACAAAGGGCCCTCCCTGTGTGTTGTAAGTTGTTATTGCATCACCGTGATAGGGAGTGTGAGGGCTACATGGTCAAATAGTTAAGTGAATGTGATCATAGAAAGAGAGGCAACGGGTAAGGGTGCAGGGATGTAAGTGTCAAGTGGGATGTGGAGGAAGAGGTTAGCAAAGCAGAGTGCTGGTGAGGAGAGGCGATGGGGATCAGATTGAGGGTGATGGGAAAGTCATACTCACTTTTCCTGTGTGGAGAAGGTCATGAAACCTCTTCCTGCACTGCAGCCAGGTTCTGCGGCTCATCGATATAGAGTTGACTCCCTGGGCCACTTGCAGCCACACAGCTTTAGTCTGCTGGGGTGGCTTTTTTCTCCCTGAGGAAGGGAAGAGCACCTCCTTATTCGATCTTGCTCCCTCCACCAGAGCTTGGAGGGAGGGCTCATCGAAGAGTGGAGCTCACTTTTGCCTGCTGCTGGACATAGTCGATCAATGAATTCCTTACTACAATCACCATAAAGTTTGCAGTCTCCAGAAGAAGCAAGGCTGCTTGCTGGCCTTAAATCCAGCAGCATTGATGATGTCATCGGAGACGATTTTCTGTATGAAAAGACTCATTGGGCCAGGGGTTCCCACACGCTGGAAATCAATTGCCCAATTAGGGGAAAATTGCACTTTTTCCCCACTTCACTTCAGACTCGGGGTCCTGACACGAATACACCTGACACGCCCCAGCCTGCCCACACTGGCAAAATCGAGCCCCATGAGTTCCTGCAGACAACACCATCCTCCTGCTCATCTGCCCAAACCACCTGAAACTGTGTCAGTTGCTTCTTCACTCCCACACACCAGCTCAGATACTTTCACCTGGAGGGAATTACAGATAAACCCACTTAATTGCAACCACTTGGGGCAACCTTGTAGATTGCAATAAAATAGTGAGAAGCAACAAATATCAAGGCGGGTCTGATGCATATCAATCTTTATTTGCCTAAATTTCTTACAATATCTTATGACATCTTAAAAAGGAGAATGCAGTATCTTAAAAATTAATGAGAAATGCTAACATCTCGTGCATTTTTTTATGCTGCGAAGAATTCTGTAATTTATTTTTGGTGGAGATCAGAAGTCATCTTTCCCCTTCAGTGCAGAAAATTCATCAAACATTTCATTATCATTTGACTCAATGAATCGACACAAAAAGTACAGTGCAGAATCGACCTCTCTAACTTTGGGAATTTCCAGTTCTAGCACATCTTCATTTATATCCTCCGAAGCATCTGTTTCTGAGTATTTTAGAGAAGAAACAATTTCTGCATCGGTCACCTCCCCACAACTTTTTTAAGTTATTGATTCTTGGGATGTCGGCATCGCTGTCAAGGCTGCCATTTATTGCCCATCCCTAGAGATACAGCTTGCTAGGACACTTCAGAGGGCAGTTAAGAGTCAAGCACATTGGTGTGGATTGGAGTCACATTGGGTAAGAATCACAGAAATCACAGAAACCCCACAGTGCAGATAGAGGCCATTTCGGCCCATCGAGCCTGCACTGACACATATCCCACCCGATCCCCGTAACCCCTACACATATCCCACCCTATCCTTGTAACCCCAGATTTTTTTTTAAACTGAATTAAAATTTTGCCATGGTGGAATTTGAACTCCCATTCTCTGGAATATTAGTCCAGGCCTCTGGATTACATGTGCAGTGGTACATGACTGTACCACTCAATGTCAATGTATTCATCCATCAACACAAAAAGATCGAACTCTGCCTCACTCAAACCACCGGGAATCTTTACATCAACCTCCTCATCTTCGCCTGGGTAATTGTTTTCCTCGCTAGAAACCGAACCAGAGTTTCTAAAGCAGTTACTGATGCAGCTGAGAGTCACCAGATTCCAAGCTCTCCTGGATAAGTGCATAGCATCCAAAACGCTATGGTTCTTCATAACCTGTGAAATAACAGTTTCCTCAGTGGAATCTAAAACAAAAACCACCATGCACCAGAATTATTTCTTATAGTATTGCTTCACACTATAAATGATGCCTTGGTCCAGGAGCTGGATGATGGAAGTGGTGGTGTTAGATGGTATAAATTGGAGCCTCGTGTGTGAAAGATCAAGAGTCACAGCATGACAAATGGCATTATCCTTCAAAAGAACCACTTTCTTGGGCCACTTTCTCATCCTGGTAATGTAATATATTCTTTTCTCATTTTGCCACCTCTCATCTTCTCTCCTTTTGTGTGTAGGTTTGATCAGGCAGGGCACAATAGAAATGCCCGGTCTCACTGCAATAGTAAATGCAGTCAGTCGGATACCGTGCTAACAAACCCAGCAGCACTTCCTCAGTCCATGCATCAGCAGCGGGTTTGCTACTGTCTGCTTTTTCACCGCACAGCTTTTTGTAAACAAGTTTGTATCTCACTTTTAGCGGCACAGGAATCCATTTGATGCTTCAAAGTTTTCCACACCAAATTCTTTGGCAAGCTTATTAGCTTTAGTTTTCAACAGGCAACTGTCAAGCGGGACTTTCCAAACTTTTTTTGTGATTAAACCAGCTAAACAATACTTCATCCTCATAGGTCATCTTAATTTCACACTTCTGTTTCCTATCCCGGTTCTCGTTTTTTTCCCAGTCCTTCAAGACACCCATTTTTCTTTTCAAGATTCTAGAAAACTGCGATTTAGAAATGCTGTGTTTCTTTGAGTCCAGTTTTTCAATCTTCAATACTTTCACAATGTTCAAAACATCCACATGCTTGTGCAATGACAAGTCACACCGCTTTTCTTGTTGAGCCATCTTGAAAAGCAATTTGACAATCGCACAACACTGACAGACATTAGAGATGTTGACCAATGAACCCAATCAGATTGAAAGGTGAAAGCCTCAGGTTCAAAGTCTCGTTACAGTGGGATGTTTGCACTTGCATATAAGAGGGAATTTCAATAAATGATATTGCAATAAAACAAACATTTCACAATAGGAAGATCAGAGGAAAAAACGGGGACTATAGAAATGGTTGCGTTAAAACAGGAATTGCAATTTAGCACGTTGCAAATAAACAGGTATGAATGTAGATAGTGTTAGGGAAGATGTGGCACTGGGTGATTCATAGAGCACGAGGGAGCTGGAGGAGTGGGAAGTGGGTGAGAATGTGCCACCTTCCTAGTGGAGGCCAAGGAGAAGGCTGCCCATGGCATCAGAGTCATGGGATCCAGAACTCTAGGGTATTTGCCTGAAAAGAAGGATGCTTGAGGAATATCATGGCTGCGTGCAGGTTCTGAGGTCAGTCTCCAAGGATGTGCAGCAACTGGCAAGTGATTCTTGAGTCTACAAGTCTCATTTGCGGCAACATCAGGGAAACTTTTTTTTCACTTTAGGCACCTGTGGAGTGTGCAGCAGTTTCATTGGAATCTACATCAGATACCCACCAAGAAGAAACCTCCATGGAAGCACAGATTGCAACTCTAGTGGCAATAGGAGAGAGAATAGAAAGCATCCTACATCCCATCTTTCAGACTATGGTGACTGTGATGCATCTACTGTCTTTCATGGTTTACAGGATCTGATAGCTGCCATTCCTCTCCTCAGTGGGGATACAGGACCAGGGCCCAGTGGGATGGCGATGGCTGCCTCTCAGGTCAGTAGCACATGCCTTGTCTCTGGCCTTCCACCTCAGAACACCACATCAGTGAAACATGGGAAGCAACACCAGGCTTCCCAGGAACAAACTCCAGAGATGTAGTTAGCAATAGGTCCTTGCAAGCCACCATGAGAGGAGAGCCATTTGATTCCCATGAGCCTTTTGTATATCATGAGCAATTAACTACCTTTTATGACACTGGCCCTCAGGTTTTACCTTGGAAAATCACTAGCCTAGGTGAAAGAAAGGCACGTGTAGCCATCCAGGGGAAACTTGGTATTAGCAGAAAGTAGGCTGGCTTGTGTACTCTTTGGACTTTATTGTAATCAAATAGAATGTGCACTGACGTCGCAGTTTACTATTCATGATATTTAGAGTTATCCAGGAAAGGGTGCACTTATTTAGTGATGATTATTTGTAGGAGCAAAGACAGCTGATGTGTTATCAGAGACCATCTCTGGTATGGTAATTACCCCATGGCCAGAAAAGTGGCCGGGGTCAGGGGTCATCTCAGGGATAGGCAAAACATCCCATTGGCTTCACTTACAGTGGCACAACAACCCAACAGTATGCCCAGGCCTATGTATCCGCAGAGTATGAGTTAGACTATGTTACATGCAGGTTGTTTGAATGGATCAGTAACATTTGCTATTTACAAACTGGTGTTCTAATTCCAGGAAAATGCAAGATGCTGAAGAAGGAGTTGAGAATCCCTTCACTGGTGACTTCTGACCAGGGTCAAACAAAGAACACTCCACGCCAGGTAAAATGATCATATATAATACAAACCATAAATATCAGACATTTTCGTCAAAAAATCTGAGATTCCCTGGTTTTTAAAATATGTTTTGCCTTCTTTCAGCAGGCACCACCCTTGGCTGAGTGAGCAAGAAACCTGGTCTCAGCACTTTGCCAATGCTCCTTTAAAATCAAACTGCTCTAATGTCTGCAAGAGGGGTCTGGGTCATTTTCCCTTTGATTTTCCCACCCCTTCTTCACTATGGGGGGGGGGGGGTTGTTGCACGGCCTACTCTCTAAAACTAGATTTTAACTTTCACTGCTGGCTGCCTGTTCTACACCCCGCCCGATTTTCCATTTCATTCAAGTCAGTGAAAAGTAAAATCTGGCAGCATGTATAACGGGTGGCCAATCCATAATCACCTGGTGGTGAAAGTTTACCGTATAGAGAGCTGCAGGGACAAATCCCATGTTCTAGCATTTTTGGCACTGTACCACAGATTTCTCTATATGACTGCAGCAGAACTCGCTTGGATTTCCATTTAATTCGTTTTTACATCAGATAGAATTGCTGTCATGATTAGGTAATAGTGATCATTGGTCATTTAGACTCCCACCATTATGTTGCCTTCCAGTACTAGGAATTGTGATCATCAAAAGTGCAAAAACTTAATCATCAGTAGCATCAATTTTTAATGTCACATCAAGAAATCTAACCCACAACACTTTACTATTTTTCAGTCTACGTTTCCAATCAATTCCTCCTCATGAAGGGTATTTCTTTTCTTCTCTCCACATATCAGCTTGTTCTGGATTTAGTAGGAATAGTGTTCCAGATTCAGTGATGACACCGATTCCTAACTGCATCAATACTTATTGTTTTGTTTCATTATTTAAATGCACTGCGAAGGCTCTAAGCAGAACATCGCTAGAGCTGGCAATTTTCAATTTGAGCAGGAGCAGAGTGACGTCTCCTGGTCGTATTGTGCTGACTTGGGCTCATGAGGACGTTTCCTGTTTTGGTGTGGAACCACATCCAGCATGAGTCATTGCCGTCTTGAGAGGAGGGGAGTAAACTAGAAACAAAAAGAAATTGGGAATAAAATCCCTGATCTATGCTGAGTTTGCTGATCTCAGGGGAACTACATTTGGTCCCAGAACCCCTGGGTTAGGGTAGGTAAAATTAGTCAGGGTTCCTGCTCCTAATAACCACCCAGTGAACTCTGCTGGAAGTGTGCATGTGGACATCAGGCAAGGACAGGTTCAAGCTCACTGTAATGCTCCCTGTGGTCAAATAGCTTACTGATGCTCTCTGTCAAGGTTCATTCACAATACTAGAACGTAACTACTGCGAATGACGCCGAATCTCAGCAAGGAGGCAATGGCTTCAGTAGGGAAAGGGAGGGGAGAACATTTATGAGACTAGTTGAACATCAGAGAAAATTGGTTAATCTTTATAGAATATTAATCCTAATATTACACTGCTTTCATATGATTTTTTAAAAATGTAATGGTCCTCAGGTAAAGAATACTGCTTCTTTAAAAACACAATGGCCCAGAAATTCGGGTCTCCACGGGTGAGTACGCATGGGGTACTCACCCGTAAGCCTAATGGAAGGGCCAGTTTCGTGCATGCACTGCGCATGCGTGGGAAATCGGCACTTCCGTTCCCCTGAAAGAAGGGGTTGAGAGGTGGAACGCGTGTGCAGGAGAGGCAGCGCGTGCGCATCGAACTTACGTTTTTTTCCAGGTTTTTCCGGGAGGGTAAGTCTCCAGGAGTTACACTTTTAAAAAGCAGGCGTAAGGCCTGCTTTTAACAAGGTAAGTGGTGAATTAATTAAAATTAAAACATTTTTTCCACAGGTTTATTATTTTTAAATACTTTAAAGAAAGGTAAGTTTATTTTTAGTCCCGTTAGAAAATGTAATTAATTTTTTCAAAAATTTAAATTATTGTTTAAAATAGTTATTTAATGTAATTTATAGTTATTTTAAAAATGTGATTAAAAAAAAATTATTTGAAGATTTAGTGATGTTTTGGGGCATATAGTATTTATAGGTTTGACTGTCAATCTTATGAATGAAGCATTCCCTGCTACCATTGGCTCTCCATGGCCCACGTGATCCCAGGGGACGCATCAAACTAACTGCACCCCTGGGATACGCAAGCACTGCGCGCCGGCAGTTGGAGCAGGCCCAGGATCGGAATCCCACGCGGGCCCACAGCACAACGGCCGGCGCGGTAGGTAAGTGCAGGTCGGGGGCTTGCACCCGCGGGAAGCCCCCGACCCGAATTTCTGGACCATTATCATGCTTAAGGGTCGCCAAACCAAGCCACCAAGAAGTCTCCTCAAGTCGGGTTTCTGTTTGCCTGATATGGATTGCACATTTTCTGTCCATAGTGTTGTATTCCACTTACCTTTGCAGTTTAGCACGAGCTTAGAAATCCCCAAGTGTAGATAGGGGTGCTACTGAAATGTCAAACCTATAAATACTATAAGCCCCAAAACATCACTAAAACCTCAAATACATTTTTTTTTAAATCACATTTTTAAAATAAACTATAAATTACATGAAATAACTATTTTAAACAATAATTTACATTTTTGAAAAAAATAATTACATTTTCTAACGGGGCTAAAAATAAACTTACCTTTCTTTAAAGTATTTAAAAATAATAAACCTGTGGAAAAAATGTTTTAATTTTAATTAATTCACCACTTACCTTGTTAAAAGCAGGCCTTACGACTGCTTCTTACATGTCTAACTCCTGGAGACTTACCTACCCGGAGAAACCTGGAAAAAAAACGTAAGTTCAATGTGCACGTGCTGCCTCTCCCACGCTCGCGTTCCACCTCTTAACACCTTCTTTCAGGGGAACGGAAGTGCTGATTTCCCGTGCATGCGCAGTGCATGCACGAAACCGGCCCTTCCATTGGGCTTACGGGTGAGTACCCCATGCGTACTCACCCGTGGAGACCCGAATTTCTGGGCCAATGTCATATCACAGTTGGAGGCCACAATTATGACGCCATCAACTCTACCTAGATTCACCTGTAGATGGCACTTAAGTCCATACCAGCTTCTAACTGGCCTCTTTGGCCCAGAGAAACACTTAAGGGAAAAGTCAATGTATGTTCCCAGTTAATTGCAATAGCAATTACACAAAGAATATTTTTCTTCAAGTGCCTCATACATAATAGACAGAGCTGTGAAATTACTATCAATGGACCTCTCTATGGACAGCCAGCTATGACTGGGGTTTGTTACCTTTCAGGGCTATAGTAAACTTTTTTTTAAGGACTTCAGAATTTAACAATTTATAAAAATTGTGATAGCTGGTTCATTTTTCTGTCTTTATAATATGCAATATTACAAACCTACTGTTCACTTTATATTGCTTGTGGTTTTCTGTGTGGTGACTTTCTGATGTCAGCAAGATTCTCAGGGGGGACAAGCCATGCAGATGTGAGGGATTTCCCCAAAAGAGGGTTAACTGGTGTCCCTGTGATGTGGTGATGTGATACACTGGTACTCCAGTCAGGTGCAGCTCGAATGTACGTTCTCACCTGTGCTCCCATGTGGGGGAGTTCCTGATTGCCCTCATTCCATCAGTGGCACATAAAAGTGGAGTTCAACAACATTTACACCGAGATAGAGAACAAGATCAGAGGGAGAGTCAATGTAGACTATTCTTGTACACCTCATAGTATTCAGCAGAAGTAGAGTTGCCACCCATAAGGTTTTGAACCAGAAAGTTGTTTTTGAGTAATATATCTGGAAATTTCAAATCAAACATTGCAAGTCACCCTACGTCCCGCCTCCATCCTGACACCTGCCCAGTTTTAGACTTGGCAGAGGTGGCAACCCTAAACCAAAGAGCAGAAATGGTGGATGCCTTGGAGAAAATTGCCATTTTGGTTGGGGTAAGGTGTGAGATGGATGTGACTGAAAGATAAATGAAATTTACCAAAACATGGAGATGAGCAGGGAAAAAAATCTCTGAGCTCAACGGAGTTTAAAGCGGTATTTTCATCAGGGTAAAATGCATTGCAAGCCACATTCCCTATTCTGTTAAACACATGTTTGGAATGGCATTCTTGGTGTACACCACACATCATGTGGGGGCCCCGACAAATTTTGCAGAGTTTTAGTAATATTACCAACAGAAGAATAATTTGCAAAACACAACTATGTATATGAGGCGCAAAGTGTTAACAGACCTGCAGTGAGCAAAGTGACACCATTTTCAGACAGATGAATGCTTTTTTCTATGTTACGGAAACTGAAGAGGGGTAGATTTTGACTTTGTGCGATAGTGTAAAATGGGTGATAGAGAATGGGCAGCCCGTTTTACATCTCTCCGGGACAGATTCGCTACCCATTCGCTAGCACCCGTTTTATGCTATCGCACAAAGTCAAAATTACTTCTAACCAGTTTTAAAATAGGCCTTGACCAAATACCAATCACTCTTTAAAAGTACTTTTACATTGTAATGATGGTTTGATGGACATGTTGTTATACTGGACACCTGCCAATGCTTCTGCTTATTTACATTTCCACCCACCATTGAGCTCTGTCAGACACTGGGCTGAAGCTGAGCTGGACAACCTGGCAGCAGCTCACAAGAGCTATGAAAAAGTAGATCTCTGCTGCTGCTGGAACAAAGTGTACAAGGCAATTTATATTTCTCACACTAATGTGCGGAGAACAGCATTTGCCATTGGCTGCAGTTTCATTATGTTAAAGAGCCTTAAATGTTGACTTCAAATTGGAGGTGTGGCTATTTTGCTCATTCGGTGCCAAATCATACTGGAAGGCATTTCCTGGGTGGTCCTTTGTTCTGTCAGCTCTTTGTGCTTTCAAAATAGAGCATGACTGATTGAAATCAAATGCTTCTTTATAAAACATTTTTAGGCAGGAGAGCAATTTTTAATATAATTATTTTTTGGTTTGATTTTTAGGCCACAGGAGATTCACAGAAAGCTAGGAACTCCCCGTGTAGAACGCATTGCCCAGGATAAAATAGCTCCATATAATAAAGTCTGCCGCTTCTGATAGAAACATGTGTGTCACATTTATTTTAGCTGAATTTTAAAAAATCCTTCATTGAAAACCCTTTAGTTTCAGCACCTTCTTGCTGTCAATTAGGATAAACTACAGAGGAAGACAAAGTCTAGGGATATGGGCCTAGAAATTCAGTGGGCTGCGCCACCCATTAGCGCCCAAAGAGGGCACTTAGTGGGTTTTGCGCCACTGGCCACACCTCCCGCTAAATTTAGCAGGACGCTAATGGCGGCGCTACCCGTTAGCGTTGCGCCGCCACCGATGATGTCATCGGTGTGTGCAGTGCCCCGCTACCGCCCCGATCGCGAAATTTGGTAGCGTCCCCTGCTTTAACGCCGGTCGCAATTTGCGACCGGTTCAGGGGGGCCTATGTGCGGCGGTAGAGGCACGGAGGTGCGGGGCGGACATTTTTTTTGCTGGCCGCCTGCCAGCACCTCCTCGCGCCGCCGTCCCCGGCCTCCTGAACGCCCCCCCCCCCTCCCCCCCGTGTTGTGCCAGCTGTGTCCCAAGAGCCCGGCACTTCTCCTCGGTGCCGGGCTCTTTTGCCGGCACTCGCGATCGCCGATCGCGCTGCAGCAGGCCCCTTCCCTTTAAGAAGGGGAGGAAGGCCTGCAGTACCGTGGCACGCCGTGCCGCAGCGTGTGGTGCTGCGGCATGTTACGCTGCGATTTTCAGTTGCAGCGCCCCAAGAGGGATGCGGGGCGCCTCGAGTAGCGCTGCGCTTCCGTCTGGGGCGCTGAAACTGAATTTCTGGCGGGCGTTCGCGACTCCTTCCGGGGTGGTACTTCCAGCGCCCTGGCGAGACTGAAACGGGGCGCCAGTGAATTTCTAGGCATGCATTCTTAGCACTTACCCATATGATTAGATTCTTTTTTATATTTGATTCAAAACCACCATTCCATGAGATGTATTGTGTGGCTGTGCTGTGGTCAGGAGGATGTAAGGAATGTACTCATACATTTTCTGGTAATCTATGCCACTCACAGTGACATTCATGAGGAATTACTGCCTGCCTAATGAGAGCTCAAACCCACACTTGTCAATTGTCTAATGACCAACTGCTGCCTATACTGGTCGGGAGGAGTTAAGCAGGGTCAAGTTAGCCCCAAATTACATGCCTAGTGATGGAAGATTGGAACGGAGTCAACCTCTATGATGAAAATCTTGGTGCCCTGAGCCAGGCAGATCTGCAGTCCTCTAAGGCATTGTTGATGATTGACCAGTGGGGTCAGCGGTGGTGGCTGGGAGCAGGTGCATCCCAGCACCTACACTAGGAAGCGTTCCCCCCACATATTTTCAGGGTCAAAATGTCCAATGTTAACTGCAAAACCTTGAAAACCAATAAAGTCCAATTTATTCCTATTTGTATGTGGATGCCTGAGAGCTACTGATCTCATGGGTAATCTGTTGTTTTATTTTCCTGGACTGGTGCCTGATTCTCAAAATTTGGGTGATGCATTATCACAGGTGGGAACTATTCTCAAACTTGGCAATCGCTCAGAAAACCTAACAACAGTTCATATCAATAAGAGTTACAAAAGAGGTAATCCTGTATATATTGTCTAATCACGATGAAACAATCCCTGAAGTATTTAGCTTGTTATTCACGGGTGTTATGGAGCTCCATAAAGAACAAAGAATGTAATTTATAGTGTCATGGGACCAATTGCATCATTGTCACCTGTTTTGTGCTTGATTGTAATGCTCGGATTTCTGGCATCATCCGTACAATAGATATCATGTTATTCTACAGTTAGCCAATGTCTGAAGTTGGTCAATGCTTTCTGATTAAAGATGCATAAACAAGGTGTACTTCAATAGAAAGTACTAATGGACAAGCACGTATCGAGCACTGCTCTGAAGGTTGTACTTATCCAAAAATAGCTCCATGAAAGTTAATGAAAAATGAGAGAAAAGGCAGATTTTTGCTTGTTAACAGTCAATCATGAATTATGCAAGATAGAGAGAAATCAAAACAGTAGAATTTAACTCCAGGTTATCACAACTCCAGGACCGCAGAAGGTAAAGGAGGTACATGATTTGCAGTGGGTACTACCCAGGCAATGAGTCAGCTGCTTGGGCATGGTAGGAGCAGCATTGCATGGCGAAGCTCAGGCTTGCCAAAGAGGCTGTGACTCGGGTGTGGCCTGGCCCATAAAGACCTACAGAGACAGACAGCCATCTGACATGCACCACCAATGGCAATGGAGTTCACTCTAATGTCACAGGGCTTTCCAATCACACACTGAGTACCTCAGGAATTGGATACTATGTTTACTTTTTCAACAGCTGATGCCACCTTTCCATAAATAATAATGAAAAACATTTAACTCAGTTTGGACAAAAGAAAATATAGCCCATTATTAGGGAGGGAGCAATATTATAGTCAGAATTTTCTGTTCTGTTACAGAGGAGAATAGGTGAGTGGTAGTGGTGGGAGATTCAATTATAGGGATACACAACCTTTTTTGCAAGCTTGAACATGAGTCCCAGATAATGTGTTGTCTTCCTGATGCCAGGGCGAAGGACATAATGGAACAGGTGGAAACAACTGGAAAGGGAGGGAGAGCAGCCAGAAGATCATGGCCCATGTAGGAACCAATGCCGTAGGAAAGAGTAGTATGGAGGTCTTGCAGAGGTAGTATGAGGAGTTAGAGTCAAAGCTGAAAAGCAAGACCTTAAGGATGGTAATATCAGAAATGTTTCCTGTGCCATGCTCTGGGAAGATCAGACAAGAACAGATTAGATCCATTAATGCATGCCTTAGGAGATGGTGCAGGAGGGAGGGTTTCAGATCCCTACTACATTGGTATCAGTTCTGAGACAGAGGGAAGCTGTTCAGGAGGGATGAACTTCACCTGAACTGGAGGGATATCAGTGTGCTTGCAGAAAGGGTAAAGAAGGCAGTAGAGTGGATTCAAACTAGTATGGCAGGGTAGAAGGGAAAGCAGAACAGACCATAGGCTAAAAATAATTGGGAAAGAGGGATATTAAAGGATAACTTGAATTATGCTTATATGAATGCAAGGAGTAGAAGGAATAAAATGGATAAGCTAGAAGTGCTGGTACATAGGGAGGAATTAGATGTTGTATGAGTGATGAAAACCTGGTTGAAATCAAATTGTTGGAGAGTTAACTTACAGAGTTTTGTGTGTTTTAAAAAGGACCAGGAAGGTAAGATAAGAGGTGGTGTGGCATTATTTGTTAGAGAGGGACTAGTTACAACAGAGTTGGATGCTGGAGTGGTATTGAGTTCCTTTGGATAGAATTAAAGGACACTAAAGGGAAAAAAGTTATTCATAGGAACATCCTACAGGCCATAAACTAATCAAGGGAAGCTGATGCAGTTTTGTGGGAGAAAATGGGAGGAATTTTAACATAAAAAATGGCTGGGTTTGGCGCATGGGGGTAGTTAAATTGTTAAAAATCGGATTCCCGACCTGAACCTGCCTCCAACCCGTCCACTTCCGGTTTAAACGGAGGCAGGACAGGAAGCAGGGTGGGGCAGGCAGCCAAACCACTGCTAGGAGGCGAGATGTCAGTTTAAATATTACATTGAGGCTGGAAGGCTCTTTTTTAATCTCCATTTTGTTTTTAACTCCATGTTACACACTTCGTAAAACCCGGCAGTTACAGCAAGGCGAGGACTGCTGCATCCAGGAGGCAAGTGCCTTTACACCTACCTCCTGGATCCAGGGTCCCTGCCTAGCCTAGCCCCGCGATTGGAGACCCCCCATGAGGCCTCCAATCGCCTTCCCAGACCGCTGTCCCCACGATCATCCTGAGGTGGCCGACTCCGAAGTGATCTTCCCCTCCACCATCCCTCAAAGTCCCTGATCCTCTCCCTCCCCCCCCATCCAGTCCCTCGATGTCCCGATCTTCTCCCCTCCCCCCACCCCCCACCCCTGGTCCCTCGATATCCCCGATCTTCTCCCCCCCCCCCCCAGGTTCCTCGATATCCCCAATTTTCTCCCCCACCCTCAGTCCCTCAATATCACTGGTCTTTCCCCCCCCCACCACCCCCCCAGGTCCCTGGAAGTTGGTGAGCTTCTCCCCCCCCCCCCACCCCCACCATGATCCCACGATGCCGGCGATCTTTTCTCCCACCCCCCCCCCCACAGTCCCACGATGTCGGCGATCTTTCATCAACCCCCAACCTCCATCCTCCGGAGGCACCGCCCCCCCACCCAATCCTTCCCTCCTCTGTACGGTCTAGTGCCACAGGCCTGCCCACCCGCAGCTAGCCAGCCTCTCCATCTGGCTGACTGCAGGTGGGAAACCAAGGCCTTGCATGCAAATCAGGCCCTGCCGTTAAAGTCAGCAGGACCTGCGGGAAACCCAGCCTCCCAGGTTTCCCGACCGCCTCGGAGCTCCCCCACCCCCAACCCACTTTCCTCCTTAAAATCCAGCCCAGTAAGACAGATGAGTACCAACTGCCAAGTCTTCAGTAGTAATTCCGGGGAATTTCAATCACCCTCATATTACTGCTGTACACAAAGGTGACAGTATGCGATTGGGAACTTACTGAAATTGTGAGGGACTCATTTCTAAAACAATATGTTAAGTAATCCACAAGGGGTAATGTAGATTGAATTTTATTGTAACGAATGAGGGGGGAAACAATAAGCAAAGTGGAAGTAAGGAACATTTGGGATTTAGTGACCATAATATGCTGACATTCAGGGTCGACATGAGGGTTTGAAAACAAAAGGAAGCCAGTTAAAAAGCTAAATTTTAAGCAAGCTGATTTTAACTGTATGAGAGAATGTATGAGAATGTTAAAATGGGAAGAGATACTGAAAGGAAAAGATGTGGAAGGTATATGAAAGTTTTATGAGATAATATAAGGAAGCATCTTGAGGAGCATGAGCTAATCTGTGACAGACAGCATTGTTTTAGGAGTGGGAGGTCATGCTTGATTAATTTATTGGATTTCTTTGAGGAGATAAAAGAACTAGATAGAGAAGAGACTGTGGATAGGATCTACCTGGATTTCAGAAAGACATTTCACATTGTCCCACATAATCGGCTACTACATAAGGTCCAAGCCCATGGGATAGATAATAAAGTTACAGATGGCATGGGCCTTGTTTGTAAGTGAATGGATACTCTTGAGGGAATTGCAGAGAGGGGTGGTGATTTTTGATCTGCTGGCAGAGTTCAAGGGGGTACTGGTGGGTGGTGTGAGTGGCACGGGAAGGAGGTAGGCAAGATTAGCGCCCAGCGGGTGTGCTGGGCAGGTGAATGTGGCAAGAGAGGAGGACTGGGCAGCTGGGGTTGCTGCTAGTAAGGAGACAGCAACAGGTGCCTTGATGGGGCCCTTTTGGAAAATACCGTGAGAGGCACACAGGGTAGCTGTTCACTTACCCAAAGGGGATTAAAGCAAGGATGGCAGAGGAGAGTAGAAAGGCAGAAGAGTGGTGAGCGGGGTGGGGGGAGGGATATACAGTACCCGAGAAGGGAGAAATGATAGGTGATGTGGCTGGCTGATAGAAAATGAGGAGATAGGAGAGAAGCGCTTGAGAGGCAGAGAAGAAAAAAAATAATAGAAGTAATGGGCTTAGGTCAGCATATTGCGCTGTCTCATGGCCAAGGGATATGGACAGTAATTCTTCTGGATAAAAAGAATAGGAAACTCAAAGTCCCTACTACTATCCCCATCCTAGCTGAGGATTGTTGGGATGTCCCTTTTTTAATCGTCATTGAAGATCCATCACAGTAAATAACTTGATGGTACTCCGTAAGCGGTCTCATAGGTATCTGTCTGATTCCCTCCTCCGTATCATCATCCTCCATGATGGGGAGATGCTCTAAGTCCATTTCCGGGGAGAGGAATTTAAAAATTAGTGTAGGATCATTTAAGAACTGAGTATCTTTGCTCGTGGTTTCGCGCCAGCAGCTGTTGTGTGATAAGTTCCGGGAACCAGAAGGCCACCTACGTGCAGACGAAGAAGGAGAACTGAGGGCGGGCAAAATAGAACCTGAAGGTGGGGGAAAGATTGAAAGAATAATAAACTAGTATGAATTCTTACTGTAAATTGTACACTGGAATGTGTGACTGTCCTGGCACTCTCACACATAGTGCTTACATTTCCTTCATAACTGTGGTAACAAAGGAATACATCAGGTAATTGCTGTAATCACAAAAGGTAGCCTCCTAGTTTCTTTTTCAAATATATATTCCAACAATTTCATAGGAAGATATAGTGTGATTAAGATGCATAGCAAAGGACTGGAAAACACTGCTCAGCAACTAGCCAAGGGTAAGATACTTTCTAAATTTGATTTTATACAGCACCACGTTTATCTCTATATCCCTGATTTTTATATCTGTTTTTTTTTGCTGTCTTATACTTCATATGCCATTTCCATTCTTCTATATCCAGGTAACCAAAGCTGAATTTTATGACTTGTCAAGATGTATTTCCGCTGATTAAAGTTGAAGTAGCTGTTTCGGATGAGTGAACAGTTAAGTTGTATCCTAGTACACCAGGGATTTTATACCCAATTGATGCTGGTACCACCATAAATTAGGGGTTAATTATGGTAATTATGGTAATGGTAGTATATAACCCCCATCTGAAAATCATATTTGTACTACCATCAGGAATTTTCTTGGGGGATCTCCTGATTGGACACAAGGGGGGGAATTTTCCTAGCCCTGGGGAGGCTGGTATGGAGGTGGGACTGCTGGGAAAATGGCAGAAACTGGGAGCGGGTACCGACCCCGTTCCCAACCTGCCTCCGTGCCATCTTTCCGGGAGGAGAGTCCCCAAATTGCACAGGGACCTGTCTCCTTGAGGTGGGAAGGGGATTAGAGCCAATTAACTGCCTGTTAACAGGTAGTCAACAGGCGTTTTGAGGCTTTTCCCCATTTTATGCCTGCAATTGCAGGCTTCCCGACGGCTGCGAACCTCGCCAGGGTCAGCGAGGCGAGCAGTGGGTCTGCAGGGGTGAGAGGGGTCGAAATGTCAGTTGTAGAGGTGAGTGATGGGTGCAAGTGTGAACAGGTAAGTAGAAGTGAGTGTAAAGTGTTGGAAAAAGTTTCCTTACCTTTGCTTCTTTCTGCAGGCTTCAACCTTTGAGGATCCGGAGGTGCCTCATCTCAACGGCGGAAATGACAGAATGGCTGCTGCATTCTCAGAGGCAACAGCTATCTGCTTTCTGCTGAGGAGAGAGGTCTTGGTGAGTCTGCGTGCAAGGGCTCACCTTAGAACAGAGATGGTCAGTGTTTGACAGCTTCTCAAAGCTGTCAACGCTGACAATTCATCTGTCAAAAAAGTCGACAGTTGTAGCGTCATACGCGGACGTCATCTGTCACTGGCTTTCCTTTAATTGGCCAGTAAGCCCGCAGGGCAGGCTTACCAAGGCCAATCAAGGGAAAATAGCGTGGGTTGGTCAGACGTCGCTGGGGGCAGGACTGAAACCCGGAAACCAGAAGTCCCGCCTCCATTGAGAAAATCCAGCCCTATAACTTTGGCGGAAGATCAACGTAAACCTGGATAAACACAAACAGAATTTCCGACGATCCTTTAGAAGGTGAAGAGCGTGGTTATGCCCAGGGTGGACAAGGAAGAGAAACAAGAGTATTTGTTGTGTTGCTTTGCCCGTCCTGGTGAGATCAGTGAAATGCTTGCGACAGTGGACTGCAGTCTTGGGAGTGAGAGAGTCGGCACTCATTGCCAGTCCGCCTCACTCCAGGTGGTACAAGTGAGATTCCTGGCAGCTTTCCTGCCATAGACACCTAGCAGTATCTGTCTACTGATGTCAAATTCCTCAAAGAGGTCTTTCAGGCCCATGTCTGTGAAATTCTGGGTTCTTCTGCTGTGCCTGAGTGGCAAGTTCTGCTGCCTTGTTTGGTTGCTTGTTCCAATTGTTTCAATCATAGACATTCTTGAAAAGTATTACAGGAAACTCTTTATTATCCGGCACCAATGGGACCGGCGTGGTGCCGGTTTATCAAAAGGTCTGGATTACAGAGAAGTATAGTTAAAAGGTACAAGAGCTCCGTACACAGCAACAAATCCAGGCTTCCTTGTTGCTTAGCAACATGTGCAGGAACTCCGGCCACAGACCAAGCATCCCCGTTGCTTAGCAACAAGTGCACGAACCCCAGTTACACAGCCACAGATCCAGGAACTGCCACTAATATGAAGTAAAACTTACCTGAACCTACTCCTGCATTTTGCCGGTTAACAGAGATTTCCGATTTTTATTTTAAGGTGCCGGTTAAAAGAGAGTTTCCTGTAGAAACAGATTGTTGATACATACAATGAGTCAAGTCAATGAGAGCCAAATACTGCTCCTTCTTTATCTGTTTGTCCCACAGTCTGCTATGAAAACTTTTAAATACTGCACTCTAATTTCAATTACACACTTGTTACATGGAATTTACACCAATCACTACTCCAATGTGTGTGCAAATGAGTTGACCCAGGTAACTCTCTTCTAAATACATCTCCAGACCACCTGCAAATCAGAATGCAGGCGATACTGGTAAGGTCACATTTATATACCATCCTTAGTTGCCCTCAGTAGGTGGTGGTGGGCCTTCTGCTTGAACTGCTGCAGTCCTTGTGGTGATGATGCTCCCATGATAATGTTAGGCTCATATTGTATCATTACATTAACACACAATATTTTTGCTACAGCTTCTTTCCAAACAGTGGGCAGGAGAATAGACAAGGACAATCAGTTTGTAGTTCACTACTGCATTACCCAGGTCACAAATGCTCTGTTAAGGCAGTCTCGTGAATACTACAACAACAACTTGAATTTATATAGTGCCTTTAATATAAAAAAATGTCCCAAGGTGCTTAAGTACATTAAGAAAAGTAGCAGCATCCAACAGAAGCAAGGGGTGGCGAGGTTTTTCAAAATTTCTATATGACATTATCATGATATGGGATGGAATCAACGTACAATGCTGTTCACCATCAACAGAAAAATATATTATTTGATGAATGTGCTAATTGTCTACAATTGCTGCCAAGTTATTATGCATGTGAATGCACAATTTCCAAGGAGTGCACATGACACCATTATCTTCAGGGAATCAATGATTTCCCATTTACTTCTAACTGAAGACCAGTCGGGTACTTAGCTCCGGGGAGATATAGGCAACCTGCTCAAAGCATGGCTTATGACAGCTCCATACCTCCTGGTAAAGAACTTACAGTGGCACACTTTTGAGAGGCAGGAACATTAATCAAGCAGATAACTGGCATGCTTAAACAACAGTACCAATATTTGGAACACACTGAGGTGTTGTACAAAGCTCCCTGGAGAGAGTTAGCAGAGTAGCAGTGATATGCTTTATGGTGCACAACATAATTATTGGAAGAGTTAGAGAAATGTTTGAGTAAGATAAACAGCAACAAACCATGACATTGGAAGAGGAGGAAACAGAAGTTGATGACAAGGAGCTAGCAGATGCTCAGCAACCACAGTAGGAAGCAGCACAATTCTGATTTAGCCGTTTTTTTCTTGACATCTGCTTATATGTTTCAGTGGGTGTTTTTTTTTTATGTCCACAACCATTCCACAGTAAAGAAGAAGAAAGAACTTGCATTTATATAGCAACTTTCACATCCCCATGGCATCCCAAAGTGCTTCATAGCCAATGAATTACTTTTGATGTGTAGTCACTGTTCATTCCTTTGGGGGCTTTCTTGCTTTTGGGGCTTCTCCTGCCCAGAAGCAGTTACAAGCAAGGGACTGATGGCAACTTGAGAGCCACATGATTGTTCCTGTTCTTTTAGCCACAAGCCCTTGCCAGAGGCCAAGAATGTACATTGGCTACAGCACTCTTTAAACGCAGAGCATTGTAGAGCCATGAGATCACTGAATCAATCTACCATGGTTCTCTGGAGTCTGTCACAAAACAACTGAAGCTTGCTGTTATCAACATCATTGGTTGAAGCATTCCTGAGAGATGCTCTAACCGTGCTCACTGCATCAGTACCTGAAGTCTCTCCTGCTGATGCCACTGAAACTGCATGCTGTTCGATGGCAGTCTGCATAGCAGAGAACTCTTGTTTCACAACATTGCTCAACTGTTTAGTTGAATATGCAGCTGTAGTGAACATGGTTTACAGTGTAGCCAGCAAACCAAATTACTGTCACGCCTTTTGTGTACACGAAGCTTCCTCTGAATAGCTGGTCCTTTGAGATTGGAATCATAAAGGAGTTCAGCAGGGCCTGTGGTAATGCTATGCCGCCACTCAGCAGAAGCCAGCCTTTCTGCAGCTAGCAGCTCTGCTTCTTCTACACCCATCTGAAGTGAGTTATTGGCCCGGATTTTGCGGTAATAATAATGGTGAGGCTATCAATAATAACGGTGAGGCAAGCAATTAGGAAGGCAAATGGTATGTTAGCCTTTATTGCAAGGGGCTTGGAGTATAAGGGTAAGCATGTCTTGCTGCAATTTATATTGGGCTTTGGCGAGACCGCACCTGGAATACTGTGTACAGTTTTGGTCTCCTTACCTAAGGAAGGATATACTTGCCTTAGAGGGGGTGCAATGAAGGTTCACAAGATTCATTCCTGGGATGAGAGGGCCATCCTATGAGGAGAGATTGAGTAGAATGAGCCTATGTTCTCTGGAGTTCAGAAGAATGAGTGGTGATCCCATTGAAATGTATAAAATTCTTAGAGGGCTTGGCAGGGTAGATGCTGAGAGGCTGTTTCCCCTGGCTAGAGAGTCTAGAACTAAAGGTCATAGTCTCAGGATTAGGGGTCGGCCATTTAGGACTGAGATGAGAAATTTCTTCACTCAGAGGGTTGTGAATCTTTTGGAATTCTCTACCCCAGAGGGCTGTGGATGCTCAGCCGTTGAGTATATTCAAGTCTGAGATCGATAGATGTTTAGGCACTAAGGAAATCAAGGGATATAGGGCAAGAAAGTGGAGTTGATGTAAAAGTTCAGCCATGATCTTACTGAATGGTGGAACAGGCTCGGGGGCCGTATGGCCTACTGCTGTTCCTATTGCTTATGTTCTTAGCAGCGCTCACCATTATTACAGGGTAAATCGGACAGCAACGTCTAGCATCCGCACAAGCACAGTTAAATGCGGAAATCCGCAAGTTGCTGCCAGAGATACCCCACTCCTCCACAGGGTGCGCTGTTGCAGTCCTCGCCAATAGACTCAGCATTGAAATGATTGCAATGGCATGAACTTGCTGTACTTTCCCACAAGTTCCGCACTAACAATGGCTGAAAAAGTTAGGGCTGGTGCATTCAGGAGTAAGTGAGTTTTTAAACAGTGTGATAATTGATCATTACTGCTGAACAATGTCTCTGGCCCTGAAAAATTAATTTTACAAGTGTGAAGTCTCATTCCCTGAGAAGAAAATTAGTGTTGGAGATTTTTTTAAATTAAAGTTAATTTTTTTTAACCTTTTCTGTCTGTCCCTTTTTTCTCTCTCCCTTAATCCCATTTATAGTTCCCAATCTTTATTTCACTTTCTGTACATCATTTGGCAATAATTGTAGACTATTTGCACATTCATCGAATAATTTATATTTCCTACTTTATACTTCCCAGTTTGGACTCTGCGTATCTCAGTGAGGATTCTTCAATCTGATTGGTTGAAGAGCCTCACTGTTGCTTGTCCTGTTCACAGACACCACAGATCTCCTGTAGAGGGCGCCGAGGTGGAAACCTGAGAAGCCCGCGAGAACTCTGTGGGCAGTTTCAATGAGGTGAACGGCGAGCAGCGTTCCTTTGCCACTGACAGCAAAGTCCAGGCAATTATGCGCTTCCTTTTCGAAGTCATTAAAAAATCTGCTTCCAGACATTATTTGGCACTTTACACTTCTCCAGTTTTTTGTCACAAAGCACTCACTGCTTATTACAACACAATGAATACTTTGCCCACGTCAGAAAGTCTCCTCCCTTTTAAAAAGTTGCTGACTCACTGCATTCCCTCCCTCTCCTCAGACAATTACATGCTTCCCTGTATTCGTTGCACATGTTAGAGAGCCTCTTACTATCAGTAGGAGGGGCCAGCCTTGCAAAATGCATAGAGGTTCTCACAGTTTGAGCCCGCCCACAGTTAAGTTGGTTCCGGGTCTGATTTTTCTAGGACCGCTAAGTTAAGGCTTATGTATTGTACGCAGTTGTATTCCTTAAGCACAGCTTTCCTCAATGTACAGTACCTTGCCTTTTTTATAGAATCATAGAAAGTTACAGCACGGAAGGAGGCCATTTCGGCCCATCGTGCCTGCGCCAGCCAACAAAGAGCTATCCAGCCTAATCCCACTTCCCAGCTCTTGGTCCGTAGCCCTGCAGGTTACAGCATCCCAAGTGCACATCCAAGTACTTTTTAAATGTGGTTAGGGTTCCTGCCTCTACCACCCTTTCAGGCAGTGAGTTCCAGACCCCCACAACCCTCGGTGAAGAAATTTCCCCTCAAAACCACTCTAAACCTTCCCCCAATTACTTTAAATCCGTGCTCCCTGGATTCTGACCCCTCTGCTAAGGGAAATAGGTCCTTTCTATCCACTTTATCTAGGCCCCTCATAATTTTATACACCTCAATAAGGTCTCCCCTCAGCCTCCTCTGTTCCAAGGAAAACAAACCCAGCCTATGCAGTCTTTCCTCATAGCTAATATTCTCTACTCTCAGCACGGTGGCATAGTGGTTAGCACTGTTGCCTCACAGCGCCAGGGACCCGGGTTCGAATCCGGCCTCGGGTGACTGTCTGTGTGGAGTTTGCACATTCTCCCCGTGTTTGCGTGGGTTTCCTCCGGGTGCTCCGGTTTCCTCCCACAGTCCAAAGACGTGCGGGTTAGGTTGATTGGCTATGATAAATTGACCCTTAGTGTTAGGGGGATTAAATACGTGGGGTTACGGGGATAGGGTGGGATATGTGTCGGTGCAGGCTCGATGGGCCAAAATGGCCTCTATCTGCACTGTGGGGTTTCTGTGATTCTGTGAACATCCTTGTAAATCTCCTCTGCACCCTCTCTAGTGCAATCACATTTTTCCTGTAATGTGACCAGAACTGCACGCAGTACTCTAGCTGAGGCGTAACTAGTGTTTTATACAGTTGAAGCATAACCCCCCTGCTCTTATATTCTATGCCACTGCTAATAAAGGCAAGCATTCCATATGCCTTCTTAACCACCTTATCTACCTAGCCTGCTACCTTCAGGGATCTGTGGACATGCACTCCAAGATCCCTTTGTTCCTCTACACTACTCAGTGTCCTATCATTTAATGTGTATTCCCTTTCCTTGTTAGCCCTCCGCAAATGCATTACCTCACACTTCTCCAGATTGAATTCCATTTACCACGGTTCTGCCCACCTGACCAATTTATTGATATCTTCCTGCAGCCTACAGCTTCGTTCTTCAGTATCAACCGCACAGCCGATTTTAGTATCATCTGCAAACTTCTTAACCATACATAAGAACATAAGTAATAGGAGGAGTAGGCCATTCAGCCCTTCGAGCCTGCTCCATCATTCAATGAGATCATGGCTGACCTTCTGCCTCAACTCCATTCATTGGCCGTATCTCCATATCCCTTGATGCCTTTACCAGTCAGAAATCTATCGACTTCTGTTTTGAATATACCCAATGACTGAGCCTCCACAGCCTTCTGGGGTAGAGAATTCCAAAGATTCACCACCCTCTGTGAAGAAATTTCTTCTCATAGAAGATAGGAGCAGGAGTCGGCCATTCAGCCCCTCGAACCTGCTCCGCCATTCAATGAGATCATGGCTGATCATCCAAACTCAGTACCCTGTCCCTGCCTTCTCCCCATATCCCTTGATCCCTTTAGCCTTAAGAAATATATCTAACTCCTTCTTGAATATATTTAATGAATTGGCCTCAACTGCCTTCTGTGGTAGAGAATTCCACAGGTTTACCACTCTCTGGGTGAAGAAATTCCTCCTCATTTCTGTCCTAAATGGCTTACCCCTTATCTTTAGACTGTGACCCCTGGTTCTGGACTCCCTGGCCATCGGGAACATCCTTCTGTCTGTCTAGTCCTGTTAGAATTTTATAAGTTTCAATGAGATCCCCTCTCATTCTTCTAAACTCCAGTGAATATAAGCCCAATCGACCCAATCTCTCCTCATACGTCATTCCTGCAATCCCAGGTATCAGTCTGGTGAATCTTCGCTGCACTCCCTCCATGGCAAGAACATCTTTCCTCAGATAAGGCGACTAAAACTGCACACAATACTCAAGGGCCTAGAAATTGGGTTCTGGACTTGCCAGGGCTGTAGCGCCAGAAAGTTTGCGCCAGCGGTAATGCGGCAGCGCCCGACGAAAATTCGGGTGCACCGGGCCCAGACGGCGGCGGGCGCTAAAACCCTCCTTTAGCGCCTCAAAACGGGCGTGAACTTGGGTTTCCCGGCGCTAATCCCCCGCTGCGGCACCCGATGCGGTGCGGCAGGCGGGGGAACTGCAGGCCTCCTCCTCCTGTTAAGGAGGAGCTGCCTGCAGCCGACAACTGTCCGGCGGATTGACACGACATCTGAGCCCGGCACCTCGGGGAAGTGCCGGGCTCGCATGAGACACTGATCAGGGCCGCGGGGGGGGAATGCAGGAGTCCGGGAAGGGAGGTGCGGGCAGGCGGCCGCCGGGAACGCGGCCGGCCGCTGCTCCACCTTTATGCGCCGGCGCACACTGGGGGAAGACACTGTTGCCAGAGTCTTAGTTGCGCCTGCCACGGGCGAGGCGGGCGCAACTGAATTTCGGCTTGGGGCCGGGTTACCACGGCAACCGGGACGCTGCGCACACCGATGACGTCATCGGTGCCGGCGCAGCGCTACCGGTGCAACGCCGATTTAGGGCCCCAGGGAATTTCTCAACTGGCCATAACTCCGGCGCTAGGCCCTCTAGTGCCTCAAATGCGGCGCTAAGCCTACCGAATTTCTAGGCCAAGGTGTGGTCTCACCAAGGCCCTGTACAACTGCAGCAAGACATCCTTGCTCCTGTACTCGAATCCTCTCGCTATGAAGGCCAAAATACCATTTGCCTTCTTAACCGCCTGCTGCACCTGCATGCTTACCTTCAGCGACTGGTGCACAAGGACACCCAGGTCTCGTTGCACTTCCCCTTCTCCCAATCTATTGCCGTTCAGATAATAATCTGCCTTCCTGTTTTTGCCACCAAAGTGGATAACCTCGCATTTATCCACATTATACTGCATCTGCCATGCATCTGCCCAATCTCTTCTTAGGTTCCCACCCCCCTGCCAAGCTAGTTTAAACCCTCTCCAGCTAGTTAAACCCTCCCCAACAGCACTAGCAAACCCTCTCTTGAGAATATTTGTCCCGTTCCTGTTGAGGTGCAACCCATCTGGCTTGTAGAGGTCCCACCTCCCCTAGGAACAGTTCCAATTCCTCAGGAATCTAAAGCTCTCCCTCCTACACCATCTTTCCAGCCATGCATTCATCTGCTCTATCTTCCTATTTCTGTACTCACTAGCACGTGGCACTGGTAGTAATCCGGAGATTACTACCTTTGAGGTCCTGTTTAACCTCTTTCCTAGCTCCCTAAACTCTGCCTGCAGGACCTCATCCCTCTTTCTACCTATGTAATTGGTACCGATATGGACCACGACCTCTGGCTGTTCACCCTCCCACCTCAGAATGCCCTGCAGCCGTTCAGTGACATCCTTGACCCTGGAACCAAGGAGGCAACATACCATCTTGGAGTCGCGTCTGCGGCCGCAAAAACACCTGTCTGCTCCCCTAGCTATTGAATCCCCTATCACTATCGCTCACCCTCTCCTCTTGCCACCAACCCCCACCCCCCAGCCTGTGCAACTGAGCCTTCCATGGTGCTGTGGACTTGGCTCTGGCTGCACTCCCCAGAGGAACCATCGCCCTCACCAATACTGGTTGGTGAGCAAGATGGGCTCAGGGGACTCCTGCACTACCTGCCTGGTCCTCCTCTTCTGTCTGGCGGTCACCCATTCCCCCTCTGCCTACACACTTTTAAGCTGCAGGGTGACCACCTCCCGAAACGTGCTATCCACATAGCTCTCAGCCTCACGGATGCACAGCAGTGACTGCAGCCGCCGCTCAAGCTCCGTAACCCGGTGCTCGAGTTGCTGTAGCTGGCGACACTTCCCGCACAAGTGGTCGTCCAGACCGCGGGAGGTGTCCAGGACTTCCCACATGGCACAGGATGTGCATTCCACGGGTATGAGCTGCCCTGCCATACCTCTAATTAACAGACTATTTACTAACCTAGCTGGAATAAACTTAAAACTTTAAGAAAGCCAAGTATAAAGACTTACCAGATACTCACCAATCAGCTCCCTCCCCTTGTGCTGACGTCACTTTTGACGTCACTCTTTGAAAATTCTGCCGGTGCTGAGTTGGTACCGCCGCCGCCTTACCGCTCCTCCCAGGTCCGCACTGCCATCGCCTCTGCTGCTGTGGGGCCTACCTGCGCCTCGGGCTCCCTTTATACGCCGCCGCTGCCGCCTCGCCGCTCCTCCCAGGCCCGCTTTGCTGCGGGGCCTACCTGCGCCTCAGGCTCCTTTTATACGCTGCTGCCTCGCCGCTCCTCCCAGGTCCACACTGTATTTGTCAGCTGAGTGTGTGTGAATAATTATATCAATTCTTTAGTTTTTCTTAGTTGCCTCATTCTAGGTTCTTTTTTTATCCTACCTTGCTTGTTTATTATTTATCATGTATTTGCATGTTCATTATTTCCCTTTGTATTGCATTTGTAGCAAGTTACTATCTCAATTCAAGTTAAGTATACTAAAGTACTACAGCAAATTTAACCAAATCTCCAACTTACTTTGATTGGCACCAATGGCTACCTACATATATTGCAACCTTCAGCCACAGCATTTAAACATGTTCATTCACGTTTCTCAAATTGGCACTTTCCTTCAAGCGTGAGACGTTCTTCCGAATATCTTTCCAGTTTCTCCTGGTCTGTGACCTTGCGTTGATCTCATACGTGATGGTCTGCAATGCTTCCTTTACCCTCTGTACATTCGCCACTTGCCATTCTTCCCTGTAGACAGCCTGCATGCTGGCTTCTATGATCTTGATCTGAAAGTCTTGGTTTAAGCCATCTGCCTTGATTATTCAATGATTCATTGCACATTTCACAGCTCAGGTGGTTCACAATGTACATATCTATTAAGTGACTACTTAGCTGGTTTAGCTGCATTCTTACAGGTGCTTTCTGATGCGCTAATCAGTTGTACATTCCTTTTAGCACTCCAGCTTCTAAAAAGTAAATAACCATGTGTGTTCCTGTGTGTATATACATTTCATACATTGACTGTGCGCAAAGAATAATTTCTCCTCCCCCCCCTTTGTGTAACAAGGTAATACACAAATTAATGAATAAAATGCAATGATGATTTGTTTTAATGGTATTAAACCTGCTGCTGTTTAAAGAGGCATTGGCAGCAGTGAAGGAAGGAACACAGGTGAACAGCAGCAATGGCAGAGAGGGCAAAAAGAAGGCACATAGGCCCAGAATTTGCGGTCAGCGGCAAAGCAAAAGCATTTACCGCTGGCCCCAAAGAAAGCTGCCCACAGAAATCTTGCGATCTCTGTGGCGAGAAGTTTGCCTTTTTCGATGCGTAAGTAATTTCAGTGCAGTATAGTGGGGATCCCCTAGCGCGATCTGCTGCGACGCCAATAAGCTGTCTAAGCAGTCAATCACATTGCAGAATTCTCACAGACAGGGAAGCAGGAAATGAGAAATGAGAACCTGCTTATATCCCGACTTTCTAAAAATGTTACAGGGAGCAAAACAAAGATTGAGGCTCTCACATGGAGGATAAGGTAGAACCTGAAATATCATGAACAAATTTCTAAAACAAAGTTTGTTCATATTTCAGGTTCTACTTTATTCCCAGTGAGAGCCCCAATCTTTGTTTTGCTAGAAATTTGGTATAGCCCCATTTGGGGAATTAATTTTTGAAAAGCAAAAAACGTAGTGCCAGGCGCTGCTACCGGGAAATTCAGCTTTAACACTCCAAGAGGGAAGTGGAGCGCTAAATCATAGAAACATAGAAGCTAGGAGCAGGAGTAGGCCATTCGGCCCCTCGAGCCTGCTCCGCCATTCAATGAGATCATGGCTGATCATCCAAATTCAGTACCCTGTCCCTGCCTTCTCCCCATATCCCTTGATCCCTTTAGCCTTAAGAAATATATCTAACTCCTTCTTGAATATATTTAATGAATTGGCCTCAACTGCCTTCTGTGGTAGAGAATTCCACAGGTTCACCACTCTCTGGGTGAAGAAATTCCTCCTCATCTCTGTCCTAAATGGCTTACCCCTTATCTTTAGACTGTGACCCCTGGTTCTGGACTCCCCCGCCATCGGGAACATCCTTCCTGCATCTAATGTGTCCAGACCTGACAGAATTTTATAGGTTTCGATGAGATCCCCTCTCAATCTTCTAAACTCCAGTGAGTATAAGCCCAATCGACACAATCTCTCCTCATACGTCATTCCTGCCATCCCAGGTATCAGTCTGGTGAATCTTCGCTGCACTCCCTCCATGGCAAGAACATCCTTCCTCATATAAGGCGACCAAAACTGCACACAATACTCACGCTGTGGTCTCACCAAGACCCTGTACAACTGCAGCAAAACATCCTTGCTCTTGTACTCGAATCCTCTCGCTATGAAGGCCAACATACCATTTGCCTTCTTAACCGCCTGCTGCACCTGCATGCTTACCTTCAGCGACTGGTGCACAAGGGCACCCAGGTCTCGTTGTACTTCCCCTTCTCCCAATCTATTGCCGTTCCGATACTAATCTGCCTTCCTGTTTTTGCCACCAAGGTGGATAACCTCACATTTATCCACATTATATTGCATCTGCCATGCATCTGCCCAATCACCCAACCTGTCCAAATCATATTGGAGTTTATCTGCATCCTCCTCACAGCACACACGCCCACCCAGCTTTGTGTCGCCTGCAAACTTGGAGATATTACGTCTAGTTCCCTCATTTAGATCATTAATATATATTGTGAATAGCTGGGGTCCTAGCACCGATCCCTGCGGTACCCCACTAGTCACTGCCTGTTACTCGGAAAAAGATCCGTTTATTCCAACTCTTTGCTTCCTGTCTGCCAACCAGTTCTCTATCCAAGTCAGAACCTTACCCCCAATCCCATGTGCTTTAACTTTACACGCTAATCTCTTATGCGGGACCTTATCGAAAGCCTTCTGAAAGTCCAAATATACCACATCCACTGGTTCTCCCTTATCTATTCTATCAGTTGCATCCTCAAAAAATTCCAGTAGATTAGTCAAGCACAATTTACCTTTTGTAAATCCATGTTGACTTTGTCTGATCCTGTCACTGTTTTCCAAGTGCCCTGCTATTACATCTTTTATAATGGACTCTAGCATTTTCCCCACTACCGATGTCAGGCTTACTGGTCTATAATTCCCTGTTTTCTCTCTACCACCTTTTTTAAATAGTGGGGTTACATTAGCTACCCTCCAATCCATGGGAACTGCGCCAGAGTCTATAGAATTTTGGAAGATGACGAGTAATGGATCTACTATTTCTAGGGCCACTTCCTTAAGTACCCTAGAATGTAGATTATCAGGCCCTGGGGATTTATCCACCTTCAATCCCGTCAATTTCCCTAACACAATTCCCTACAAATACTGATTTCATTCAGTTCCTCCATCTCATTAGACCCTATGTTCCCCGACATCTCTGGGAGGATATTTGTGTCCTCCTTTGTGAAGACAGAATCAATGCATGTATTTAATTGGTCAGCCATTTCTTTGTTCCCCATTATAAATTCCCCTGATTCTGACTGCAAGGGACCTACGCGTGACTTCACCAATCTTTTTCTCTTCACATATCTATAGAAGCTTTTACAGTCAATTTTTATGTTCCCTGCAAGCTTACTCTCATACTCTATTTTCCCCCTCTTAAATAATCCTTTTGTCCCCCTTTGCTGAATCCTAAACTGCTCCCAATCCTCAGGTTTGCTGCTTTTTCTGGCCAATTTATATGTCCTCTCCTTGGATCTTATGCTATCCCTAATTTCCCTTGTTAGTCACGGTTGCACCACCTTTTTTGTTTTATTTTTATGCCAGACAGGGATGAACAAATTCTGTAGTTCATCCATGCGATCTTTAAATGTTTGCCATTGCCTATCCACCGTCAACCCTTTAAGTAACATTCCCCAATCCATCCTAGCCAACTCGCGCCTCATATCATCGTAGTTTCCTTTATTTAAATTCAGGACCCTAGTCTCTGAGTCAACTATTTCACCCTCCATCTTAATGAAGAATTCCATCATATTATGCTCACTCTTCCCCAAGGGGCCTCACACAACAAGATTGCTAATCAATCCTTTCTCATTAAATAATACCCAAATCAAGTGCTAACCACTTCTCTTAGGGCGCTAAAGTCCGAGAGTGGGGCGGTAGTGGCAGAGCGCTGAACAATTTGGAACGCATTGCTAACGGCATCAGAGGCTGCTTCCCTCGCTTAAAGTGAAGGGCCAATGATGGTGCACAACCTACTTGGTGCACAACCTACTTGTCGGCAGCTCTGCGTTGCAAGGCAACCTGCGGGACTGCCATTACAGCCCCAAACACTCTACACAGTGGTGGGCTTGGATATCTTGCAGCAATGAAACATCAAAAACTTTGAGCAGACACCAGACTGATGCTAATAATAAAGGTTGGCCTACCTGAAAACCATTCCCTTTAATTAGCGTTCCCCAAGCGGCCAGCCGAGTTGACAACGCCTCCTCTTCCTGCCGTTGTTCACGCCTGACGATATAGCAGGGGGCAGGAGGCAATTTCATATCCGGGATGATAACGGGGAGCTGCGCACTTTATGACATCACAATCTGCGAGGCGCTAGAGGCCCAGGCAGTAAGAGTTAGTGCCAGTGCTAAACTGGCACTGAAGTTTGTCAGCGTCACTGCATTCGCTGTGCCCAGTCGCTAACCCCTTAGCGCACCGTTAGCGTTCCCCAGCGCTAACGGGAGATGCTAACCAACCGAATTTCTTCCCCCAAGTATCTAAAAATTGTAATTTTTATTAAAATGGAGAAATTTGACACTCCACAAAATTAAAATTAGTTATTCAGGGTCACAATGTTTGTTTTGCAGTCAATACGCTGTTAAACCCCCAGTTACAACAATAACAACTTGTATTTGTATAGCGCCTTTAACATAGCAAAACATCCAAAGTGCTTCACAGGAGTCTTATAAGACAAAAAATTTGACACCGAGCCATATAAGTAGAAATTAGGGCAGGTGGTCAAAAGCTGGGTCAAAGGGGTAGGTTTTAAGGAGCGTCTTAAAGGAGGGAAGGGAGGTAAAGAGTCGGAGAGGTTTAGGCAGGGAAATCCAGAGCTTAGGGCCTAGGCAACAGAAAACATGGCCACCAATGGTGGAGCAATTATAATCAGAGATGCTAAAGAGGGCAGAATTAGAGGAGCGCAGATATCTCGCGGCGGGCGGGCGGGGGGGGGGTGCGGTTTGGGGCTGAGGAGACTAGTGAACTCAGAGAAGAGGGAGCACGATGAATTGAGATGGAGGCTGAAATCACCGAGTATCAGAACTCATTTGGTGCAGAGGCTGAGGGAGGAAAGCAGTGAGGATATCTCGGTAATAAAATTTTTATGGTACTTATGCTACACCTAATCCAACAAGGTCTAATATTTATTTAACAGCAATATTACCACGGAAAAGCCTAAATTTTCATCTGTTTCACTGATTACCGACTATATGGGGGCAGGGGGGTCATAGCCAGTGTCGGAGCAGTGAATGACTGACTGCAACTTCAGGATTTCCGCGTTTAGATGTGCATGCGCTACACCTGAAGTTGCGGTCAGTTTCAAAGGAGTATTAACGGCGAACGCTGTTAGTTCTCTGTTATTACCCACCACAAATTCCGGCCTATAGAGTTACGTAGAATCTACAGCACAGAAACAGGCCATACCGGCTATGCTGGCGTTTATGCTCCGCACAAGCCTCCTCCCACCCCACTTCATCTAACCCTAATTAGCATATCCTTCTGTGCTTTCTCCCTCATGTGCTTATTTAGCTTCCCCTTAAATGTATCTATGCTATTTGCCTCAACTACTACTTGTGGTAGTGCATGTCACATTCTTACCACTCTCTGGGTAAAGAAGTTTCTCCTGAATTTCCTATTGGATTTATTAGTGACCATCTTATATTTATGACCTCCAGATGTGGACACTGCCACAAGTGGAAACATTTTCTCTATGTCTACCCTATCAAACCTTTTTGTTATCTTAATGACCTCTATCAGATCAACTGTCAGCCTTTCCTGATAAGTATATTCTCTCAGTTCTGGAACATACTTGTGAATCTTTTTTGCACCTTCTCCAATATCCTTTTTTCTATACCCTTTTTATAATAATATAAAGACCAGAACTGTGCACAGTATTCCAAGTGTGGTCTAACCAAGGTTTGATACAAGTTTAACATAACTTCTCTGCTTTTCAGTTCTATCCCTCTTGAAATGAATCCCAGTGATTGGTTTGCTTTCTTTATGGCATTATTAACCTGCATCGCTACTTTTAGTGATTTGTGAATCTGTACCCCTAGATGCATTTGCTCCTCTACCCCATTCAGATTCTTATTATCTAAGCAGTCTGTGGCCTCCTTATTCTTCCTACCAAAATGCGCCACCTCACACTTAACTATATTGAAATTAATTTGCCAATTACATGCCCATTCTGAAAGTTTATTCATGTTTTCCTGCATTTTACCACATTCTTCCTTTGTATTAAATACACCTCCCAATTTGGTGTCATCTGCAAATTTTGAAATTATTCTTCCGATTCCAAATCATTAATATAAATGGTGAACAACAGTGGTCCCAGCATTGATGCTTGTGGAACACACCTACCCTCCTTCTGCCAGTCTGAGTAACTATATTTAACCCCATCTGTCTTTTTCTGTTTTGTAGCCAGCTTGCTTTCCATTTTGCTACCTGTCCTCTGACTCCAGATGCTCTGACCTTAGTCATGAGTCTATCTTATCGTAGGCCTTTTGAAAATTCAAATATATTACATCTACTACATTATCCTTGTCTACTCTTTCTTGTTACTTCTTCAAAGGATTCAAAAAGGTTGGTCAAGCATGACTTTTCTTTTGAAATCTGTGCTGACTATTCTTTATTATATTTTCAGTTTCTAGATGTTTTTCTATTACATCTTTGAGTAAGGATTCCATTATCTTTCCTACCATTGACGTTAAGCTAATTGGTCTGTAATTCCCTACACTTGTTCTATCTCCCTTTTCAAATATAGGAATCACATTAGCTGTCCCCACCAGTCCTCTGGCATTATTCCCTTTTCTAATTATTTTTTATATATATGTAATAGTGCCTCTGCTATCTCTTCCCCAACTTATTTTAATATGGTGTGGAGATGCCGGAGTTGGACTGGGGTGGACAAATGTAAGAAGTCACACGACACCAGGTTATATAGTCCAACAGCTTTATTTGAAATCACAAGCTTTCGGAGCGCTGCTCCTTCTTCAGGTGAAGTGGAGAAATGCATAAAGACACAGCTTATATAGTCAGAGAATCATGTCAGATGTTTACAGGTAACCTTTCCAACTGCCATTTATCACACCTCGGCAGAGAGATAATCACAGCAGTCAAAGGTGTGAATGGTGTCCAAACAGGTCAGTCAGGGAAACATTACATCAAAGAACAATGAGGTGGGGTCACAAGGGGTCAAATATTGCAGATGCTGGGGTCTGTATGAAAAACAAAAAAACAGACAAAAAACTTTTTTTTTTGGCTGGAAATCACAGCAGGTCCGGCCGCATCTGTGTAGAGAGAACAAGCCAATGTCGACTCGAGTCTGGATGACCCTGCATCAGGTGGGGTTACATGTAGCGTGACATGAACCCAAGATCTCGGTTAAGGCCATCCTCATGGGTGCGGAACTTGGCTATCAGTTTCTGCTCGACGATTTTGCGTTGTCGTGTGTCTCGAAGGCCACCTTGGAGAATGCTTACCCGAAGATTGGAGGCTGAATGTCCTTGACTGCTGAAGTGTTCCCCGACTGGGAGGGAACACTCCTGCCTGGTGATTGTTGCGCGGTGTCCATTCATCCATTGTCGCAGTGTCTGCATGGTCTCGCCGATGTACCATGCTCTGGGGCATCCTTTCCTGCAACGTATGAGGTAGACAACGTTGGCCGAGTCACATGAGTATGTACCATGTACCTGGTGGGTGATTTTAACCGAGATCTTGGGTTCATGTCACGCTACATGTAACCCCACCTGATGCAGGGTCATCCAGACTCGAGTCGACATTGGCTTGTTCTCTCTACACAGATGCGGCCGGACCTGCTGTGATTTCCAGCCAAAAAAAAAAATGTTTTTTGTCTGTTTTTTTGTTTTTCATACTGACCCCAGCATCTGCAATATTTGACCCCTTGTGACCCCACCTCATTGTTCTTTGATGTAATGTTTCCCTGACTGACCTGTTTGGACACCATTCACACCTTTGACTGCTGTGATTATCTCTCTGCCGAGGTGTGATAAATGGCAGTTGGAAAGGTTACCTGTAAACATCTGACATGATTCTCTGACTATATAAGCTGTGTCTTTATGCATTTCTCCACTTCACCTGAAGAAGGAGCAGCGCTCCGAAAGCTTGTGATTTCAAATAAAGCTGTTGGACTATAACCTGGTGTCGTGTGACTTCTTACATTTATTTTAATATGCACAGATTAAATCCATCCAGACCAGGGGATCTAAGTTTAATCAGTTTATCAATTATCTCCCCCCTTTCTATCTTAAATGTCTTTATACCATTTTTGGTCGCTTCTTATAATGGCATGCCCACCTTATTAATCTCCCTGGTAAATACTGAGGCAAAGTAACTGTTCAATATTTCTGCCATTTCACTGTCATTACTTGTGAGTTTATCTTAGTGGCCCTAACCCTATCCTGCCTTTTCTTTTGTTATTCATAGGTCTGGAGAATACTTTATTATTTCTTTATATATTTCTTGATAATTTAATTTTGTAGTTCCTCTTTGCCTTCCTAATTGTTGTTTTGACTTCTTTCCTAACCTCTTCATATTTCCTTTTGTCATCCTCTCCATTATTGTAAATGTACTTAGTGTATGCCTTTTTCTTTAGTTTCAATTTTACCCTTATCTCTTTATTCATCTATGGCATTTCTTGATTGGCTAGTTTGTTCTTGGTTTTTTTAGGGCAATATATTTCTTCTGATCTCTATTGATCACCATTTTAAACTTTTCTCATTGCTGTTTTATCTGTTTGTCAATTTTTTTTTCCAGTTTACCTTCCCTAGTTCCATTTGCATCCCCTGAAAATTAGCTTCTTTCCAATCTATTACTTTGGTCTTTGGCTTACTTATGTCTTTCACAATTATTATGTTATGATTGCTATTGCCTAGATGTTCCTCTATGCTTAATTCTCTGGTTCATTTCCAATTACTAGATCCAGTAGGGATTCCTTTCTTGTTGGGCTTCTTATGTACTAAGTAAGAAAGGACTCCTAAACACACTGTAAAAACTCCATTCCTTTTTTCACTTTCCCGATCTTTCCTTGCCAGTTTATTTGGGGGTAGTTGAAATCTCCCATGATTATTGTTCTATCTTTTACTCACTTCATAGATTTGTCTACATATTTCTTCCTCCACTTTGCTTCCACTATTAGGTGGTCTGTATCCCTTCTTATCCTTTATCTCAAACCATATGGATTCTGTTACTTATGTCCCTTTTTTCTACTGCCATTATGTTATCTCTAATTAGTATAGCTACCCCACCACCAATTATCCTTGTAATCCACCTCTTACAAGTTGAGTGAGCATCATACTTTCGTGGAGGTATTGAGGAACATCTCAGAAAGCCTGAGACAAATGACAGGGGTCATCCGTGCCAATATCCAAGAAGATTTTGGCATGCTTCTGCACTACCTGGAGCAAGTGACAGAACCAGGAACATCTGCATCTGGCCTCTCTTGTAGAGAGGGCTCATGACTAGTCAATCCATCCAATGTGGAGGCATTAACCACTAGCCTTCAGGTCTTGGGAGACAATATGTGTTGTGTCCGTCAGTAGTAAGACACAGACTGCAGGAGAACGGTACAACAGGTGTTTACTCAACGTGGCTCACTCTGGAACTGAACTGTACAGATTACTACTCAGTGCTATATACAGGTGTGGTCACTGCCGGTACTACAGTATACATGAGCTGTAAAAAGTAGTTCCCCCCTTAAAGGTATATACATTACAATATGCAGAATGGCTTCTGAGAGTTTCAGAGTGTCATCTGTCTGCAGGATCTAATTATCACTAATGTCTGCCCTTCTACTGATCAGTAAATACCCACTTTACACATTTATTGGGTACAACTGATCAAAACATCTATCATTGTGTCACTTCAGCTGCGTTAATTTATTCTCTTTCACATTCTCATACCAAATAACTGCTCTAAGTTAGATTCTCTGGTGATGACATCACCATTGTAGCAACCAACAGAATTGGACAGAATTTGCATGGGCCACTGGAGGGGTGCTGACATCTGTGGAACCATTTTATAGCAGAGTCATCAACTTCAAGAGAGATGAGGAGAAAAAGAAAGAAAATTAGGAAAAAATTAGGCAGAAATAAACAACAGGATGTTAACATTGATAGTAATACTCTATTGTTGATTTTCAAAAGATATTTGGAATTAGGAAATTATAGAATTATAGAATCATATGATGAAGGCATGCATGAGAGTTTCATTAGCTGATGGGTTGAGGCAGGGACGTGGCGAGGCAGGGACGGTGGCGAGGCAGGGACGGTGGCGAGGCAGGGACGGTGGCGAGGCAGGGACGGTGGCAGATGATGTTACAGAAGTGGATGTAGGCAGTAATTGTGGTGGAGAGGACATGGGGTCACAAGCTCAGCTCGGGATCGATTAGGACACTGAGGTTGTAAACAGTCTGGTTCAACCTGAGACAGTAGCAGGGGAGGAAGATGGAATCAGTGGCAATGATATGATGTTTGTGGTGGGGGCCAAAGACGATGGCTTTGGTCTTCCCCATGTTTAACTGCAGGAAATAAGATACAAACTCATGTATTAATTCATTGTGGCATTATCACAAATTGTTGGTATGGCTTCTCCTGAAGTCAATGAAAGGGATGTGTTTCCTGCTAGTTACAATATCATAACAATCCTGTGTCTTTCAGTGCCTGAGAGGCCATTCTAACTCCTGATTGTATGCAAGGTGAGCATATCAGTTCACCCTATGCATGTAACATTAACTTTGTTGAAGAAAGCTTTTAGATCTAATTTAGTACATTGTACAATTATAGATGCAAAGAAACTTGTATTAGTCCAAAGCTGACTGCACTTATCCTTCCTTATATATTTGAAGTATGTACCTTTTGTTATAGGACATGTTTCAATCTATAGCATCTGCATTGTGTGTGGTGCACAATGATGTTGCATATAATGTTGACAGAATCATTCATATAAACTGTTTGCAGCATAGAAACATGTTTCAATTCACAAAACCTTTGTTTAGAAGACTACAGCTTCTGTATCACGATTTTGTCCATTTAGCAATGGTCACAAGTTTCACCCATTTAACAATGATAGACAGCTTTGGTGTTACAGGCTGACATATTTGTGGAGAAAAAAGGCATCTTTCACGATTTGCAAATGACCTGTTAGTTTTACAAAGTGGCCGGAGATCTACTGCTTTCATAGATTTTGATTTAATGAGAAAGTTCTTTATAACCTCTATGAGGTGTTACAAGAGGAATTGAGAGTCAGATTCACAAAATTAAATCCTGCTTGTCCTGGCAAAGCTGACTCTTACTCTCATTTTCTACACCACCAATATCTTTCAGCACCCCAAAACAACTGTGGGTATCAGTCAGTCAATAATATCCAAAGTTATTTATCATTCATTTCTCAGGAGGTCACTTTGCTGTATCAGCTTCCCAACAATCTTGCATTAAGAATAGAGAGCCAGAAAGGTTTGTAAACAAAGCTAGTCAAGTGCTGGGATGCATTTTGTGGACATTTAATTATAAGTTGAAATTTTTTTTTAATTTTGCATAATTCATTGGAATACTTCATACTGTTTTGGGCACCCTGCTTTTTAAGCTTTGGAATTCCCTCCCTAAACCTCTTCGCCTCTCTATCTCTCTTTCCTTTAAGAGGTTCCTTAAAACCTACCTCATCTGCCCTAATATTTCCGTATGTGATTCGGTGTCATAGTGCTCCTGTGAAGCGCCTTGGGACGTTTTACTACATTAAAGGTGCTATACAAATGTAAGTTGTTGTTGGTGATTAATTCACCCTGGGGGCGTGGCCAGTTTTGTGGGCAGGGCCTGCTTCTAGCGCGATGATTTTAAAACTAGTGCAAAAGATCGTGGAAACTTGAGTTGTGCTGAATGTAATTTACACTTAAAATTCCGCAATCTTTTGCGCCGGTTACGCTGATATCGGGGAATTGTGCCAAAGAAAACAGCACAATCGAGCAGAAACTCCAGGTCAGTGTCATTACTACCATAATGTAAATGCTGCTAAAAGGATTACTTAGAAATCTCTCCATGGCCTCACTCTACCCTGGCTCTATCGCATCTTTCAGCCCTAAACTTCTGCTCTCTGGTCTTTGTGTTTTTCCCCTCCCTCCTATCTATTGGTGGCAGAACCTTCAGCCATATTATCCTACGCATTAAAATTCTCTTCCTAACTCTTGCATCCTGCTACAACTCTTCCCATTTTAAAAAGCCTCAAACCTTTTGACTATACTTTTCTACCAATTCTTGCTTAGTATTCAACTCTCTCTTGTGAGGCACTTATGGATGCTTTGCTACATTAAATGTGCTATATAAGTGAAGGCTGAGAAGAAAAATGTTTGCCATCTAGAGCACAACAGAAATCTAGACATACATATCGTACTGGAATGGAAGATGTTGCAGGGCAAATTTTGCACTTTTCTTACCTGAAGTGATAAAATATTTTCTTTGTACAGAGAAACCTACTACCAGATTTCTGTTTCTTTCCTTCTCTCTAACTCTTATGTGCTATTTATTGCTCCTGATTAAGATAATGTATAAACAGCATATGTGAGCATGTGTATCAATTAGTTGACAATATGTTGACTGTTGATGGGAACATTGTTGCTTGGATAAGTTACTTTTAGATTTCCTGAAAGGCAACATATATTCAGTTTAAATGATGGCACTACATACCTGCATTGTGTCCACATTTGTATCCCTTATATATGAAGTATATATAATGGTTCAAATATGTCATTTGAAGCACTTCTGACACTGAAAGCCTCTAAGGGTCCACTCAGAGAAGACTTGAGAAAAACTGTCTATTTTTGGAGAGCACTGTATGTGCATAAACAAGCATTTTACTGCCAAATTCAAAATGTTTGTTATCTATTCATGACTGAAGTCCTGTTTCTGAAAGCTCGTACTTGAATCAAGTAGCAAAGCAAACAGCCCAGGAACAAGTTAATGAGACTGATTTGAGTTGGCTCTCCACGTGGGTTAGACAGTGAACTAGAGGGCTCTGCATGTGGTGAAACACCACGGGTCCCAAGATGAGGAACAGCCTTCCACCAGCTTTGCTGAAGCCACTAGGGGAACATCTTACAGGAGTAGTAGAGTTAGGAAACCTTCATATAAGAAAGGCACAATTAGTTGACACTTGGGTGAGAAATGAATTGAAAGAAATTATTGTGTTGGGAATTAAATTCATCACCTGTATCACATTTGGCACTTTGGTTTGCAGTGTGGTTTTGTAGCATCTTCTGGGTATGCATTATCAGTATGTCATTCATATAGAAGTTGGCTGAATGATTTCAATGTTCTTTAATGCAGAATTAAGGAAGTGGTGAAGGATGCAACAAGGACATAAGAACATAAGAAATAGGAGCAGGATTAGGCCCTTCAAGCCTGCTCCACCATTCAATGAGATCATGGCTGATCTTCTGCCTCAACTCCATTCACCGGCCCTATCACCATATCCCTTGATGCCCTTACTAGTCAGAAATCTATCGACTTCTGTTTTGAATATACCCAATGACTGAGCCTCCACAGCCCTCTGGGGTAGAGAATTCCAAAGATTCACCAACCTCTGTGTGAAGCAATTTCTTCTCATCTCAGTCCTGAAAGGCCTACCCTTTATCCTGAGGCTGTGGCCCCTGGTTCTAGACTCCCCAGCCAAGGGAAACATTCTCCCAGATTGTGAATAGCTGGGGCCCAAGCACCGATCCTTGCGGTACCCCACTAGTCACAGCCTGCCATCCTGAAAAAGACCCATTTATCCCTACTCTTTGTTTTCTGTCTGTTAACCAATTCTCAATCCATGCTAGTATCTTACCCCCTTAATTCCATGTGCCCTAATTTTGCTCACCAACCTCGTGTGGGACCTTATCAAAGGCCTTCTGAAAATCCAGATACACCACATCTACCAGTTCCCCTTTGTCTACTCCATTAGTTACATTCTCAAAGAACTTCAATAGGTTTGTCAAACAGGATTTCCCTTTCATAAATCCATGTTGACTCTGCCCAATCTTAGAAACTAATTGTAAGTGCCCAGTTATTGCATCCTTTATAATAGATTCCAACATTTTCCCAACTGCTAATGTGAGACTAACAGGTCTGTAGTTCCCTGTTTTCTCTCTCCCTCCTTTCTTAAATAGCGGGGTTACATTTGCTATCCTCCAATCCGCAGGAACCGTTCCAGAATCTATAGAATTTTGGAAGATGACAACCAATGCGTCTACTATCCAAATGGCCACCTCTTTCAAAACCCTAGGATATAGGTCATCCGGTCCTTGGGATTTATCAACTTTTAGTCCCATTCATTTTGCTAGTTAATGCAGAGTGATTTGTGTATGTTTTCATGGCAGGTGAATGAGCAGGACACTGGATTCACTACTCGCTCTACTCGGAGCTCCGGCACGGCAAGAGAGCCCCAGGTGGGCAGAGGAAATGCTTCAAGGACACCCTCAAAACCTCCTTGAAAAAGTGTAACATCCCCACCGACACCTGGGAATCCCTGGCCCAAGACCACACAAAGTGGAGGAGAAGCATCCGGGAAGGTGCCGAACACCTCGAGTCTCTTTGCCGGGAGCAAGCAGAAGCCAAGCGCAGGCAACGCAAGGAGCGCACATCAATCCAAGCACCCCACCCACCCGCCCCTTCAACCACCGTCTGCCCCACCTGTGACAGAGACTGTAGGTCCCACATTGGACTCATCAGTCACCTGCAAATTCATTTTTAATGTGGAAGCATGTCATCCTTGGTTCCGAGGGACTGCCTAAGAAGAAGAAGGATTCACTAAGCAATTATCTCATGCCTCACATCTCTTGCTGCAAGGCATTGAAGTGGCCATCCTTATGCTACTTCCTCGACTTCGCCTTGGCCTTCCTCATCCGATGAGGAATGCTATTGCTGCTGTGCCCCTCTATTTGGCAAGGTTGTGCAGGGTGCAGCACACCACGATAATACAAGATACTCTCTGGAGTATATTGTACAGAGCCTCCAGAACTGTCCAAACACCTGAACCTCTGTTTGCACAGCCCTACAATATGCTCAATTATTAACCTGGTGGCCCTATATTGTTGATTATACTTGTGTTGCTCATGCATGGTGGTATTATGAAGGGGTTTTGGGAGCCATGTATGTCAGGGTTATCCCTGGTCCACCAGTAGCCAAGCTGTCACATTCATGGAAAGGTCGAATATTGGTGGTGGAGGGGAAATGTTTGAGTGTCACAGAATAAAAGCATTGTGACAGCTGTGAGATTGCAGACTAGCTGGACATTAATTGAGTGCTAGACCTTCCTATTCACGAAAGCTGCTGGCTGGTGTTCTGGTGCTGATGTCAGTGATGCCCTGGATGCAAAGGAAGCCAGCCACTGCTGCAAATCGTGAAGGATTCTCCTGTTGACAGTTAATGTCAATGGGGAAAGTGATGTAGTGGTTAGCCCTGACAAACAGGGCATTGATGACCTGCTTAATGCAACTATGCACTGCAGATTGGGATGTGCAGGAAATGTCCCCTGTAGCAGACTAGAAGAAGCCAGTGACAAAGAAATTAAGGGCTGTGATGACTTTGACAGCCACTAGAATGCCCCCGCAAAGCAGGTCCTGATGCAGGAGGTTGCAAAAGGTTGTGCATCCTTTTTTTTAAATTTGTTTATGGGATGTGGGCGTCGCTGGCAAGGCCAGCATTTATTGCCCATCCCTAATTGCCCTTGAGAAGGTGGTGGTGAGCTGCCTTCTTGAACCGCTGCAGTCCGTGTGGTGAAGGTACTCCCACAGTGCTGTTAGGTAGGGAGTTCCAGGATTTTGACCCAGCGACGATGAAGGATCGGCGATATACTTGTAAGTCAGGATGGTGTGTGACTTGGAGGGGAACTTGAAGGTGGTGGTGTTCCCATGCGCCTGCTGTCCTTGTCCTTCTAGGTGGACGAGGTCACGGGTTTGGGAGATGCTGCCGAAGAAGCCTTGCCGAGTTGCTGCAGTGCATCTTGTAGATGGTACACACTGCAGCCATGGTAAGTCGGTGGTGGGTGGAAGTGAATGTTTAAGGTGGTGGATGGGGTGCCGATCAAGTGGGCTGTATGGTGTCGAGCTTCTTGAGTGTTGTTGGAGCTGCACTCATCCAGGCAAGTGGACAGTATTCCATCACACTCCTTACTTGTGCCTTGTAGATGGTGGAAAGGCTTTCGGGAGTCAGGAGGTGAGACATTCGCCGCAGAATACCTAGCCTCTGACCTGCTCTTGTTGCCACAGTATTTATGTGGCTGGTCCAGTTAAGTTTCTGGTCAATGATGACCCCCCAGGATGTTGATGGTGGGGGATTCTGCGATGATAATGCCATTGAATGTCAATGGGCGGTGCATGTTGGAGATAGTCATTGCCTGGCACTTGCGTGGCACGAATGTTACCTGTCACTTATCAGCCCTCTTGATGGACTGCTCTTCAGATATCCAAGAAACTAACTCTTCACCTATACATCCTGTGCACTGGGTAGCCACCTTTGCGCCCCCCACACACACACACACACACCCCGGCCAATCTGAACAGAATTTTCCGGGTGGTAGCAGCGAGATCAGTGGTGGGTCAGGTGGGAAAGTTGTTATTTTTGGACAGTGGGTTGGGAATCTGCTGCCATCTCGCTCCCACGCGTCTTTCCCCTAGGCACGTCTGTCAGCGCAGAGGTGGGCAACCCAATTTAAACAATTATTAGCTTGTTGTCAGACCCTTGAGTATTTTTAAACTTACCTTTTAAATTTAACTGGATGCCCACGGGGACCACGCTGCTCGGGAAGCACGTCTGTAAACCTGAGGCAAGAAGTCAAGTGGTCATTGCGCCAGCTGATTAGTTGACAGGATGAAATGTACTTTAAAAGCTCCCACCTGACAGCTGATCGCTTTTCTCGGGCAGAAGCTGTTTCTCACTGCATTTGCAACACAGATTGAGCTTTCTGCTAGCTGCAAGTCTTTCAAGCAAAGTTTCCATCCAGTGTCACCTCATTGTAAGAACCTCTCTCACCATTGACAGATTGCTTCTGTCATCTCTACTTCACCTACCATTTATTCCATCAACATGGGTGCTTTTTATACTGTCTCACCTTGGTCCTCAGAATCTGACCACGATGAGCCCCAACACCAGCAACTTTCTCCACAATCACCTGATGCTGCACAGGACAGAGGGCATCAGCACCCGACCACATTGCTGCCCGGGAGGCCAGGGATGGCCTCATCATGGCAAGATTTAATTGACTTGACCCTGGCCATATGACTGCCACATGATGCGCCAGGTTGGTACTACCTCACACCAGCACCATAAAGGATCCCTACAATGACCAAGCCATTCCTTTCACACTCATCACCATTGTGGGGTGTACCGTTATGTCTCACCATTCACTGCAACTCACTAAACCACATCCAAAGGTGCACACAAATCTGTCCAAGTGTTGAAAATAAAGATTTTTATGTTTGACACCACATTAACAGGAACTTTACATAAACATTGGATAAAACACCCAAGTGGTTACCCTTGTGTGTTGTTAGTTGGTATGATTGCACTAGGATGAGGGTGAGTGTGAGGGGTGGCTAGTGAGATGGGGATGTGATAATGTAGATAGAGAGTGATGGGTGGAGGTGCAAGGTAGGTTAGTGTGAGTACGGATATGCAGGAGTAGGGTAGGGAAGGCAGAGTGATGGGGATGTTATGAGAGGCACAGCATGATGAAGTTGAGTGCGGCTTTGTACAAATATTTCCTGATCTAATGAGATCAGTTTGCGACACTACACCCAGGTCCTCCTGACCACATCCCTGCTTGTGACCTCCTCTGCAATCTGCAACGAAGCTGTCTTGGTCTCCTGGGGAGGTCACTGTGATGAAATATTCCATTCATCACTCATTGGTATTCTCTGCCTGTGACTGTGGTTGGTTTCAGTTTCATTTCCCTTACCTCAGTTCCGTTTCCTCACCATTGTATTGTACTGTGTGTAGGGCTCCGCCCATACCTGGCCCCTATGTAAGCTGGCCCAGCCTGCATCACATCCAGTACGGCAGACCTCTGGATGGAAGATACCTCTCCTCTGTGTGTTACCTTCTAAGTCAATAAAAGCCTTGTTTTGTTTCGCTAACATCGAGTCTCGGATTTATTGAGGCACATCAATTTTATTGACTTAATTTTCAACACAATGGATCAACTCTTGAAACCCGAACGTTTGGATTTGGACCAGCATGCTTCGGACGCATCGGCACGCTTCGGACACTGGTTTATGTGTATGGAATTCTTCCTGGACAATTCCGCAGCCGTCAAAGACGCTACGGACGCTGCGAGTATGAAACTCGGAATTCTGCGGAATTGGGTAAGCCACCGGGTTTACCCCCTAATCCAAGACGCCGACACGTACCCGGCCGCCTGCGGCATCTTAAAGGCGCATTACCAGCAGCCTACGAATGAGGTGTATGCTAGGCATCTGCTCGCTACTCGCGCACAGCGACCTGGGGAATCGGTGGAGGAGTTCCTAGGCACCCTGAAAACGCTTGGCAAAGACTGCAAGTGCCAAGATGTAAAAGCCGCAGTGTACACTGACGAGCTTGTTCGCGATGCCTTTATCACAGGCCTCAGCTCCACTTACATCCGGCAGAGACTGCTGGAAAAAACGGGTTTGGACCTGAAACAGGCTGCGGACACAGCGCGATCCCTGGATGTGGCCCAGAGAAACTCGGACGCCTACTCTTCAGCCCGCGCCGTCCACGCCGCCACGTGTGCACCAAGGGCGCCGCCATCTTGGAAGGCATCTTCCCCACCCGGCAGCCCGACACCGTCGGGGCCCCGCTCTCCCCCCAGAAGCCCTACGACAGCCGCGACGCGTCGGGGACCCAACTGCCACTTCTGCGGGCAGCCGAAGCACACCAGAAACCTGTGCCCGGCGAAAGGCACCACCTGCTTTAAGTGCGGTAAGAAGGGGCACTACGGGAAGGTGTGCAGAGGGAACCCCGCCAGAAAACCCGCCACCGCCGCGTGTGCGCCGTGGGAGCGGCCATCTTGGACGCCATCTTGCCTGACCTCGTGGGGTCCGCCATCTTGTGAGCAGACAGCGTGGACGCCATCTTGTCTCGATCAGGGCCCTACAGTGGCATCGGTCGCAGTGGACCAGACCAGGCCGCACCCGCTATCCAAATCAATGGTGGACATCGAGGTAAACAGGTGCGGGGTTAAATGTTTAATTGACAGTGGAAGCACTGAGAGTTTTATCCACCCTGAACTGGCACAACAACTCTCCCTAAAGGTGGTCCCTACTCGGGGTACCATCTCTATGGCTGATAAAATCCAGACATCGACCATTATGGGTTACTGCACGGTACAATTGTCTGTTAACGGAACTGTATACGATAATTTTAAAGTACTAATCATGAAGAATCTATGTGTGAGCGTGATCTTGGGCCTGGATTTCCAGTGCTACCACCAAAGCATCACGCTCAATTACGGTGGCTCCCAGCCGCCCCTCACAGTGTGCGGTCTGGCTACCCTGAAGGTAAAGCCGCCTTCGCTATTCGTGAACCTTACCCCTAACTGCCGGCCAATAGCGACCAAAAGCAGGAGGTACAGCTGGGAGGACAGGCGGTTTATCGCGACCGAGGTAGACAGGCTCCTGAAAGAGCGCATTATTGAACGCAGCAATAGCCCGTGGCGCGCCCAAGTGGTGGTGGTAAGGGGTAGCGAGAAGAAACGGATGGTGATCGACTATAGCCAAACGATCAACAGGTGCACCCAACTGGACGCCTACCCGCTACCCCGCATATCAGAAATGGTGAACCAAATCGCCCAATACCGGGTGTTCTCCACCATCGACCTCAAGTCAGCGTACCACCAGCTCCCTATCAGACCAGAGGACCGCCCGTACACCGCCTTCGAGGCGAACGGACACCTCTACCAATTCCTCAGAGTCCCCTTTGGGGTGACGAATGGGGTCTCGGTCTTCCAGAGGGAGATGGACCGCATGGTCGATGACCACCACTTGCAGGTAACCTTCCCCTACCTCGGCAACGTCACCATCTGCGGTCACAACCAGCAGAATCACGACTCGAACCTCGAGAGGTTCCTGAAAACCGCACAAAAACTCAACCTCACCTACAATGAGGACAAGTGCGTTTACAACATCACGCGCCTCTGCATACTAGGCAGCGTGGTGGAGAATGGGGAAATCGGACCAGACCCCGACCGATTGCGCCCCCTACGGGAGCTGCCCCTGCCCAACACTCCCAAAGCCCTGAAAAGGTGCCTGGGGTTATTTTCTTATTATTCCCAATGGGTCCCCAACTACTCCGACAAAGCCCGCCCCCTCTTGAAAGCATCCTCTTTTCCGCTCCCTGCTGAGGCCCACGCCGCCTTCAAAAGCATTAAGCGGGATATTGAGCGGGCCACGCTACAGGCAGTGGACGAGAACACTCCCTTTCAAGTGGAAAGTGATGCGTCTGACTTTGCCTTGGCGGCCACCCTCAACCAGGCGGGGCGGCCCGTAGCTTTCTTCTCGAGGACCCTCCAAGGGCCCGAGATCAGACACTCCTCTGTGGAAAAGGAGGCCCAAGCCATCGTGGAGGCAGTGCGCCACTGGCGCCACTACCTAGCCGGCAAACGCTTCACCCTACTTACCGACCAGCGGTCGGTAGCGTTTATGTTCAATAATAAACAGAGGGGGAAGATTAAAAATGATAAGATTCTTAGGTGGCGGATCGAGCTCTCCACCTTCGATTATGACATCATTTACCGGCCAGGGGCCCTTAACGAATCCCCCGACGCCCTCTCACGAGGGATGTGTGCCAGCGCCACCGGGGATCGGCTACAGACCCTCCACAACGACCTCTGCCACCCAGGGGTCACGCGGCTGTTCCACTTCATAAAGTCCCGCAACTTACCCTACTCGATTGAGGAAGTTCGGTCTCTGACCAGGAACTGCCGCACTTGCGCTGAGTGCAAGCCTCGGTTTTACCGCCCAGATAGAGCCCACTTAATCAAAGCTACACGGCCCTTTGAGCGGCTCAGCTTAGATTTCAAGGGCCCCCTCCCGTCCGTCGACCGCAATGTTTACTTCCTGAACATTGTGGACGATTACTCCCGTTTCCCATTCACCCTCCCCTGCCCAGACATGACCAGCGCCACGGTCATTAAATGCCTCAACAGCCTGTTCTGCCTGTTCGGTATGCCGAGCTACATCTTCATGAGTGAAGAGCTATGCCAGTACATGCTGTCCAGGGGGATCGCCACAAGCCGTACCACCAGCTACAACCCCCGGGGTAACGGACAAGTGGAGCGAGAGAACGGGACAGTATGGAAAGCAGTCACTCTAGCTCTAAGGACCAAGGGCCTCCCTATCTCCCGCTGGCAGGAAGTCCTCCCAGATGTGCTCCATTCGATACGGTCGCTATTGTGTACTGCCACTAATGCCACACCTCATGAGCGAATGTTTGTCTTTCCCCGGAAATCCACCTCAGGCGTATCCATGCCGTCATGGCTCTCCACCCCGGGTCCGGTATTCGTGCGAAGGCATGTGAGGGGCCACAAGACGGACCCTCTCGTGGAGTCAGTGCACCTTCTCCACGCCAACCCCCAATACGCGTATGTCCGGCACGCCGACGGAAGGGAGGACACCGTGTCCATAAAAGACGTCGCCCCAGCCGGTAACGACAACAACCACGACAACAGCAGCAACAACGATCACAGCAACTCTTACCCACCCACTACTCTTTCATCACCCCCGGAAGAACATCGACCAACGGTACCCCCACCAACTACCCCTTCAACAACCCTGGCAGCACCCCCGGCAGAGACCCAGGAGGCCACCGGGGACACCCAGCCGACACCCGCGGCACCACAACAGCCACGTCGGTCACAGAGGACTATCAAACCCCCGAACAGACTAAATCTATAGAAGGGGTGAATGTGATGAAATATTCCATTCATCACTCATTGGTATTCTCTGCCTGTGACTGTGGTTGGTTTCAGTTTCATTTCCCTTACCTCAGTTCTGTTTCCTCACCATTGTATTGTACTGTTTGTAGGGCTCCGCCCATACCTGGCCCCTATGTAAGCTGGCCCAGCCTGCATCACATCCAGTACGGCAGACCTCTGGATGGAAGATACCTCTCCTCTGTGTGTTACCTTCTAAGTCAATAAAAGCCTTGTTTTGTTTCGCTAACATCGAGTCTCGGATTTATTGTGGCACATCAGTCACTTCCGCCCAGCGGAAGAGAAGAGGACCTTCCTGCGGGCTCTGTCTGCCTCCCTCCATAAGCATATGGAGGGAGGCATCGGAGAACCTGGGTCCAGCCCTCTGCCTTTGTGCAGTCATTGTCAGTGTTTGCAGCACTCCAATGCTGCAGTGCACTGACAGTACTATGTTGGATTAAACTTCAAATGTAATGTGGCCAGGGTCCCTTTAAAGATCCCGGCTGAAAACGTGTCATGAACGACGTCACCAGACCCACTCCATCTCATTGGACCGGGTAACGTGCTGGGCGGGCTTAATATGTCCCATTAAAGTAAGTTCATTTTCAACAGTGGGATGGAGCCAGCAGTGGGGTTGCGACCTGCCACGGACACTGCCCGCACCGGACCCGCTGAGGTAGGCAAAATTCTGGCCATTGTAATACGCCCAGCTGCTGCTCGTGCTGGTTGCTGAGGCTGTTGCTCCACTTCTTCGAACTGTTCTTCCAACCAAATGAAATGGGCAGTAATAGAACCCGTGATAACCAGATACAGCTTACTGAAGGTACAGAAGACAAAATATCTCAAAGAAGCAATCTGGAAACGGGAAATTTTCCTGGGAATTTAAACAGCATACTGGCACACACATCCTATGACACAATTACCTGCAACTGACTTGCACTTTAAATAGTGCTTCCAGTGGCTGACAGACCAATCCCACTAAGTTTTACTGGTGGGTTGGGCGCTGGGCAGGTCTGGGATTTTGCTTTAAAATGGCATTGGGTTCCGAACTGCATCATAGGACTCCAATGTGTACATATTCACGGGGTCCCCGATGGGTGCCTTGGCCGATTAAAACAACTGTGTGGTTAAAATAGCAGCTGGCAGGAACAGAGTGGTAAGTCTGCTAAAATTATTTTTAACTGCCCACATGGCCCATTGCCATGGGACAAGCAGGGTTAAAATCGCTCCTAGAATTTTTATAAAATGTGGCTGTAGACATGGGGTGAGTGTAAATATCCTGCAGTGTTGAGCTATATTTATCATGGCCTGCCTCAATGTGTTATAGTCTAGTGCTAACAGAAAGCTGAAAATTACAATCAATAAGTAAAACACTGCTATTTGTCAATTTAACTATATTTATATTTCACTATTGACCATTTTAAGCTTGTCACATGAACCTCATCAGTTGCTTTGGGTGCATTTAGAGGTTCACATAACAACCTGAATAATTTCAATAGGTTTAAAAAAATTCACAGTGCTTTATGGGTGAAGGGCATTCAACTTATCAGAACCGACATTAAATATGCCTGTTGACAGAACCGATGTAGAAATCTCTGTGCTTATTCTATTGCTATTATTGGAATTTGTAAATCTTATCAAAACCAGAATTAGAGATTAAGTGCAAATAACTGCCACCACCTTTGTCATATTTCCTGATTTCATCAGAAGTGTGGAGTATTGGCCCATGATTTAGAAAAGTTGTTTTTTTAAGTTTCCCATTTCTGCTGGGATCCTTACTATAATGCCTATTTAATACTGAAATGATGTTAATCTCTTTTTTTAAGAAATTAAGGACAAGGTCTGTACTGTGGAACACCACCAATGTTGAAAAGAGGAAAAGGCAATTTTGAGAAAACATGAATTAGTGATTAGATGAAGCCAAGTTCGGTGTTGTTAAAAACATTCGTGGACTCCCTGTAAAACAATGAGTATTTTTTCCTGTACAAAAATTAGTTATACAATTAAGCATATATATTTATTACTTTTGTTTTACTTACTTAATGTAAGAGCATGTAGATCTGGGCCATCTGCAAGGTCTCGTACTTGGACAGTTTCTTGTCGTTGTTGAAGGAAGGGGTGAAGGCATGGCTCAAGCTGTGCATCCTCCTCCTCTCCCTGGTGTTGGTGGCCAGCCGCCTCTGCTTCTGCACGCCATTGACGTGCCTGCTCGGCGGGGCTCACTGTTGGCAGCCCAGCTCCTCCAAACTCATGCCATTCAGCTTGCATAGCTCCCACCCTTTGAGCAGGCTCTTGCTGGTGCACTGTCGTTGAAATCCGCTTCGGGTCCCAGCAGCTGCTCCTCAGACGACCCGAGCAGGTGCCTTGTAAAGTGGGTGCAAGCCAGGCTCGTGGGTCGGTGTCCAGCAGGGAGAGTGCAGCTGCCACCTGCGGGTACCCCTGAACTGTCTGCTGAGGGCGATGATGCTGCTGCTGCTGCAGACACATCTGAGACTCTCCCTGGTCAGATTTCTTTTGGCATATTTTCCAACTTTGGACTGGTTGCTTCATTCAGATCTCTCTGTCTCTCTTTCTCCTGGCTAATTATTTTTAATCTAGTCGCTTGCCCTCCCCAGAAAAGAATAAAATATCCCCTGAAATAACAACAGAAAATGCTGGAAATACTCAGCAGGCCAGGCAGCATCCGTGGAGAGAGAGACAGAGTTAACGTTTCAGGTCTGGGACCCTTCAGTATTTCCAGCATTTTCTGTTGTTATTTCAGATTTCCAGCATCCGCAGTATTTTGCTATTATAAAATATCCCCTGATCCTACGAGCAGACAGACTCCAGTCAGAGGGGCAGATGCAAAAAATGTAAAAGTCCTTAAAACAGCCCCAAACTCTGAAAATGGTTACAGTGAATTTCCTGCAAGTTTCAATCAAAAAAAAACTTACTAAGATTATTCTCAAGCCAGTGAACTCATCCAACACACATAGTAAATGGTGTCCCAACACTGCGCATGCAGCCTTTGTATCTGAAATTATTCCATAGAAACATTGAAGATAGGAACAGGAGCAGGCCATTCGGCCCCTCAAGCCTGTTCCGGCATTCAATGAGATCATGGCTGATCATCCAAATTCAGTACCCAGTCCCTGCTTTCTCCCCATACCCTTTGATCCCTTTAGCCTTAAGAAATATATCCAACTCCTTCTTGAATATATTTAATGAACTGGCCTCCACCGCCTTCTGTGGTAGAGAGTACCACAGGTTCACCACTCTCTGGGTGAAGAAATTCCTCCTCATTTCTGTCCTAAATGGCCTACCCTTTATCCTTAGACTGTATCCCCTGGTTCTGGACTCCCCGACCATCGGGAACATCCTTCCTGCATCTAGTCTGTCCAGGCCTGTCAGAATTTTATAAGTTTCAATGAGATCACCTCTCATTCTTCTAAACTACAGTGAGTACAAGCCCAATCGACCCACTCTCTCCTCATATGTCATTCCTGCCATCCCAGGTATCAGCCTGGTGAATCTTCGCTGAACTCCTTCCATGGCAAGAATATCCTTCCTCAGATAAGGTGACCAAAATTGCACACAATACTCAAGATGTGGTCTCACCAAGGCCCTGTACAACTGCAGCAAGACATCCTTGTTCCTGTACTCAAACCCTCTCGCTACGAAGGCCAACATACCATTTGCCTTCTTAACCGCCTGCTGCACCTGTATGCTTACCTTCAGCGACTGGTGCACAAGGACACCCAGGTCTCGTTGCACTTCCCCTTCTCCCAATCTATTGCCATTTGGATAATAATCTGCCTTCCTGTTTTTGCCACCAAAGTGGATAACCTCACATTTATCCACATTATATTGCATCTGCCATGTTTCTGCCCAATCACCCAACATGTCCAAATCATCCTGGAGTTTCTCGACATCCTCCTCACAGCACACACGCCCACCCAGCTTTGTGTCGTCTGCAAATTTGGAGATATTACATCTAGTTCCCTTGTCTAGATCATTTATATATATTGTGAATAGCTGGGGTCCTAGCACCGATCCCTGCGATACCCCACTAGTCACTGCCTGCCACTCAGAAAAAGACCCGTTTATTCCAACTCTTTGCTTTCTGTCTGCCAACCAGTTCTCTATCCAAGTCAATACCTTGCCCCCAATCCCATGTGCCTTAACTTTACACGCTAATCTCTTATGCGGGACCTTATCGAAGGCCTTCTGGAAGTCCAGATACACCACATCCACTGGTTCTCCCTTATCTATTTTACCAGTTACATCCTCAAAAAATTCCAGTAGATTAGTCAAGCGCAATTTACCTTTTGTGAATCCATGTTGATTTTGTCCGATCCTTTCACTGTTTTCCAAGTGCTCTGCTATTACATCTTTTATAATGGACTCTAGCATTTTCCCCACTACCGATGTCAGGCTTACTAGTCTGTAATTCGCCATTTTCTCTCTACCACCTTTTTTGAATAGTGGGGTAACATTAGCTACCCTCCAATCCATGGATACTGTTCCAGATTCCATCGAATGTTAGAAGATGATCAGCAATGCATCTACTATTTCTAGGGCCACTTCCTTAAGTACCCTAGGATGTAGATTATCAGGCCCTGGGGATTTATCCGCCTTCAATCCCATCAATTTCCCTAACACCATTTGCCTACAAATACTGATTTCTTTCAGTTCCTCCCTTTCAACAGACCCTATGTTCCCCAGCATCTCTGGGAGGTTATTTGTGTCCTCCTTTGTGAAGACAGAACCAAAATATGTATTTAGTTGGTCTGCCATTTCTTTGTTCCCCATTATAAATTCCCCTGATTCTGACTGCAAGGGACCTACGCTTGACTTCACTAATCTTTTTCTCTTCACATATCTTTAAAAGCTTTTACAGTCAGTTTTTAGGTTCCCTGCAAGCTTACACTCATATTCTATTTTCCCCTTAATTAATCCCATTGTCCTCCTTTGTTGAATCTTAAACTGCACCCAATCCTCAGGATTATTGCTTTTTCTGGCCAATTTATATGTTCTCTCCTTGGATCTTATGCTATCCCTAATTTCCCTTGTTAGCCACGGTTGAGTCACCTTTTTTGTTTTATTTTTATGCCAACCTGGGATGAACAAATTCTGTAGTTCATCCATGCGGTCTTTGAATGTTTGCCATTGCCTATCCACTGTCAACCCTGTGAGTAACATTCCCCAATCAATCCTACCCAACTCGCGCCTCAGACCATCGTAGTTTCCTTTATTTAAATTTAGGACCCTAGTCTCTGAGTCAACTACTTCATTCTCCATCTTAATGAAGAATTCAATCATATTATGATCGCTCCGACCCAAGGGGCCTCGTACAATAAGATTGCTAATTAATCCTTTCTCGTTATATAATACCCAGTCTAAGATGGCCTGATCTCTGGTTGGTTCCTCAACATATTGGTCCAGGAAACCATCCCGTAAACACTCCAGGAATTCCTCCTCCACAGTATTGTTACTGATTTGGTTAGCTCAATCGATATGTAGATTAAAGTCACCCATGATGACTGCTGTGCCCTTATTGCACGCTTCTTTAATTTCCCTTTTAATGCCATCCCCAACCTCTGCCTTACTGTTTGGAGGTCTATATACCACTCCCACTAATGTTTTCTGCCCCTTGGTATTTCTCAATTCTACCCATACAGATTCCACATCATCAGAGCTAATGTCCTTCCTTACAATTGTGTTAATCCCTTCTTTAACCAGTAATGCTACCCCACCTCCCTTTCCTTTTTGCCTATCTTTCCTGAATATCGAATACCCCTGGATGTTGAGTTCCCAGCCTTGGCCATCCTTGAGCCACGTTTCCGTAATCCCAACCAAATCATATTCGTTTACCTCTATTTGCGCAGCTAATTCATCCACCTTATTACGAATGCTCCTCGTATTAAGACACAAAGCCTTCAGGCTTGTTTTTTTTAACACTCTTAGACCTATTAGAATTATTATTTACTGTGGCCACATTTGATTTAAACTGTTGATTTCTCTGACTGCCACTTTTGTTTTTCTCCTTCCTATCTTTTGCTTTTACCCTTGTTTCCCTTTCCTCTGTCTCCCTGCTCAGGTTCCCAACCCCCTGCCATTTTAGTTTAAACCCTCCCCCAGAGCACTAGCAAACACTCCCCCTAGGACATCGGTTCCAGCCCTGCCCAGGTGCAAACCGTCCGGTTTGAACTGGTCCCACCTCCCCCAGAACCGGTTCCAATGTCCCAGGAACTTGAATCCCTCCCCGTTGCACCATTCCTCTAGCCACGTATTCATCTGAAATATCCTTCTATTTCTACTCTGACTAGCACGTGGCACTGGTAGCAATCCTGAGATTACTACCTTTGAGGTCCTATTTTTTAATTTACCTCCTAACTCCCTATATTCAGCTTTTAGGACCTCATCCCGGTTTTTACCTATATCGTTGGTACCTATATGCACCACGACAACTGGCTGTTCACCCTCCCCTTCCAAGATGTTCTGCAGCTGCTCTGAGACATCCTTGACCCTTGCACCAGGGAGGCAACACACCATCCTGGAGTCTCGTTTGCAGCCGCAGAAACGCCTATCTATTCCCCGTACAATAGAATCCTCTATTACTATAGCTCTTCCACTCTTTTTCCTCCCGTCCTGTGCAGCAGAGCCACCCCTGGTGCCAGGAAGTTGGCTGCTGCTGCTTTCCTCTGATAAGCCATCCCCCCCAACAGTACTCAAAGTGGTGTATCTGTTTGAGAGGGGGATGTCCACAGGGGACCCCTGCACTACCTGCCTGCGCCTAGTACTCTGCCTGTTGGTCACCCCTTCCCTTTCTGCCTGTCCAACCTCTACCTGTGCTGTGTCCAACTCCCTAAACGTGCTATTCACGACGTCCTCAGCATCGTGAATGCTCCAGTATTCATCCAATCGCAGCTCCAGTGCCGCAATGCTGTCTGTCAGGAACTGCAGCTGGATACACTTCCTGCACAAGTAGTTGTCAGGGACACAGGAAGTGTCCCTGAGTTCCCACATAGCACAGGAGGAGCATACCACGTGGCCGGGCTGTCCTGCCATGACTTACCCTTTAATTAATTGAAATTAAATTAAATCAAATCAATCCCACCAATTACACTACAGTTAATGGTTTACCAACAGTTCCCGCTATACCAGAGAGACCTTAGTAACTATAAACCACAGAGTTAAAGTTTAAAAAGAGAGAAATACTCACCAACCAATCACTTACCTGCTTTCTGGTGACGTCACTCTTCGATTACTTTTTACTTCTCTCCCTCCGAGCTCGGAGATCAGTACGCTCTGAGGCCTACCTGGTCTCGGAGCCGCTTTTCAACTGCCGCCGCTCAGCCGCCTTGTCCCTCGCAGTTCCGCCCGCCTGCCGCCACTGCTCTGAGGCCTACCTGGTCTCGGAGCCGCTTTTCAACTGCCGTCGCTCAGCCGCCTTGTCCCTCGCAGGTCCATCCGCCTGCCGCCGCTGCTCTCAAATACAAAGGGGAGCCGGGGAGACTTCTGACAGGAAAACCAAATCATGGGAGACTACTAATGGCACAAACCAACTCGTGGACCCACCCCCCCCCGCCCCCCCCGCAAGGGGGCCTCGGACCCCCGGCTGAGAATTCACTTATTCCAGCAGCAGCCAATCACAGGAGGCCCGACGAAGATTAATTCAGCAGAAAGAAAATCGTGAGTTTTCACATTTATATTGCGAGATCATGAGTTGGGGTATATTTTCATTAACAATCACGTGTTCGCGATTAATTCGTGAGAGTTGGGAAAACTGTTTTACTTTCAGCTGTTGCTGTGCCCTGCTCCCCATGTGCTGTTATGTTTTAAATGGCAGTTTTACCTCCCAAATAGCAACTTCAGTCAAGCTCAAACTTCTGATTTAAAATTGGACATAGACAAGCAGGATAGGTATAGGGACAGATGAAAGGAGCCAAAACTGAAGTCAGGAGTACAGGGTACAGAGCACTGGTGAGACCACACCTAGAGTACTGCGTACAGTTTTAGTCCCTGTAAGGTTCGCAAAATTCTACAGATTCCCCCAAACCAAGAAAAGAAGAGATTTTGGACTGTTTAAAAGAATATTGGACCAGAAAGGGGCTTAAAATCAAAAACCCGGGATTTGGGCTATTTTAAAAGGCATGTCTAGGCCTGTGGAAGGCTGCAACAAAGGAGTTGGGATGGGCACTGTAGGACAAACAGTTTGAGTATTGGAATGGGCCAGATTGTCTGGGAATGTTCTGGACTGTCTCAGGCATTCATACATAAAGACAATAAGCCTACGGAAGGATAGTTCTCGCCAAAACCTACAGGGCCATCAAGAACATGAATAATACAGTACATGCCACTAATCAACAAAAGGGACCCTGACCCCAGCAGGAGAAGACAATCGAACAACAGTTTGACCACTCAGAGAAACATCCAAAACCACTTCACACACTTAAACCGATTTCGAAGCAATCCCAAAACTAGTTTAAAAATCAATTAAAAGTAGATGGGACCAGCCAGGAACCCATTAAAGAATTTAAAACAATTAAAGTTAACGAGCCCACCAAAATTAACAATGAGCCAGAGAAGATTTGGCGGGCAGATAAGCAAGGCCTCAAAACAGTATAATTGAGGCCTGCTTTTACACAAAAACAGTCAGAGAATTGAAACAGCAGTCAGTGAATTGAAGTCAGTAGTACAGTTCGGACAGACACAGAAAGAGGCACAGCTCATTCGAAACACATCAGCCTCGGGACAATCAATTGACAAAAGGACAACAGGAGGAGAATGGAAGGAATCGCGGCAACCAAGGGCCCCAAGAAACAAACAACCAACAATATTACCAACAACTAGGTATATTGGGCCACCGCGACCAACAAGAAACCAACTCAGAAGAAACCGAAGATCTGCAAGTTTTTCCCACTCTACAAACTTTTCCTGCGTTTGGTGAGCATTTCCCTGGTCCTCTGGAATCCAACCTAGTTAGTGTAGTGGGATTGGGAGGGGTGAAATATTTTGTCTATTGTCATTCTCCCTCGTATATTCCGAAGTGTTCCCCCCCTTTTAGAATGATAAGATTAACCCCCAAATAAGTCCAGGTCTAGAACCAAGGGAGTGGGAGCGATTCAAAGCGCTCAGGAGTCAGAGGCAAAGCTGACCACACACACCACCCCTTACAGAATGATGCACACCAAGGTCCGTCTGATCCTCTGTCCTTCCTAGGGTCCTACCATTCATTGTGTATTCCCTTGCCTTGTTAGTCCTCTCAAACTGCATCACCTCACACTTTTCAGGGTTGAATTCCATTTGCCACTGTTCTGCCCATCTGACCAACCCATCTATATCATCCTGTAGCCTGAGGCTTCCCTCCTCGCTATTTATCACTCCACCAATTTTCGTGTCATCTGCGAACTTACTGATCATACCTCCTACATTCATATCTAAATCATTAATGTACACTACAAACAGCAAGGGACCCAGCACCGATCCCTGCAGTACACCACTGGACACCACCCTCTGCCTCCTGCCACTAAGCCAATTTTGGATCCAATGTGCCAAATTGCCCTGGATCCCATGGGCTCTTTCTTACCTTCTTGACCAGTCTCCCATGCGGGACTTTGTCAAAAGCCTTAGTGAAGTCCATGTAGACTACATCAACTGCACTACCCTCATCCACACACCTAGTCACCCCCTTGAAAAATTCAATCAAATTGGTTAGACATGATCTCCCCCTGACAAAGCCATGCTGACTATTCTTGATTAATCCATGCCTCTCCAAGTGGAGACTAATTCTGTCCCTCAGAATTTTTTCCAATAATTTCCCTACCACTGTTGTAAGGCTCACTGGCCTGTAATTTCCTGGTTTATCCCTACTACCCTTCTTGAATAATGGTACTATGTTATCTGTCCTCCAGTCCTCTGGCACCTCCCCTGTGGCTAGAGAGGTTCTGAAAATTTGGGTCAGAGCCCCTGCAATCTCCTCCCTTGCCTCACACAGCAGCCTGGGATATATCTCGTCTGGGCCTGGGGATTTATCCACTAAGCTCACTAAAACCACTAGTACCTCCTCCCTCTCAATACTAATTTGTTCAAGTATATCACAATCCCCCTACCTGATTTCTATGCCTACATCGTCCTTCTCCATAGTGAACACAGATGCAAAATATTCATTTAAAACCTCACCTACATCTTCCGGCTCTACACACAGATTGCCACTTTGGTACCTAATGGGCCCTACTCTTTCCCTGGTTATCCTCTTGCCCTTAATATACTTATAAAACACCTTGGGATTTTCCTTTATTTTGCCTGCCAGTGTTTTTTCATGCCTCCTCTTCGCTCTCCTAATTTCTTTTTAAGTACCCCCCTGCACTTTCTATACTCCTCTAGGACTTCCACTGTTTTTAGTCCTTTGTATCTGCCAAAAGCCTCCCTTTTTTCCCTAATCCATTCTTTTTCAATTTTTGTATTTTGCATTTTTGTATATCCCTTGACATCCAGGGTTCCCTGGACTTGTTGGTCCCACCCTTGACCTTTACGGGAACATGTTGGTGCTGTACTCTCTCTATTTCCTATTGAAGCCTATACTCATTGGAATTTAGAAGAATGAGAGGTGATCTTATTGAAATATATTAGATTCTGAGGGGGTTGGACAAGGTAAATGCTGAGAAGATGTTTCCCCTCGTGGGGGAATCTAGAACGAGGGGGCAAATACTCAGAATAAGGGGTTGCCTATTTAAGACGGAGATGAGGAGGAATTTCATCTTTTCAGAGGGTCTTTGGAATTCTTTACCCCAGGAAGCTGTGGAAGCTGAGTCATTGAATATATTCAAGGCTGAGACAGAGAGATATTTGAGCTACAGGGGAGACAGGGGTTATGGGGAGCGGGCAGGAAAGTGGAATTGAGGCCAAAATCGGATCAGCCATGATCTCATTAAATGGCAGAGCAGACTTGAGGGGCCGAATGGCCTACTCCTGCTCCTATTTCTTATGTTCTTATGTTATTTAAATATCATAGCACTGGACATGTGTAGAAACAGCAGAAAGAAACATGCTGGATGAAATAAGAAAGGACTGGTAGAAAATATACTTGTGCATGCAAGCTGACATAAAAGTGAACTTTTTGGTAGATGGAAGCTTTGTAATGTCCATTCTTGCCTTAAAAGAAACAAAGAAAGACTTGCATTTATATAGTGCCTTTCATGACCACCGGACGTCCCAAAGCGCTTTGTAGCCAATGAAGTACTTTTGAAGTGTAGTCACTGTTGTAATGTAGGAAATGCAGCAGCCAATGTGCACAAAGCAAGCTCCTACAAACAGCAATGTGATAATGACCAGATAATGTGTTTTTGTTATGTTGATTGAGGGATAAATATTGGCCAGGACACCAGGGATAACTCCCCTGCTCTTCTTCAAAATAGTGCCATGGGATCTTTTACGTCCACCCGAGAGCAGACATGGTCTCGATTTAACGGCTCATCCGAAAGATGGCACCTCCAACAGTGCAGCACTCCCTCAGCACGGCACTGGAGTTTCAACCTAGATTTTTGTGCTCAAGTCTCTGGAGTGGGACTTTGAACCCACAACCTTCTGACTCAGAGGAGAGAGAGTGCTACCCACTTTTTTTTTATTAATATACTTTATTGAACATTAAGAACATTTACAACATTGTGATCATTTCATTGTATGATACAAATCAATTCCGCCGCTCTACACAGCCATTCCGCCACCACATTTTAACATCAAAACCTAAAGTTTAATTTGTCTCCTGTAACATATATTAATCGATTGTACTTTAAAAATTAGTTGTAAAATACTGTCCTTAAATTCCTTTCTGAATAAAACATCCACAGAGCCTTATAATGATCTTTTAGCTTATATTTAAAATACTCTTTTAGATTGATTCTCCTCCCCTTAAAAATCAGAGCATTCCTTCTTTGCACAATCACGAAACTAGCCAAACTGAACATTAAATTAATTGCCGCTCAGTTAGACTCGGGCAGACTCTCCTGCAATCCCCATCTCAAAATTGAGTCCCACGGGATTCCCATTCTCGCTCTTCGGTCCCCACCCAGCAAAAAAGCTTCACACAACTGTCGAACATAGTACTTAAAGTCATTTAACTGAGGACATACACCAGTAAATGGGACAGAGTCTCATCCCGTGTCCCACACATTGGGCAAGTTGCCGCCTCCACTCGTCCAATCTTGCACAAGACCGTCATGGTAAAAATCCGGTTATGAGCCAATTTGAAATCCAGTTCAATCCATTCTGGGCATTTAAAATTCGCCCACACTCCCTTCCAAATCCTGTTGAAGTCCAGCTGTGGGTATATACTCTGCCAAAACTCCTGACCAGCAGGTGTCTTGAATCTCCATTCTCTGAATACCTCATAGAAATCTCAAGTATTACAGTTGTCAAATTGGACCAACTCTCCCCCTTTCTCCAGTACAAAGCTTGGAAAAAAGCAGGACGCATTTTACTTCCTTTGGAGATTTCCGCATTTATTTCTTCCATCCAATCCTGTGGCATTGCCCTCACAATCTTCTCATACATGATTCCTATTGCTTTTCCCTCTACCTCCTGATCCTCCTCCCACACCATGTCCCTCACTATCGCTTCCGGCAACCAACCTGGAATTACCTCGTATAATACATCTTTCACAGATATAATCCCAGCTTTTATAAAAGCTTGATTAAATAAAACCTCTCCTTCGATGTTGACCAACCTGTTCAAAAATAAGGGCTGTTCTAAAAATTCCTCAGCCCCCTTGGGCATAAACTGTACACTTTTTAAAAATTGGGTCCAAGTCTCTACAACCCCCTTATAAAACCTAGGGAGAAGTTTAATCGATTTCAAAAACATATTATTGTATTCCATATACAATATCCCCTGCCCTCCTATCCCACTTCGTTTTAAAAAATGCTCAAAACAACTCTTCCAAAAACTTGTATTTGACTTCTGAAGAAATCTCTTCACCCATTTGATTCTAAAGGATTGCTTCTTCAAATCAATATCTGGGAAATTGAGTCCTCCCTGATTTCTCCGTCCAATGGTGGTATTGTAAGCCACCAAGGCTGGTTTCCCTTCCCATAAAAACCTCACACAAGCCTCTCGGATGGACTTTTCTGCCCACTCAGGAATATCCTCCACCGTCAATAAGTACCATAGCTTAGATAGCAGGAGAGCAGACACCACTGTCGCTCTTCCTTGCACTTTCAACCACCTTCTTTCCCATCTTCCCAAAATCTTTTTAATTTTCATAACCTTCGGTTCCCAATTTAATCGATCCACTTCATCCCTGTCTTTCTTGCACCCCATATGCACCCCAGAACTTCCAAAACCTCCACCACCTTAAAGGGACATTCCCCCAACCATTCCCCCCTACCCCTCCCTGCAACCAGGCATTGGGACTTACTATAATTCACTCTGGCTCCTGAAGCTCTACAATATTCCTCCACTACATCCATAGCTTTCCTCACTGACTCCCCATTTCTCAATGTTAAGGTTGTGTCATCTGCATATTGGTGTATCACCAACACCAGCCCAGAACTGGGGACCACAATCCCAACTACACCTTATTTCTTTCGCATCATGTAACCTAATGGTTCTGCTACCAATGTGTATAACAATGGGGACAGGGGACAACCCTGTCTCACTGATCTCTGTATCGGAAAATACTTGGATAAAAAACCATTACATTTAACACAGCTAAATATGTTTGAATAAAAAATCCTTATCCACTGAATGAAATTTTCCTTGAAACCAAATGCTTCCAAAACCTTCAATAAAAACTCATGAGAGACCCTATCAAAGGCTTTCTCTTGATCTATCTTTAATACATAAGCCTCCCTCCCACTCTCTTCCATGAGCTCTATCGCATCTCGGATTGAGACCACAGAGTCTGCGATGTCCCGGCCTATGACTCCATAGGACTGAGAGGGCCATACTATCTGCGGTAACACCTCCTTCAAACGATTTGCCATAACCCTCGCCAAGATCTTATAATCCACATTTAATAATGTGATGGGCCTCCAATTCTTCAGATCCCGTCTATCCCCTTTATTTTTATATAAGCTAAGCTTATGATACCTCTCCTCATAGATGGGGCCAGGCTTCCCTCAATTTTAATTTCCTTAAAAACTTCTAAGAGCAATGGACTTAAAATCTTGAAAAATTCTTTATAAAATTCTGCACTAAGTCCATCGGACCCTGGGCTTTCCCCCCCCCTTCATTCCACTTATTGCTACTTTTATTTCCGCTAATCCTACTTCTTTGTCACACATGCTTCTCTCATCCTCCTTTAAACCCTCTTCAATAAAAGCAGTAACCTTCTCCATCTCCAAATTGGAAATGTCTTCTTTTGTATATAACTCTTGATAAAAGCTGCTAGCTGCCTCTAAAATCTCCCCACTTTCATGAATGATCTTCTCCCCAACCTTCAACTCTTCAATTAACAATAATCTCTGTCGCAGCTTCTCTTGCTCTAGAAAATATCTAGTGCATCTTTCGCCCTCCAATGCATCTCCAGCCTTTGCACGGAGAATGGCCCCCTTGCATTTTTCAGCTTGCAATAATTCCCACTCTTCCTTTAGCACCCGGAACTTAGTCTCAGCTCCCTTATCCCCTCCGTCAACTGCTTTACAGACATCTGTAAACCTTTTGTTTATATTCTCTTCTCGACGCCGGTTGGCTGCCCCCCTCTTTTTCCCATAACGTACCGAAAAAACTTTTACCTCATATTTGAAATTGTCCCACCAATCTCTTCTTTCTTTCAAGAACAAAGGTTCCTTCTGAGCATTCTTTATTATATTTATAATCCCTTCTTTATAAGCAATTTCTTTCAGGTATTGATTGTTTAAAATCCACACCCCTGAACCGATCTTAACTCTGCTGTTCCTAATTCTAAGAACCAAAGCCGAGTGATCACTAAAAAATACTTTTTTTATAATAAATCTCCATCACCTCAGAACTTAACCCTTCCCGCATTAACACAAAACCTATTCGGCTCTGTTTTAAAACATCACCCACCCAACCTGCTCTGGAGAACTCCCTTTTTATGGGGTTCTGGTCCCTCCATAAGTCTCTCAAATTTAAATTTGCCATCATTTTTACAATCATCCCTCTGGAGTGATCATCCTTAAAGGTCATCTGGGCTGAAATGTCCATCCGAGATAAAAATACATTAAAATCCCCCACTATACAAGGATTTTCCACCTCTGCCGCTTCAGTGAATAACCCCTGAAAAAACTCACGACGCTTGCAATGGTCGTTCGGTGCATAGATATTAAAGAGATCGCAATTAAATCCCTCCATTTTTACCTTTAGCCGTAAAAATCTCCCCTCAGTGTCCTTGTACACCAAGGCAACATTTTCTTTTATGGACGGACTCGCCAAAACAGCCACCCCTCTACGGTTATTGTTTGCACAACTTGCAAACACCTCTCCCTTCCAAACCTTCTGAACTCTTTCTAGGATATCCTCAACCCAAAAGGTTTCTTGCAGACACAAGAAGTCTGAACCTTTAAAACCCTGCAACAACTGTTGCAATTTCTTCTCACCCCTCAGTCCGTTCACATTAATCGAGACCAATGTAATCATAGCTCCAAAGAAGGGAAGTATGCCAGATAATCTCCCCCATCATTTAATCTCTGGCTCTTCCCTCCTCTCATGCTCCTTCTCAACTTTTCGGGCAGCTGTTGCTTTTTCCTGCAGCCTCCGACTCTTTTTCACCTCCTGTTTAAACTTTCCCTGCTGTTTCAGCCTCGTCCTTGCATTAAGTTTGGGCCCAGGAGCTGCCCTTCCTCCCTCCTTCTGCCCCTCACTAACCTTTCCCTTTCCACATGATGCCACCCCACCCCCGACTTCCATGTCTCTGTCCCCCCTCTAATTCCTCACACTCAAGCTCTTCTGCAACCCCCTGTGCCTGCTCCCCGTCAGATACATAATCCTGCTCCCTGTCAGATACTTCATCTCCCATAGAGAGTCTTCCTCCTATTGCAGTTTCTCCCACTGTGCCGCTCCCTTCGACCACATCTCCACCTCTGACCCTTGCACCCTGTTCCCTCACTCCATGGGACAATGGCACACCTAAATTATTCCCTTCTGACGTCTCTATCTCGCCGATCCCATCCTGCTGTCCCTTTAAGGCTCCTGCCTCTTGCACCCTCTCCCCGTCCTGCCCCCTCCCGCTCACCAAGATATCCGACTCCGCGCCTCTCCCCGGAGCACCCACATCCACCACACACCCCGCTCCCGCCACCTCTCCCCCCGCAGACACCAGACTCCCCAGGGGGAGCTGAACCGCACTACGGCTTGAGTCTGCACTCGACCCTCGCTGCCCGCTGCTGTCTTTGTTCCCCTCCACAGCACTCGGCATGTTTTTCGCCATCTCCATCCCGTTCTCCGCTCCACCATCCTCTGCCTCTTCCTGTGCTCCTTTCTCCTTCATTTTACCGGCTGTGTCCTCCGACTGCACTGCTCCTCCAGCCATTCTACTCTCATCTCCTACTCCTTCTCCCATCTCCTCATCACTCATATCGCTCCCTTCTGCCACACACTCACAGCGGGTGGGGCCTTTGTGACACACCCCACAGCTCTCCACCTTGCAGCTCCAAGCGATGTGTCCTGACTCACCGCACAGGAGACTGGTCAAGAAGGTAAGAGCCCATGGAATCCAGGGTGCCTTGGCACATTGGATACAAAACTGGCTTAGTGGCAGAAGGCAGAGGGTGATGGTCGAAGGTTGTTTTTGTGACTGGAAGCCTGTGGCTAGTGGGGTGCCACAGGGATTGGTGCTGGGTCCCTTGCTGTTTGTGGTCTACATTAATGACTTGGATATGAATGTAAAAGGTATGATCAGTAAGTTCGCGGATGATACAAAAATTTGTAGGGTGGTAAATAGCGAGGAGGGTAGCCTCAGTCTGCAGGATGATATAGATGGGTTGGTCAGATGGGCGGAACAGTGGCAAATGGAATTTAACCCGGAAAAGTGCGAGGTGATGCACTTTGGGGGGACTAACAAGGCAAGGGAATACACAATGAATGGTAAGACCCTAGGCAAGACGGAGGTGCAGAGGGATCTGGGTGTGCAAGTACACAGATCCCTGAAGGCGGCGGAACAGGTGGATAAGGTGGTAAAAAAGGCATATGGGATACTTGCCTTCATTAGCCGAGGCATAGAATATAAGAGCAAGGAGGTTATGATGGAGCTGTATAAAACACTGGTTAGGCCACAGCTGGAATACTGTGTGCAGTTCTGGTCGCCACACTATAGGAAGGATGTGATCGCTTTGGAGAGGGTGCAGAGGAGATTCACCAGGATGTTACCAGGGCTGGAGCGCTTCAGCTATGAAGAAAGACTGGGCAGATTGGGTTTGTTTTCCTTGGAGCAGAGGAGGCTGAGGGGGGACATGATTGAGGTGTACAAAATTATGAGGGGCATAGATAGGATGGATACTGAGGAGCTTTTTCCCTTAGTAGAAGGGTCAATAACTAGGGGGCATAGATTCAAGGTAAAGGGCGGGAGGTTTAGAGGGGATTTGAGAAAGAACTTTTTCACCCAGAGGGTGGTTGGAGTCTGGAACTCACTGCCTGAAAGGGTTGTGGAGGCAGGAACCCTCACAACATTGAAGAAGCATTTGGATGAGCACTTGAAATGCCATAACATACAAGGCTACGGACCAAATGCTGGAATATGGGATTAGATTAGACAGGGCTTGATGGCCGGCACGGACACGATGGGCCGAAGGGCCTCTATCCGTGCTGTATAACTCTATGACTCTATGACTAATTGTAACAATACAGGTCTGGACAGTTTCTTACGAGATGGTCATGTTCAAGACAATAATAGCACACCTTTACTTGGTTATCATGCAGCACATGAAAGTACTGCACTCCTTCCAGTGTCTCGAACTTCATACTGTACGGCAATGACCTCACCCCCTCTGGGAACCGCACCTTTACATACCGGGTTCCGTCTGCTACCCGTGTTCCCGGATAGTACCTCCTCTTTATTGCAGAACAGATTTTAATGTCCCACAACTCCAACTTTTTGCTTAGCACTTCGTCCTCAATGTAAACTGGCAAGTTTAAAAATGAAACCACCACCTCCTCTGAATATAGCAGAGTCACCTCCAAGAATTTCTCACCAACTTTCAGACTGAGTAAGTTTTTCCACCTCCTCACGGCCACTGACCGTCACCTCGAATCCCACACCCGGATTTGGTCGGCAGGCAAAGCAGCTTCCCTCGCCACAGTCCTCATGAATCGCCTGGATAATATCCCAAGCTCAAACCTTCTTATCCTCACACTGCACCACCACCATGTTTTCTTTACCAAACCTCCTGGGGTCCCGGCCCAAATCTTTGGGCCTTTTTTTTTCCCTTTCCCACCACAGTTTCTTCCCTAATTAAATTCCTCTCAGGAACACTGTCCTCTGAGGGCCCGGCACTCCGGACCCCTCAGCAGCCATCTGGCTGTTTTTGTGGGCCAAAGAGGCCCTAAAACCTGAAAACAAAACCCACCACCAACTTTTTACAAAACTCCCTCCAACTCCCAGCTGCAATCAGGCAACCAGTAACACCTGGCTCACTCCTAGCCCCTCCCACCTAGAGAGTGCTACCCACTGAGCCACAGCTGACACACCTTATATGAGAGTTGTATTTTTTGGTGGATTCTTGGAGGGGTAATTTCGTATGTGGTTTGCCTTATATGTAAATACATACAATATGCATTGTGTTACATATTCCATTTAAAAGCCACTTGTCAGTCACGGGAAAAATGTTTAGATCCATTCGTCTGTCAGCCTCCACCATACATTTTATGTCAGGAAGTAGAAAATATAGTAAAGAGTAGTCAGTACGAATTTCAAAAGGAAAGGTCATACTTGACCAACCTTATTTTTTTAAATTCATTTATGGGATGTGGGCGTCGCTGGCAAGGCCAGCATTTATTGCCCATCCCTAATTGCCCTTGAGTAGGTGGTGGTGAACCGTCTTCTTGAACTGTTGCAGTTTGTATGGTGAAGGTACTCCCACAGTGCTGTTAGGTAGGGAGTTCCAGGATTTTGACCCAGCGATGATAAAGGGTCGGCGATATACTTCTAAGTCAGGATAGTGTGTGACTTGGAGGGGAACTTGGAGGTGGTGGTGTTCCCATGCATCTGCTGCCCTTCTCCTTCTAGGTGGAAGAGGTGACAGGTTTGGGAGGTGCTGCCGAAGAAGCTTTGGCGAGTTGCTGCAGTGCATCTTGTAGATGGTACACACTGCAGCCACGGTATGCCGGTGGTGGAGGGAGTGAATGTTTAAGGTGGTAGATGGGGTGCCAATCAAGCAGGCTGCTTTGTTCTGTATGGTGTCGAGCTTCTTGAGTGTTGTTAGAGCTGCACTCATCCAGGCAAGTGGACAGTATTCCATCACACTCCTTACTTGTGCCTTGTAGATGGTGGAAAGGCTTTCGGGAGTCAGGAGGTGAGACACTCGCCACAGAATACCTAGCCTCTGACCTGCTTTTGTTGCCACAGTATTTATGTGGCTGATCCAGTTACGTTTCTGGTCAATGGTGACCCCCAGGATGTTGATGGTGGGGGATTCGGCGATGGTAATGCCATTGAATGTCAAGGGGCAGTGGTTAGACTCTCGCCTGTTGGAGATAGTCATTGCCTGGCACTTCTGTGGCGCGAATGTTACCTGCCACTTATCAGCCCAATTGAATTCTTTGAAGAAGTCACAGAAAGGGTAGATTAGGGTAATGCAGCAGACGTCATATATTTGGATTTCCAAAAGGCCTTAGATAAGATACCACAAAGTAGACTCATGACTAAGGTCAGAACATGTGGAGTGAGGTGTCAAGTAGCAGAATGGAAAGCAAGCTGGCTACAAAACAGAAAACAGAGAGTAGGGGTTAAAGGTAGTTACTCAGACTGGCACAATGTTGGAAGTGGTGTTCCACAGGAATTGGTGCTGGGACCATTGTTGTTCACCATTTACATAAACGATTTGGACTCGGGAATCAGAAGTACAATTTCAAAATTTGTGGATGACACCAAATTAGGAGGTGTAGTTATTACAGAAGAGGACTGCAGCAAAATACAGGAAGACATTAATAAATTTGCAGAATGGCGTATATTGGCAAATGAACTTCAATATAGATAAGTGTGAGGTGGTACATGTTGGTAGGAAGAATAAGGAGGACACATCTAAACGGGATAGAGGAGCAGAGGGATCTGGGGGTACAAATCACTAAAAGTAGATGCAGGTTAATAATGCCATAAAAAAGCAAACAAAGCACTGAGGTTCATTTCTAGAGGGGTAGAATTGAAAAGCAGAGCATTTACGTCAAACTTGTACAGACCATACTTGGTGAACAGTTCTCATCTCCGTATTATAAAAAGGATATAGGGTGGGAGGAGGCTCGTGTGGAGTATAAACACCGCCATGGACATGTTGGGCCGAATGACCTGTTTCTGTGCTGTAAATACAATGTAGAATTCAAAAACTGATCCCTGGATAACTGTACAGGTGATTTGCTTCAACTCAATATTAATTTTTACATTTGCTGTCTGTTGCCTATCATAAGTCGTATCTCTGACTATGTAAATCCACATACATAGTATATAAGAAGTTAGACTGCCTTCTAAATAGTTGTTTTTGGACTTCTGATATGTAGCACAACCTGGATTGAGAAAGGTCTGTGGCGTAGGAGACTTGGAAGCGAAGAGAATGCCTTAAATATTCCTCTCAGCAAAAAATAAAGCTTAGAATGCTATTTACAGTTTAGTGTATGACCCTGATGAATTAATTTAACTCCAGAAATAAGTATTTGCCCACATGGCACCTCCGTGACTTTAGTGTTAAATTTCCATTTATGTGGCTTCTTTATGGGCCACTGTTTGCATCAGTTCAAACAGTTGAATGATGTTAGATAAAAAGATATTTTGCATTGTGTCCATTCAGAACCGTTGGTGACTGTTTTTCCTAAAGCAATCAAATCTCTACTGAATATCTGCTAGGTCTGCAGGGAGAGTGGGTAGAAAAATAACCCCACTGACAACCTACAATCCTTTTTAGGAGACCAAACACATTATCACCAGTCTTTCTAAGTGGATGTGTGGCAAAGGGATTTGGTTGCCCTATGTTATTCTAGTGTATCTGGTTACTTGGTGCTGCCTGAAAGAGAGGTACGAAGAATCTTGTAAATGTAATATACCAAGGAGGTGTTCTGTAAATTGATATTTGTAATGTACAGATTACTGCCTCTTTTAATAGGCTAGCATTTGCAGTGCTGTTAAATGTAACCTTAAAATGAACAATCAAATTTGTAGTTTTGTGCAGGAAAATACATTGTTGTTAGTGGATAATGGTTCTTTTGATATGAGATATTAATCTGCATTAATAGCTGCTTTGGCCAATCGTACCACTTGTTTCATTTTGCTCTGCCTACTAATGGAAAAGTAGATTACAGCTATATTAAATCTGATACTATATTTGGCTAAATATAGAATTATGGATGGGTGGAATGAGTAATGTGGCTATAATATACTCTAGGGGGTTCAGATGACATCATTGGCCATGAAAGCACAGCCCAAGAGGCTTATGGATGTCACATGAACCCCGAGATTAAATTACAGTCTTGTATTCATACTGTCATGTATTTTTTTTAATTAACAGATCGCCAATGTTGTTCTGCACAGCAAGTCAGAGGATATGCTGTTTTATCCCATGTAATGTACAGTACATTAGCTGATTTACAGTGATTGAATAAATGTAATTATGTTTTTTATTACACAGCATTGTGGGAGTGTTACTGGTATTTCTAAGATTGAATGCCACGATTGTCCATATTTGCATGGAAACTGCAAACCATTTGGCCTTGCTTATTATTGATATGTTTGTTTAAATATGTTCACGTTAGCTTGCCTTTTTTTAAAGGCCAGGATACACAAGATGATGGTCCAGGGTGCAGGTGAAGGGCTGTGTGGTTTGATAGTGTTGGGAATGTGGTCCTGGAGTCTGGGAGCACTGGGAGAGGAGTGAGAGCATCTGGCAGGAGCAGAGAGAGGTGTTGGTGCTTTAGTGCATTGGCAACCTTGGGTGTGGGAGATGTTTGGGGGGTACCAAGGTCTAGGAGTAATGGGAGTTTGTGTATTGGAGAGTGGCAGTGGTGGGATGGGGCTTCCACTATTTAGATAGATAAGATTTGCTGTGAGTCAAATGCTAATTATTGGCTATTGAGTGAAAAATATTGAAAGCTGTGTAAGGTCATTTATTTTGTTTTAACTTGGCAAGATAAACTCTTTTTTTGTCTCTGGTTTGTAACCAAAGAAAATATCTCTTATCTTGGGTAAATAATAGGCCAGAATTTGCTGGCGCAGGGTGTCACGCCATTAGTTAGACTTTGTTCTGCACCCTTCAGCTCAAAAGAAATTTGTGCTCTAACTTGCGGGAGGCGCAAGTTGATAATGACATGGCAAGGGCAACAGGCCATCTGGGACCTTAGTGAATGGTGGGATCAACAGTGCATCTCCTCAACCAATGAGATTTAAGGTCTGCGAAATAAACAGAGGAACGACTAAGATGGAGGGTGAACTAGAGTGGGTGACTTAGAGTCAAATCAAGTACAGAAAGAGAAATAAAGAGGGGGAAAGAAAGATTTGGATTAAGAGAGAGAGAGAGAAAAGAGACAGAAAGGAAAAATAAGAAAAAGAAATTTAAAAAATTAAAATTTGACTTTAAAAAATCTCCAACAACAACCTAAGAAGTGAGACTCCACAGTTTAAATTGTTCACTTTCTGGGCCAGAGAGATTCATTGGCAGTCATTAACAATTATCACATCGTTAAAAGGATACTTACGCTATTAATTAACAGACTTAACATTCTGTGGTGAGTTTAACAGGCAATTAATTTGCTAATCCAGCAAGTTCTTTAAAATAATAGGGAGGTTAAGGACAAGATGCTGTTTTTGCTAACGTCAACAACTTGTGGTGAAGAAGAGATACCCCGTGAATTGTGAATGCTGGACGATTTACACATTAATAACAGCGAGCGCCATTAAACTCGCCATTAGTTTGGCAGCAAATTCTGATCCAATGTTTTTGAGGTAATTTTTGGAAGTATTTATGATTAACGGGAAGACTGGTCATTTACAGAGGATGTTGGTTGAAGTCACAACCACTTTCCAGGAGATGGAGAACTGCTGATTGAATTTTGCTACTTAAATATAAAAATAAAATTTGTTAAAGCAATCAGATTATATTGATTTATCTGCAGAAAAAAGTATTTTTCCAGGGATCAACTACAGAACAATTAACTCAATGTTTACAAAGATGTAGAAAATTACAAACCAGACTCTTGCCTCCTTCCCCCACTGCTGACAAACCCCAGGAATGCAGCAGTGAACCAACCCTCCACTGCAACCCCCCCCACCCCCCGCACATATTCTACCAGCCTCCAGCATTTGTCAGTCCTGGATCAATGGTAGCAGTCTCACCTCCAAATCAGAAGGTTTCTGGGTTCAAGCCCCACTCCAGAGACTTCAACACATAATCTAGGCTGATTTATCAGTTCAGTACTGAGTCAGTGCTGCACTATTGGAGGTGCCATTTTTTAGATGAGACATTAAACCAAGGCCCCATCTCAGATGGACATAAAAGATCCCATGGCACTTGTAGTGTATGTACCTTTAAGGGGAGAACTACTTTTTACAGCTCCTGTATACTGTAGTACCGGCAGTGACCACACCTATATATAAACCCTGAGTAGGGATCTGTACTGTTAGTTTTGAGAGTAACCCTCATGCAGTAAACACCTGTTGTTTGTTATCTGCAGTCTCTGTCTATTTATTGAAGGACACCATACATCAAGATACACGGATTTAACAGTGGCGACGAGAAGTGGATTCAAACCTACCTGAAAGAAGAAATAAAAAGAAGGCCGAGTCCAGAAATACGGGCGTCGACCATCCAGAGAAGACTTGAGCATCGCAGAGGAGGCTGTTAAGAGCTGGGCTTGGTTCTCCAGTCATGACGATCCAGCGCAACGGGCTGGCAACAGGTACGGCGCAGACCCTTCCCGGACAGCGACGGCACAGATAAAGGCCGAGCAGCGTCGACGGGGTAAGAGAGAGGGTAAAGCGCACAGGGCGCAGCCGGGGTTGAAGACCGAGCGGCATCGACGAAAACAAAAAAAAAAGAGAGAGGGTAAAGCGCACAGGGCGCAGCCAGGGTTCGGGACCGAGCGGCGTCAACGAGAGAGGCACACAGGAAAACGTGCAGAGCAAGGGCCGAGCAGCGTCCGCGGAGAAGAAATGGAAGCGCGGGAGATGCCATCTGAGCCGCAGCGGAGAAGAAGGGAGAGCGCGGGAGACGCCATTTTTGTTTTTTAGCCGCAGCGGAGCAGAAGGGAGAGCGCGGGAGATGCCATTTTGTTTGAGCCGCAGCGGAGAAGAAGGGAGAGCGCGGGAGACGCCATTTTTTTTTGGCCGCAGCGGAGAAGGGAGAGCGCAGGAGATGCCATTTTGAGCCAGTCTAACCACACCCAGGGATGCCGAAGAGTGGCAGTGTCACAGCGTTCGACAGTGAAGTCGAAGATTGGACGACATATGTCGAACGCATAGAAGTGTACTGCAAGGCGAATGAAGTGCCAGATGACAGGAAAGCGCTGGTATTGTTGAATTCAATGGGTGCAAAAACGTATGGCTTGCTGCGAAACCTAGTAACCCCAGAGAAGCCAGCGGAAAAGGATTTTGAAAACATAGTGTCAATACTACAGGACCACTTAGACCCCACACCGCTGCTGATAGCGGAAAGATTTAAGTTTCACAAAAGGAACCAGCATAAAGATGAAAGTAATGCTGAGTTTTTAACGGAACTGCGCAAGCTATCGAAACACTGCCAGTTTGGAACGGGACTAGCAGATACTTTAAGGGACAAGTTTGTGTGTGGGCTTCAAAGTGAAGGAACCCAGAAACGGCTTCTATCAGAAAAGGATCTTACGCTAGACAAGGCTTTCAGCATGGCAGTATCACACGAAGCAGCAGCACGGGGCGCGGCAGAGATACAACGGAGACCGCAAGAATATGGCACAAATGAAATGTCATACGGAACAGTGAAGTGCTATCGCTGCGGCAGAACAACACACGACCATAAGGATTGCTGGTTCAAGGACCAAGTGTGCAGGCAGTGTGGAAAGGTAGGACACATAGCAAGAGTCTGCAGGTCGGAAAAGAAAACCAGCAGCAAGAAATCCCCACAGGAGAAGTACAAGAAGGTACATAAGGTGACGGAGAGTAGTTCAGACGAACTGCAGAGTGACACAAACTCCGGAAGCAAGGAGCTGGATTGTCTGAAACTACATAATGTGATCAAAACGGAGGATCACCAAACTATCTGGGTCACGCTCAAGATAGCCGGAGTCCAAGTGAAAATGGAATTGGACACAGGATCAGCCCTAACAGTCATAAACCGAAGGGACTACAAGCGGCTATTCTCACATATACCCTTGAGAGATACGGAGATTGTCTTGAAGACGTACACGGGGCAAAAAGTCTACCCCAAAGGAAAAATAAGGGTGAACGTTACATATAACGGCAAGGAAACACCAAAAATGGACCTATATGTATTGCCAGATGGAGGACCACCACTACTAGGGCGTGAATGGATCCGGAAGATACAGCTAGATTGGCATTCCATACAAGCACTGGCTGTAGATGCCAAAAAGGATGACGACATCATACCTGGACGACTGTCAAAAATGCTAACTGACGCACAAGAAGTGTTCCAGGAGGGACTCGGAACACTAAAAGGCATAGCAGCGACGATCAAAATAGAGGAAAATGCAAGCCCAAAGTTTTTTAAGGCCAGACCGGTACCTTATGCGATCCGCCCAGCCGTCGAAGCAGAGCTGGAAGGTTTGGAACGTTCAGGAGTACTGTCCAAAGTGGACTGGAGCGAGTGGGCTATACCCATCGGTCCTGTAATGAAGAGGTCGTTGAGTAATACGCCTGGGGAACCAAAGAAGGTTCGCATCTGTGGGGACTTTAAGGTGACAGTGAACCCAGTCCTTCACACTATACAATATCCGCTTCCGCGGATTGAAGATATTTTCGCCTCGCTATCTGGAGGGAAACGCTTCACTAAGATTGATCTGGCCCAGGCGTACCTGCAAATGGAGGTAGAAGAAGCCTCGAAACAGTACCTCACGATCAACACTCATCATGGTCTCTACCAATACAACCGGCTGGTGTTCGGGGTAGCATCAGCTCCGGCTATTTGGCAAAGGGCAATGGATCAAGTCCTGCAAGGGATTCCAGGGACCCAGTGTTATTTGGATGACATCCTGGTCACAGGCGAAAATGACAGTGATCACCTCGCCAACCTGGAGCAGGTGCTCACTAGATTGAAGAATTATGGGCTCCAAGCTAATTGCCACAAATGCGAGTTTTTCCAGAAGCAGATCTCGTATTGTGGCCACGTTATTGATGAAGAGGGGTTACATAAGTCCTCTGAAAAGATTGAGGCAGTAGTCAAGGCTCCAGCACCGGAAAATGTGTCACAACTGAGGTCGTTCCTCGGGTTGGTGAACTACTACCATAAGTTCTTGCCGAATTTGTCGACAGTACTACACCCACTGAACACCCTACTGCAAACGGGGGTACCATGGAAGTGGAATGACGAATGTAAACGAGCTTTCCAGAAGTGCAAAGAATTGATCACATCAAAGAGGTGTTGGCTCATTTCAACCCAGCACTATCAATTCGGTTGGCGTGTGATGCATCACCCTATGGCATTGGAGCGCTGCTGTCGCACAAATTCCCAGACGGCTCAGAGAGGCCAGTAGCCTTTGCGTCTCGGTCACTAACCTCAGCCGAGCGTAACTACGCCCAGATTGACAGGGAGGCCCTCAGCCTAGTGTGGGGAGTAAAAAAGTTCAACCACTATCTGCACGGGCAGAAGTTCACCTTGCTGACTGACCACCAACCACTTGTCTCCATCTTTAATCCAAAGAAGGGCGTTCCGGTGATGATTGCACAACGGCTACAAAGATGGACCCTTTTTCTAGGGGCGAACCAATATGAAATCGAGTATAAGGGCACGAAGCAGCATGGAAACGCTAATGGGCTATCACGCCTGCCACTGCCTACTGCGGAGGAAGCACTAGCAGTGGACCCTGTCGAAATATTTTATTCGACTATGATTGAACGCTTGCCAGTAACTAACGCTGATATAGAGAAGGAGACCCGAAATGACCCGACACTGTCTCGGGTATATGACTTGACGGTGAAGGGATGGCCAACACATGGCGACTCATTGTTGCCAGCATTCTCATCCAGAAGAGAACAGCTGTCAGTATGCCAGGGGACCTTGATGTGTGGATCCCGAGTGGTAATTCCACCCAAGTTAAGGGAGAGAGTGCTCAATGAGCTTCACGAAGGCCATCTGGGAGGGGTGAAAATGAAAAGCCTTGCTAGGGCTTATGTGTGGTGGCCGGGGATCGATAAGCAAATCGAGGACCTGACAAAGAGCTGCTCAGGATGCCAGAAGGTCCAAAATGCACCACCACATGCCCCTCTACACCCATGGGAGTGGCCCTCATCTCCATGGCAATGGGTGCATATTGATTTTGCTGGTCCAATAGCCATGGATGCGCACTCAAAATGGCCTGAGGTGATCAAAATGTCCTCCACCACCACGGAGAAAACTACTGCAGTCCTATGGACCATATTTGCCAGGAACGGCTTGCCAGAGCAGATTTGCTCTGATAACGGACCACAGTTTGTGTCCGAAGAATTTCGAAGATTTATGAAAAGGAATGGGGTAAGGCATTACACATCCGCCCCGTATCATCCAGCCACAAATGGATTGGCTGAGAGGTTCGTACAAACCTTTAAAAAAGCAGTAAGGGCCATGTGCGATGACGACATTCCACTGCAGCATAAGGTGGACAATTTCCTGTTAGCCTACAGAAATGCGGCACATGCAGTCACCAACCAGACCCCGGCCATTATGTTCTTCAACCGAAGGTTGAGATCTCCTCTGGATTTGCTCAGACCAAATGTACGAAGAGATGTTGAGAATAAGCAATTCCAGCACGTCAATGAGAAGCCGACAAGGAGCTTCAATGTAGGGCAACCAGTCTTGGCCCGCGACTACCGAACAGAGAAATGGCAACCAGGAACGATATGCACACGGCAGGGGCCACTAATGTACACAGTGGATGTTGGGGAGAACATTGTGAGACGCCATGTCGACCAGATCCTAGAGTCACAGGAACGAGTCAACCCCAGGTCTCGCGTACCTGGTGATGAACCCGACATACAGGTAGCATCTACCCTAGAAACAGTAGCATCGGAAGCTGATGAACCAACCGACGACAGGGGGCCAGAATCACCTTCGCACCAAGAGCAAGACACTCAGGAAAGGCGCTATCCAGAAAGGATCAGGAAGCCGCCCCAAAGACTGAATTTATAAATGGACTATTTGCAGTTAATGTTGCATGTTAAAAGTGTTAATTGTTAAATGAATGTTATGGTACTGTTAATCTAAAAGGGGAGGAATTGTAGTGTATGTACCTTTAAGGGGAGAACTACTTTTTACAGCTCCTGTATACTGTAGTACCGGCAGTGACCACACCTGTATATAAACCCCGAGTAGGGATCTGTACTGTTAGTTTTTAGCGTAACCCTCATCCAGTAAACACCTGTTGTTTGTTATCTGCAGTCTCTGTCTATTTATTGAAGGACACCATACATCAAGATACACGGATTTAACAGCACTATTCGAAGAGGAGCAGGGAAGTTCTCCCGGTGTCCTGGCTAACATTCAGGAATTCGCCTGAGTGTCTGGTGTGCTGATTCCCTGTGCAGAGTTACAGTCAATCAGTTAAGACAGCAGCAAAACCAAACTAAATAGTTATTTTGTTCTGCGAAAGTTGAGATCCAGACTCCTGTACCTTAAAAATTGATGCCAAAGCTTAGGAGAGTTCTTAACAATTTTTTCTCAAAGATTCCAAGGGGCATTGGTAAAATGAACCTATGACTATGGTCGTATAACTCTGATAAAATAACACCTCTATGGTGGCATTACTGCACATTAGTGCAGTGCTACATCACGCCACATCAATGCCAAATGCACAGTCCAACTCAGGCAAAGTGACATGGACATTTATTTAAATAGAACATGGATTATTTTTTTTGAATAATTTTTTTTAAACAATCTTTCGAACTGGGATTCTGCTGCTACTACCATCTACCCTCCCACCTGCTTACCTGACTTCATTCCTGTGATCAGGAAGCGACAATGGCGCAAGCGGGGCAGACGAGCAGGTGCATTAGTAAAGCTGAGGCGACGTGAACACCACCCCCCCCTTCCGAGTAGTCTCCTGGCGAATGTGCAGTCACTGGACAATAAGCTGGATGAACTCAGGGGGATGCTCAGCTTCCAGCGAGACATTAAGAACTGCAACGTCTTGATTTTCACTGAGACTTGGCTTGATCCATCGATACTGGCTTCGGCCATTCAACCAGAGGGATTCAACATTCACCGGCTGGACCAAACAAAGGACTCAGGGAAGAATAGAGGGGGTGGAGTATGCTTTATGATCAACAATTCTTGGTGTTCCGATGTGGAACTACTTACATCTTCTTGTTCACCCGATCTTGAACACCTGATGTTCAAATGCCGATCCTTCTACCTCCCGAGAGAGTTCTCATCCGTGATCATTACAGCGGTGTATATTCCACCACAGGCCGACGCAAATAGGGCACTAAATGAGCTGTATGGGACCATTAGCAGGCTTGAAATTTCCCATCCAGAGGCTGCATTCATCGTGGCTGGTGATTTCAACAAAGCCAATCTGAAGAAAGTACTGCCTAAATACCATCAGCATATCACCTGCCCAACGCGAGCCAAGAACAAACTAGATCACGTTTACACTCCGTTCCGGGATGGATACAAGGCCCTCCCCCACCCTCCCTTCAGCAAATCAGATCACAACTCCATCCTGCTGCTACCCAGCTATAGGCAGAAACTGAAACAGGAAAAGCCTGTGATGAGATCTCTACAACGGTGGTCGGATCAATCAGACGCTATGTTACAAGACTGTTTTGATTCCACTGACTGGGATATGTTCCGGAATGCCTCGGACAATGGCATCAACACATATACAGATTCAGTCATTAGTTTCATAACCAAGTGCATAGATGACGTTGTTCCGAGGATTGTTGTACGAACATTTCCCATCCAGAAACCATGGGTAAATGGTGATATCCGTGCTATGCTAAAAGCACGGTCCATCGCATTCAACTCTGGGGACATAGATGAGTACAAGAAATCAAAGTACGAGCTAAGAAAAACCATCAAAAATGCAAAAAAACAATACACAGATAAAGTGGAGTCACACTATCATAGCTCAGATTCGCGAAGGATGTGGAGTGGACTACAATCTATTATGGACTACAAAGGGATACCCAGCTGTGTCATGCCCAGCAATGCCTCTCTCCCGGATGAGCTTAACACTTTTTACGCCCGGTTTGAGGCCAACAACAACTGGCCTGTTACAAGGGCGCCCGCGGCTCAGGACGACCGGGTCTTCTCAATCTCTGTGGCTGACGTGAGCAAGACTTTTAAGAGAGTGAACACCCACAAAGCACCCGGTCCAGATGGAATCCCTGGGCGTGTCCTTAGAGCATGCGCTGACCAGCTGGCAGCCGTGTTTACGGATATATTCAACCGTTCACTGTACCAGTCTGTAGTCCCCACCTGCTTCAAGATGACATCGGTTATTCCAGTCCCCCAATAAACAAAAGTAACCTGTTTAAACGACTACCGCCCCATAGCACTCACTTCTGTCATCATGAAGTGCTTTGAGAGGCTGGTCAAAACCCACATCAATTCCTTACTAACTGATGTGCCAAATAACTGCCTGAATCCAAGAGGTTAAAGCTTAAAACTAAAGGCTTTTATTAAGTAAGAACATGGAATCGAGTTAACACAAGGCAGCCATCATTCATCACCGACCCAGCCCTTATGAGTAAGACTCACACCAATCCGGAGGATCCAGAGGGGCGGGGCTAGGGAGGAGCATTAGTGGTTACATCTTGTAATGAAATCTGTTTGTGTTGATCCTGTATTCGTTTTGCACTCATGTATATTACCCTCCCCCACTGTGTATAGTTTCACTTCCTCTTTCCCGACTAACCTGGGAGGTTCCAGGTCTTGGCTCTTGGCTCCGCCCCTGACTTCTCTTATATAAAGATCCCAGGATCTGTATGACTCATTCCTGTGAACCAGTCGGCGTGTTGAGATGTTAGCTCTGATCTTAGTGATTAAAAGCCAACTTGTTTAAGTCTATAACTTCTAGTTTTGTGGTTATTGAAGGTGCATCAATTTTAATCACTAAAGAATACTAGGATGGATCGACTCCTAAAACCAGAGCGTCTGGACTTGGATCCACATTCTGCTGAAGCATCAAATCAATTTGGACACTGGCTCAAATGCTTCGAACTCTTCGCGGGGGCCTCATCCGCTAGCGAGGTAGATAAACTGAGTCTACTGACTACTCGCGTAAGTCATCGGATTTATTCGTTCATCCGGGACGCCACCTCTTACACGGAGGCCATCACTATCCTGAAGGCCCAATACCAGAGGCCGGTAAACGAAGTGTACGCCAGACATCTGCTGGCTACACGCAGGCAGCGACCAGAGGAATCAATGGACGATTTCTTACAGGGCCTAAAGGACCTGGTCCGGGACTGTAACTGCAAGGCCGTGACGGCCAACGCGTACTCTGACGAATTGGTCCGCGATTCCTTCATCACGGGCCTCAAATCGAATTATATCCGGCAGAGACTGCTGGAGAAGGAGGTCCTGGACTTAAAAAAGGCAGTGGCCACTGCGCGATCGCTGGACATGGCCCAGAAAAACTCTGACTCGTATTCTTCCGGCCATGCGGCCCTCACCGCCTCATGCGCGCCGAGGGGGCCGCCATCTTGGAATCAGCCATCTTCCCCATCCAGGTCTCAGACCAGCTCTACGCCGCCGGAGTCCCCACACAGAAGTTCACCCAGGAGTCCTACTACAGCGGCAATGTCTCGAGGCCCGAAATGCTACTTCTGCGGCCAGGCCAAGCACCCCAGACAACGATGCCCAGCGAAGGACGCTACATGCTTCAAATGTAAGAAAAAGGGGCATTTTAGCAAAGTCTGCAGGGGGAATCCGATTTCCAACTCCGTCACCGCCTCGTGCGTGCCGTGCGGGCCGCCATCTTGGGATCCGCCATCTTTTCCCGACTCAACGGCCGCCCAGGGCCCAACAGTGGCTTCGATCACGGTGGATCAATCCAGGCCACACCCGTTGACAAAATCCATGATGGACATACAGGTAAACGGGAATTTAACGAAATGTTTAATTGACTGTGGGAGTACCGAGAGTTTTATCCACCCTAGCCTGGTACGGCGGCACTCATTAACGGTAACCCCTACACGGAGCAGAATTGCTATGGCTGCTAAGCCCCACACTTCGGACATTTTGGGCTACTGTGTGGTAACACTGACTGTAAAAGGCACGGACTACAAGGATTTTAAACTCCTCGTGATGCCAGAACTCTGTGTTAATGTAATCTTGGGCCTGGACTTCCAGTGCCACCACGAAAGTGTCACGCTAGCATATGGCGGGTCCCAGCCGCCACTCACAGTCTGTGGCCTATCAACCTTAAAAATCAGCCCGCCCTCTTTATTCGCTAATCTCGCTCCGAACTGTAGGCCCATAGCGACCAAAAGTAGACGGTACAGTCTGGAAGACAGACACTTTATCAAGGCGGAAGTGGACAGACTCCTGCGGGAAGGCATTATTGAATGCAGTACCAGCCCGTGGCGTGCCCAAGTAGTCATAGTTAAAAATAGCGAAAAGAAACGGATGGTAATTGACTACAGCCAGACTGTTAATATTTATACCCAGCTGGACGCCTACCCTTTACCCCGCATATCAGAAATGGTCAACCAGATTGCGCAATACCGAGTCTTCTCGACTATCGACCTCAAATCCGCGTATCACCAGCTCCCCATTAGAACGGAGGACCGCCCATACACCACCTTCGAGGCGAACGGGCGCCTCTACCATTTTCTCAGAGTGCCCTTCGGGGTAACAAATGGGGTCTCGGTCTTCCAACGTGAGATGGACCGCATGGTTGATGAGAATAAACTACAAGCTACCTACCCCTATCTGGACAATGTCACTATCTGCGGGCACAACCAGCAAGACCACGATCTAAATCTTGCGAGATTTTTTAAAACTGCCCTAAAGCTGAATCTAACCTACAACGAAGACAAATGTGTCTTCAACACAACCCGTCTCTGTATCCTCGGCTGTGTGGTGGAAGATGGGGTAATTGGACCGGACCCTGACCGATTACGCCCCCTAAAGGAACTGCCCCTGCCACACAATCCCAAAGCCTTAAAAAGGTGCCTGGGATTTTTTTCGTATTATGCCCAATGGGTGCCCAATTACTCTGATAAGGCCCGACCCCTCATTAAATCGACGTCCTTCCCACTATCAGCTGAAGCTCGGGAGGCTTTCACCAGTATTAAACAGGACATTGAAAGGGCTGCAGTGTGTGCAGTGGATGAATGCATTCCCTTTCAAGTCGAAAGCGATGCGTCAGACTTTGCCTTAGCTGCGACCCTCAATCAGGCTGGGAGACCTGTGGCCTTCTTCTCCCGAACCCTTCACGGAGCTGAAATCCTGCACTCTTCTGTCGAGAAGGAGGCACAGGCTATAGTGGAGGCAGTGCGGCACTGGAGACACTACCTAGCCGGCAAACGTTTCACCCTGCTCACCGACCAGCGGTCGGTGGCTTTCATGTTTAATAACAAACAAAGGGGGAAAATCAAGAATGACAAAATACTCAGGTGGAGGATCGAACTATCCACGTTCGACTATGATATTATGTACAGGCCGGGAGCCCTTAATGAACCCCCAGATGCCCTATCGCGGGGAATGTGTGCCAGCATTCATACGGACAAATTACAGGGTCTCCACAACGACCTCTGTCACCCAGGGGTCACCCGACTATACCATTTTATAAAGTCCCACAATCTGCCCCACTCCATCGAGGAGGTCAGGGCAATGACCAGAGCCTGCCGCATCTGTGCGGAATGCAAGCCTCGTTTCTACAGGCCTGACCGTGCACACCTTATCAAAGCCACACGGCCATTCGAGCGCCTAAGTCTGGACTTCAAGGGACCCCTTCCCTCTGCCGACCGTAACGTATACTTCCTCAATATCATTGATGAATATTCCCGCTTCCCCTTCGCCATTCCCTGCCCAGACATGACCAGTGCCACGGTCATCAAGTGTCTCTGTAATCTATTCTGCATGTTTGGCATGCCGAACTACATACACAGCGATAGGGGGACGTCATTCATGAGTGACGAGCTGCACCAGTTCTTGCTCTTGAAGGGGATAGCCACTAGCAGAACCACTAGCTACAACCCCCGGGGTAATGGGCAAGTGGAAAGGGAGAATGCTACTGTTTGGAAGGCTGTCACGTTAGCCTTAAAGTCAAAAGGCCTTCCGACCTCCCGCTGGCAGGAAGTCCTCCCAGACGTGCTCCACTCCATAAGGTCTCTGTTATGTACTGCCACTAACGCTACCCCTCACGAAAAGATGTTCGTTTTCCCCCGGAAATCCACCTCGGGCATATCTCTACCCGCGTGGCTGACATCTCCGGGGACAGTACTATTGCGGAAGCACGTGAGAGGCCATAAAACGGACCCCCTTGTGGAAAAGGTACAGCTCCTCCATGCAAACCCTCAGTACGCCTATATCGAATACTCTGACGGGCGAGAGGACACTGTTTCCATAAAAGACCTCGCTCCCTCGGGGAGCGGAGAGAACGATGGGAGACTACCCGATGAAGACCTACACTACAAAGAGACAGGACGCCCAGAGGTATCAATACCCAACTTTCACCTGGAGGACACTGCAGATAACCTGGAAGACACTGCGGAGGCCCGGACAGTGGAGGAACCAGAATCCACTCCCCTAGAGGCACCCCAACCGGCTTTGCACCGATCACTGAGAACTGCAAAACCTCCTGACAGACTCACTTACACCAACTTTTAAGAAACATCACCCCGATGGACTAAATCTATAGAAGGGGTGAATGTAATGAAATCTGTTTGTCTTGATCCTGTATTCGTTTTGCACTCATGTATATTACCCTCCCCCACTGTGTATAGTTTCACTTCCTCTTTCCCGACTAACCTGGGAGGTTCCAGGTCTTGGCTCTTGGCTCCGCCCCTGACTTCTCTTACATAAAGATCCCAGGATCTGTATGACTCATTCCTGTGAACCAGTCGGCGTGTTGAGATGTTACCTCTGATCTTAGTGATTAAAAGCCAACTTGTTTAAGTCTATAACTTCTAGTTTTGTGGTTATTGAAGGCCCATCACATCTGTAGAACATTCCAGACATTAGCAAGTACAACAACAACGGACAATACAAATGCCAGAACACAGAGTTATTTCATCACACTAACTGACACACTGGACCCACTCCAATTTGCTTACCGCACAAAAAGATCTCGGGATGATGCCATCGTCACTGTACTGCACACTGCCTTATCAAACCTGGATAAGAGGAACACCTACGTGAGAATGTTGTTCACTGATTATAGTTCAGCATTCAATACCATTATCCCCTCCAAGCTTGTCAACAAGCTCAGTGAGCTAGGACTTAGAACCTCCCTATGCAACTGGATCCTCGACTTCCTGACGGGCAGACCCCAGGTGGTGAAAATAGGCAGTAACACCTCCTCAACACTGATCCTGAACACGGGAGCTCCCCAGGGTTGTTTACTCAGCCCCCTTCTGTACTCACTGTTTACTCACGATTGCATGGCCCCGCACAACTCCAACTCCATCATCAAGTTTGCTGATGACACTACCGTTGTAGGCCTGATCACAGGTGGCGACGAGACAGGCTACAGGGAGGAGGTAAGAGCTCTAGCAGAATGGTGCAAGCACAACAACCTCTCCCTCAACATCAGCAAAACAAAGGAGATGATCGTGGACTACAGGAAGTGGCAGGGGGAGGGACACACCCCAATCTACATCGAAGGGGCTGAGGTGGAGAGGGTCAGCAGCTTCAAATTCCTGGGTGTATTCATTACGGAGGACTTAACATGGTCACATCACATCGACGTCGTAACGAAGAAGGCATGCCAATGCCTGTTCTTCCTCAGGAGACTGAAGAAATTTGGAATGGCCCCCCAGATTCTCACCAACTTCTACTGGTGCACCATCGAGAGTATCCTGTCCGGCTGTACCACTACCTGGTATGGCAACTGCACCGCCACAGACCGCAAGGCTCTACAGATGGTAGTGAAAGCTGCACAACATACTATAGGAATTAAACTACCTGCTGTCCAGGATATCTACCCCGAGAGGTGCCGGGGGAAGTCCCTGAGAATCATTAAAGACGCGAGCCACCCCAGCCACAACCTCTTCGCCCTGCTCCCGTCCGGTAAGAGATACCGAAGCATACGGTATCGTACTAGCAGGTTTTGAAACAGCTTCTACCCCCTGGCCATAAGACTCATGAACGTATAATTTATTATTTATTACTGTTGTTTTATTTATTATTACTGTATTTCTATTAGTATTTTATCATTGTTATGCCATATTTATTCCAATGTTGGGAGGACTCGTAAAAATCAACATTTCATTGTGCAGTACACACGTCTGCTGCATATATGACAAATAAAAATTGAATTGAATTGAATTGATTATAAAGAGGAGACTCAGTGGAAGCCCATGGGTTACAGAAAAGCATGCAGTGGCATGACCACATAAAAGAGGTGGGATACAATTACGCTAGCTACAACAGAAAAAGTTTTTTTTGCACAATAGACCAGCATGTAAAACCTTTTCAGTTTTTTGTCAGTATTTTGTTGATTTTTAAGGGGACTTGCTAGTATGGAAACAATGACATATGATCGCACATGAAGTGATTCAACTGAGTGAAATTAGTGAAAATACAAAATGAAAAATGTAAACTTATACTTAATTTTTCTTTGTATTTTATACTGCTGTTTTAATGCAGAGGTTAGTAAGAAAGACCTCAGGACATCCCAAACCACTTTACAGCCAATTAAGTACTATTGAAGTGTAGTCAGTGTTGCAATGTAAGGAAACACAATTTGCGCATAGCAAAATCCCACAAACAGCAAGATACTGAGCAGATTATCTGTTTTAGTGATTGTGGTTGAGGGATGAATAATGGCCAAAACACCGGAAAAACTCCCCTGCTCTTCTTCAAATAGTGCCATGGGATCTTGTAGATCCACCTGTGAAGGTTCAATTCCCACTGCATGGAACCTGAGCACAAAAATCTAGGATGACAGTCCAGTGCAGTACTGAGGGAGTACTGCACTGTTTGAAGTGTCGTCTTTTGGGTGAGATGTTAAACCGAGGCCCCATCTGCCCTCTCAGGTGGACGTAAAAGATCCCATATCACTATTCGAAGAAGAGATGGGGAGTTAGCCTTGGTGTCCTGGGCAATATTTATCCCTCAACCAACATCACCAAAACAGATTATCTGGTCATTGTCACATTGCTGTTTGTGAGCGCTTGCTGTGTGCAAATTGGCTGCTGTGTTTCCTACATGACAACAGTGACTACACTTCCAAAAAAAAGTTCTTCATTGGTTATAAAGCCCTTTGGGACATCGTGAGGTCGTGAAAGGTGCTATATAAATGCAAGTCTTTTTTTATCCAAAAATAAAGGCACCTCTGACAGTACAGCCCTCCCTCAATACTGCACTGAAGTGTCAGCCTAGATTATAGGTTCAAATCTGTGGAGTGTGACTTGAACCCCTTCTGGTTGAAGCTGGTTGTGAATGCTTCAGCCTTGTCTTATGCACTCACGTGCTGGGCTCTATGCACATGTACAGGAATCAATGCTTAGACATGAGTCATAGTTTGGAAGATGTGAATGAATATCCAGTTTTTGCTCAGTCTGTAAATGAAATAAAAGAAATAAATTGCATTTGTGTAGTACATTTTACGAGATTCCCAAAGCGCTTTACAACCAATGAAGAATGTTTTGAAGTGTCCTAATGCAGGGAAACACGTCAGCCAATTTTTGCACAGCAAGGCCCCATAAACAGCTATGAGATAAAATGGGATCAGATAATCTGCCTTAGCGATATTGGTTAGGGATAAATGTTGGCCAGGACACCAAGAGAACTCCCCTGCTCTTCTTTGAATAGTTCCATTGTATCTTTTACATCCATTTGAGAGGGCAGACGAGATCTTGGTGTAACGTCTCATCCGAAGTACGCCTGCTCTGAAGGGCAGCACTCCCTCAACCGCACTGGAGTGCAAGGCGAGATTATATGCTCAAGACTCTGGCGTGGGCCTTGAACCCACAACTTTTGAACTTAGAGGGGAGAATGTAAAATGAGTTCCTCAGTGCAACATCACCAACATCAATTTAATAACTATTTAACACATGTCTAAGGCCCTTGGTGTATATCACATAGATAGATGGTAACTGAGGCCTGTAGCGTCAGCTTCCCAATTTTTTAGCTGCAGGATATGTATGGCCATGGGAGATCACAAGTCATTTACAGGATTAAGAACACCATTTGGCCCCTTTTAGTTCATCCATTCAGAAAGACTCCAAAGTCTTCCCACTACAATATCCAACTGCTTCTTAAATAAATCCTCTACTACTCTATATGAAAGTCCATTCCATGCATTAATTACACTTAGTGTGAAGAAGAACTTCCTGAAAGCTACTACATCTCCAATATTCCTTTCCTCTCCAGGATCCTTGAATGTGCTGTCATCTCTTCGATCCATGCCCATCTCTCCTGCAATTCTCCATTAGAATCCCTCCAAATAGGATCTGGATCTTCCACCGCACCAAAATAGCCCTAATGAAAGTTACAAATAACATTCTCTGAGACCATCACCATCTCCTTTTGCCTTGCACCATCTCTTAATCTCCTGCCTTCCATCCTATCACAGACCTTCCCTTTTGTTCTTTCCTCCCCTCCCCCCTTTCCCTGCCCCTGCACTTGCTTAAAAACCTGTTCCATCTCCAGCTTTTTCCAGTTCTGATGAAGGGTCATCGACCAGAAATGTTAACTCTGTTTCTCTCTCCACAGATGCTGCCTGACCTGCTGAGTATTTCCAGCATTTTCTGTTTTTATTTCAGGTTTCCGAACTTCTAACTCAGATACAAGCGTGCTGCCACTCAGTTAAGGCTGACACCTAAGTAAAAATCAATAAAAGCATTTTTTTAACGAGCTTAAAGGACACGAGGACTAATATTTCCACAAGAAATGTCATTGGAAGGATGTTAATTTGGTGCCATTGAGACTGGTAGCTGAAGCACTTTTACGCTGCCTAAATGGAATTCCAGTTCTCCTGCCAGAAGAGAACTCTATATGTATGTTACTGGAATTCACAGAGCCCATCTCCCAGCAACTCAAATTGAAATATTTAGAAAGCAAAAGTGACAATGTTCCCTCTATGTAAATATTGAATGTAACTGCAGGTTGTTTAAAAAGCACCCAGGAGTTCCAAGGGAAGACTTTGAGCACTATTTCAACTAGGTATCAGCCCCAAGCAGTGTGAGGCTCCCCACCAGCGCACCACCACCCCCCCCGACCCCCACCTCAGGAGCCAAATCAGGTCCTGCTTGAAATTTTAAATAAATTCAGAATGTTGCTTTGCAGTGAGGCCAAGATTGCAGTGTAAATGAATGCACCCTCTTTAGGAGTTCAACCTAGAATGAAACCTCCTCTTGAATTGGTTGTCAAGAAACTGCAGAATTCACAAAGTAAAGATGCACAGGACGGGGATGCAAGTTTAAAAAAAATTGTTTTATGGGCTTCGCTGGCAAGGCCAGCATTTATTGCCCATCCAAATTGCCCTTGAGAAGGTGGTGGTGAGCCACCTTCTTGAACCGCTGCAGTCCGTGTTCCAGGTTTTTTACCCAGCGACGATGAAGGATCGGCGATATACTTCTAAGTCAGGATAGTGTGTGACTTGGAGGGGAACTTGGAGGTGGTGGTGTTCCCTTGCGCCTACTGCCCTTGTCCTTCTAGGTGGAAGAGGTTGTAGGTTTGGGAGGTGCTGCCGAAGAAGCCTTGGCGAGTTGCTGCAGTGCATCTTGTAGATGGTACACACTGCAGCCACGGTACGCCGGTGGTGGAGGGAGTGAATGTTTAAGGTGGTGGATGGGGTGCCAATCAAGTAGACTGCTTTGTCCTGGGTGGTGTCGAGCTTCTTGAGTGTTGTTGGAGCTGCACTCATCCAGGCAAGAGAGTATTCCATCACACTCCTTACTTGTGCCTTGTAGATGGTGGAAAGGCTTTGGGGATTCAGGAGGAGAGACACTTGCAGCAAAATACCAAACCCCTGACCTGCTCTTGTTGCCACAGTATTTATGTGGCTGATCCAGTTAAGTTTCTGGTCAATGTTGACTCCCAGGATGTTGATGGTGGGGGATTCGGCAATGGTAATGCCATTGAATGTCATGAGCGATGGTTAGTCTCTTGCTTGTTGGAGATAGTCATTACCTGGCACTTCTGTGGCACAAAATTACCTTCCACTTATCAGCCCAAGCCTGAACGTCGTCCAGGTCTTGTTGCATGCGGGCATGGACTGCTTCATTATCTGATGAGTTGTGAATGGTGCTGAACACTGCAGTCATCAGCGAACATCCCCATTTCTGACCTTATGTTGGAGGGAATGTCATTGATGAAGCAGCTGAAGATGGTTGGACCTAGGACACAGCCCTGAGGAACTGCTGCAGCGATGTCCTGGGGCTGTGATGGTTGACCTTCAACCACCATAACCATCTTCCTTTGTGCTAGGTATGACTCCAGCCAGTCAAGAGTTTTCCCCCCAATTCCCATTGACTTCAGTTTTACTAGGGCTCCTTGATGCCACACTCGGTCAAATGCTGCCTTGATGTCAAGGGCCGTCACTCTCATCTCACCTCTGGAACTCAGTTCCTTTGTCCATGTTTGGACCAAGGCTGTAATGAGGTCGGGAGCTGAGTGGTCTTGGCGGAACCCAAACTGGGCAGCAGTGAGCAGGTTATTGGTGAGCAAGTGCCGCTTGATAGCACTGTTGATGATTAATAGACTGATGGAGCGGTAATTGGCCGGATTGGATTTGTCCTGCATTTTGTGGACAGGGCATACCTGGGCAGTTTTCCACATTGTCGGATAGATGCCAGTTTTGTAGCTGTACTGGAACAGCTTGGCTAGAGGCGCAGCTAGATCTGGAGCAGAAGTCTTCAGCACTATAGCCGGGATGTTGTCAGGGCCCATAGCCTTTGCAGTATACAGTGCGCTCAGCCGTTTCTTGATATCACGTGGAGTGAATCGAATTGGCTGAAAACTGGCTTCTGTGATGGTGGGGACCTCAGGAGTAGGCCGATATGGATCATCCACTCGGCACTTCTGGCTGAAGATGGTTGCAAATGCTTCAGCCTTGTCTAGCTAAAGTGAATTGGCAAATTAGGTTAAGGGATAGGTCATAGAAACATAGAAAAATAGGAGCAGGAGTAGGCCATTCAATGTGATCATGGCTGATCCTCTATCTCAATACAATATTCCCCCTCTCTCCCCATACCCCTTGATGCCTTTTGTGTCTAGAAATCTATCTATCTCCTTCTTAAATATATTCAGTGACTTGGTCTCCACAGCCTTCTGTGGTAGAGAACTCCACAGGTTCACCACCCTCTGGGTGAAGAAATTTCTCCTCATCTCAGTACTAAATGTCCTACCCCGTATCCTGAGACTGTGACCCCTCGTTCTCGACCCCCCAGCCAGAGGAAAAATCCCCCCGGCATCCAGTCTGTCTAGCCCTGTCAGAATTTTATGTTTCAATGAGATCCTCTCATTCTTCTAAACTCTAGTGAATACAGGCCTAGTTGACCCAATCTCTCCTCATACGACAGTCTTGCCATCCCAGGAATCAGTCTGCTGAACCTTCGCTATGGCAAGTATATCCTTTCTTAGATAAGGAGACCAAAACTGCACACAGTACTCCAGGTGTGGTCTCACCAAGGCCCTGTATAACTGTAAAGTAAGACATCCTTGCTCCTGTACTCAAATCCCCTGCAATGAAGGCCAACATACCATTTGCCTTCTTAACTGCTTGCTGCACCTGCATGTTTGCTTTCAGTGACTGGTGTACAAGGACACCCAGGTCCCTTTGTACATCAACATTTCCCAATCTATCACCATTTAAATAATACTCTGCCTTTCTGTTTTTTCGACCAAAGTGGATAACTTCACATTTATCCACATTATACTGCATCTGCCATGTATTTGCCCACTCACTCAACAGGCTCGATTTTGCCACTGGGGCGTGTCAGGTGGTTTTCGTGTCAGTACCCCGATTCCGATGTGAAGTGGGAAAAACGTGCAATTTTGCCCCAGTTAGGCACTTGATTTCCAGTGTGTGGAAACCCCTGGCCCAATGAGTCCTTTCATACAGAAAGTCACCTCCAATGACATCATCAATGCTGCTGGATTTAAGGCCTGCAAGCAGCCTTCCTTCTTTTTGAGACTTTAATCTTTATGCCCATTGATGTGGTCGCTTCATTTAGCAACTATGTCCACCAGTAGGCCAAAGTGTGCTCCAAGGTTCGATGAGGCCCCCCTCCAAGCTCTGGTGGAGGGAACAAGATCAAATAAGGAGGTGCTCTTCACTTCCTCAGAGAGGAAAAAGCCTCCCAAGCAGACTAAAGCTGTGTGGCTGCAAGTGGCCCAGGAGGTCAACTCAATCTCTATGTGCCGCAGAACCTGGCTGCAGTGCAGGAAGAGCTTTCATGACCTTCTCTGCACAGGAAAAGTGAGTATGACTTTCCCATCACCCTGAATCTGATCCCCATCGCCTCTCCTCACCAGCACTCTGCTTTGCCAACCTCTTCCTCCACATCCCACTTGACACTTACATCCCTGCACCCTTACTCATTGCCTCTCTATGGTCACATTCACTTAACTATTCGACCATGCAGCCCTCACACTCCCTATCACTGTGATGCAATGACAACAACTTACAACACACAGGGAGGGCCCTTTGTCTCCTTCTAAGCATCTATGCTATGGATTATCTACATTCACTCCTTCATTCTCACTCAAACTCTACTTTTGTCCCTCATAGCAGGAAAAGAGAGCCAACAATTAGAGGGAAAGAGCGAGGACAGGAGGAGGGCCACCCTCAGTAGCCCAGCTCACCACCTCGGAGGAGGCGGCCCTGGAAATTGCAGGTGTCGAGGAAGATTCGCAAGTGGGGGACGGACAGACGGGCGCATCACAGCAAGCTGGTGACAGAATAGTTTGGCATCTCACTCATTGACATTGCATGAGTGACTGATAATGATTCTGATGCTTTAACAGATTGACTTACGATCATCTGCACAATTTAATGTGCATGTAACCTTGGCCTCACATCTCTAACTCTTTCCTTTACACCCCCACAGGAACATCGACAACCCCCGTCCCCACTGTCCAGGAGGAACAGCCTGAGCCTCAAGACTCCTCATGGAAGCTGCAACCTCTGAGGGTGCAGCATCAGCAGAATTCAGCGCACCCAGCACCAGCGCCTCGGTGGGACCTGTAAAGTCTGTAGGTATTATGGCGAATTAATACACAGACTACAAGAGTAACTTTAACAGGACTTTACTATTCGAAGGTCAGGGCGAATCTGCCCAATAAATCCTGACACAGCACTTATATACCGGTGTGGTCACCGTCGGTATTACAGTATACAGCAGCCAAGATAAAGTAGTGCCACACCTAAAATAGTTCTCTTAAAGGTGAACGGTTACATACAATAGTTCTCTTAAAGGTAGAACAGTTACATACACTACAATCCTCCCTTTTTAGCTTACAACATACTTATTCCCCATTAAACATAACATCATAACATATATCCAACTTCATGTTAAAACAGTTCACAGATGTAGTCTCTGCGGAAACAGTTCACAGATTCAGTCTCTGCGGGAAACAGTTCATAGATTCAGTCTCTGCGGAAAACAGTTCACAGATTCAATCTCGGTGGATGCGCCTTCCGTGCTTCTTGACTCGGTCCTGACAACACCTCAGTGGTGTAGCAGTTCCCTGTGGTGTAGTCGGTTCACGTTGCTGGAGTGACTCATCCAATAGTCCTTCACTGGACTTAACAGCTTGAACTTCCGTCCTTCTGAACCAGCATTGTTGGCTTGTAAAAACTTGAGTACCTTGGGAAGTTTTTCTACTTCCAAACTGATTTGGCTCCGTTCGAAGGGACCCCGTGCGTGATCTAGTAGTGATGATGATGGTCCAGATGATCATCATCTTCTGCTTCGTCTTTTCCTTTTCTGCTTCTTGGAGACTCTCTGGGCTCCACTGTCAGCTGCCAGCTGCATGCACAGTTCCTCCTTCTCGTCCTCCTTTTTCCGTAGTAGCGCCACCATCTCCCGATGTTCCTTAGACTTTTTGTGATTCTTCAAGGTTTCTGCACTTTGGGAGTTTTCATCACAAGCTGGGCAGAACAGGTCATCGTAATATTCGATGTCATCCAACAGGTCATGGTAATATTCAGTGTCATCTTGAGCTAGGCCAGTGAGAGGGTCTTCTATTTCCTCCATACCCAGCTGGACATTAGCCAGCTTTTGTTCCAAATCCAGACATCTTTCCTGAAGAGACTTCTTCAGGCGTTCAGCTTCATCCAGCTTTTTCTGGGCTTCCTGCAAGTCTTTTACTAATGACGTCATTTGTGATTTCAATACTTCAACTTCATTCGGAGATTGGTTGATCGGACTATTCAATCCCTCTACTGCAGCAGCTGTTTCAACCTTCTGTTGTTCAACATTGACGTGAGTCAGCGTACTTTTGGCATCCAAGGGTTGCTCTGCTGCCATCTTCTCAGTCTGTGTTGCAACCTCAGCTATTTCAATAACTTTTGGGAGCTCCAAACCCCTCTCCTTTGAAGATTTAAACTCCTGTTCAATTTGTTCCCATTTCAGAGTCTTGTCCTTCAGCATATGAAGGAGTTGGCTGACCGTTAACTCCAAACCCCTCTCCTTTGAAGATTTAAACTCATGTTCAATTTGTTCCCATTTCAGAGTCTTGTCCTTCAGCATATGAAAGAGTTGGCTGACCGTTAACTCTTCTGACCTCATACATTTCCCAGTAGCTGCAGGGCTGTTTATAACCTTGCCCTGGGGCTCCTTTGCTGTTTCTACTTCGCCATCATCCGCAGCCTCCACCATTCGAATTTCCCCACTTGAATCGTCCGGTGATGCTGCACCCAACTTCAGTAGGAGCTCGGAGTTCATGGCGACCAAATCAGTCTTTTCTGCCTGCAATCCGCTAACAAGCGCTTTCAGTTGCTGAACCTCTTGCTCCACCAGATTAAAGCACGCACCTTCTGAAACCGAATCAGCTTTGATTCGTTTGGCCTCCTTGCCCCGACGGTTTGTGTGCTCCTGCTCCTTTTTCTCCATCAGCTGTTTCTGTTGTCTTTCCAGGTTCTCCCACTCTGTGTCACAGAACTTTTTCATTGCTTTCATCTCTTGTTCGAGACGGCAACTCAATTGTTTTAATTGCTGTTGTAATTTGAAATGGAGTTGAGTTCGAACCCGGTGTTCCTCAGAATTGTGCATATCTGTAAACTGGACAGACTCAGAATTCTCTGTCAAACTATGTTGTTGTTGTTCAGTGGAATTCTGTTCTGAAACTTTGTTCTCCTCTGAAGCATAAGCATTTATGCACTCCTTCGTTTTTCCAACCTTAGTCAGCAAGTCCATTTTAAACTTGTCTTTCGCACCTGGGCTGGTCTTATCGTCATCCGTTTCAGAGTCTGAGCTGATTGTCTTCACCGAGTTCTCACTCATTATTGCTTTTAAATAGTGCCATTCCATGTTTATTTCCCAGATCCACTCCCGTCCCAGAAGTGGTGGACCTCCCTCAGGTAGTACATATAAATACATTCCTTGGTGTTCTTTGCCCCTGTCTCTCACCTTGACTTTTATCTTTCCCATGGGGTATACTTTCTGCCCCGTGTATGTCTGCAATACGATCTTGGTATCTCTCAAGGGTATGTGTGAGAATAGCCGGTTGTAATCCCTTCGATTTATGACTGATAGGGCTGATCCTGTGTCCAATTCCATTTTCACTTGGACTCCGGCTATTTTTAGCATGACCCAGATAGTTTGCAGGTCAGCTTCCTTACTCACATTGTGAATTCTCAGACTACCCAGTTCCTGAACGGTTGGGTCTGAATCCGAATTCTGTTCATCTGAACTCTTCTCAGCCACCTTGTGTACCTTATTGTACTTTTCCTGCGGTGACTTTTTTTTGTTGTTGTTGGTCTTCTTTCCTGACCGGCATACCTTAGCTATGTGACCAAGTTTGCCACATTTTCTACATTCCTGGTTTTTAAACCAGCATTGGTTCTGGTCGTGTGTTGTCTTCCCACAACGATAACATTTCGATGTACCCGAAGTAATTTGATCCACACTGAGTACCGCTGCCTTCAGCTGCATTTCCGCTGTGCCTCTCGCTGCGGCTTCGTGCGATGCTGCAATAAGGACAGCCTTATCAAGTGTGAGATCGTTCTCTTCTAGCAGACGCTTTTGTGTTCCTTCCTTCGACAACCCGCACACGAACTTGTCTCTCAATGCCTCTGTCAGATTTTCCCCAAACTGGCAGTATTTCGCTAGTCTACGCAGTTCGACCAAGTATTCCGCGTTGCTTTCCTCTTCCCGTTGCGTTCTCGCATAGAATTTGAATCGTTCCGCCAACATCAGTGGTGTGGGGTTCAAATGATCCTTCAGGACAGCAACAATATTAGCGAAAGTCTGATCCGCCGGTTTAGCTGGTGATAGAAGATGCTTCAATAGCCCGTATGTCTTTGCCCCCATTGCGTTTAATAAGGTGAGAGCTTTATCATCATCTGCTATCTTATTGGCCTCACAATATATCTCGATACGTTCTACGTACGTGGCCCAATCTTCCACCTCGGAATCGAAGTTGTTGATGTTACCATGCTTAGGCATCTTCACTATCTCTCACTATCTTTCTGCGAAACAAACACGAAATTTTTCTTTAACTTTTTTTTTTCAAAATGGCGGTTTCCCGCGCTTGTCTTCTTCCCCCGCCCACTTTCAAAATGGCAGTTTCCCGCTTCTGTCGTCTTCCCCGCCTACTGGCGGCTTCCCGTGTTTCTTCCCCTGGCGGAAGGGGTAAGCTTTTCCCTCGGGCGACGACCGCTGGCTTTCGGGGTTCGCAGCCTGCGCGTCAGCTTCAGTGCATTCCTTGTTCCCTTTTCTCGGCAGGGCAACCGGCGCTGGGTACAACCCATTGACGGCGAACAGTTTCAGCCGCTGGGCTGGATCTCGCTCAGTCTCCCTCGCTCGGGCTCTGTTGTTCCCTTTTCTCGGCAGGGCAACCGGCGCTGGGTACAACCCGTTGACGGCGAACAGTTTCAGCCGCTGGCTGGATCTCGCTCAGTCTCCCTCGCTCGGGCTCTGTCTCTCCCGCTCGCTCGGGCTCTGTCTCTCCCTCAGCGGCTTCCAATCGCGCCTCCCAGCCCTCTCGCAGTCCGGTGCTTTCCTCCCCGGCTGCGGCTGAGTTCTCCGTGATTTATTTATTTTTATATCTTCCCGCGCCTTACGATCCCGGTCGCAGCGCTTCGTGGCCTCGGTCGCTGCCCGGCCTTTGTCACTCCAATCGCGCCTCCCAGCCCTCTCGCAGTCCGGTGCTTTCCTCCCTGGCTGCGGCTGAGTTCACCGCGGTTTATTTATTTTTATATCTTCCCGCGCCTTACGATCCCGGTCGCAGCGCCTCATGGCCTCGGTAGCTGCCCGGCCTTTTTCGCCAGTCGCAGTCTAGCTGTCTCACGACGCCGTTGCGTCTCCCAGCCCGCTTGTACCACGGCTTCCGTGCTCCACGCTGCCCCAGTCTCAGCGCCTCTGGGCCCGACTTCTGTCCGGCTCCTTTCCCCCGACCGTGGTCGAGTTCACCGCCCTTATCCTCCGTTTATTTTTTTATTTTCCCTTTACTCACAGTCACCGTGGCCGACTTGCTTCTCGTGCTGATCGGCTCACTCACCACCGTGGCAGAAGGGACAATCAGTGCCTGTTGCTGATGGAAGGCTTCGTGTCTGAATTCTTCCTTCTTCCTTGCTCTGCAGACTCGAGTTTTCTCTCAGCAGAACGACGAGGGCGGGTGCCTCTTCTCGACGCTCGTTAACTGCTTCGGAAGTATTGTTGCCGCAGGGTAAGATCGAACTTGTTGCCACTGTAAAGTCTGTAGGTATTATGGCGAATTAATACACAGACTACAAGAGTAACTTTAACAGGACTTTACTATTCGAAGGTCAGGGCGAATCTGCCCAATAAATCCTGACACAGCACTTATATACCGGTGTGGTCACCGTCGGTATTACAGTATACAGCAGCCAAGATAAAGTAGTGCCACACCTAAAATAGTTCTCTTAAAGGTGAACGGTTACATACAATAGTTCTCTTAAAGGTAGAACAGTTACATACACTGCAGGACCTTCGCGAGATAGAGTAGTGTTGTTACCTGGTGTATCACAGCTCACAAGTGAACATCAGCAGATGGTGGAGACAGGGACAGCAGTGGAGAATCCTCATCGGAGGGCGCAGGACTCTACCAGCTCGGCTCAGCTGCATGTCGACCCTTTGCCTCCCGGTCCATCCAGAAGGAGAGCGGTGCTGGAACTCCAGGAACAGGTGCAGGAGTCTCTGGCAGGTTTTGTCTCCAGGGTCGCTGTGACTGTGGAGCGAATGGAGGAGTCCATCGCGAACATGAGCAGAGCCTTTGTGGAGGCACTGGTGCATGAACACATCACCACGGAAAGGATGGCAACCTCCGTGGAAAGGATGGCTACTGTAGAGGAGCAGATGGCTACGGCCATGGAGGATATAAGTCACCAGAGTGTTAAAAACATGGTCATTGTTCAGAATAGACTGGCATCTCTTGAGGAGCGATGGACAGCTATTGAGCATAGAAACAAGACCTTCATGGAAGTCCTCTGGAGTAGGACTTCCAGTGCAGAAACGGGTCCTCAAGGCCCCCCTGAAGTGCAGCAAGGTGCGATCAAGCCACTTGCTAGCTCTGAAGTGGGGCTGACACATGAGAGGGATGTTGGTGGCAGACAACAAGGAAGTGGGAGCTCCTCTCCAAGCACTCAATGCCACTGCAAAGCCCTCGGTCAGAGCCCCACCAGAGTCCTCACCCAATTGAGATGGGCGTCTCAGCCCCTGCACAGCTGCAGGAGCAGCAGACTGTTGCCGAGCCCTCATAGGCTCGCAACCCCAGAGGACGCCCGTCAAAGGTGTCGTGACAGAAGCAGCAAGAAAGTGAGTAAGGGGCCTCCACATCTGTTGAAGCCACAGGGGAAGCACCACGCAAGAGCACGCGTAAGAGGAAGATAAAGCACAAGTAGTCACAAGGTTAGTCACTTGGGTGTTCTGTTGTATAGTTTTTTGACAAGCCATACATGTTATGCTAAACAGATTTGATGGCAAACTGTTGAAGTTGTGGCCTGTGTCATCTCGCAAATGGGACGTCCACATTGATGGCTTAGGGCGACTTGCAATTGTCAGTATGGTGGTCAGTGATAGGAATCTGCAGCTTCTTATCCATTGTCGATGCTCTGATAAGAAGGTGCAAGGCAAAAGTGTTTGTGCAGGCTAAGCAAATCTGGCCAACATGAGTGCGTCCCTTGCATCCCGGGCAGCAATGTGGTCGCGCACTGGTGTCTTCTGGCCTGTGCAGCTTCAGGTGGGTGAGCAGCAGCTTGGCACTCCTGTTGTTGCTGCTGCTGTTGTTCATGGTTCTGCTGCTGCCACGGCTGGTCTTCGTCCGAATCTGATGTCCAGGAGGAAAGGAAATAAATGGTTCCCATGCTTCTGGTATATACCTCAGTTGAGGAAGCGCTCAGTCAAGGTCGGGAGAGGGGTTTCCCAGGAGGTCACACTGGAGATGGATGTCAGGCTCCAAACTTCCACAACAATGAGTAGGCCTGCTAAAAGTTCCCTCAGACAATAAAGTTCTTCCATCTGCAAATGATGATTGCTGAACACTCCTTTTTAATGGTGGAGCTGTAGCTGTTAGTAAGCAATCCACTTGTGAAGCTGCCAGGATTAACTGGCGTGTTCCAGGGGAGACTTGCAGGATGGGGGAAAAGTGTTAAAATCAGAAAGGCCTCTCAAAATGGGATTATAGAGGCAATTAACTGGTTGTTTAGGGCCTTAAGGGCCTATCCCGCCTCTTGGAGGCGGGATGGAAACGGGGTCTGAAACCCTGATTCTGGGAAAATTGCTCGGAGGTGGGATCGGAGCCACCTGCCGTTTTTTGCGATTTTAACACCTCACATGCCTCCAATCCCGCCTCCTCGTGCTTGGCAAAATCGAGCCCAATGTGTCTAAATCACCTTGAAACCTCGTTGCATCCTCCTCACAACTCACAATCCCACCTAGTTTCGTGTTGTCAGCAAACTTGGAAATATTACATTTGGTTCCCTCATCCAAATCATTGATATATATTGTGAATAGCTGGGGCCCAAGCACTGATCCCTGCGGTACCCCATTAGTCACCGCCAGCCACCCCGAAAAAGACCCATTTATTCCTACTCTCTGTTTCCTGTCTGTTATCCAATTTTCAATCCATGCCAGTATATTACCCCCAATCCCATGTGCTTTAATTTTGCACACTAACCTCTTAAGTGGGACTTTATCAAAGGCATTCTGAAAATTCAAATACACCACATCCACTAGTTCTCCCTTATCTAATCTACCATTTACATCCTCAAAAAACTCCAGTAGATTTGTCAAACACGATTTCCCTTTCATGAATCCATGTTGACTTTGTCTAATCCCATTGATATTTTCTAAGTATCCTGTCATCGTATCCTTTATACTGTAATAGACTCTAGCATTTTCCCTACTACTGATGTTAGGCTAACCGGTCTGTAGTTCCCTGTTTTCTCTCTCCTTTTTTAAATAATGGGGTTACATTTTCCACCCTCCAATCTGCAGGAACTGTTCCATAATCTACAGAATTTTGGTCAATATAATTGCAGTGGCAGACATTTAAGGGGATATTTCAGAATACACAGAATATATACATTCCAACGAGAAAGAAAAATTTCAAGGGGAGGACCCACCATCCGTGTTTAACTAAAAAAGTTAAAGATAGTATCAAACTTAAAGAAAAACCATATAATTGTGCAAAGATGGGTGGCAGGTCAGAAGACTGGACAGAATATAAAAAACAGCAAAGAATGACTAAAAGATTAATAAGGAGAGAAAAATTAGAGTACAAGAGAAAGCTAGCTAGAAATATAAAAACAGATAGTAAGAGTTTCTATAGATATTTTAAAAAGAAAAGTGTTATCAAAGTGAGCGTTGGTCCTATAGAAAGTGAGTCTGGGGAATTAATAATGGAAAATAAGGAGATGGCAGTTGAATTAAACCGGTATTTTGTATCGGTCTTCACTATAGAGGATGCAAGTAACATCCCAGAAATAGCTGTAAATCAGGAAGTGGAAGGGAGGGAGGAACTCAAGAAAATTACAATCACCAGGGAAGTGGTACTGAGCAAATTGTTGGAGCTGTGGGCTGACAAGTCACCGGGTCCTGATGGACTTCATCTTAGGGTCTTAAAAGAAGTGGCTAGTGAGATAGTTGATGCGTTGGTTTTAATTTTCCAAAATTCCCTAGATTCAGGGAAGGTTCTATTAGATTAGAAAATAGCGAATGCAACTCCTTTATTCAAAAAGGGAGGGAGACAGAAAGCAGGAAACTTCAGGCCAGTTAGCGTAACATCTGTCATAGGGAAGAAGCTATTATTAAAGACGTTATAGCAGGGCACTTAGAAAAGTTCAAGGTAATCAGGCAGAGTCAACATGGTTTTGTGCAAGGGAAATCATGTTTAACCAATTTATTGGAGTTCTTTGAGGAAGTAACATGTGTTGTGGATAAAGGGGAACCGGTGGATGTACTGTACTTAGATTTCCAGAAGCCATTTGATAAGGTGCCACATCAAAGGTTATTGCAGAAAATAAAAGCTCATGGTGTAGGGGGTAACATATTGGCATGGATAGAAGATTGGCTAGCTAACAGGAAACAGAGAGTAGGCATAAATGGGTCATTTTCTGGTTGGCAAGGTGTAATGAGTGGTGTGCCACAGGGATCAATGCTGGGGCCTCAACTTTTTACAATTTATATAAATGACTTGGATGGTTACTAAATTTGCTGATGACACAAAGAGAGGTAGCAAAGTAAATTGTGAAGAGGACATAAGGAGGCTACAAAGGGATATAGATAGGTTAAGTGAGTGGGCAACGATCTGGCAAAAGGAGTATAATGTGGGAAAATGTGAAATTGTCCATTTTGGCAGAAAAAAAGCATATTATCTAAATGGTGAGAGATTGCAGAGCTCTGAGATGCAGTGCCCTAGTACATGAATCGCAAAAGGTTACTATGCAGGTACAGCAAGTAATTAGGAAAGCTAATAGAATGTTATTGTTTATTGCGAGGGGAATTGAATACAAAAGTAGGGAGGTTATGCTTCAGTTTTACAGGACATTGGTGAGACCACATCTGGAGTACTGTGTACAGTATTGGTCTCCTTATTTAAGGAAGGATGTAAATGCATTGGAAGCAGTTCAAAGAAGGTTTACTAGACTAATACCTGGAATGGGCGGGTTGTCTTATAAGGAAAGGTTGGACAGGCTAGGCTTGTATTCACTGGAGTTTAGAAGATTGAAACATATAAGATCCTGAGGGGTCTTGACAGGGTGGATGTGGAGAGGATGTTTCCTCTTGTGGGAGAATCTAGAACTAGAGGTCACTGTTTAAAAACAAGGGATCACAGAGATGAGAATTTTTTTCTCAGAGGGTCGTGAGTCTTTGGCACTCTCTTCCTCAGAGGGTGGTGGAAATAGTCTTTGAATATTTTTAAGTCAGAGGTAGATAGATTCTTGATAAGCAAGGGGGTGAAAGGTTATCGGGTGTAGGCGGGAACGTGGAGTAATCAGATCAGCCATGATCTTACTGAATGGTGGAGCAGGCTCGAAGGGCCGAGTGGCCTACTCCTGCTCCTAATTCGTATGTTCGTATGTCTTTTGCACTCACGTGCTGGGCTCCACCATCATTGAGGATGGGGATATTCATGGAGCCTCCTCCTCCCGTTAGTTGTTTAAGGGTCCACCACCATTCACGACTGGATGTGGCAGGACTGCAGAGCTTTGATCTGATGCATTGATTGTGGGATCGCTCAGCCCTGTCTACTCTTTTTATTGGGTGCTTAAACAAATTGTCTGTAAATTAATAAAACTTTAAATAAACCATAACAAATTAAATTAGAATTTGGTTGTCCGGGTTGATGATGCACTCCAGCCCCCCCGGTGCCCACCGGTCGTGGAAGTACTCAAGCGTGCCGGCGGACACCGCGTGCTCCATCTCCAGGGCCGCCCGGGTGCGAACATGGCCGTGGAAGAGAGGCAGGAGCCCGCCCTGTCTATAGCATGCTGCTTCTGCTTTTTAGCATGCATGTAGTCCTGTGTTGCCGCTTCCCCAGGTTGGCACCTCATTTTTAGGTACACCTGGTGCTGCTCCCGGCATGCTCTTCTACACTCCTTATTTAACCAGGGTTGGTCCCCTGGCTTGATGGTAATGGTAGAGTGAGGGTTATGCCGGGCCATGAGGTTCCAGATTGCGGTGGAATACAATTCTGCTACTGCTCATGGCCCACAGCGCCTCATGCATGCCCAGTTTTGAGCTGCTAGATCTGATCTGAATCTATCCCATTTAGCACGGTGGTAGTGCCACACAACACGATGGAGGGTGTCCTCAGTGTGAAGACGGGACTTTGTCTCCACAATGACTGTGCGGTGGTCACTGCTACCAATACTGTCATGGACAAATGCATCTGCGACAGGTAGATTGGTGAGGACGAGGTCAAGTAGGTTTTTCCCCTCGTGTTGGTTCTCTCACCACCTATTGCAGGCCCAGACTGGCAGCTATGTCCTTCAGGGCTCGGTCAGTAGTGTTGCTACCGAGCCACTCTTGGTGATGGACATTGAAGTCCCCCACCCAGAGTACACTCTGTGCCCTTGCTACTCTCAGTGCCTCTTCCAAGTGGTGTTCAACATGGAGAAGTACTGATTCATCAGCTGAGAGAGGGCAGTAGGTGGTAATCAGCAGGAGGTTTCCTTGCCCATGCTTGACCTGAAGCCATGAGACTTCATGGGGTCCGGAGTCAACTTTGAGGACTCCCAGGGCCACTCCTTCCCGACTGTATACCACTGTGCTGCCACACCTGGTGGGTCAGGTTGTGCTATCAGGTGGAAGTGGAAAGGTTCAGTGAGCGCAGGCAATGATGCTGGAATGTGAGAGCCAGTGGCGGTGCATCGACTGTTGCCGCCCTATGACTTGCGTTTCGTTGTCAATCCGGAAACCAGCAGCAGAGGGGAGGCGGGCTGTGTTGGGCTGGCGTCACTGCAAGCTGGCGGCCATTTTCTTGGACAGAGAGCCGAAGCCGGAGGGAGGATCGGGATCGGGCTCCCAACGGCAGCTCGCCGCTCCGGGTGAACATTGACGCTTTCACTTAGCCTCTCCGCCGCCGGTTGAAAAAAAAATCGATATATTTAAAAAGGAGGAGGGGGGGAGGGGAACTTGTTCCTTTCTAAGTTTGCGCGACCCGGTCTCGGTCCTCCAGCAGCGATAGGGGAAAGCGAGCCGGCAGCAGAGCGATGGATGAGAAGGCGTTCACCAAGGAGCTGGACCAGTGGATCGAGCAGCTAAACGACTGCAAGCAGCTGACGGAGAGCCAAGTGAAGACGCTATGCGAGAAGGTGAGGCAGCGGCCCGCAGCGGAGATTTACTTTCTATCTCAGCACGGACCTTCTGACGGTGGCTCGATGACCGCCCCCCCCGGCCGCCGGGCGGCCTAGTACCAGAGCCCGGGCCTCGCTCGGAAATGTCGGCCGAGTCTGATTGAAGCTAAAGCGGCTTTCTGGTGGATTCCTCCTCCCCCTCCTTCCCAACCCCTCCTAAACGAGGGTTGTAAACGCTGCCATCGATCCACCGAAAGATTGAGAGATTTTCTATTTTCCGCGGCTTCCAGATCGGGAGCCGGCATTTGTTTGATTGCATAAATTAAACCTTTCAGGAGCGCACCTAAAATGGCGCCTTCCGGGGCTGCGCTTGTAGTGGCTGGAAGCGACCGCACTGAGCAAATACATTGGTGTCTGAAATAAAAGCTTCAGATAGATCTCATTCTTTCTCACCACCCCACCCAAAAAATAATAACCATTCACCGCATTTAATATCCCACTATATATATTTGCATTTTGTACATAATACATCATGACATTTTGGGATGGATGTTTAATATTCTTGATTTTAACTTTGTTCTGTGTGATCCTGAAAATTGTATTCTAGGGACTGCTTGTAAATTGGACATCAATGTCTGTTGCTCACTCGCTAGTTAATCTTGATGCTTTTTTTGTATATGTCTGATATGAAAAGTGTATGATTACTTGAATACGTAAGGGGAGGGAGGAGGAAGAAGCGAAGGGGTGCTGAATAAATCATATTGTCTAACCCAACATGATCAGATATTGCAGAGAGCATCTTAAATAGGTTACATTGCTGAAAGGAGAAATGGGCCTTTTGTCTTATAAATTACTTGTAGGGTGTCCCCTTTTAAAAATATTAATGTCGATATGTTAATACCAGATGTAGTATAAAAAGAAAATACAGCAGATGTAGTATGTTTGTCCTGAAATATTTAGGTTATTTTGTTCTGACTTAACGTTTTTTTTGTTAACTGTTCTCATACCACACTTTTGGTTCTTCACTAAAATTTTATGTATGCAAATTCATAACTTGTGTGTAGATAATATATTTGGCACTGAATGCTGTCCATTAACTTAGCAAAGGGTGCATCATAACCTTTTGAAATTACGTAATTAAACAGTGCTTAGTTTACAGGAGGGTGTGTTTTAAAAACAAGTTGACGTCATTGAAGAATGGAATGCACATGCTTGCATTTTCGGTGCATTGTCCTGTTTCCTGAGTACAGTAATTGAAAACTTTACCATTAAGGCCAGCTTTTTTGACTTGCCACATTTTAGCAATATGCATCATACTGTGGTTTTTTTTAATAGTTCTTTTATAAATAAGATGGCAGGTATTTCCTAACATTTGACCTGAAAATAATACCAAATACATTTTTTGGCACTAACCCCCATTTCTATTGGATTCTAAATTCAGAATGTTATAGGCAGCCTCAAGAATGCAGATATTGTACACATGTAACTGGTCATTGTGTATTCTCAAGTTTTTGTTCAAACAGTTAAAAATATTGCAGCTTTTTGTGTAACTTAAATTGGTTGATTATTCCTTGTGATGTGGTTTTATCATTTTGATGCCTTTTGAAGTACGATTTTTCTATGTGCACATGTAACTGGCATTGTTATCAAAAGATGTGACAGAATTATGGCCTATTTAGTGTTTTTGACAATCTGAGTGGTTTGACCATTTAGTGTCAGTTACAGTATTTAACCTGGAAGTATTTTTTGTAGCTTTTTTTGGTTGGGGTGCAATTAATATTGTGGCAAAATGTATCAGTGAGTAGATGAACTGGTAGAACATTTTGTTGCCAATTATGCCGACTGTGAATTTCCTCAGTGATTACAATGGTGACATTTCTTCATGTTACTGCTGTTCGGCCAAGACTATCCCAGGGCTAACTAAATGCTAGTTTGCTGAGGAAGGCAGCACATTTAGTTAGCAATGGACTGGAAATAGTACATTCAGACATCCTTATGCTCAGGAAGCTTAATATGTGTTGTCATATATACTTATATATATGTGTGCACTGAGCATTCAATCTGAAGCAAGTTGATGAATATAGAGTGGAATCATTAGCAAAAGAGTGTATAGGTTGGATGGATTAGAGGAGATTAGTAATGTGATGATTTCGCATGGGGAAACTTTGAAAGGGACTTGGAGTAAAAGGCACTCCAGTTTAAGTGTACTTTTTTTTTAAAAAGCAAATACAATGCTTGGATGTTTGGCAAAACAGTAGAATATTGAGTCTATAGAAGCTTGTGTTTTTATAATGCAGTGTGAAGAAACCAACGGCTTTATAAACAAGACCCTAATTAAGGAAGACCGTATCAAAATGTATTGCATGGTATAAGTAAGGTAAATGCAGATTATCGCTTCAAAATAATCTAGAGGAGTAGAATTTAGTGCCATAAATGATCATTAAGTGAAGAGTGCAGTTAATATTGATACTGTTTAGGGAAGAATGTTATTCCAAGAGTGCTAAATGTTTAGACAAATCTGCTGGTTAAGGTAGAAAAGCGGAAACATTGTGGGTGTTTAAAATATCATGGGAGAATTGGGATATTAGATGGATGAGTTTTGATAGTTGGATTAAGTCATCAAACATTAATTTGGAGATTTAAAAGTGGGGAAAACCTCCAGAAATCTGAAAGTAATGGATATAAATCTCGGTAGTGCCCAACAGCAGACCGTCAAACACTATTAGCTTGCCATACAAACTGGGTTGTATTTTTAAAATTAAAACACTATAAATGATGCTGTCACTCAAACTTGATATTTGACGATTGGCTGTGATTGAGGATCCCTGATTATAATCGCTCAACCTTTGGTGGCCATGCCTTCTGTTACCTAATCCCTAAGCTCTGGAATTCCCTGCCTAAACCTCTCCGCCTCGTTACCTCTCTCCTCCTTAAAACCTACCTCTTTGACCAAGCTTTTGATCGCCTGCCCTAATTTATCCTTCTGAATCGGTGTCAGATTTTTTGTCTTAAAATACCCCTTGGGACGTCTTACTTCGTTAAAGGCACTTTATAAATACAAGTTGTGTATAGTTTTTGTTGGTCAAATTATATTCAAACACAGATTCTATTAATATAGTGAAACCTCCTGCCTTCTACATTGGCTTAAGATTTGAATTGAGCTGGTGTTATCCTTCCTGTAGGAGCGGAAATGTGTGAGCTTCCATTTGGCTAGTAGTGCTTTTACTGATGAGAACTGAATGTGAGAACCTGGCGAGTTCACATTTGCCTTTAGATGATTTTGATCTGTGAGGATGTGATAATTGTTGGAGCTGGGGCTTTTGTTAGTGTAATAGTGTGATGCATCACATCTGTGGTTTAGGACCAATGTTGAAAGGAATTGTGTTGTAAATATGATGTGGTGTGTTCCTTCATTATTTGTCACTAGCAGTATTGGTACACAATAGAAACAGAGATTAAAGTAAATGTTTACTTTTTGATAGAAGGCATTAAACTGTGGAGCATTAAGCGGCATGTCTGGTGAATGGAGAGGGGAGTGAGGAGGAAGAGCCAGGAAGTGCATAATGTTTGTCCCTTATATAAAATTTCTGAGGATGATGCTGAGCAGAGGTCAAGCGGTTTCCACCATATTTCTCACCCTCCAAACTTTAAAGCTAGAAATACAGAGCCTAAAATTCTTGGACAAATGGCCAAACTCAGATTGTTTTAGTGCTAGATTATTTGACATTGGGGAAATTGTTCAAGAAAGGTTGTAAGGACAATCCTAGTAACTACAGGCCGGTCAGTTTAACATCAGTGGTGGGTAAAGTTTTAGAAACAATAATTAAGGAAAAAATTAATGGACACTTGGAGAGGTTTAAGCTAATTAAGGAGAGCCAACATGGATTTGTAAAAGGCAAATCGTGTTTGACTAACCTAATTGAATTTTTTGATGAAGCAACAGGGAGGATTGATGAAGGGAAATGCCATGGATGTTGTCTACATGGATATTCAGAAGGTGTTTGACAAAGTACCACATAGAAGGCTGGTTAACAAAATTGAGGCTCATGGAATAGGTGGGCCAGTGGCAGCTTGGATAAGGAATTGGCTTAAGGACAAAAGAGCGAGTTGTGGTAAATGGCTGTCTTTCAGGCTGGAGGATGGTAGACAGTGGTGTTCCCCAAGGGTCAGTGCTGGGGCCACTGCTTTTTTTGATGTATATAAATGACCTGGATATTGGAATACAAAGTAGAATTTCTAAATTTGCCGATGTCACCAAACTTGGGGGTGTGGCAAACATGAAGGATGATACAAATCGACTGCAACAGGACATAATGGGCAGACAAGTGGCAGATGGAATTTAATACAGAGAAGTGTGAAGTGATGCATTTTGGCAGAAGGAACAGGGAGAGACAATATACACTTAATGGCACAGTTTTAAAGAGCGTGCAGGGACAGAGGGACCTGGGAGTTAATGTACATAGGTCCCTGAAGGTGGCAGGACATATTGAGAGTGGTTAGCAAAGCATATGGGACCTTGGGCTTCATAAATAGAGGTATTGAGTACAAAAGTAAAGAAGTTATGCTGAACAATTATAAAGCGCTGGTTAGACCACAGCTGGAGTATTGCGTCCTGTTCTGGTCACCACACTTTAGGAAGGATGTGAAGGCCCTTGAGAGGGTGTAGAGGAGATTTACCAGAATGGTTCCGGGGATGGGGGATCTTACTACAAGGACAGGTTGGAGAAGCTGGATTTGTTTTCATTAGAGCCAAGGCGGTTGAGGGATGATTTGATAGAAGTGTACAAGATTATGACGGGTTTGGATAGGCTAGATGGGGAAAGGCTGTTCCCACTAGTTGATGGTACAAGGACTAGGGGACACAGATTTAAGGTTTTGGGCAAGAAATACAGGGGGGACGTGAGGAAAAACTTTTTTACGCAGCGAGTGGTGATGACCTGGAATTCGCTGCCGGTGGAAGTGGAGACATTCAATGTTTTCAAGGAGAGACTGGATAGGCACGTGAGGGAAATGAACTTGCAGGGCTACGGGGATAGAGCGGGGGAATGGGACTGACTGGATTGCTCTACAGAGAGCCAGCACTTATCGATGGGCCGAATGGCCTCCTTCTCTGCCGTTATGACTCAGACTCTAAATGGTAGTGTCATGGTTGTGTTACTGAGCTAGTAATCGAGGCCTGGAGTAATCCAAAGAACGCAAGTTCAAATACCATCCTGGAAATTTGAGAATCTGAATTTAAGTTTTTTAAAAGCTGGTATCAATTTATAAAAAGCCATCAGATTGTCTTAAAAACCCAGCTTGTTCACTAATGTTCTTTAGGGAAGGAAATCTGCTGTGCTTGCATGGTCTAGCCTATATTTGACTTCATTCCCACACCAACGTGGTTGACTCCTAACTTTCCTCTGAAGTGGCTTAGCAAGCCACTCAATTGTATCAAATCATTGAAACGGTTCAAAGAAGACAGTCCTCCAACACCACCTCAGGGCAACTAAAGACGGACAATAAATGCCAACAATGCCCACATCCTGAGAATGGACTTTTTTTTTTAAAAAGATAATTTTAGTTTTAGCGTGCTTTCAATGAATTCATTGTTATTATTTCCACAAATGCAAATTAAAGGAGTTTTGGCCTGATGGGCTTAATTTTTTTCCTGCTTTCCCCTTTCCCGCCCCCCCCCCCCCCCCCCAAATCACCTCTATGGGGAGAAATAATATATTTCTGTACAGTTTAAGCCTTTTAAGTGTTGGCTTGGCTCACTTGACGGACAGTGTTATGGGTTCAAGCCCCACTCTGACTTGCATACATAATCAAGGCTTGATGCCTCAGTAAGTGATTGCTGCAGTGTCAGAGGTACCACCTTTTGGATGAGACATTAAGCCGATGTCTTGTCTGTGGGACTGTGAAGTGTGCAAATTGTCCATTGTATTTTCATCTACATTAAACTGAACTTCAATAGGTCATTCATCAGATGCAAATGGCTTTGGGGTGTCCTGCGAGGCTTGATGAGGTGCTATTCATATATTCTCTATCATCCACTGCTAATGAAGGAATAAATGGTTAAATATTTGAATGCATCAATATCAAGTTACCTCAACTCCAAATTAAGTGCTGTGGGGTCAGAGCAAACCTTTAGCTAGCTATATATGCATGACATCAGGGCTGCAGTGGTTAACTGCTTTGGTTGGATGCGAGTGTGATTGATGGGGATTAAACAAGATGAGTGGCTGATAAAATGTTTGATGGGTCTATGCTTCTACCTTTGCTGGGACAGGTTCGTGCTGATGTCATGTATGATCCAAGAAGTCTTCCTAAAATCAGGAGCTTGTATCATAGACACATTTATCAGTGCACTATGCTACCACTTATTTTTGTTATTTGCTGGTTTCTGTTTGAAGACCACATATATTTGAAGTTTTCTAAAGAAATGATCTGATTAAAGTGGATTTTCTTTTCCTATTTAATCTGTTGAGACATTGACTATTTCATCAACTTCAAAGGCATATCTTTGAATCACGAGTTAATTTTAGGGTTTTAATGTCATTTTAAAATCTAACCATAAGATTAATATTTAAACTGAAACAAAAAGCCATATTCATGGCTATATATTAAGCATAAATGAACTGAATTGCTAGATTTTCTCTTGCTTGTCATCTTTCTATCCACTAGTAGATGTTTACTTCGGAAGCAGGAGTCACAATGTTGCCTTTGTTTTGATTGGAGGAAAAGAAGAAGGGTGGCATTGAATGTGGCTTGGCTGGTGTAAGGGATCGCTTTTTGTTAGGGAACAGCTGTCATCCACAGTTTGATAGGATACCCGTTCAAACTCTGGGTCAGTGCTAATTTCTAAGCAGTAGTATTTTCACACAATATTTTTTTTTTAAGGGAAATAGATATTGCATTTTTACAAATCTACTAATTGAAAACCCTTAAATGCTCCCACTTCTCTTGGGATTTGCTGTATTAAGCACTTTACTTGTATGGCAGTCATGTTTGGAAAAACAGGATTTAGTAATGTTGCTGACTGAGGGGGAAAAAAACGAGAAACATAGGAAAAGGAGTAGACTATTCAGCCCCATGAGCCTGTTCCACTATTCTATTAGATCATGGCTGATCTGTACCTCAATTCTATTGGCTTGGCTTTTCTCCATGTCCCTTGATCGCTTTCTCTAACAAAAATCTGTCTCGATCTTTAACATTTCAATTGATTCCGCATGCACAGCATTTTGGGGCGAGCTTTTGTGTGACAAATGTTTCCTGATTTCACTCCTAACTGTACTAGCTTTAATTTTGAGATTATGCTCCCTTATTTTGGAATATAGAAACCCAGTAGGCCTATTTGGAAACCTGAAAACTGGTTTGCAAACTGAGCCTTTAGGCTTTTTATGAATTTGAATTTACAGTGGCAGCTGGTTAGTATCATTGTCACAGTTGCGCAGTGTTCTGTGTACAGATTTGACCTAATACAGTTCCTCTTTAAACAGACCTCTTGACCAATCAAGCTATCCAGTCAGTAGCAAACAGTATGACACTAAATACAAGGACTTTCTGCACATGTACACAGAAATTATTTGACCAGTGGTTAAACGCTGCAAATGTTAAGATTTTGAGTGGTATGGGAAAATCATATCACATGTGTTTTAAACAAAATTTGAGATTATTTTGATCTGGCCTTTCTAAATCTGTTCATTGATTAGGTGTAGTGGTTGATACTGGATTAGTGAAAACCCAACAGCTGTACTTGGTCTGACCTACATGTGACTTCAGTTCAGACTATGTGGTTGACTACTAATGCCCGTGTTTGCGTGGGTTTCCTCCGGGTGCTCCGGTTTCCTCCCACAGTCCAAAGATGTGCAGGTTAGGTTGATTGGCTATGATAAATTGACCCTTAGTGTTGGGATTAAATACGTGGGGTTACGGGGATAGGGTGGGATATGTGTTGGTGTAGGGGTTACGGGGATCGGGTGGGATATGTGTCAGTGCAGGCTCGATGGGCCGAAATGGCCTCTATCTGCATTGTGGGGTTTCTGTGATTTCTGTGATAATGCCCTCCATAGTGGCATAGCAAGGTACTTGTATAAGGTTGGCAATAAATATGAACTTACCAGTGTTGCCTACATTCTGAGTGTTTTTTAAAAATCGGTTGAACTTTGGGCTGCATTGAATGATTGGCTAAAATACCCATTTCCCAGTAATCACTTCTTGTAGCTTTGCCATTTAGCTTCCCAGTTATATAATCATTTTAACTTGGCATGACTGATTCTGATCAACTGCGGGAGAGAACAAGCAAATGGCAAGTTTGGGGGCTAGATAATTCATTGCCATAATTGGTCTTTTGTTGAAACTAAGAATACAAATGCACTTGTGCTGTAACTGATTGGAGTTTTAAAAAAAAAACTTGAGTTCTCAAAAAAAAATGCCAAGAGCTCCATCTTGGCATGATTGAAAAGGGTTCAAAGATTGATGAGGGTTTTTCAAACCTGACTGCCATGATCCCAGGACTGTCCAAGTGTTTTTGTCTTAATAGGCCACTTATTGGCATGCTATGGAGCCCATGTGCCATATATACATTTTAAATCATGTTTTGATTAATTTGCATATATCTTAACATAAAAATTTAGTTCTTCTAATTTAGGATTTATTTACCCACTGATGAGGGAGCAGCCCTTTCCAACCCTGTGGGCCTGTGAAATTTTGAACAGGATAAGTATAAGCACAAATAGAAATAAAAAGACTATGGTGGGGACACCTATGTCGTAACCATGCCAGAACACTCAACATTTTGACTGAGGGGCTAAATTCTGTCCCATTACATGGCTCTTGAAAATTTAGAGGTAAAGAAATTCCTGATAGTTTAGGATCACTCTGAAAATTACATGCTAAATAAACATACAGTAGTGGGTTTTTTGATTTTGAACCAACTAATTATCCCAATGCTATAAATTCATAATGTTTAAAAAGAAATTGTAAAATATTGAATAATTATGTGACCATGACACTTGACTTTTAAGTTAGCCAAAAAACAATTTGGCAAATTAGACCATTTTGTTCTGGGCAATTTACATTTAAAGTTTTTTCTTGAGACACCTATGCCAAATGCGGTGGGACTAATCTGGTTTATCCTTTTATTTAGAAAGGTACTACAGTACATTTCATTTCGTGACTCCGCTGAAGACTGGCAAAACTAGCCTGGCTAGTGTAGGTGAATTAAAGTAATTGAATAGCATTTTCCAACTTTTTGTTTGGGTGTGTAGTGTTTCTGGATCTATCAGACTGCTAGCTGGTCACACAGATTCTGCTATCTATTGCAGATGTCATTGGGTGTTCTTGAAAATGTGCATTGCTGTTTGTTTACAGATGGATGCTGTGCTTCAGTTGATTTTATAGCCCCATTGACTGGTTATGGGCTTGCATTTTTAACCATACTATCGGTGGAGGATCCTTGCAATCCTGTTTAACATTTTGTCCTGTGTGTTACATAGAAATCACAACACGAAAACAGGCTTTTCGGTCCCAAAGTCTATCTTGGTGTTTATCCTTAACCTGAGCAGTAGTCCTAATCCCATGTGCCCGCTCAGTTCCCTTTATTTCCATCTTCCTCAGCCACTTATCTAACCTATTCTTAAATGGTGACATGGTCTCTTGGTCACTAACTCTGGTAGTGCATTCGGGAGCCTTGCATCCCTTTCTGTCCTGCTTTCTATCTTCAATCTTTCACATTTAATCTTGTGTCTACATCCTCATGTTCTACACCCATCAACCACTGGAAACCATGTACTGCTATCTATTCCGTCAGTCTTTTATTATTTTAAGCCACTCTATCAAATCCCCCCCCCCCCCCCAATAATCTCCTGTTGTAACAGAAACAGTTCCTCTTTTCCAAGTCTTTGTATTTCTATTTCCTCATACCAGGCAACATCCTAGTGAATCTGCATTGTACCCTTTTTATTAGCTCACCGTCCTTCCTGTAAGGTGGTGTCCAAAACTACACTCCATACCCCAACTGTGGTCGTACTAAAGTTTTATATAGTCTCTCTTACAATCTCGGCTTTTATATTTTAGACCCCTTGTGATAAAACAGTATTACATTAGCTTATTTAGGGCCATATCCACTTGAGGTGTTGCTTTTAATTTCTTGTGCACCTGGACCCCATCTCCCCTCAAATCTCTCTACTATTTCTCATCATCTAGCCATTCCCCATTCAAAGTATAATTACTACTTTTATTTGCTTACCCAAATGTAGCACTTCACGCTAACTGGCATTGTATTCCGTCTGCCACTTTTTTGCCCATTTCACCATCATAGCGATATCCCCTTGTAGTTTGCTTTTGTCCTCAGACTTGTTTAGTATGCCTCCTAATTTACTATTACCTGCAAACAGCAATGTGATAATGACCAGATAATCTCTCTTTTTGTGATGTTGATTTGAGGGATAAATATTGTCCAGGACACTGGGGATAACTCCCCTGCTCTTCTTTGAAATAGTGCCATGGGATCTTTTACATCCACTTGAGAGAGCAGACAGGGCCTCGGTTTAACATCTCATCCGAAAGACGGCACCTCTGACAGTGCAGCACTCCCTCGGCACTGCACTGGAGTGTCAGTCTAGGTAGCCTCTAGTGCGGGACTTGAACCCACAACCTTCTGACTTAGAGGTGAGAGTGCTACCAACTGAGCCATGGCTGACACATTATTAAATACATTAATACTGACCATTCATAAAACATTTCTTTCATCTATACTCTTACCACCTGAATAGGTTATTGTACAATGTCTATTTCTGTGGATTGTGTTTTAAGGTATATTCATGCATGTTGGGTTAGACTAAGCTCATTGAACTATCAAATATTTGAAGATCATGAACATTTTTAGGTTTGCTTCAGTGCATTTCATCTAGTGATGAAAAAATATGTTGACTTTTTAATTCTGGGATTTTTTTTCTTACTGTTGAGAATAAGAACTTCAAAATATAATGTATTGCTGTGTTAAATATTTTTAACCTTGAAATTAATATTGGTCATGTAGTCGTCTAACTGATTTTTTATCTTCTTGGAAATGCTGAATATTGATGTTAAAATCAGCATCTACATTGCCCTATTTGGTTGTGCCAATATCTTTCGAGCTAATTTCTTCAATCTTGTTTTTTGTTTAGGCTAAAGAAATCTTGACAAAGGAATCAAACGTGCAGGAGGTGCGATGTCCTGTCACAGTCTGTGGGGATGTCCATGGGCAATTCCATGACCTCATGGAACTTTTTAGAATTGGAGGCAAATCACCAGACACAAATTATCTTTTTATGGGAGATTATGTTGACCGAGGTTATTATTCAGTTGAAACAGTTGCACTCCTTGTAGCTCTTAAGGTATCGATATTCTTCTTACTGTGTAGTATTAAAGTTGTAATATTTTCTAGTAAATTCTATGAAGTCTGCTTTTCTGTAAGGTATAGCAGATTTGGTCCTGTAAATTTTGTAATTCTGAATATGACCTTGAAATGTACAATATTTTAGATAATGGTTTGTGATTTCCATTTTTAAACAGCTACATCATAAGCTTAGCATTTGTAGAACACTGCTGTAATATTATCTTGCATTGAGATTGTGAAGTAGAGTCCTGGGGTATGTAGTGATGCAGGCAAGCTTCTATGTTCTCATTTCAGTATGGTGGGGAGGAGTAGCGTATTACGTAGTATTTACAGCACAAACACGCCATTTGATCCAACAGGTCCATGCCGGGTTTATGCTCTACACTAGCCTAATATATATCAGATGTTTTAATGTGGCTATACATTGGCACTCCACTGCATTGTGCCATAGTGGTTTAACTCTGGGATCTGGAATTCTTCACATAGTGATTCAACTAGTCTCTTAGCAGCTGCCTCATTTGACATTGTTTAAGGGCAGATTGTCTACCTAACCTACCAGTTGGGAAACTTTAAAGCTTTTTAAAAAAAATCAAGATAGGTAGATTCCCATGTCTGTGTAGCTTAAAAGCTGTATATGATACTTATGCTGTCTGCCACCAAAGTGAAACTACTGCTTTCTAATCTCAGCTACCTTGAGAAATATCACTAAATATAGCAGTGTTTCTGCAGATAATGGTTAAAACTACATCAAAAGTAATTTTCTAGGGCTGAATCTAATGTACAGGTCAGGTCTTGGGTGGGATCTAGCAATTTAGGATGGCTAAATTCTGATAGCATTGGTTTCTTGGGGAATTAACTCTGCTTAATTTGTGTAGGTTTGGGGGAAAAACTGCATTTTTACTGTATGAAAATAATCTTGGAACTCTGCGCCTAGGAACCCAGCATTTACTTATTTTTATGAAACCATGAGAAATTAAAGCACTCCTTTTTACTGTGAAAGATGAGACATTGATGTATGTGGCTTCACTAATGTAACGGTGATTTTGTTTCAGGTACGTTATCGTGAACGTATCACAATACTTAGAGGGAATCATGAAAGTAGACAAATTACACAAGTATATGGCTTCTACGATGAATGTTTAAGGAAATACGGAAATGCCAATGTGTGGAAATATTTTACAGATCTCTTTGATTATCTTCCGCTCACTGCCTTGGTCGATGGCCAGGTGAATAGCTTTTCAATATGTGTATATAACCCAGGTCTAGACACTAAAGTCTATTTGTGTAATAGTGGTGTTTTATAGGGCCTATGTAAGTGACTTAAAATTGGTGATTAAATAACCACACAAGTGACTGAAAAATCGAATTAGATTACCAAATAAGCTTGTACCGTGATTCATAAATGTCAGCGTTGCATGTTTATTTACAGTATTGTATACCAAAAGATTGCTTGCAACAATGCATGGGTTCCACCCTTCTCTCCTGTTCACAGGATGTAAAAATCTGTTGCCATGACTTTGAAAGTATGCAAAGTTATTTTTATTATATATATATATTATATCTCTGTTAATTTCTGAAAGCTGAATTAAAGTAAACCTTCAGGCTAGCTCATACCTTTTTTTTTTTTAATTGTTGCTTCTGTTTTTTTCCCTTAGATTTTCTGTCTCCATGGAGGCCTTTCTCCTTCTATAGATACACTGGATCACATCCGAGCACTTGATCGTCTTCAGGAGGTTCCACATGAGGTATGCTTTCAGAATTGTCAGCAGTATTTACTGCCTGGATATTTAATGAAAATTTTGGTCCTCACTTTTTCCTCTTGTGTTTTCAGGGTCCAATGTGTGACTTGCTGTGGTCAGATCCGGATGACCGTGGTGGTTGGGGTATTTCTCCTAGGGGTGCTGGTTACACCTTTGGTCAGGATATTTCTGAGACTTTTAATCATGCCAATGGCCTTACATTGGTCTCACGAGCTCACCAGCTGGTAATGGAGGTAAAAGACACATTTTAATATTTTACACATGTACCTAGCATAAGCTCTTGTATTAGTGAAAGACAAAGAACATTACGCGGTATGCTTACAATTTGCAAATCCAAATGTATATGGCCATTGGCTATATAAAGCAGTTTCCAAAAAGCCAGGAATGTATAATGCATGTCGCATAAAACCTGGCGAGTGAGTGCTATGTTCAGTGCCACGTGTCTCATGAGCAATCATTGGCTCTGTCGGCTTCTATCTTTTGAATCTATTTTATCAAAACCGTTACTTTGCAAGTTTCTTTTAGAATTCCTTTAAAATTACAGTATCAGAACTGCAAGATGCTGTGCCATCTTGTTGGGGGAAGAGAATGGGTTGTGTTTTTGCATCAGTGACCCTTACAGAGCTCCTAAGAAAGTTAAATATGACCCCACAACCACTAACACATGAAAATGACAGGCAGGAAAAGACCAGCTGGTCCATCAAGCCTGCCCCACTCATAGTAGCATCATGATTGGACACTTCCTAACCCCCCACCAGATTCAGCTCCCTCTTTAAGGCATGCAGAGAGTCAGCATACACTGCACCAGCTGACACTGCATTCTAGAGGCTCACTACTCTGGGAAAACAAGAACCGTCTAACATCCAGTCTATTCCTACTTTTATGTAGTCCTCCCCAATCTGTCAAAAGATACGCTGTCCAGCCCTTTAATTATTTTACAAATCTCTAGCCGGTCGCCTCTAAGTCTACGCTGTTCTAGAATAAATAGAACCTGCTCTTTAAAGTTATCCGAGTAACTAAGGTTCTTTAAGCTATGAATCATTCTTGTACCTCTCCTCTGAACCTTTTCCAAGGCCACTGTATCACCCGCCATGTGAGTGGACCAGAACTGGGTGTAGTACTCCAGATGCGGTCTAACCAGTGACTTGTATAATGACCGAATGGTGTCCTTTTGATTTGAACTGAATGGTTCTATTAATACAACCCACTACCCTGTTCACTTTAGCTACAGCTTCTCCACATTGTTTGTGAATCTTCATGATCTGTGTAATTTCAAAATAATTCTGTTCTGTTATTCACCTTATAAAGGCTATGTTCAGCTCACAGTCCATTCCAGGCTGCCTACTGTCAAAGCACATTGATAGCAATTCACTGCAACACCAAGTGGTAGCACACTGATTTTGTGTCTGCAGATGTTTCCACAATGTGGATTTTCAACTTCAGCCCAAGTCATTGGCAGGGGAGATCCGAGGGCGTTTTCCTTACTAATGAGGGAGAAATCTTACGTGGTGGCATTAATATGCCTCCTTGGTATTTGGGAGTCTGTTGCTTGCTTGTTGGTCATGGAATGGGTTGGGAAGAATTTAAATTGAGATGGGGAAGAACAGAAGAAAAATGATGAGAATTGAGATTAAAAATTGGCAACCTTGACAATCTCTCCAGAACGAGGAGTAGCATTTCCTCCATGTCTAAACACCTTAACTTATTGTCTGATTTACTGTTTATTGATCCATGCTGTGCTGGGATAACTTTTCTCCTTGTGCAAAAATGCATTTTATTCTTCTGTCCCAATTGAGGTGGAAGGCGTCGGTCTGGAAACTGCACGCGAAAACCTGAGGCTTACCACGTTGGTTGCAGCTTGGAGTAGGCAGTACCCCTAGAATCTCTGCCGAATCAGTTTTGCTGCAGAATATTTGTATTAATAATGGAATTTCTGTTAATAGGGTTACAACTGGTGCCACGATCGCAATGTAGTAACCATATTCAGTGCTCCAAACTACTGCTATCGTTGTGGCAATCAAGCTGCAATAATGGAACTTGACGACACTCTAAAATACTCTTTGTAAGTACTTGATGGAAAAAGATTAAATGCTGTATATAGACTCTAGTAATCAGTAAAATTATTTTTTTGTTTTTTAAGTACTTCTATTAAACAGTAAGCTCTGGTATCATTGGGTAAGAGGATTAATGGGCCCTGGGTGAGAGCTGAACAAACATACCATTTTGAAATGAGAAAATTGCTGACCTGCTTAACCCAAAGCACATCAGCGATCTTCCAGTGTTAATTCAGCCCCATAACCTTCCCGATGAGTTCCCCAAATCATTTTAGCTCTTTGGTTCAGTGGTTAACTTGAAATTTGTTATGAGACAATTTTTTAAATGGTAGGCAGTGGGCAGATATGTGATTTTTACAGTATGAAATATTTCAGTTTATCTTTTCCTGTGAGTTGTGACTCCATACCCATGTTCCTCATTCGCCCACCGGTTGATAAAGCCTTTTACTATTTACCCACGGTAAAAGTAAAGACTTCAGCTTTGACTCATCCCTTTACTGGCTGCTCCTCTCTCGACACCGCTCCCACTAGCCATATTGATGCTGTAGCTTCACGACCGCCCAGTCCCTAGTTTCCCTTCCTTCCCGAGCCCCAATCTCCCGACTTAAATGGGATATTTTCTCGGGACTTAGACCAGTGGTGCTTTTAACTTAATCATCTGCATGACTAGAAGTTGCTTGTGTTGGTTTTAACAGTACGTCTATTTAGCTCTTGCTTTTGGGATGGAAGGGATAAGGCAATTTTGTTTTCTATGTTTGCTTGTTTCCCCACCTAATCTCAAATGTCATAATGCCATGTGGCCAGATTTGTGTCCTGTTCTGTGGCCAGTCACAGGCATTTGCATCAGTGTCCTTGTGTAGAATTTATGTAGCAATTGTTTTTAAAGTGTGGTTTCAGGCTATATATTTGAATGATAAAATATTTGTTTTTCCCACTTCAATAGCCTGCAGTTTGATCCAGCGCCTCGCAGAGGTGAACCACATGTTACCCGTCGCACCCCAGACTACTTTCTGTAAAATCTTCTTATGTACAGTATTGCCATGAATTAAAAGTTGGCCTGACAAAATTGGAAGAGCAACAGTAACTTCAAATTACATGAAAGCGTCTCGAACATTCAGAAACCTGCTGTCTTCACGGACCAAAAGACGTGCCATAATAAATACAAGCCTCAGTCTGCAAATATCACATTGTTCTTTTTGAGCACCAATTCATCAATGCATGCTGATGTGTGAAAGTTATGGGTTGAGAACCATGGTTTGAGCCTTAGACCTGTTTGTAGTTACTTTTGCTTTTTCCAGAGAATGCAGAGATAAAGATGTAAACATTAAAACCTGCACCTCGTGATAATTTTTCATTTAGCTATAGCGTTACTAAGCATGAATTGTAGATAAAAAAAAATAGCAGTAAACAATCAATGGAGCTTAAAAGAACATTTGAAAGTACAAAGGCCTCTTTATTTGTGTGAGTACTGAAATCTTGTTTCAGGGAATACTGTTTAATTTAATTTCTGTCTCTACTGTTTTTCCACTTATTTTGTCATAATGTTCATACCTGATTCGTTGTACGGAACAAATCATTCTTTCCTCTTTACAGAATCATGGCAGAGGTCTACCACTTGCTGTTTTTCATAATAAACTTGTGAACTAAGAATTGGAATATTTCAGATTTTAATTGTATTTGGGATGGAAGACATAATGATGCCTTTATGTAAAATGGCTACACTAATACATTTGAGTTTATATAAGTGTATGTGTATTGAAGGCTCCAGGTTAAAATAATAAAGACTGAAATTACTCCTACAGGGTATGTTTGTGCATTTGAGAGCAGACTGATCAGGCCCATTCGCATCTCTTCAGTTTCCCAATGAATGTGATTGGAATTTGAGAAAAATGCATAACATGGCACAGGAGTATCCAGTGTAAAGTTATGTAAATTCACTGTACGTTGACTACTGTAATTGCTCTTGCATGTGTTGTAATTAGTTTTGAAGCACCAAGACCACAGTCAGTATTATAGTTCCTCATGATTTTCTAAAGCAATCCTTAATTTTTCCCTGGTGGTAATTTAGCAAAAGGATTGTTGCCCTGACTTCCAGTAGACAGAATATTAAATTTTTATTTAAATTGTTAAGCTAAAACCAGCACAATCCAATCTCAACAAAAGTGCACAATCCAGCCTGAACTAAAATGCTTCTACCTGTTTTAGTAGCTGTGCTAGGTGTTTCCTTTCCTGGGCGCCTCTTCATAGCTGTGTACTGTATTCATTGTACTAGTTAGGCACAGCAAGGCTGTTTTTTTGCTTTGACAGGTAATCCATTCATTCTTGGGACCATTGAATTTGGTTGAGGTGCCATATTGGTACAGTGCTGCCTTTCTGGAGGTTTTATTAGTGGCTGGCCCAATATTTGGTTTTATTCTTTGTGTGTGTCAGTCATTCTCTGCGTATACGTGTGCTCTTCTGTTTTGTGTCCGTCTCCCACAGGATCTTGGATAAAAATCTAAGGGGAAGCTAGATAAACACATGAGGGAGAAAGGAATAGACGGTTATGCTGATAAGGTTAGATGAACAGTAGCAGGTGGAGGCTCGTGTGGAGCATGGACCAGTTGGGACAAATTGCCTGTTTCTGTGCTGTACATTCTGTGTAAATCCCTGTCTGTTTTACGGCGTCACGAGATCAGAATTGATACTTGTGCTGTTAGATTTCAACTGGAACAGCAGTAGGGACACTGCAAATGGCCTCCGCATCTGTGCGTTAGGGCAAAAATGGCCAGCACGCACTACTAGAAGTACTTGTTTAGTTCCAGATGTTTGGGCTCCACTCTGATGGACTAGCTCACTTCCACACTAATGCATGAAGAATGAATCTTTGGTAGACCGCTGTACCCCATCAATTAATCTCCGAGTAGTATGGAGAAAGAAAAAGTCAAAGGGTGCAGGGAAGTAACCTTTATTGCATGATTGAATAATAGTAATAATGCTTATACATTGAGTTGTAAATTAAGATGGGAAGCTTGGTTGAAGTATTTGACCTGTGCTGGTGTCCTTCAAAGATCAGATCCTTGATTTGTTATTTACTGTACTGCTTATCTATAGTTTTATATAACAGCAACAGAACTTTTGTTTTGAAATTTCCCAAGTTGAGATGGATCCTGGAGGCATACAATTGTACCAGGCCACTATGTTGACTTTTAGCCTCATTCTCTCCAGGGTAAACATGTAAATACTGTCTTACATAGTGGCACTGCAGATATAATAAAGTAGACCAGCTGAGGGAACAGTATTTGAGCATTCTGCGAAGACAAAGATTGCATACCCAGACCAGCTTTGAACTTAATATTGCCTGTAAGGGGTGGAGGAAGAGAGTTAATTTCCATTTACTCGTATTGGGAACAAGAAGGTTTATAATAGGTTATGAGATGTGCAAAGATCAGAACATCGTTTGAGGGTGAACACTGAAAAGAAACCATTGTGTCCCCAGGGTGCACTAGGGGTGCAATGTTCCAACAGAGAGTGTTGTGAATTGTATCCTCTAATTATGACCTTTGTTAACTAACTGTCTTATGCAACTCTGGACTTGGTTGGTCTATTTTACTGTCACTGGTTGAATGTAAGCTGAAACCAACCTTGTCTTTGATCAGGCCGCATGATTCGTACATTCTTCAGTTCTTGTAACCGAATGGTGTGCCTATGAACTTGTGTTCTGGAAGCTTAGCCAACTTCAATAGTGATGCATTCCAGTTATATTGTAGTTATGTATTAAAAATAGATAATGAACGCCTCTACATGTAATCTTTTATTATAAAGATCAATTCACGTAACCTACCCTCTTACTAGGAGTTGTGCATTGTCATTACAGCAAGTTTTCATAACTAAGCTTTACCAGAATTGCAAGTGTATGTTAGTTGCTTTTCAACATGGTGGCCATCCCTTTTACAGCATCTGATCAGTGATAATTTGCAGTTTTCATTTTTGTGGAACTATATAACTGAAATTTGTTGAACAAATAAAAAAAATAGACAAAGTTCTTGTGTGTGCATGTTGTAATCTGGTTGGCTAGATACCACACATTGTTGTGAGCACTGCTAAACAGACAAGAGAGATTGGTTTTACTATTAATGATGGAAATTTCTGTGGTCTTGCAGCTCTACCCTAGTATGAATATGATTCCAGGTGACTTGAAGGATGGAGGAGAGTGACTGAATCCAGCTTATTTGCCAAGATTCATTGAGCAGGAAGAATGGTTTGATGAGACAACTACTTGAAAGATTTCTCATTCTTAACAACCTTTTCATTGCAGGAATGTCTACAGTTCCATTGAAGATGGAAATTGTAAACTTCTTTTCAAATCCTTTGTAACATCCTACAACTGAATCCATGATGTCAAGCCTACATTAGTATAATCTGAATACAAATCATAAATTAGGTTAAGCTTGCATAACATCCAGATATGTATGCACCAGTTGAAAGAAAGATTTGCATTTATATAGCATCTTTCACAACCACTGGACGTCCCAAAGCACTTACAGCCAATGAAGTAATTTTGAAGTGTTGTCACTGTAGTAGGAAACATGGCAGCTAATTTGCGCTCGGCAAGCTCCCATAAACAGCAATGTGATAATGACCAGATAATCTTTTTATTATGTTGATTAAGGGATAAATATTGGCCAGGACACTGGGGATAACTCCCCTGCTGTTTGAAATAGTGCCATGGGATCTTTTACGTCCATGTGAGAGAGCAGACGGGGCCTCTGTTTTAACATCTCATCCAAAAGATGCACCTCTGACAGTGCAGCACTCCCTCAGTACTGCATTGGAGTGTCAGCCTAGATTTTTGTGCTCGGATCTCTGGAGTGGGACATGAACCCACAACCTTCTGACTCAGGCGAGAGTGCTATCCACTGAGCCACTGGCTGACACACAGTTGTATCTAGAAGAAATTTAACAGCCCAACAAATGCAGGCAAAGTTTTGTGCAGCAAGATAGTAGATTGGCTGCTTAGATAGCCAAACTATCTCTAAAGAACCCATGATATCTTTGGAGTAGGTAACTGGGTGGGCAGTATTGCTCCATGCATGTTTTATACCTGGTTTAAATCTAAAGGCAAGGTGCCAATTTACTCATACCAATTCTGTTTGGCTCTTCAAATATTCACGTTAGGTGTATATTCTGTAACAGTAACATTAGTAGAAAGAATTCTATCAATTAGGGGTACATGTTCCAAAAAAAGAGCTTTAGCATATCACTGACTTCCAAGCTTAACTAATTCAACTAAATGTAAAATGGTAATGCTGCCCATGATTATGTTGGTGCTTCCAGTAAACTGGTTGCAAGCTATCAGAATGACTCTTCCAATTAGCCACAAAGCAGTTTTAGGTGGTGAGTATATGCTAATAGCGAAGCGTGCTATTACTTGATCTAGCCTCAATCCCTGGGATTTTTGAAAACCCTCATGGCTTTGTTTAGGAGTGGAGACCAAATGTAGTTTTCAGATGAAAGGGATTAGAAGATGGGGCAATTATCAGAGCATGTATTGTAATTTTTATATTTGTATATATTTGCATTTATATAAATTCATATATCCACATTTACAATGAAAACTGCCTAGTAAATTTGTCATGCTGTAATTACACCCTTCTTCCAATGGTGGCACTGCAGTATCTCAATTGCCAAAAGGGTGTCATTGAAGTGAGCAGTTGCATTATAAATATGGGTGTAGGAATTTATATAATAGAAAAAGTTAACAAAGTGTGTGCAGATGTAAAATTTTTAATAATAGATTGGGCTTGTCAGGATTTGTTGATTTGTAACCTATGGGCTATACAATAACATAGTTAACTGGTAAGACCATAACCCCATGACAAGCCAGAAGCAATTTCCATCAGTCAATTAATACATTCAGACAGACTCCTAGTACCCCAGGGAATCCTGAGTTTTATCAGAATCAATTTGGGATAAAATAAGGTATTTTGACTAGGTTTGATTTAATGGCTGCCATCTAGTCACAGTATACATGGGGTTTAACTGCAGTTCAGAATCTTGTACCATGCTTAATGGATTACATTACATTATTAGATGTTTCATCAGTTACAGAAGTTTGGAAAAAATGAATTTGAATTATGATGAGGAAAGACATGCTCTGTTTACTGTGCTTTCTGAAATTTATAGAACCCAACTACAGTTTTTTTTATTAGTTTTTCCTGTACTAACATTGTTTAAAAATCACACTTGATATAAACTTTACCTGAACAAAACTTTTGAAATTTGACCTCTAGTTTTACTTCAAATAATTTTGATAAGCAACTGAGCAGAAATTGCCTTTCACCAGTCGGTTGTGATTTTGTAGATAAAAACACCAGCACACACTTGATTGGTCTATTTCTGTGTTGTAAAAATCTATGATTCTAACCCATTTCTTCATGCTATTTTCAGTGACCATTTTTCAGGTCAGTGCGAACAGCTAGCAATAACATTTATACTGTCAAAGTAGAAAATCCCAGCCTCAAACATTAACAATGGAGACTTGGTCCATCTTAAAATGATGCTTTCAGGAGAGGGAAGAAAATTTGTGGGGTTTGGGGAAGATTTGTATGTCAAAAACTACTAGACAGTTTCCCTATTCTCATTGCATAACTAAGATGCAGGTAAATTTGGTCTTTCAAACATAATCCATTTGATTATGTAATGCTTCTATCATACAGAAAATAATCTTGGACTGTTGATCAATTGGTACTTCTTTCAGCAACAAGATGGCATACAGGTGTGCCTTGTAATTCTGAAGTGGAAGCTGTGGGCTTGCTGCTGAATGTGGTTCCTAGACTACCACTAACTGCTTAAATTTAAGGAAAGCTGCTGGAAAAATAGTGTCCAAAAATGATGGCAGTTACAGATATAACTGAAATGTTTGCAAATGCCCATTTCCAGTCTTTGTGACATGGTGTTGACTGACTTGTATCGGTGTCTATATTTGTATCTGCAGCTACAAATTCACATTGCTCAAGGATAAAATAAATGTTTAAAATTAATTGAATGTATAAAGGAATATAATACCCATGTCCCTTACCCAAATCCATTACATGAGTGAAGAAATCTGTGCCCCTTATCTATCCTATTTACATAAACCAATAAAAATAATCTGTCCATCCTGGCACAATGCTGCTTATCCCTTGTCCAAAGCGGAGCTCCAAACTCCTCATTTTCTTGGGTTTTACAAGCTCTGTCTATATTTGTATCTGTAGTTATATTTGTATATCTGTATTTGTATCTGTCTGTATCTAAATATACACCCCTATATTTGTAGCTGCATCTCTGTTTATATATAAGGTAGGTCTTAATTCCTTTCAAGGTCAAAATTTATTTTTGGTGATAAAAGTTTAGGAGCCAGTATAAGACTGCAATCAGGTCAAGGTGCTCTGCACAGTGTGTCATGGGTCACTGGCACCAGTATGGGAGAGGGTTCTGAGAACAATTACAAGGTGATTCTGGGACTTAGAGGTCTAACATACAAGATATCCACAGAACTGAACTTTCTTTAGAGAATAGATGATTGAGAGGAGACAAGATTTAGATTTTCATAAATAATGTAATGGTAAGAATGCTATTTGACATGGACTGTGAGCTAGCAAGACTTGAGATTATATATTTTTTGCACATTTGTCAATATTACATAGAAATTACAACACAAAGACAAACCATGATTACAACACGAAAACAAACCAAACCATTCAGCCCAACCAGTCTGTATTGGTGTTTATCTTCCAACAGGAAAGTAGTAGTCCTAATCCCATGTACCTATCCTATTCCTATATCACTCTACCCCCTGTTTTCTTCAACCACCTATCTAATCTATTATTAAATGTTGATACAGTCTCTGCTTCAATCACAAACTCCAGAGCCTCACAAGCCTCTTTTTAAAAAAAAAAACAACTGCTATTTCTCCTTACATTTAATCTTGTATCTGTCTTCTGGACTCCTCAATCATTGAAAACATTCTCTTTCTATCTACTCGGTCCTGTACCAGGCAACATTCTAGTGAATCTTCATTGTACCATTTCAAGTGCCTCAATATTCTTCCTATAATGTGGAGACCAAAACTGCATGCAGTACTCCCAATTGGGCTTTCTAAGGTTTTATACAGACTCACCATTACATCTTGACTTTTATATTCTATACCTCTTGTGATATAACTTAGCATTCCATTAGCTTTTATCATGGCCTTCTCCACCTGAGGTGCTGCTTTTAATGCCTCATGAACCTAAAATCCCTCTAATCTAGGTCACACGATCGTCCTTCATCCAAAGTTTATTTTTTCACCAAAATGTACCAGCTCGCATTTACTGCCATTGAATTCTGACATTTTTTGCCCATTCCACCATCTTAATCAATATCCCCTTGTAGCTTCCTTTGATCATCAGAATTATTTGCTATGCTTCCTATTTTAGTGTCAAATGCACATTTGGATGCCACTCCCTATATCCAAATCATTAATGTACACAGCGAACAGAAGCGGTCCCAGAAAAGAACCCTACAGGAAACTGCTACTTTAAACTACTCTGAGGAACTACCCTTCTACGGGTTGCACCCAACAGGACTGGGACCAATATCCTCGTGGGAAGGTTTGGTAGTGCTGTTGGGGAGGGTTTAAACTAGCTTGGTGGGGGATGAGAACCTGAACGTAGATTCAGAAGGGAAAGAAGCAAAGCTGGAAATGAAGGGCAGTAAATTAGTGAGTTTGGAAGGCATAGGAAATAAAGGCTAGAAAATAGACAACAAAGGGGTTTGGCAGTGCTTAATGGTATGTACTTCAATGTAAGAAGTCTAGTGAATAAGGCAGATGAGCTGGGGGCACAGATAGACATGTGGGAGTATATCAGATGACTGAAAGAAGGGCAGGAATGGCAGCGCAACATTCCTGGTTACAGGGTTTTCAGACGGGATAGAGAGGGAGATGATAAAGGGGGAAGGGTCGCAATATTGGTTAAAGAAACAATTACAGCTGTGAGTAGGGATGATATGTTAGAAGGATTATCAAATGAGACCATATGGGTTGAATTCAAGAACAAAAAAGGGGTAATTACACTGCTGGGAGTGCATTATTGACCCCCAAATAGTCAGAGGGAGATAGAAGAGCAAAAATGTAGGCAAATTTCTGAGAAGTGCAAAAACAATAGGGCAGTAATAGTAGGAGATTTCAGCTACACGAATATTAACTGGGATAGAATTAGTGTAAAAGGTACAGTGGGCACAGGATTCTTAAAATGCATTTAGGAGAACTTTTTTAGCCTGTATGTTGCAAGCCCAACAAGGTAGGGGGCAGTTTTAGTTTTAGGGAATGAAGCTGGGCAGGTGGAAGGAGTATCAGTGGGAGAGCATTTTGGTGATGGTGATCATAATTCAGTTAGATTTAGCATAGTTATGGAAAAGGATAAAGATAGAGTAAAAGTTCTTGATTGGAGAAAGGCCAATTTTACTAAGCTGAGATGTGACTTAGCAAAAGTGGACTGGAAACAGCTACTTGAATGTAAATCAGTGTCAGAGCAGTGGGAGGCATTCAAGGAGGAGATAGTGAGAGTTCAGAGCAAATATGTTCCCACATCTAGAGCCCCCTGGATGTCAAGGGTATACAGGATAGGATAAGGCAAAAAAGGGAAGCTTATGTCAGATACCAAGAGCTAAATACTGTAGAAAGTCTAGAGGAGTATAGAAAGTGCAGAGGTGAAATTAAAAAGGAAATTTGGAAAGCAGAGGGCATGAAAAAATATTGGCAAGTAAAATCAAGGAAAACCCAAAGATGTTTTATAAATACATAAAGAGCAAGAGGATAACTAAAGAAACATTAGGGCCTATTAGAGACCAAAAAGGAAGCTTGTGTGTGGAGGCAAAAGATGTGGGTATGGTTCTTAATGAATAGTTTGCATCTGTCTTCACAAAAGAAAGGGACGATGCAGATGTAGTTGAGGAGGGGTGTGAAATATTAGATGCAACAAACATAGTGAAAAAGGAAGTATTATGGGGTTTAGCATTTTTGAAAGTAGATAAATTACCAGGGCCGGATGAAATGATCCCAGACGGTTAAGAGAAGCAAGGGAGGAAATAGCGGAAGCACTGACCATTTTTCAATCTTCTCTGGCTGCAGGTATGGTGCCAGAGGATTGGAAAACTGCTAACGTTGTACCGCTGTTCAAAAAGGGAGAAAGGAATAGACCCAGTAATTACAGGCCAGTCAGCCTAACCTTGGTGGTGGGGAAATTGTTGAAAAAGATTCTGAGGGACAGTATTAATCGTCATTTAGAAAGGCAGGGATTAATCAAGGACAGCCAGCATAGTTTTGTTAAGGGAAGGTTGTGTCTGACTAACTTTATTGAATTATTTGAGGAGGTGACGAGGAGGGTTGATGAGGGTAGTGTGTTTGATGTAGTCTACATGGATTTAAGCAAGGCTTTTGATAAAGTCCCACATGGCAGACTGGTCAGAAAAGTAAAAGCCCATGGGATCCAAGGGAAAGGGGCAAGTTGGATCCAAAATTGGCTCAGTGGCAGGAAGTAAAGGGTAACGGTCGATGGATGTTTTTGTGACTGGAAAGCTGTTTCTAATGGGGTTCTGCAGAGCTCAGTACGTACTAGGTCCCTTGCTTTTTGTGGTATCTATCAATGATTTAGACTTCAATGTAGGGGGCATGATTAAGAAGTTTGCAGATGATACAAAAATTGGCCGTGCGGTTGATGGTGAGGAAGATAGCTGTAGACTGCAGGAGGATATCAATGAATTAGTCAGGTGGGCAAAAAAGTGGCAAATGTGAGGTAATGCATTTGGGGAGGGCGAACAAGGCAAGGGAATACACAATAAATGGTAAGACACTGAGAAGTGTAGAGGAACAGAGGGACCTTGGAGTGCATGTCCACAGATCCCTGAAGGTAGCAGGACAGGTAGATAAGGTGGTTAAGAAGGCATACGGGATACTTTCCTTTATTAGCCAAGGAATAGAATATAAGAGCAGAGAGGTTATGCTTGAACTGTACAAAACACTAGTTAGGCCACAGCTAGAGTACTGTGCACAGTTCTGGTCACCACATTAGAGGAAAAATGTGATTACACTAGAGAGGGTACAGAGGAGATTTACAACAACAACTTGTATTTACATAATGCCTTTAATGTAGTAAAACGTCCCAAGCGCTGCATGGGAGACTGTTAAGACAAAAAATTTGACACCAATCCATATAAGGATAAATTAGGGCAGGTGACCAAAAGCTTGGTCAAAGAGGTAGGTTTAAAGGAGCGTTTTAAAGGAGGAAAGAGAGGTAGCGAGGCGGACAAGTTTAGGCAGGGAATTCCAGAGCTTAGGGCCTAGGCAACAGAAGGCACGGCCACCAAAGGTTGAGCGATTATAATCAGGGATGCTCAAGAGGACAGAATTAGAGGAGCGCAGATATCTCGGGGAGTTGTGGGGCTGGAGGAGATTACAGAGATAGGAAGGGGCGAGGCCATGGAGGGATTTGAAAACAAGGATGAGAATTTTGAAATCGAGACGCTGCTTAACTGAGAGCCAATGTAGGTCAGTGAGCACACGGGAGATGGGTGAATGGGACTTGGTGCGAGTTATGACACGGGCAGCCGAGTTTTGGATGATCTCAAGTTTACCTAGGATAGAATGTGAGGCCAGCCAGGAGTGCGTTGGAATAGTCAAGTCTAGAGGTAACAAAGGCATGGATGAGGGTTTCAGCAGCAGATGAGCTGAGGTAAGGGTGGAGATGGGCGATGTTACGGAGATGGAAGTAGCGGTCTTTGTTATGCTGCAGATATGTGGTCAGAAGCTCATTTCAGAATCAAATATGACACCAAGGTTGCGAACAGTGTGGTCCAGCCTCAGACAGGTGTTCGGGCGAGGGATGGAGTCAGTGGCTAGGGAACGGTGTTTGTGGCGGGGACCGAAAACAATGGCTTCGGTCTTCCCAATATTTAATTGGAGAAAATTTTTGCTCATCCAGAACTGTATGTCGGACAAGCAGTCTGACAATTTAGAGACCGTGGAGGGGTCAAGAGAAGTGGTAGTGACCTAGAGCTGGGTGTCATCAGCGTACATGTGGAAACTGACGCTGTGTTTTCGGATGATGTCGCCAAGGGGCAACATGTAGATGAGAAATAGGAGGGGGCCAAGGATAGATCCTTGGGCGACACCAGAGGTAATGATGCGGGAGCGGGAATAGAAACCGTTGCAGGTGATTCTCTAGTTACTATTAGATAGATAAGAATGGAACCAGGCGAGTGCAGTTCCACCCAGCTCGACGACGGTGGAGAGGCGTTGGAAAAGGATGGAGTGGTCAACTGTGTTAAAGGCTGCAGACAAGTCAAGAAAGACGAGGAGGGATAGTTTACCTTTGTCACAGTCACAAAGGATGTCATTTGTGACTTTGATGAGAGCCATTTCGGTACTGTGACAAGGGCAGAAACCTGATTGGAGGGATTCAAACATGGAATTGTGGGAAAGATGGACACGGATTTGGGAGGCAACAACACGTTCAAGGACTTTGGAGAGGAAAGGGAGGTTGGAAATGGGGCGGTAGTATGCAAGGATGGAGGGATCAAGGTTTGGTTTTTTTGAGGAGAGGGGTGATGATGACAGATTTGAGGGTGAGGGGGACAGTACCTGAGGAGAGAGAACCGTTAAGAATATCAGCTAACATGGGAGCCAGAAAAGGAAGTTGGGTTGTCAGCAGTTTGGTGGGAATAGGGTCGAGGGAGCAGGAGGTGGGTCTCATAGACAAGATGAGCGCAGAATGGTCATGAGGGGAGATCAGAGAGAAACTGGAGAAAGATGTGAGTTCAAGGCCAGGGCAGGGGGGAACCTTAGAGGAAATTTGGCCCAGTGGGCTAGGGGAAGGAAGGGAAATGGCAGAGGCAGCTGAACGGATGGTCTCAATCTTAGAGACAAAGAAGTCCATGAGCTCCTCACACTTGTTATCAGATTTGAGGGTGGAGGAGACAGGGGAGAGGGGTTTAAGGAGACGGTTAGCAGTGGAGAATAGGGGTTTATCTTTGCATTCCAGAATGATTCTGGAATAATGAGCAATTTTGGCAGACGCGAGCAGGACCCGATAATGCTTAATGTGCTCCAGCCAGATCTGGCGGTGAATGGCTAAACCAGTTGTCCGCCATATCCGTTCATGTCTGCGTCCCTTGGACTTAAGGGAGCGAAGATGAGAGCCGTACCGGGGGAAGGGCCAGGGTGAGAGAGAGTAATTGTTTTTAGTAGGGACTAGGGCATTAAAGATAGTGGTGAGGGTGTGGTTGAACAGATCAGTAGCTGCAGAAATGTCATGGTGAATGGAGGGCCAGAGGCTGGACAGTTGGGATTTCATAAGTGCAGTTGTAAGAGAGTTGGGAGAGAGTTTTTTCCAGGGGCGGACACAAAAGGAAGTAGGGTTGGAAGGGGGATGAGGGCGGAGAGCAATACGAGGAAATGGTCAGAGATGGCCTTATCTCCAATTGACACGATGGGCGTAGCGAGACCCCGAGAGATAGCAAGGTCAAGGGAGTAGCCGTGAATATGGGTTGGGGAGTTTACATGGAGGGAGAGATTAAGGGAGGATTGGAGGCTAGTGAACTCAGAGGAGAGAGAGCATGATGAATTGAGATGGAGGATGAGAAGTCGTTTGGTGCAGAGACTGAGGGAGGAGAACAGTGAAGATATCTCAGTAATAAAATTTTTATGGTACTTGGCTGGGCGGTAGAGAACAAGAATTTTAAATGAGAGGTTTACATTTATGAGGATGTTGCCAAGACTGGAGAATTTTAGCTATGAGGAAAGATTGGATGGCTGGGGTTGTTTTCTTTGGAACAGAGGAGGCTGAGGGGAGACTTGATGGAGGTGTATAAGATTGAGGAGCCTAGATAGAGTGGATAGAAAGGTCCTATTTCCCCTAGCAAAGAGGTCAATAACCAGGGGGCATAGATTTAAAGTAATGGGTAGAAGGATTAGAGGGGAGTTGAGGAGAACTTTTTTCACCCAGAGGGTGGTGGGGGTCTGGAACTCACTGCCTGAAAGGGTGGTAGAGGCAGAAACCCTCATCACATATAAAAAGTACTTGGATATGCACTTGAAGTGCTTTAACCGACAAGGCTATGGTCCAAGAGCTGGAAAGTGGGATAAGGCTGGATAGCTCTTTTTCCACCGGCACAGACATGATGGGTCAAATGGCCTCCTCTGTTCCATAAATTTCTATGATTCTATACTCTGTTTCCTCCCTTCTAACCAGTTTTTAATCCAATTCACTGTCCTTCCCCTAATTCCGTATTCCTTATGTAAGATAGATCCCAGGTAACTTGTTAAACTAGTGTTGAGTAAAGCCATTTAAAAGAAACCTGCTTGAATACAGGTTGTATTCTGGTTTATACTGGTGGAAAGGGTGGACAGCTTTAAGTTCCTCGGAGTCCACATCACGGAAGACCTCTCCTGGTCCCTCAACACCTCCTCTCTGGTGAAGAAGGCCCAGCAGCGCCTATATTTCCTAAGGAGGCTGAAGGGATGTAATCTGTCACCCCTGATCCTCTCTAACTTTTACCGCTGCACTATAGAGAGCATCCTGACAAACTGTATCACAGTATGGTATGGCAGCTGTAGCTACTATGACCGGAAAGCCCTGCAGCGGGTAGTCAAAACTGCCCAACGCATTACCGGCACCCGGCTACCGACCACAGAGCACATATACCAGAAACGCTGTCTACGGAGGTCACGGTCCATCATCAAAGACCCTACCCACCCCAGCCACAGTCTGTTCGCCCTCCTGCCATCTGGGAGACGCTACAGATGCATTCGCACCCGTACGACCAGATTTAGGAACAGCTTCTTTCCCAGGGCTGTCATCCTACTGAACTCCACAAATAAACTCTAAAGCCTGCACATCTGCCAATGCACTTTATTATGGTTATATTTATGTTAATATACTACAAGCCAAATGTATGTTGAATGTTTAAATGTCTTAATCCAAATGTACACTCTCGGGAGCCGCAAGCCTACATTTCGTTGTACTGCACTTGTGCACTAACAATGACAATAAAAGTTGATTTGATTTTGATTTGTTTTGATACATGCTTAGGAACAGGATCGTAATTATCAACAAAAACATGCATTTATATAGTGCCTTTATTGTAGAAAAACAAACCAAAGTGCTTCACAGAGGCATAAGCAAAAAATGGATGCTGAGCCAAAGGAGGTATTAGAAGGGTTCATCAAAAGTTTAATCAGAGGTGGATTTTACATTGAGTTACATCGAGTCTACAGCACAGAAACGGCCATTCGGCCCAACTGGTCTATGCTGGCATTTATGCTCCACACAAGCCTCCTCCCACCCCTCTTCATCTAACCCTATTACCCTATTCCTTTCTCCTTCATGTGCTTATCTAGCTTCCGCTTAAATGCATCTATGCTATTTGCCTCAACTACTCCTTGTGGTAGCAAGTTCAATATCCTGACCACTCTGAGTAAATAAGTTTCTCCTGAATTCCCTATAGGATGTATTAGTTACTATCTTATATTTATGACCTCCTTGAACATTTTCTCTACATCTACCCTATGAAACCTTTTCATAATTTTTAAGACCTCTATCAAGTCACCCCTCACCCTTCTCTTTTTGAGAGAAAATAGTTCCAGCCTGTTCACCCTTTCCTGATAAATATATCCTCTCAGTTCTGGCATCATCTTTGTGAATCTTTATTGCACAATCTCCAATGCCTCTATATCCTTTTTATAATATGGAGACCAGAACTGTGCACAGTATTCCAAGTGTGATACAAGTTTAAGGAGGGCTTTAAAGGAGGAGAAGAAGGTGGAGATGTCAATGGGAATCGGGGGGAAAACGCTCCACTGGCTGGAGTCATACCTAGCACAAAGGAAGATGGTTGTGGTGGTTGAAGGTCAATCATCACAGCCCCAGGACATTGCTGCAGGAGTTCCTCAGGGCAGTGTCCTAGGCCCAACCATCTTCAGCTGCTTCATCAATGACCTTCCCTCCAACATAAGGTCAGAAATGGGATGTTCGCTGATGACTGCACAGTGTTCAGTGCAATTCACAACTCCTCAGATAATGAAGCAGCCCATGCCCGCATGCAACAAGACCTGGATGACGTTCAGGCTTGGGCTGATAAGTGGCAGGTAACATTCGCACCACAGAAGTGCCAGACAATGACTCTCTCCAACAAGCGAGAGTCTAACCACCTCCCCTTGACATTCAACGGCATTACCATCACCGAATCCCCCACCATCAACATCCTGGGGGTCACCATTGACCAGAAACTTAACTGGATCAGCCACATAAATACTGTGGCAACAAGAGCAGGTCAGAGGCTAGGTATTCTGTGGCGAGTGTCTCACCTCCTGACTCCCCAAAGTCTTTCCACCATCTACAAGGCACAAGTAAGGAGTGTGATGGAATACTCTCCACTTGCCTGGATGAGTGCAGCTCCAACAACACTCAAGAAGCTCAACACCATCCAGGACAAAGCAGCCCGTTTGATTGGCACCCCATCTGTAGTGTATGTGCCTTTAAGACAGAACTACTTTTACAGCTCCTGTATACTGTAGTACCGGCAGTGACCACACCTGTATATAAGCCTTGCGCATGCCTCTGTACCCCCAGTCTTGAGACTACCCTCCTCCTGTTTATCGTTAAGTTACAGCATCCGTGTGGTTATTGAAAAACAGCATACTCTCAGAATCACGGATCTAACCGTGGCGACGAGTGTCGATTCGAATCTACCTGCAACTCTGCATTTCCCTTCGAGGATTCGCTCCGGGAGGGCGGTGTAACAAAAAAAAAGTCGAGGCCAGGAACACGGGCGTCAACCACGAGCAACCGCCCAGTCGTCCGGCAGAGAGTGAACATCGCAGGGGAGGCTGTGGAGAGCCGGGCTTGGTTCCCCAGTCACGACGATCAGCAAGAGACTGACGACAGGTCCAGCGCAGACCCTTCCCGGACAGCGGCGGCTGGAGCCGACCGACGGCGGAGAGGAAGCCGAGCAGCGTCGACGGGGTAAGACAGAGGGTGAAGCGCACAGGGCGCAGCCGGGGGTTGAAAACCGAGCAGCGTCGAGAAAAAAAAAAAAACCGGAGAGAGAAAGGGTAAAGCAACAGTCGGGTTCAGGACCGAGTGGCGTCGAGAGGAAAAAAAAAGAACGAGCAGAGCACAGCCAGGGCTCAAGGGCTGAACAGTGTCTGCGGGGAGAAGAAGGGAGAGCGCGGGAGACGCCACTGAGCCACGGAGAAGGAAGAGCGCAGGAGACGCCATTTTTAGAAGCCGCAGCGGAGAAGAAGGGCGAGCGCGGGAAGGAAGGAAAGCGTGGGAGACGCCATTTTGTGCCAGCAGAGAAGAAGAGGAAGTGCGGGAGACGCCATTTTTGACAGTTAAATCACACCCAGGGATGCCAAAGAGTGGCAGTATCTCTATGTTCGACAATGAAGTCGAAGATTGGGCGACATATGTGGAACGTATTGAGGTGTACTGCAGGGCAAATGAAGTGCCAGATGCTAGTAAAGCACTGGTTTTGTTAAATTCCATGGGTGCAAAAACTTATGGGTTACTGCGAAATCTAATAACCCCAGAGAAGCCGGTGAACAAGAATTTAGAAAGCATAGTAGAAATCCTACAGGACCACTTAAACCCCACACCGCTGCTGATAGCAGAATGATTTAAGTTCCATAAAAGGAACCAACATGAAGACGAAAGCAATGCTGAGTACCTAACGGAACTGTGCAAGTCTGAAACTACATAAGGTAACCAAAATGGAGGATCACCAGACTATCTGGGTTACACTCAAGATAGACGGAGTCCAAGTGAAAATGGAATTGGACACAGGATCAGCCCTAACAGTCATAAGCCAAAGGGACTACAAGCGGCTATTTTCACATATACCCTTGAAAGCTACAGAGATTGTCTTGAAGACATATACGGGGCAAAAAGTCTACCCCAAAGGGAAAATAAGGGTGAAAGTGATATATAAAGGCCAGGAAATACCTAAAATGGATATATATGTATTGCCAGATGGAGGACCACCACTGCTAGGACGTGAATGGATCCGGAAGATACAATTAGATTGGCATTCCATACAGGCACTGAAGGTTGAGGCCAAAAAGGCTGACGACGTCACACCTGGACGACTGTCAAAAATGCTAACTGATGCAAAAGAAGTGTTCCAGGAGGGACTAGGAACACTAAAAGGCATAACAGCAATGATTAAAATAGAGGAAAATGCAAGCCCAAAGTGTCTTAAGGCCAGACCAGTGCCTTATGCGATCAGACCAGCTGTCGAAGCAGAGCTGGAAGGGTTGGAACGTTCAGGAGTACTGTCCAAAGTGGACTGGAGCGAGTGGGCTACACCCATCGTTCCTGTAATGAAGAGGTCGTTGAGTAATACCAAAGAAGGTCCGCATCTGTGGGGATTTTAAGGTGACAGTGAACCCAGTCCTTCACACGGTACAATATCCGCTTCCACGAATTGAGGATATTTTCGCCTCGCTATCTGGAGGTAAACGCTTCACCAAAATTGATCTAGCCCAGGCGTACTTGCAAATGGAGGTAGAAAAAGCTTCGAAACAATACCTTACGATTAACACTCATAAAGGTCTCTATCAATACAACCGGCTGGTATTCGGGGTAGCCTCGGCTCCGGCTATCTGGCAAAGGGCAATGGATCAAGTCCTGCAAGGGATTCCAGGGACCCAGTGTTATTTGGACAACATCTTGGTCACGGGCGAAAATGACAGTGATCACCTCGCCAACTTGGAGAAGGTGCTCACCAGATTAAAGGAGTATGAGCTACGAGCTAATCGCGACAAGTGCGAGTTTTTCCAGAAACAGATCTCGTATTGTGGCCACGTCATCGATGAAGAGGGGTTACATAAGTCCCCTGAAAAGATTGAGGCAGTAGTCAAGGCTCCAGCACCGGAAACTGTGTCACAACTAAGGTCGTTCCTCGGGCTGGTAAACTACTACCACAAGTTCTTACCAAATTTGTCCATGGTATTACACCCACTGAACACCCTGCTGCAAACAGGGGTACCATGGAAGTGGGATGACGAACGTAGACGAGCTTTCCAGAAGAGTAAAGAATTGATCACATCAAAAGAGGTGTTGGCCCATTTCAACCCAGCGCTACCAATTCATTTGGCATGTGATGCATCACTCTATGGTATTGGAGCGGTGCTGTCGCACAAATTCCCGGACGGGTTGGAGAGGCCAGTAGCCTTTGCGTCTCGGTCACTAACCTCAGCCGAGCGCAATTACGCCCAGATTGACAGGGAGGCCCTCAGCCTAGTATGGGGAGAAAAACAATTCAACCACTATCTGCATGGGCAGAAGTTCACCTTGCTGACTGACCATCCAACCACTTGTCTCCATCTTTAATCCTAAGAAGGGCGTTCCAGTGATGACTTCACAACGGTTACAAAGTTGGTCCCTGTTTCTAGGGGCGAATCAATATGAAATAGAATATAAAGGCACGAAACAGCATGGGAACGCTGATGGGCTATCGCGCCTGCCACTGCCTACTGTGGAGGAAGCACCAGCAGTGGACCCTATCGAGATATTTTATTCATCAATAATTGAACGATTGCCAGTAACGAACGCGGATATAGAGAAGGAGACCCGAAATGACCCGACGCTGTCTCGGGTATATGAATTGACGGTGAGGGGATGGCCAACACATGGCGACTCACTGTTGCCAGCATTCTCATCCAGAAGAGAACAGCTGTCAGTATGCCAGGGGACAGTAATGTGTGGATCCAGAGTGGTGATTCCACCCAAGTTAAGGGAGAGAGTGCTAAATGAGCTACATGAAGGTCATCTGGGGGGAGTGAAAATGAAAAGCCTTGCTAGGGCTTATGTGTGGTGGCCGGGAATCGATCAACAAATCGAAGACCTAACTAAGAGCTGCTTAGGATGCCAGAAGGTCCAAAATGCACCACCACATGCCCCTCTACACCCATGGGAGTGGCCCTCCTCTCCATGGAAATGGGTGCATATTGATTTCGCTGGTCCATTCATGGACTCAATGTTCTTAATAGCAGTGGATGCTCATTCGAAGTGGCCTGAGGTGATAAAAATGTCCTCAACCACTACAGAGAAAATGATTGCAGTCCTACGGACCATATTTGCCAGAAATGGTTTGCCAGAGCAGATTTGCTCTGATAATGGACCACAGTTTGTGTCCGAAGAGTTTCAAAAATTTATGAGAAGGAATGGGGTAAGGCATTACACATCCGCCCCGTATCATCCAGCCACAAATGGATTGGCTGAGAGGTTCGTACAAACCTTTAAGAAGGCAATAAAGGCCATGTGCGACGATGAAATTCCACTTCAGCATAAGATGGACAATTTCTAATTAGCCTACCGAAACGCAACACGTGCAGTTACCAACCAGACCCCGGCCATGATGTTCTTTAACCGAAGGTTGAGATCTCGTCTGGACTTGCTCAGACCAAATGTGCGAAGAAATGTTGAGGACAAACAATTCCAGCACATCAATGAGAAGCCGACAAGGAGCTTCAATGTAGGACAATCAGTCTTGGCCCGTGACTATCGAACAGAGAAATGGCAACCCGGAACGATATGCACAAGGCAAGGGCCATTAATGTACACAGTGGATGTCGGGGAGAACATTGTGAGACGCCACGTCGATCAGATCTTAGCGTCACAGGAACGCGTCAACCCCATGTCTCGAGTACCTGGGGATGAACCCGACATACCGGTAGCATCTACCTCAGAACCAGTGGAACCCGATGAACTACCCGATGAAAAGGGGTCAGAATCGCCTCTGCACCAAGAACAAGAACCTCAGGAAAGGCGCTATCCCAAAAGGGTCAGGAAGCCGCCCCAAAGACTGAATCTATAAATGGACTATTGTTGCTTAATGTACATGTTAAAGTGTTAATTGTTATTTGAATATTAGTGGTACTACTAATCTAAAAGGGGAAGAATTGTAGTGTATGTGCCTTTAAGACAGAACTACTTTTACAGCTCCTGTATACTGTAGTACCGGCAGTGACCACACCTGTATATAAGCCTTGCGCATGCCTCTGTAACCCCAGTCTTGAGACTACCCTCCTCCAGTAAATACCTGTTTATCGTTAAGTTACAGCATCCGTGTGGTTATTGAAAAACAGCATACTCTCAGAATCACGGCTCTAACACCATCCACCACCTTCAACATTCACTCCCTCCACCACCGGTGTACCGTGGCTGCAGTGTGTACCATCTATAAGATGCACTGCAGCAACTCGCCAAGGCATCTTCAGCAGCACCTCCCAAACCCGCGACCTCTTCCACCTAGAAGGACAAGGGCAGCAGGCGCATGGGAACACCACCACCTCCAATTTCCCCTCCAAGTCACACACCATCCTGACTTAGAAGTATATCGCTGATCCTTCATCGTCGCTGGGTCATAATCCTGGAACTCCTGACCTAACAGCACTGTGGGAGTACCTTCACCACACGGACTGCAGTGGTTCAAGAAGGCAGCTCACCACCGCCTTCTCAAGGGCAACTAGGGATGGGCAATAAATGCTGGCGTTGCCAGCGATGCCAGATCTCATAAGCGAATTTTAAAAAAAAGCAGAGGTGCTTAGGGAGTGATTAAGATTTTTCTTCTATCCTCCTCTTTTGAAGGCACTGCTGGGATATGGATCTATGGGCAGCAGTTACCCTCTGATATCTCATCCAGGTGGCTATTCAGGTCCAAGCTTTGATAATAAGTGTTTGCAAGCTATTTGACTGCCAAGCCTGACCTTGTTCTTGCCTCTACACCCATGTACTACCAGCAGAGGTCACTGGGTGGCCAACAGGAAAGGGAACTTTGACCAATTTCTTTCCCTTTGCCTAACACAAGGATACAGACTAATTATAGTCCAGCACTGTAGCTCTGATCAATTAACTCTCACAAATTGGGGATTAAACCTGGGACCTTCCTTTTCTGTATGGCCAAGCTGCTCGCAGAATAAGCTTCCTAAATCAATGACAACTTGCATTTATATATTACCTTTAACATAAGAAAATATCCCAACATGCTTCACAGGAGTGTAAAGAAATAAAAACTGACACCAAGCCAAAGGAGATAAGAGGGGTGACTAAAAGCTTGGTCAAAGAGGTAGATTTTAAGGAGGGCCTTAAAGGAGGAGAGAAAGACGGAGAGATTTAGGGAGGGAATTCCAGAGCTTATGATCTAGACGGCTGAAGGCACAGCTGCTAATAGTTTGGTGAAAATAGCAGGGGATGTGCAAGAAGCCAGAGTTGGAGGAATGCAGAGTTCTTAGAGGGTTGTAGGGATGAAGGATGTTACAGAAATAGGGAGGAGCAAGGCCATGGAGGGATTTGAATACAAGGTTGAGAATTTTAAATTGGAGATGTCAGTGGACCGGGAACCAATGTTCAGGGGGGATGGAGGAGTGGAATGGTGCGGGTTAGGATGGAGGAGCGGAATGGTGCGGGTTAGGATGGAGGAGCGGAATGGTGCGGGTTAGGATGGAGGAGTGGAATGGTGCACTGTCCAAGCAAAATGCTGGGTGACTTGTTTCTAATTACTGTACACCTTTCACTTCAATACGTTGTCTATACCCTGTACACTAGAGGTTACAATGTTGCCCATCGATGCGTCATTTTAAAAATTATGAAGCATTTTGATGGAATTGTTGCGTTTGCAAAGATAATCCAGAGGCCGTATGCAGAGCTCAGTTCATATTGCTTTTAATGGCTGATCCAAACACACTCTCCCAGGCAAAAGCAATTGAATACCTATATCCAATGTCAGACACAATACAACGATAACAGCACTATCAAACTCCATGTGCTTAGGCCAAGGCAATCGAGTACCTATCACCAATGTCAGACATAACAGGAATGAATAGAGAAAGTAGCCCAGAATTTGCAGCGGGTAATAACAGTGAACGAACAGCGTTCGCTGTTATTACCCCTTTGAAACTGACTGCAACTTCAGGATTTAGCGCATGCGCATCCTAACATGGAAATCCTGAAGTTGTGGTCAGTCATTCACTACTGTAACACTGGCTGTGCTGTGGCCCGCCCCCATAGCCGGCAATCAGTGTAATCAGGGAAATCAGTGAAATTGACGAAAACCTGGGCTTTTCCGTGGTAATATCGCTGTTAAATAACAACAGAAAATGCTGGAAAAACTCAGCAGGCCAGGCAACATCCGTGGAGAGAGAAATAGAGTCAACGTTTAGGGTCGAAACCCTTCTACAACATCGCTGTTAAATACCTTGTTAAATGTTAAACCTTGTTGGATTAGGTGTAACTGGAGTTTTAACAGTGTATTGACTGTTAACCAAACGTTATGGCCTTGAAAAACGAATTTTAATTTTGTGGAGTGTCAAATTTCTCTATTATAATAAAAATTACAATTTTTAAGAAACATTCAAAAAACATTTAAAAAAAAGTTTGTTCATATTTATTTCAGGTTTACCTTGATGAGAGCCTCAATCTTTGTTTTGCTCTCTGTAACATTTTTTAAAAGTCAGAATAAAAGCAACTCCTTCACTTCCTGCTTCCCTGTCTGAAAATTCGGGATTGTGATTGGCTGCTTAGACACCTTGTTAACGTCACAGCAGATCCACGCTATGGGATTCCCACTACACTACACTGATGCCCCTCTTCCATTATTTGAAGGGGCTGCTCCTCGATTTTTGGCTGCGCTTCAGTCCCACGCTCCTGATCTTTGGTCACCCGATGCGGAGGGGAGCGGGCAGATCGGAGGATCTCCTCTTTGGACTGCTCCTGGGCCTGGCCAAAAAGGCCATTAAGTGGTCCAGTCAGCGGGTGGTTGAGGGGGTCGTTCGGCCCGATTGCCTGCCTCTCTTCCACAGCCATTTTCGCGCCAGGGTGGCCGTGGAGATGGAGCATGCGGTGTCCGCCAGCACGCTTGAGGCATTCCGCGACCGGTGGGCACCGCGGGGACTGGAGTGCATCATCACCCAGGCCAACACAATTTTAATTTAATTTGTTAAGGTTCTTTTAAAGTTTTAATTTACAGACAATTTATTTAATCACCCCACTTAAAAGAGTACACTGATCTAAACTGCTCATTGAAAAAGTCAAACTTCTCACCACAGAGATCACGAGATCTTTGCGGCAGCTTTCTTCAGGGCCAGCAGCTAACGCCTTTGCTTTGCTGCTGACTGCAAATTCCAGGCCACTATTTCTTCTGGTTGGAGAGTCAGTGGCGAGGGAACATCAATTAAAAATTGTCACCGAGAGTGGGGTGAAAGATTAGGAGAAATTTCTTTACATATCAGGTTGTTGGATCATGGAAGGCTTTGCCACAGGGAGTAGTTGAGGCTGAGATCATTACATCTTTTAAGGGAAAATTGGATAAAAATATTTGAAGCAGAGGAAGATACAGGGCGATGGGGAGAGCAGGACAGTGGAATTAGTTTTGGATTGCTCTTGCAAAGAGCTGATGGGCTGAATGGCCTTCTGCGCTGTAAGCTTCTATGGTTCTATGAACACTGGTGAAGAATGTTACATTAACCAACCAACATTCAAGAAGCATTTGGATGAGCACTTGAAATGCCATAGCATACAAGGCTACGGACCAAATGCTGGAAAATGGCTTGATGGCCGGCGCGGATGCGATGGGCCGAAGGGCCTCTTTCTGTGCTGTATATCTCTATGACTATGACTCTAGCCAGCTACTGGGGCAAAGAAAGCAAAATGGGTATTGGAACCCTGTGAATGCAAAAGTTGAGGGGAAAACTTCCTATTTTTCATTGAAGGATTATAAAAAGTTTACGACAATATAAACGGAAAATGGGTCTAAAATCTCATGTTTTGTATATACTCGGGAGGCTGGTAATAATGTTGTATTAAAATTGCAAGACTTCAGCTGCACGAAAATCAAACTTGACTCATTCTGGCTAATCCCTCTGTTCAGTGCTCAAGGCAATTATCTTCTTAAAGGCGCAGTGCCTGCACGAAGAAGGTTATGGCAATTTTCTTCTATTTACGGAGGGAGAAGAGCCAATAGACCTGCAGGTCGTTTCCAGCAGTGCTATTTCTGCCACAAGTGACGCGGTGATGCATTTTGGTGTGAGTTACATCTTTGTAAGTGTGCATTTGAAATGAAAACTATTTTGGCGAACTCTTTCCTCCAAGAAGTGGGTGCGCCTTTAATAGTTAGTTTTTTTTGGGGGGGGGGCTGTCTAAATTACTAGAGAACGTCGGTGGACAAATAATAATAGGATTTTTTCTAAAAAAAATGAAATGTGGGAATGGCATTTAAAAATAAAATCTGACAAGTTTGGCTGGAGTTTTTTTTTCTTTTGCTGGCGATCTGATTAGACAGCTATCGAGCGGGGCCCGGGCTCGGGCGGTGTCGGTTAGTGCGGACTCAGCACTTGCAGGTGGCGGCCTCTCACCGTAAGTCTGTCCTACACGGCCGGTGACTGCAGTCTCGCCTCCCCTCCTCTCCCCTCCTCTCCCCTCCTCTCCCCATGGCTCCAGCTGCCTCCGCCGCTCTCGATCGCGCGAACCGAGGCTGCGGGGGCCGGTTGCTAGGACGGGCCTTGTTGATAGTCTCCGGGTTACGCCAGGCCCGAGCGGCAGGATAAAGGCCAAACGGGGGCAGAGTTAGGCGGCGGTGGAGGATTATTATCGCTTCATTCTCGGCTCTGTGCCGGGGGGGACAGTGTTGTAAAGAAGGGGAGGGGGGTCTTGGGAAGAGGTATAAAGGACGAGACTTGGTATTCTCATTGTTTTAGAGTTACTTGTGTGATTTTCCAACTTCGGGCGGTTTGTAATGTAATTCACATTTAGTAAATCTCATTGCATTAGTTACAGGTGCTATTCACAGTGAGTAAATCTCATTGTATTGGTTACAGGTGCTATTCACAGTGAGTAAGTCTCATTGCATTGGTTACAGGGAATGCCATTCACATTTAGTAAATCTCATTACATTGGCTACATGTAATACTATTCACATTTAGTAAATCCAATGGTTATGTGTAATCCATTGTGATCATAGAGCATAGAAGGAGGCCATTCAGCCCATCGTGCCTTTGCCGGCTCTTTGAAAGAGCTATCTAATTAGTCTCAATTCCCCCACTTTTCCCTCATAGTCCTGCAAATGTTTCCCTTTCAAGTATATATCCAATACCCTTTTGAAAGTTACTGTTGAATCTGCTTCCACCACCCTTTCAGGTAGTGCATTCCAGATCATCATAACTCACTGTTTATAAAAAAAATTCTCATCTCCCCTCTGGTTCTTTTGCAAATGACAGTATCTTGAATCTGGTTACTGACCCACCCCCCAGTGGAAACAGTTTCTCCTTATTTACTTTTATCAACCCCCCCTCAATCTTGAACACCTATTAAATCTCCCCTTAACTTTCTCTGGGTTGCTAGATAACTTGCAGCCAAATGTGCCTTCAACTCAAGACATAAAATAGTGTACAGTATCAACTCATGTTTTCTTTCTAACTACAAGAATAGTACACAACAAATTTGTGATGCAGCAAGACTTTTAAGTGTCAGAGTAACATTACACTGGTGGTTGCGGCCATGTTCGTGCCCGGGTGGCCCTGGAGATGGAGCACGCGGTGTCCGCCGGCACGCTTGAGTATTTCCGCGACCGGTGGGCGCCGAGGGGACTGGAATGCATCATCAACCCGGACAATACAATTTTAATTTGATTTGTTTAAGTTTCATTTGAAGTTTGTTTAATTTACAGTCAAATTTGTTAATGTACCCAACAAAAGAGTACACTGGTGGTTAACTCATTTAAAGCAATAATTCTATATTCTGCATTAAGGCATTTATTAATTAACCAATAACAAACAAGGCACGTGAATGGCTTGATTATAAACCTCATCCTCAATATATTCATGTTCTGACATTTTGTATTTCCATAGATTACATAATGGCCCTGAATTTGCTGGAGCGGGACATCACGACGTGCCCTGTTAATTAGGTTCTTTCCCTCACCCTTCAGCTTAAAAAATTTTGCACCACAAATCGCTGGAAGTGCAAGCTGATAACGGGGCATCTGGGACCTTGGTGAACCAAGGGACCCACTGTTTATCTCCTTAACCAATGAGATTTAAGGAGAGAAAGAAACAGGAATGACAGAGAAGGAAATAGATTGAATTTGAGTCAAATTATGTGCAGAAAGGAATAAAGAGAAGGAAAGAGATTGGATTAAGAGAGAGCAAAAAAGAGAGATGGGTAAAGTAAGAAAATACATTAAAAAAAATCTCTAACCACAATGGAGGAATGAGATTTCATTTTCAATTGTTCCCTTTCTGGGACATTAATCTCGTATTTGAAAAGGTCCTTGCATTGTTAAGTCCCAGCCCTAACTTTCTGCGGTGCCTTTAATTGGCAATTAATGTGCAAATGTATCAGTTTTTTGAAACTCACAGGGACATTGACAACAAGCTGCCGTTTTCGCGAGGCTAACGGTGGAGCGGCACAAATCATCCAGCAATTTGTGCTTTCAGACCTGGCTCAGTTGGTAGCACTCTCGCCTCGGAGTCAGAAGGCTGTCGGTTCAAGTCCCACTCCAGAGACTGGAGCACAAAATCTAGGCTGACACTCCAGTGCAATGCTGAGGGAGTGCTGCACTGTTGGGAGTTGCCGTCTTTCAGATGAGACATCAAACCGAGACCCCGTCTATCCTTTCAGATGGATGTAAAAGATTCCATGGCACTATTTCAAAGAAGAGCAGAGGAGTTCTTCCAGGTGTCCTGGCCAATATTTATCCCTCAACCAGCATCACTAAAAAAACAGATTATCTGGTCATTATCACATGGCAATTTGTAACTGACCTGAGCTGCTCTCTCTCCATGTGCTTTTCTTATGCAGGTGCTAGGTTTTCAGTCTGCATGTGTCAGTTTAAAAAAAAAAAAAAAAAAAAATTCTCAGCAATTATTTCTACTGTAAGAGTTGACCCCCTTAAGTTCCATGGGTGCTAGTTGCCCTCTGGCACTTCACCCAAGTGACCATTCTTTGTGTTTGAGCCTTGACGTGAGAGTGTTGGTGGATTATTCACCACAGCCAAGCCTGATCCTGTCCACACATGCAGGAGTTACCACCAAAGAGGAGCACTGAACTGATTTTCTCATCCCTAATCTGGGAACGCCGAGGTTAATTGTATCGTCCTGCTGTTGCCATGGCTGAGTTCAGCTAATTAGTACAGATTAGGATTAAATATAAAAACATAGATGATAGGAGCAGGAGTAGGCCATTCGGCCCCTCGAGCCTGCTCTGCCATTCAATGAGATCATGGCTGATCATCCAAATTCAGTACCCTGTCCCTGCCTTCTCTCCATATCCCTTGATCCCTTTAGCCTTAAGAAATATATCCAACTCCTTCTTGAATATATTTAATGAATTGGCCTCTACTGCCTTCTTTGGTAGAGAATTCCACAGGTTCACCACTCTCTAGGTGAAGAAATTCCTCCTCATCTCTGAACTAAATGGCTTACCCCTTATCCTTAGACTGTGACCCCTGGTTCTGGACTCCCCGACCATCAGGAACATCCTTTCAGCATCTAGTCTGTCTAGTCCTATTAGAATTTTATAAGTTTCAATGAGATCCCCTCTCATTCTTCTAAACTCCAGCGAGTACAAGCCCAATCGACCCAATCTCTCCTCATACGTCATTCCTGCCATCCCAGGTATCCGCCTGGTGAATCTTCGCTGCACTCCTTCTGTGGCAAGAACATCCTTCCTCAGATAAGGCGACCAAAACTGCACACAATACTCAAGATGTGGTCTCACCAAGGCCCTGTACAACTGCAGCAAGACATCCTTGTTCCTGTACTCGAACCCTCTTGCTACGAAGGCCAACATACCATTTGCCTTCTTAACCACCTGCTGCACCTGCATGCTTACTTTCAGCGACTGGTGCACAAGGACGCCCAGGTCTCGTTGCACTTCCCCTTCTCCCAATCTATTGCCATTCAGATAATAATCTGCTTTCCTGTTTTTGACACCAAAGTGGATAGCCTCACATTTATCCACGTTATATTGCATCTGCCATGCTTCTGCCCAATCACCCAACCTGTCCAAATCATACTGGAGTTTCTCGGCATCCTCCTCACAGCACACACGCCCACCCAGCTTTGTGTCGTCTGCAAACTTGGAGATATTACATCTAGTTCCCTTGTCCAGATCATTAATATATATTGTGAATAGCTGGGGTCCAAAGACCGATCCCTGCGGTACCCCACTAGTCACTGCCTGCCACTTGGAAAAAGAGCCGTTTATTCTAACTCTTTGCTTTCTGTCTGCCAACCAGTTCTCTATCCAAGTCTAAGAAGTCACACAACACCAGGTTATAGTCCAACAGCTTTATTTGAAATCACAAGCTTTCGGAGTGCTGCTCCTTCTTCAGGTGAAGTGGAGAAATGCATAAAGACACAGCTTATATAGTCAGAGAATCATGTCAGATGTTTACAGGTAACCTTTCCAACTGCCATTTATCACACCTCGGCAGAGAGATAATCACAGCAGTCAAAGGTGTGAATGGTGTCCAAACAGGTCAGTCAGGGAAACATTACATCAAAGAACAATGAGGTGGGGTCACAAGGGGTCAAATATTGCAGATGCTGGGGTCTGTATGCAAGTCAATACCTTGCCCCCAATCCCATGTGCCTTAATTTTACACGCTAATCTCTTATGCGGGACCTTATCGAAAGCCTTTTGAAAGTCCAAATACACCACATCCACTGGTCCTCCCTTATCTATTTTACCAGTTACATCCTCAAAAAATTCCAGTTGATTAGTCAAGCACGATTTACCTTTTGTAAATCCATGTTGACTTTGTCCGATCCGGTCACTTTTTTCGAAGTGCTCTGCTATTACATCCTTTATAATGGACTCTAGCATTTTCCCCACTACCGATTGAACCTGCAACATTCCTCAATGGTTAAACTTGCTGAGTCCTAATTAAGATTTATTTTAAATTTTAATATTTGAATATAGTACAGCACACAAGAGGAGTCACGATGTACAATCTTCATTTCTGAGTTGTCAGATCAGCCAGTTGTTGGATAGAGGCTGTCAGATACTTGGGAATCTATTTCAATATATTGTGAGCCTGAAAACTACTGGTTAGTTAGTATAAGAGCCATTTGGATTCTGCTTGTTTACTGAAGAGTTAAGTTGTTCAGTCTAAAATCGATGTAGAGATTGCTGTCAAGCCTCTTGGTGCATTCCTAGACAGCCATACAATGGTTTTTCATAACCAATTCTTGGGAACTGAGGCCGCTATTTAGCTCTCCGAGGGTTTACATGGTGCTGCAGCGGTCAGTTTCTAAATGTACAAGAGAGTGTCTTGATTACTTTTGCACAGGAGCACAATTATTCTCCACCCACTATCTTAGTATTACATAGTATTTGCAGCACAGAAACAGGCCATTCAGCCCATCAGGTCCATGCCAGTGTTTATGCTGCACATATCCTTCTATTCCTTTCTTGTGTTTATCTAGCTTCCCCTAAAATGCATCAGTGCTAGTCGCCTCAACTACTCCTTTGTGGTAGCGAGATCCACATTCTAACTACTCTCTGGGTAAAGAAGTTTCTCCTGAATTCCCGATTTGATTTATAATGACTATCTTATATTTTTGGCCCCTAGTTCTGGTCTCCCCCACATCTTCTCTACATCTACCCTATCAAACCCTTCCATCATTTGAAAGATCTCGATCAGGCTACCCCCTCAGTCTTCTCTTTCCTACAGAACAGAGCCCCAGCCTTTTCAATCTTTCCTGATAAGTATAACCTCTCAGTTCTGGTATAATTCTAGTCAATCTTTTTTGCACCTTTCTGCAGTGCCTCTATATCCTTTTTATAATATGGAGACCAAAACTGTTCACAGTACTCAAGTGTGGTCTAACCAAGGTTCTATACAAGTTTAACATAACTGCGCTGCTTTTTAATTCTTTCCCTCTAGAAATGAATCCCAGTGTTTTTTTTTAATGGACTTACTAACCTGCGTCGCTATTTTGTGATTTGTGTATCTATACCCTCAGATCCCTGTGCTCCACTACCCCATTTAGACACTTTCCAAGGAGTAGGTGGCCTCCTTACTCCTCCTACCAAAATGTCCCATCACACTTTTCTATATTGAAGTTCATTTGCCGATTACATGCCCATTCTGTAAGTTTATTAATGTCTTCCTGTATTTTGTCACAGACTTCCTCTGTATTAACTACACCCCTCCACCCCCAAATTTTGTGTCGTCTTCAAATTTTGAAATTGTACTTCTGATTCCCGAGTCCAAATCATTTATGTAAATGGTGAACAAAAGTGGTCCCAGCACCGATCCTTGTGGAACACCACTTCCCATCTTTTGCCAGACTGAGTAACTACCTTTAACCTCTACTCTCTGTTTTCTGTTTTGTAGCCAGCTTGCTATCCATTCTACTACTTGTCCACTGCCTCCACATGTTCTGATCTAATATGCGGTACCTTTATCATTTTTAAGTAAGGATTCCATTATCTTTCCTACCATCGACATTAAGCTAATTGGTTTATAGTACCCTAGACTTGTTCTATCTCCCTTTTTTAAATATAAGAATCACATTAGCTGTTTGCCAGTCCTCTGGCACTATTACTTTTTCTAAAGAATTTTTATTATATATATGTAATAGGCCTCTGCTATCTCTTCCCTAACTTCTTTTAATATGCACGGCTGCGATCCACAAGGGGTTTTATCCTCTCTAAGTTTGATTAGTTTATCAGTTATCTCCCTCCCCCCCCCCCTTTCTATCTTGCATGTCTTTATATCTTTTTTGATCTCTTCTTCTAATGTCATGTTCACCATGTTAGTCTCCCCGGTAAATACCGAGACAAAGTAATTATTAATCAAAGGTAGTAACCTCTGGATTACTCCCAGTGTCACGTGCTAGTGAGTATAGGAATAATAGGATAAAAGAGGTTAATGCGTGGCTGGAAAAATGATGCAGGAGGGAGGGCTTCAGATTCTTGGGGCATTGGGACCAGTTCTGGACCAGAAGGGACCTGTTCAAGGTGAACGGACTGCACCTCAACAGAGCTGGTACCAATGTCCTCACAGGAAGGTTAACTAGTACTGTTGGGGAAGGTTTAAACTAATTTGGCAAGGGGGTGGGCACCAGGATGAAACATTAGAGAGGACAAACAGATGCACAGAGGACTGGGAGAGGCAAATAGCACTAGAGTAAAGAATAGTTCAGAAATAGGAGGGATCAGACGAGGCAAATGCGAAGCAGTTTAAGATGGGTTTGGAGTGCATGTACGTAAATAAGGTGGTAAATAAGGTTGGTGAGCTGTAGGCACAAGTCGGCACATGGGACTGTGATATAGTGGCAATAACGGAGACCTGGCCCAAAGAAGGGGAGGATACAGAACTTAATATTCCTGGCTAGCAGATATTCAGGAAAGATAGGGAAGGAAAAAATTAAGGAAGGGGGTGGTGGTGTTGGTGGCAGTATTGATCAAAGAAACTATTATAGCATTGGAGAAGGACGATGTAGTTGAGAGGCCAAAGACAGAGTCTATTTGGTTAGAGTTGAGGAATAATAGAGGAGCTATTATGCTACTGGGTATATATAGGCCACCAAATAGTGGGAAGGAGATAGAGGAGCAAAATTGCAGGCAAATTACAGCAAGTTGCAAGAACTACAGAGTAGTGATAATGGGGGACTTCAATTATCCTAATATAGAATGGAACAGTAACAGTGTAAAGGGCAAAGGGGGGAGGAATTCCTGAAATGTGTACAAGGGAAGTTTCTTGATCCGTGTGTTTCCATCCCAATGGGGAAGGAACTGGGGCAATTGGAGCATGTTTCAGTGGGAGAGCATTTGTGGAACAGTGATGATAATATCATCAGTTTTAGAATAGTTATGGAAAAGGACAAGGTACAATCAAGCATAAAAATACTTAACTGGAGGAGGGCTAACTTCAGTGAGTTAAAAAGGGACCTGGCACAGGTGGATTGGAATTAAAAATTGATAGGCAAAACAGTAATGAACAATGGGAGGTCTTCAAAGAGGAGATAGTTCAGGTACAGAGTAGACACAATCCTATAAGAGGGCAAGGAAGAGCATCCAAACTAGAGCTCCCTGGATGACTAGATATAGAGGTTAAAGTGAGACAGAAAATAGAGGCTTATGACAATCATAAGGTTCCTAATACAGCAGAGAATCAAGCTGAATATAGAAAGTACAGAGGAGATCTAAACAAGGGAATAAGAGGGACAAAGAGAGAGTATGAGAATAGATTAGTGGCTAACATAAAAGGGAAACCCAACTTTTTTTATAAACACACAAATAGTAAAAGGGTAGTCAAAGGAAGGGTGGGGCCAATTGGGGACCAATAAGGAGATCATCTTGTGGAGGCAGAGGTACTAAATGAGTACTTTGCATCTGTCTTCATTGGAGAAGAGGAGGCAGTAGTGATACTGGATAATATTAAAATAGATAGGCTGGCAGCCCTCAAAGTAGAAGTCACCTGGTCCAGATGGGATGCATCCTAGGTTACTGAGGGAAGTAAGGGTAGAAATTACAGAGGCTTTAGCCACAACCTTCCAATCCTCCTTGGATAAGGGAGTGGTGCCAGAGGACCAGAGGATTGTAAATGTTACACCCCTGTTTAAAAAGGGGGAGGGATAAACTTGGCAACTACAGGTAAGTCGGCCTAATGGTGGTGGGGAAACATAGAGACAGCAATCAGTGACAAAATTAATTGGCATTTAGTTAAGTATGGGCTGATAAATGAAAGTCAGCATGGTTTTGTTAAAGGCAATAATTAACTAGCTTGATCAAGTTCTTTTGAAGTAATGTAGAGGGTTAATGAGGCTAGTGCAGTTGATGTGTACTCTCATCTATTTCTTTTATCTTCCGACTTGTGTTATTTTCACCAGATTCCTTGTTATACTAGTTTAAAGTCCTAACCACAGCCCTATTTATCCTTTCCGCTAGGACACTGGTCCCACTCCGGCTCGGGTGGAGCCTGTCCTAGCAGTATAGCTCCTTTCCTGTCCCAGTACTGGTGCCAGTGTCCCTTTTCAGGTTCCTCTCCAGTTGCTCCGAGATATCTTTTACCTTTGCACCAGGATTTTAACAAATATCTGAACTGATTTTCAGTAAGTAATGGAATATACTGTACACTAATTATGTTTCTTCAGAAATTTATATTAAACAATACCCCTGATTCCTCAATAAGGAGTGGCGGCAAAGTTCTGTTTGGTAGTCTTGTACATGAGAAAGATGGATTGAACGTTGGAATTTTTGTATCCACCTTACTTTTGCCAGTACTGCTTGGGAGAGGGCTAAAGTTGTTTTTACATAGAATTACACAGAATTTTACAGCACAGAAACAGGCCTTTCAGCCCAACTGGTCTATGCTGGTGTTTATGCTCCACACGAGCCTCCTCCTACCTTACTTCATCTCACCGTATCAACATGTCCTTCTATTCCTTTCTCGTCATGTACAGTACTTATCTAGCCTCCCCTTAACTGCATCTATAATGACCAGATAATCTGTGTATCGGTTCTGGTTGAGGGATAAGGTTTGGCTAGGACACTGGGGAGAACTCCTCCGCTGCTCTTCAAAGTGTGCTTACCTGCGTCTACCTGAGCAGGCAGACGGGGTCTCGGTTTAACGTCTTGTCTGAAAGACAGCACCTCCGACAGTGCCGCAGTCCCTCAGTACTGCACTGTCAGCCTGGATTATGTGTTCAAGTCTCTGGAATGGGACTTGAACCCACGACCTTAAGACTTAGAAGTGTTACCATTAAAACCAAGTGAGATGCCAGAGAGCCCCCCCTCTGTAAAGAATCATGCAATTCAAATTCTGTTCTGTGTCTCCATTTCCTCCCCACACCACCAAAAAAGCCCCTTGACTAAGTTGTGTATGTACAGTATATGTATCTATTTTGAGTGGGGGACAATTGTTGAAACCAAAAACCGCTGTGAGGTTTAGAATCCCTGAAATGGTTCTGTTGGATTTTCAGATGCCTTCGATTAAACTCCAGAGCTCTGATGGAGAAATATTTGAAGTTGATGTGGAGATAGCAAAACAGTCTGTGACAATCAAGACTATGTTGGAAGGTCGGTGTGTGTCTCTTTGGAAATAATCTTGTTTGAATTAATTACCCCTTTTAAAAGGACAGCTATCAAGCTTCTTTGTTATACAAAATTAAATGTGCAAGACTTTAACTAGTTTTAGATTCGTTCATGCTGTTGTATGTCATTTAGTTTCAGTAAGGTTTGCCTGCTTATGGTGGTCGACTATTCAATGTAATATTGACATTTTATAAATGAAGCTTCTCATGCGATAGTCTAATGATCTAAAACGATTGCAAAAATATGAATAATTCACTGACCATGTAAAATAACTTAATTCATCTTGTTTTCTAATTATTCTTTTAATGACAAGATTTAAAAAAATAAACTCAAATTTACTTTTCTTTCTATTCTTGCATGCCATTCCTGAACTGAAAGTGAGAGAGGACAGGCAAACGAGCACCTTTCTCCAGGCTCTCCTGGTTGGCACACTTGAGTGGCCATAATGAAGTGTGAAAGAGCTCCAAGAGTTGATTTAGCATTTTACCTCTGCTGTTTAGTGCCTCCCTAAGATGAAACACACTTTATGGTTTTTGGCTGCTTTTGCACGTGAACTGATTAGTTCAGAAGACTTGAATGGAATCAAGAGTCAAACTGAAAATTGATATTTCATGGATGGTAGCAATATTTTACCCATGTTCTATATTATATAAATGGGATGGAGAAGAGGAAGTACTTCATACTGAAAGCACCCATGCCATGCTATCTTTCTTTAATGTCCGATACTGTTATCTGTTGGGAAAGCATGATGGATAGTGATAAATTGTTAAATTTTAATGTTTTATTATAAACAGATTTGGGGATGGATGATGAAGGTGATGATGATCCAGTTCCACTTCCAAATGTTAATGCTGCAATTCTTAAAAAGGTAAGAGACCAGAACGTGCTCTGATCTGTATTACTTCAGCGAGTGAGTGGAAGCTGAGAATATCCTGTAGAGAGAGAATTCTTCATGAAGGTTCTTTATAAGCTTGGCTCAGTTGGCAGCGCTCTTATCTCTGAGTTAGAAGGTTGTGGGTTGAGGCACCGCTTCAGGTTATTTTAATGCAGTACTGAGGGAGCACTGCATTGTCAGAGGTGCCATTTTGCAGATGAGATGCTAAACAGACCCTATCAGCTAGATGTAAGAGAGCCCATTGCTCTATTCAAACAGCAGGTAGTTCTGGTCTACTGGCCAACATTCCTCCCTCAACCAACACCATCAAAAACAGATTAACTGCATAGTTGCTGTTTGTGGGAGCTTGCTATGTACAAATTAGCTCCCACATTTACTGACATAACAACAGTAACTACTTAAATAATAATTGAATGTGAAGTGCTTCAGGACAAACTGAGGGCAAGACACTTTTCAATGCAAATTCTTTGTACAAGCCATAGGTTTTCAAACTGGTCCTCGGGATCTCAGGTTTATGGTGTCATCATATTTCTGTCCATATGTTGCTGTGCATAGCATACCTCGCCTATCAAGTATAATGTCTTGAGAATTATGCATTCTGTTTTTTGTACATTTGTTGACTAATTAGCATGTTATTTCTCATGCTGTATACGAATAAATATTTTCTCCAATGATGGCACTGATTTCCTCTGGGCAGTTGATACTGTCTTTGGCAAGTTAGGACATGGGTTTTCATGGGATTGTGTCAATGTTTGTGAGGACCCGAGAGTGTTTCAATATTTGCACAGGATCCCCCACACAGAAAAAATTTAAACTACTGTTTTAAACAAAATGTTAGTTTAAAAAATATATATTTTAGTGATTATGCTGTTTTTACAGGACCACTAATTCCATGATTTGATATTAAATTCCCATTGGTAATAGATTGAGCAACCTATGGGAGACTGGTGCAGTGGATTAGAAGCTGTACTTTCACATCTGGGATCTGTATTTGAATCCAGCCCTGGCCGATGGAGTGAAAGTCTCCTTTCGCTACTGAGGATAAAGGCCCCTGTGAAATAGGTTAGTTCTTACTGATCAGAGGCCCATAGCACAATGTAGCAGTAAAGTGACATTCACACTCACAAGATATAAAAGATGGCTGGTATGGGAAGTTTAATTCTGGTACAGTCAGGGGTTCTTTTCTGAGATTGGGGTTGGGCAGGGTAAAGGGAGCTTTACTGTGCTTCCAACTGGGAATGTGTACAATGACAATAGGTACTTTAAAATGGAAAAGTGTTCAATTCCCCAGCACAAACGGCCGTTAGCAAATTAGCACAAAATTCACCCAAAAAGTTTTGTGAAGAAAAAAAATGAGTAAACTATGAATTAATCTGCATGCTATAACAGCACATAATTATACTTCACCACATCAAATCAAAATCAAATCAAATCAACTTTTATTGTCATTGTTAGTGCACAAGTGCAGTACAACGAAATGTAGGCTTGCGGCTCCCGAGAGTTCAAACAAAAGATGTTCAAACTTTTATGTCACTTGTTTGTTCAACTATATTTTTTCTAGTTCAAGTATTTCTCTCCTTCGTCTACACATATATGCCTACTGTTGCTTTTAGGTGATTCAGTGGTGCACTCACCACAAGGATGATCCTCCTCCTCCTGAGGATGATGAGAACAAGGAAAAGAGAACAGATGACATCCCAGTATGGGATCAGGAGTTCCTCAAAGTAGACCAAGGAACATTATTTGAGCTAATTCTGGTCAGTAATTTTTCAGAAGCATATTAATAAAAACTGTACAATTTGTTCTCTTCCCTTTCAGTAGTCCCTGTGCCACAGATTGTCTTGGACATGCGGATAGGCTGGAGATCTGTTGCTGAGCTTCTGATTCCACTATTTAGCCAGCTGCTGGTGGTGGGGTTATTTTCTTGGCCTCTGTTCATAATCTCTCCATGAGCTCGATCAGGAACTTGCCATGGTGATCACCATGAATCATGGTGCCAGAGTCTACAGCCCATGAGCTGCCCTTACAAAGTGTATAATTCTGAAATTTCCTGTGGTGATAAAACTGTACTTAGAATTCATTCTAGGTTGGTGTTGATTCATCCTGGTATTTTTTTGAGCTACAGGTAGACTATCCTTTATCCGAAAACCTTGGGACCAGCTGTGTTTCGGTTTTCGGAATTTTTCGGATTTCAGAAGGTTTTGACAACAAACACTGTTGCTTAGCAACAGCTTGTAAACACTCGGGCCCTGCCTTGGAAGCGTCTCTGAAGCTGTTGCTAAGCTGCAGAGACTCTTTCCACAGCCTGACTGTTTTTATAAAAAAAAAAAAAAAAAAATGCTAGGGGAAGAAAAAAAATGCTAGGGGAAGAAAAAAAACTAACAAAACGGGTGCTGATTTCTGCCGTTAGATCGAGGTTTCCGGCTCCCCCTGCTCCGTATCTGAATTCCTTGACTTAGCGGGGGTCTGGGGCTCGACTGCTGCCGCCAGTTGTGGGAAAGCCGGATATCGGCTGACTCCTACACTAAGCTGGCCCGCAAATCAGGTCGGGGGTCGGGGGGGGGGGGAGAAAAGACTATCGGACAGGCCGCTGCAACTATCGGACGGGCCGCTGTATTGTTGGGTTCACTCTCCCGGTACCTCCTTCACACTGCCCGGCTCGGCCTGCAATCTCCTACCCAGGAGGGAACTCTGTGACCCTCTGCCCTGCTCACAGGGAAAGGCAGAGCTCCTGGACCACTCCTGTCATGTTTGGCGCCACTCGGGTCATGTCGTGCGCACGACTTGCGCTCCACAAAAAAACTTTCGGTTTTTAGAGGTTTTCGGTTTTCGGAAGTGCGGGTAAAGGATAGTCTACCTGTATTGCCAAGCAACCCAGATTTACAGAAGGCCTGATGCAAAGGTGTGCCAGTGTGTGCTACCCATAAATGGGATTTGAGTTTGAATGTGAATTTCTGATCTCTGCTGGTAGTGCAGCAGAGCATTCCCACAGGGATAAAAAAGCTGACTGCCAACCTTTGCAGGCTACTTTCACTTGACCCCTTTTTCGCCAAGCTTTTGGTCACCATTCCTAATTTCTCCTGCTTTTGTGAAGCGTCTCGGGATATTTTGCTACATTAAAGGTGCTATATAAATGTAAGTTGTTGAGTACTTCTCTCATCTGGGATGATACAATTGGCCTCACCATCCTTTCCAAGCTCAGAAGTGAATGTATGTGGATGCCTGATGAGAGGAGGATTAGGCTTTGTATGATATGTTGCATGGTCCACAGCTTGCTGACAATTACTGTCTAGGTTCACAAATGAATGATGGCCTTGGGTGATTTACTGGAGGGCTGCTGGCACCAATGGAACTGCATTCTATTAAAGAGTCGGGGAAGAAAATTAAAAAATCAAGTTAGCTGAGAACATTAAAAGATCTATAAACATTGTTCAGATCTTATTGGCCCAGAAATTCAGGTCGGAGGCTTCCCGCGGGTGCAAGCCTCCGACCTGCACTTACCTAGCGTGCCGGCCGTTGTGCTGTGGGCCCACGTGGGATTCCGATCCCGGGCCTCCTCCAACTGCCGGCGCGCAGTGCTTGCGTATCCCAGGGGCGCAGTTAGTTTGAAGCATCCCCTGGGATCACGTGGGCCGTGGAGAGCCAATGGTAGCAGGGAATCTGTATTCATAGATTTGACAAGAAGGCCTGTCAAACCTATGAATACAATTCAGCCCCAAAACATAACTAAAACTTCAAATAATTTTTTTTTTTTTAAATCACATTTTTAAAATAACTATAAATTACATAAAATAACTCTTTTAAACAATAATTTAAATTTTTGAAAAAGTTTCTAACGGGACTAAAAATAAACTTACCTTTAAAGTATTTATAAAAAATAATAAACCTGTGGAAAAAATGTTTTTATTTTACTTAATTCACAACTTACCTTGTTAAAAGCAGGCCTTGCGACTGCTTTTTAGAAGCGTAGCTGCTGGAGACTTACCCTCCCGGAAAAACCTGCAAAAAAAACCGGAAGTTCCAGGCGTACACGCTGCCTTTCCGGCGCACGCGTTCGACCTGTGAACCCCTTCCTTGAAGGGAACGGAAGTTCCGGTTTCCTGCGCATGTGCAGTGCATGCACGTAACTGGCACTTTTGTTGGGCCTACGCGTGAGTACCCAGCGCGTACTCACCCGTGGGGACCCGAAGTTCTGGCCCAATATGTTTTGTACTGCAGGTGTTAATAGGGAAAAAAGATTAACCTTCTATCTCTCAAGGGTATGCAGGAATAATTGGAATTGGATAAAGGGTACTCTTACTATCTTGGCAACTAGCCTAAACATGCTCACGCAGAGAACTAACCTAGTAGACAGCTGCATTCAGAACTGATTATGCTTCAGAATTCATGATGAGATTGATGTAGCTTTTTTTAAATGCATAGATACTGGAATACTTGGCACCCAGCAACCACATTGCTTTGACCTTTGGGTCAGAAGATTGTGGGTTCAGGCCCCACTCCAGGATTTGAGCACATCATATAGACTGACGATCCAGTGCAGTACTGAAGGAGTAATCTATTGTCAGAGGTGCTGTCCTTTGGCTGAGATGTTAAACACAGGCTTTGTCTGCCCCAGTGGACATCAAAAGATCCTATGAGGCTATTTGAAGAGGAGCAGGGAGTGCTGGTGTCCTGCCCAACATATTTCTCTCAATGGACACCACTAAAACTAGATTAACTGGTCATTCACCTCATTGCTATTTGTGATATCTTGCTCTATGCAAAATGACTGCCATTTTTTCCATCATGACAAACTCTATTTCAAAGCAATTTGTTGTATGTGCAATTCTTTGATGTCGGAGAGGTGTGAAAAGGTACGAAAAGAAATGATTTGTTTATTTTCACTCCCATGTACTGTAGTATGGATTAGATATAGAGGAAACCTTCCTTTCGTGCCAAAACAATATTCCTTAACCTCAATCGCAGAAGAACCTAGCTCCTACTGCAACAATGTGACATTTTCATTTTCTGAACTTGCTACTTTTGTAGCCTCTTTAAATGACACTGCCAAATATTAGACTGAATTATAGGTAGTTTTATGTTGTGCACTTCTATATGCTAGGCACTGGGTAGATTTTGCTCAAACTCATTTAATTTGGAGTTGCCAAACGAGAGTTTTGTTCCTTTTTGTGTTGGCTGGATTTAAACCAAGGTCCCAGAGATAACTGGATGTTGCCATCCTACCCATTACCTTCAGCCCCAAGTATTCTGAATTTACTAAATATAGTTTTATTCACAGAATTTGCTAGGTTTTCATGGCTACTCTCCTATTAAAGCTGCTTGGTTGCTTTAAGTTTGCCAAACTTCACTTTAGATGGTAGTTTGACTAGTTTAGTAGGGAATGAAAGTCCTTTCACGTGTCTGTCTAATACAGTTGAGCTCATGTTGTTATCAATCTTTCCCCTCAGTAGTTTAGAATATTTTTATGTTGGCTTGGTCTGCACTTGAATTCTAGCCATGATGAGTAAGATTGTTTAAAATACTGATCAGGTGACAAATTCTCAGGCTTATGTCAATGGCACTCTAACTAGATGCTAGTCACACAAGCAATTTGGGATGCCTTGGCCAGCTTTGGTGTCATTTTTCACCCTCTCTTCCCCTTAGGACTGTGTTTACATTTGGCATCTTCTCTTGCCTGCTGAGTTCAGTCCTACTACTGCGTGGCACATCTCACTGGCATATCTGTTTCCTGTGCCATCGGGACATGGTGCATTTGTGTTTTTTGAAGTTGGTAATACTGTAACCAGATTAAATTAAAAGTGGGGAAAAGACCACATTTAGTACTTAACAAGTGGTGTGGCACATAAAGGATGAGAGTGTGGTTCTTCTTGGACCCCTTCTAATAAGTCCAGATATAACTGACTGCACAATAAAGGCACAGAACCTCTGTACTGGAATGATAGCAAAGAAAGTATTAAGCAACAACAGAAGTCTTGTTAAATTTTTAACTTATTAGTTGACTCACCAATTTGTAATATGGTCTAAAGTGGAAAGTTTATTTACCTGAATTGCTATTTAAATGTTATTTGGGGAGGGGAGAATCTTTTGTTTTTTGTGCTTTGTACTTTTAAGCCACTGGTTGGTTTTATATATGTATTTTTAAAAAATCTCTTCAGAATCACAAAATTCCTTCCATTGATGCTATCAGTGTGGACACTCACTGAGCAGCAGTCTTGCAGCAGCACCAGAGATGGGATTTTGTGCACATTGTCTTGAGGCAAGACAGTCTTGGGCAAACTGTTTTAAAGGAACACTAAGCAATCCCTGTAAATGTACAAAAATCTCCACCTAATTCTATTTTAGAATACCTTTTTGGTGTAACATTGTTTTAGTTTAATTTGTCTCTTTACTTGGTGATGGGGTGGAAATCTGCGCAGTTGAGACCTGAATATTTATGTTTGTCATTTAGGCTGCAAACTATTTGGATATCAAAGGTCTACTTGATGTGACGTGCAAAACAGTAGCAAATATGATCAAAGGTAAAACTCCAGAAGAAATTCGTAAGACTTTCAACATCAAAAATGACTTCACTGAGGAAGAGGAAGCACAGGTAATACCACTTTTATTTGTAATTCATGGTTATTGAAAGCACTTAATAAGATTACATTTTCTGATTTGGAAATGAACAGCAGATGGCTTGTTGTCCTAAACCAAAGAGCCCACCTGAAACATTGAGTAGCTGTACTTTTTTAATTCTCTCTGTAGGTAAAATGCCTTGTTTATGCAGGCTGGTTTAAATTTAAACAGAATATGCCCATAGTAGGCAAAAAAATTAACTGGAAATGTAGAAATATGCTTATCAGTACAATTAAATTGTTCTTTTGCTTAGTATTAAGCTTATTTTGCTTGGGTTATTGGAAATAAACCCCTTGCTAATTTTTTTGTAATGTGACATGACCGTTTCTCCTTAAATCATAGATTATTGAATTGGGGAAAAGGGACAGCGTAATAGTGATTGTTCATTTCATCATCATGAAACTTATTTAGTTAAAATAATTCAATTTTGGTGTAGTCATTACCCATTTGTCCGTCTTCTGACGAGGATAGAGGAATTACTGGATACCAAGGCACAGTGATCAGTAATTTAGGCACAATTCGGAATTCCATTTCATTGGGTGCATCCTTTTCACCGAGTTACTCTCTTTTTCAGGTACGCAAAGAGAATCAATGGTGTGAAGAAAAGTGAAGATCCCTGTGCTCGATAATAATTCTCTAACACACTGAAATAATTTTTCCAAATGCTGTTGCACTGCACTGTTTTGTAAATGTTTAATATTTGGAAAATGCAACAAAAGGAAAAAAACACATTTAGCATATTTAATTGCATGAAGTTTCTTTACTTGTTCAGAGCAGTATGCTCTAGCCTTTATCTTGTTATTGCCGTATAGGATTGGAAGTGATGACCAGTTTTGCACCACATGATCCATTATAGGAGACTGACTTCAAGAGGATTAGAATACATTTGTGTTATTAAAATCTAAATAGTGTGGGCTAGACAAAAATCCTTTAATCCCGTGGGTATGTCTGATTTTCGTATAATCTAGTCTAGAAGGCAAATGAAGACAGCGGGGTATACAGTGAGGGGGTTTTGTTCAGTAATTAATGACAGCAAGCTCAACCTGTTTAAATGATTGAAACTAGCATTTCGTTCTTTATTGTACTGAGAAAAGCTGTAAAATAATTGAAAGATTTACAGTATGAAGAATATGGCCCGCATATCTATGCTATATATTAATTAATTGAGAAGAATATTTTTTTCTGTTTTGTGTCATGATTTTTGGTTTAAAATTGTAACCTCCAATTCTGTTCTTACTGAAATGTTTAGCAACTCTTTTTATGGGTTCAAGTCCAGAACACATACTTTGCATTCTAGCCAGGATTGTGGCATGCCTTTATATCAAAGGATCACTGTGAATCCACTTCCTAATGTGGTATTTGTATTATGATTTCTGAACTTTTAAGAGTACAACTCTTCTACTGATTAAAGTATGTTTCATTTTCTTTTCCACTGGCTTTCCCTCCCCCATTGTATTATCCTGTCATTGTCTTGGATGTCTGTAATAATCAGAAGTATTGTATGTGTGTTTGTTTAATTGGCCTATGATGCTCCTGAAAGAGCCCTAGTAGGATCCCTAATGGAGCTTGTCTTCATCAAATACAGATGCACTATGACAAAGCCCAATACAACAGACTGGATAAATGCTACAACTTTCATAGGCTGTTTTCGTAATTTAGATTTGTTAACTTCTTACTTTCCTGTATAATGTGCATGACTGCAAATACAAATCTTTAAAATACTTCAGCTTCTCTGTCTGTAATTATTGTATGATTTATGTCATCTGGTTGTCTAATAAAATGGGTCTATAAATTGCATTCATAATCCATGTTTTACATGATTACTTCATTGTCATCCATCAGAATTTTCAAAAATGAGATATTGATGGGATGAAGCTTTTACTACATTAATTTCCATGGATAACCTGTTGTGCTTTCTCCCTCACCCCCATGGGGAATTGCCCTTTCAAGACATGGGCACAAACATTTGATTTACCATGCTTAGAGCTGAAAGTAAAAACAGAAAATGCTGGAGATACTCAGCAGGTCAGCCAGGCAGAGGAGGGTGGTGATGGATGGGGACTGGTTGGCTGAACTTGTTCTCACATTGAACAACTTCTCCTTTGACTCCACTCACTTCCTCCAAATCAAAGGTGTTGCTATGGGAACCCACATGGGTCCTAGCTATGCCTGCCTTTTCGTGGGCTATGTGGAACACTTTGTTCCAGTCCTACTCGGGTCCCCTCCCTCACCTCTTTTTCCGGTACATTGATGACTATCGGTGCCGTTTCCTGCCCTCGCCCTGAACTAGATAATTTTGTTCACTTTGCTTCCAATTTCCACCCTTCCCTCACCTTCATATGGTCCATCTTTGACTCTTCCCTTCCTCAACTTCTCCGTCTCCATCTCTGGGGATAGGTTATTGACAAACATTCACTACAAGCCCACTGACTCCCACAGCTACCTGGACTACACTTCCTCCTGTAAGGACTCTATTCCATTCTCCCAATTTCTCCGTCTCTGCCGAATCTGCTCTGACGATGCCACCTTCCATACCAGTGCTTCCGACATGTCTTCCTTTTCCCTCAACCGAGGATTCCCCTCTACTGTGGTTGACATGGCCCTCGACCGTGTCCGTTCTATCTCCCGCACTTCTGCCCTCACCCCTGCCCCTCCCTCCCAGAACCACGATAGAGTTCCCCTTGTCCTCCCCTTTCATCCCACCAGCCTACACATTCAACGAATCATCCTCTGCCATTTCCGCCACCTCCAGCGAGATCCCACCACCAAACACATCTTCCCCTCACCTCCCCTTTCAGCATTCCGAAGGGACCGCTCCCTCCGTGGCACCCTGGTCCACTCCTCTATCACCCCCAATTCCCCTTCGCCTGGCACCTTCCCATGCAAGCGCAGGAGATGCATCAAATGCCCTTAGACCCCCACCCCCCTTCCCACTATCCAGGGCCCCAAACACCCCTTCCAGGCGAAACAGCGATTTACTTGTACTTGTTGCAATTTAGTATACTGTATTCGCTGCTCACGATGTGGTCGCCTCTACATTGGGGAGACCAAACGCAGATTGGGTGACTGCTTTAGCTTCCGGTCGCCTGTCACTTTAATTCGCCACTCCACTCCCACTCAGACCTCACCGTCCTCCGCCTCCTGCATTGTTCCACTGAAGCTCGAGGAACAGCACCTCATCTTTCAATTAGGCACTTTACAGCCTTCTGGACTCAACAATTTCAGATCATAACCTCGGCCCCTATCCTATATATATTTTTTATCCACACCTTTTGTTTGTGTCTTCTCTCCCACATGGCAGCTGTCTTTCATTCTGCCAGTGCAATTTACACTTCACCTAGAGCCATCCTTTGTTTCTTATCCTGTCTCATTATCATCTCCTTTTGCCTTGAATATCTCTTAATGTCTCTTAACCTCTCCTGCCTTCTATCCTATCACAGACCTTCCCTTTTGTTCTTTCATCCCCTCCCCTTTCCCAGCCTCTTCACTTGCTTAAAAATCTGTTCCATTTCCTGCTTTTTTCCCGTTCTGATGAAAGGTCATCGACCTGAAACGTTAACTCTGTTTCTCTCTCCACAGATGCTACCTGACCTCCTGAGTATCTCTAGCATTTTCTGTTTTTATTTCAGATTTCCAGCATCTGCAGTATTTTCTTTTTGTATTAGAGCTGACAGTGTTTGTGTCCTACCATAATGGTGCAGTATATTTGTAATTTAATGTGAACACTGCACTGACCAGTTTCTAATGGAATTGTATGATTGAACTGCTAGTAGAAACACAAAAGTATAAGCAATATGATGAATAACAATTGAAAATTGGAGTAGTGTGCTGCTTGGAGATTGCTGTGCCTTGATAGTAGTTGGATAGAGGTATCCCCCACTTGTGCATCTATGGAAGGAGGCACTGAGCAGAGTCCAGGCATCTGGGGAGAAGGAAAGCTGCCCATAGGCTGTTCTTGTACAGGCCTCTAGCTGCCAACTGTTAACAGCCTGGTCTAGCAGGCCAGCCTCTTGCTCTTGGTTTCCTATGGTGACCAGGAGAACAGATTAAAATAAAGAGAGTTGAGCATAGGCGAGCTTATCAGTCAGTCCTGTCAAAAAGAATCCAAGAGGCCCCGAGTATTTTGCGAAGAGCTCACCAGATAGCAAATGGGAACAAAAACCCTTAGGTGATTTTTTCACTCGCATCACCTTCTATCTTATTCAGAACCCAAAGACACTGGTGACAATTATAGCACCCATTCCTGCTCTGGCTAATGGCTCAGCACAGGGAATTACTGCTTTTGTCAATTTGTTTATGTAACAAGTTTCTGCTTTTGTGAAGGAGCCTATACTGGATAGCAGTACTGTGCGCCAGAAGATTAGTACCACACATGACACCGCTGTGCTAATAATGTAGGTTTCTTAATGTCCATGATCGTATAGTAACACTCATTTCATTCTTGGGGAAACCAGTACAAAATATAATAACGTAATTGAAATTACACCTGTTCTACTGAAGAAATTTAGCAAATGTGTAAGTTATCACTTGTGCTGGTGCTTATGTTTTTTTCCCACCAGCGTACAATGACATTTTTTGTGTTTAGACAGTGCTGGAAGCTACTGGTAATGGGCTCATTCGTAGTATTAGTGGGGGACATGTCTCATTTGTGGTTTGAAATCACTTGTAACATGTAGATGCTCTGGTGCACTGAAATGGGTTTTATCCCCGGCCATTCTCAAGTAGTCAAACTAGATTGTTGGTGGAAGAGAAGAGGTGTGAATGGATGGTATCTGGAGGCCAAGTTATTCAGCTTCACTCTCGCACCCATGAAAGAAAGACTTGCATTTATATAGCGCCTTTCACGACCACCCAAATCCCTTTACACCCAATTAACTATTTTTGAAGTTGCACTGTGGGAAAAGCGGCAGCCAATTTGCACACAGCAAACTCCCATGTGATGATGACTAGATAATCTGTTTTAGTGATGTTGATTGAGGGATAAATATTGGCCAGGACACAGGATAACACCCCTGCTCTTCAAAATAGTGCATGGGGATCTTTTACATCCACCTGAGAGAGTAGACGGGGCCTCGGTTTAACATCTCATTCGAAAGACTGCACCTTTGACAGTACAGCACTCTCAGTACTGCACTGGAGTGTAAGCCTAGATTTTCATGCTCTGGAGTGGGACTTGAACCCACAACCTTCATGACTCAAGCAAGGGAGCTACCCACTGGGCCACTGGCTGACACACATGTAAGGGGTAGTAATGGTAAGGCTGGTGACAAGCTTTCACACCTACCCTAGTGTTTGGAGAATTACTCATAAAATAGAGAGAAGGAAAAAAATTAAATAGTTTTAGTTAGAATAACTACTGTAATGACTAAATTTTTTTTCAGTTTTTTCCCCTGTTTTGGAAGTCACGGGGATGAATTTTTGTGGTGGTTCCCTCGCTCGTCCATGCGTAACTTTGGTGGAAGAGTTAGAGAAACCCCAGAAAAGTGGCATAAACATGAGGGATGATTGTTGTGGTGTATGTAACCTGTTCCACCTTAAGAGAACTTAAGCCTGTTCCACCTTAAGAGATGTACTACTTTCTCTGGCTGCTGTATACGTAGTACCGGTGGTGACCACTGGTATATAAGTACTGTGTAGTGATATTGCTGTTAGTATAGCCCTGACCTCCAACTAGTAAAAACCTGTTGAAACGTTATTCTTGTAGTCTGTGTCAGTAATTAATCTTAAATACAACTAGAACACACAGACTTAACAGTGGCGACGAGTCCGATTCTTACCCTGCAGCAGTTTATATCCACGGCGGCTTCGTCCACAGAACGGGCGTTGAAGAGAGGCATCCACCCTCATCACCCTACTGGAAGACACGTCGCGCGGCAGGCATCGAGAACCCGGAGTGCAGAAGATATCCTGAACTCGAAGCCTCCATCAGCGGCAGTCGGCCGCGTTGGCTGTACAGACGGGGAGGGAAGACGGAGGAATAAGGGCAGTGAGATCGATCGCAACCGGAGATAAGGGCCGGGCCGCATTCGGGCCAAAAGGCGCAGCGCGGGGACATCGATCGCGGCTGGTGATAAGGGCCGGGCCGCATTCGGGCCAAAAAGGCGCAGCGTCTGGGGCGACTGAAGGCGCGAGAGCCGCGGTGAAGGCGAACGCAGCCGGTGCTAATAACCGGGCTGCAAGAAGGGCTGCGAGGCGCGACATCGGGGAAGCGCGAATGCCCGAGGGAGCCGCGGTGAAGCGGAGACAGCGTCGGGGGAGTTACTAACCGCTGGGAAAGGGGAGCAGCAGCGGCACGCCAAATGCCATTGCAGCCAGCGGGTGAAGAAGGCGAGCGCGGGAAACTGCCATTTTGTAGGCGGAGGACGAAGACAAGAGCGGGAAGCCGCCATCTTGGAAAAAGGGAAATCACTAAAAAAAAAAAAAAATTGCAACGATGCCTAAACATGGGAACATTAATACCTTTGATAGCGACATCGAAGGTTGGGCCACGTATGTAGAACGCATACAAAATTATTGTAAAGCAAATAAAATCCCAGATGATGAGAAAGCACTAACTTTATTAAACTTAATGGGTGCGAAGACATACGGGCAATTGAAACACCTTTTATCACCAGATGAACCGGCGGAGAAGACGTTCGAGGAGATTGTTACTGTCCTGAGAAATCATCTAAACCCCACGCCGCTGAGGCTAGCGGAACGATTTAAATTTTACAGCAGAAAGCAGCTGAAAGATGAAAGCAATGCTGAATATTTAATGGAATTGCATAAGCTAGCAAAGTACTGTCAGTTTGGAACGGGACTAACAGATGCGCTAAGAGATAAATTTGTGTGTGGATTATTAAAAGAAGATACACAAAAGCGACTGCTCGAGGAGAATGAGCTGACGCTTGAGAAAGCGGTCACTATGGCAGCATCACACGAAGCCGCAGCGAGAGGCACGGCAGTAATGCAGCTACGGTCACCGGAACTCAGTACAAATCAATTGGTTTTGAGTACTGTAAAATGTTATCGTTGTGGAAAGACAACGCACGATCAGAACCAGTGTTGGTTTAAAAACCAAGAATGCAGAACGTGTGGCAGGCTTGGCCACATAGCTAAAGTATGCCGGTCAGGAAAGATGACCAGCAACAAAAAGCCACCGCAAGGAAAATACATAAAGGTACACAAGGTGACAAAGAACAGTTCGAACGAACAGAAGTCAGATTCAGACGCCAGCAGTAATGAACTGGGTAGCTTAAGAGTACACAACGTTGGTAAGGATGCAGATCTCCAGACAATTTGGGTCACTCTTCAGATAGCAGGAGTCCAAGTAAAGATGGAATTGGACACTGGATCGGTATTGACGGTCATGAATAAGAAAGATTACAAAAGGTTATTCCAACATATTCCCCTACGGGATACGGAGATTATATTGAAAACATACACGGGGCAAAGAGTGTACCCCATCGGAAAGATAGAGGTAAAAGTGGTCCACAAGGGCAAAGAAAGCCAAGTAATGGACTTATATGTGCTACCTGAAGGAGGTCCACCACTACTGGGACGGGAGTGGATTAGGAAAATGAATATGGACTGGCACTCCTTAAAGGCACTAACGGTAGATTCCGGGGAAACAGATGTCAAACCTAAACGATTGTCCAGAATATTGGATGATGCTAAAGAGGTGTTCCAGCAGGGACTGGGAACACTGAGAGGAATTACGGCAAACATCAAGATTGATGAACATGCACACCCAAAATTTTTCAAAGCCAGACCGGTACCCTATGCAATACGACCTGCTGTAGAAGCGGAACTGGAAGCGCTAGAACGTTCAGGTGTACTGTCTAAGGTAGATTGGAGTGAGTGGGCTACGCCCATTGTTCCCGTTATGAAACGTCCTTCGAGCAACAAGCCAGGAGAACCAGGGAAGGTTCACATCTGTGGAGACTTCAAGATCACCGTTAATCCGGTGCTTCACACGGTGCAGTATCCGCTTCCACGGATTGAGGATATTTTTGCTTCGTTGTCTGGCGGGAAACACTTCACCAAGATAGACCTGGCGCAGGCGTACTTGCAGATGGAGGTTGAAGAAGAGTCACGCCAGTACCTCACGATCAACACGCATAGAGGTTTGTACCGGTATAATAGGCTGGCTTTTGGAGTGGCATCGGCTCCAGCAATTTGGCAGAGGGCCATGGAGCAGGTATTACAGGGAATTCCAGGCACACAATGTTACCTGGACGATATTCTAATTACAGGAGATGGTGATGAAGAACACCTCGCAAACTTGGAACTGGTGCTCAACAGACTGAAAGAGTATGGACTTCGAGTTAATCGGCAGAAATGTGAGTTCTTTCAGAAGCGGATCTCGTACTGTGGTCATGTCATTGACCGGGAGGGGCTTCATAAGTCTCCTGACAAGATAGAGGCAGTTGTAAAGGCTCCCGCTCCGGATAATGTCTCTCAGTTGAGGTCGTTTCTAGGATTGATTAACTATTACCATAAGTTTCTACCGAATCTATCCACGGTACTGCACCCGCTGAATGCTCTTTTACAGAAGTGGGTACCATGGGAATGGAGCGAAAACTGTAAGAAGGCATTTCGCAAAAGCAAAGAATTGATCACCTCAGAGGAAGTGTTGGCTCACTTCAACCCGACACTGCCTATTCGGTTGGCTTGTGATGCTTCTCCATATGGTATTGGGGCAGTACTCACACAAGTTGCCAAATGGCACGGAAAGGCCAGTCGCGTTTGCATCCAGATCATTGACCTCCGCTGAGCGCAACTATGCGCAGATCGATAGGAAGGCTCTCAGCCTTGTATGGGGAGTGAAGAAGTTTAATCATTACCTGCAGGGCCAAAAATTCACACTTCTGACAGACCATCAGCCGTTGGTATCCATTTTTAACCCTAAGAAGGGTGTTTCGGTGATGACAGCACAGAGACTCCAGAGATGGTCCCTTTTCCTAGGGGCACATCAATATCAAATAGAATTCAAAGGTACAAAGCAGCATGGCAATGCTGATGGGCTGTCGCGCCTGCCACTACCTGAAGAAGAAGAGACGATGAAAGTTGACCCTGTTGAGTTATTTCATTCGACCATCATCGAGTGTTTACCAGTCACCAATGCAAGTATTGAAAGAGAAACCAGGAACGACCCGACACTGTCCCGAGTCTACGAGGTGACAGTGAAGGGATGGCCAACACATGGTGATCCTCTGTTACCGGCATTCTCGGCAAGGCGAGACCAGCTGTCCGTCTGCCATGGTACTTTGATGTACGGGACAAGAGTGATTATTCCTCCCAAGTTAAGGGAAAGAGTTCTAAAGGAACTGCATGAAGGTCATCTGGGGGGAGTTAAGATGAAAAGTCTTGCTAGGGCTTATGTATGGTGGCCGGGTATTGACGAACAGATAGAGGAGTTGACGAAAAGCTGCGCTGGGTGCCAAAAAGTGCAAAATGCACCTCCGATCGCACCGCTACACCCATGGGAATGGCCTTCAGCCCCATGGCAACGCGTACATATTGACTTTGCTGGTCCATTCATGGACTCCATGTTCCTAATTGCGGTGGACGCACATTCCAAATAGCCAGAAGTGATCAAGATGAATACCACTACTTCAGAAAAGACAATTGCGGCGTTAAGAACAATATTCGCAAGGAACGGATTGCCAGAACAGATATGTTCGGACAACGGACCACAGTTCGTGTCGGAAGAATTCCAAAAATTCTTAAAGAAGAATGGGGTGAAACATTATACCTCTGATTTGTCCAAACATTCAAAAAGGCAATAAAGGCCATGAACGATGATCAGATTCCGCTACAACACAAGGTGGACAATTTCCTAATGGCATATCGAAACGCCGCTCATGCAGTAACTAACCAAAGTCCTGCCATGATGTTTTATAACAGGAGGTTGCGGTCCAGGTTGGACTTGTTAAAACCAAATGTGCAGAGGGAAGTGGAAAACAAACAGTTCCGGCATATTAATAACAAGCCCACTCGAAGTTTCGATGTAGGACAACCAGTGTTGGCAAGGGACTATGGAAACGAAAAATGGCAGTCCAGAACAATTCGAACCAGACAAGGACCTCTGATGTACACAGTAGATATTGGTAACAATGTGATAAGGCGTCATGCGGATCAACTGGTAGAATCGAGAGCAAGGGTCGAACCCATGGTTGCGACAGAGACAACTGTGGAAGACGTTAATGAACCTGAAGCATCTACCTCGGCAGGGAATGTACCTGATGATGACGCCCAATACATAGGAAACCAACTAGAGGAGTCTGTAATGATATCAGCAAATAGTGATGATATTTGTCTGTGTTTGATTACTTATGCCTTACAGCATATTTGTCTGTGTTTTTGATTGCTTGTGCCTGAGCAGCAGAGGTCATGTGACACAGACAGGCAGGCTGACAGTTTTACTTTCGGTTTGATTCTAGATGCATCACAGCATAGTGTGTTCTGTAAAGGCTGTTAAAAAGAGTTGAATAGACTTTAGATTAAAACAACTTTCTCTTTCATAAATGAGTCGTTATAGAAAACAAAAAAGAAATCAATACATGATGTCAGAAGTGGCTGAAAGAGAAAACATCTGAAGTTAGCAACTCGATGGGACAGTGAAAGGAGTTGTGGCAAGTAAGCGAAATCAGCTCTCCACAGATTAGCAAGCCAGAAGAGAACATCGTTGCTTACCATTAGAGAATAGCTAACGAAGTGAAAAATGGAAGGTTTACTCCCACCGGCGACGCTTCAATTGACAGGTAATGTGGCTGAAAATTGGAGGAGATTCAAACAACGTGTAGGGTTGTATTTATCAGCAATCGGAGCTGACGATAAAAGTAATAAACAGAAATCATCACTGTTCTTACATGTCGTGGGTGATGCAACGCTGGAGGTATATAATAATTTCATATTTGCTGCTGATGGAGACAAAATGAAGCTAGATAAAATAATGGAACAGTTTGAGGCCTACTGCATACCTAAATGCAACGTGACCTTTGAGAGGCACAAATTTTTCACATGTGTACAGAAAATCGGCGAGACTATTGATCAGTATGTGACTGAACTGAGAAACCGGAGCAAATCGTGTGAATTTGGGGGACTCACAGACTCGCTGATAAAAGACAGACTGGTGTGTGGTATTCCAGATAATGGTCTAAGGGAAAGACTGCTAAGAGAGCAAGATCTAGACCTGGGAAAAGCCATAGCACTGTGTAGGGTTACAGAGACTGTGAAGTTGCAGGCAAAGGAGCTGTTCAGTGACAGTAGCTGCAACGTGGATGCAGTGAGAAAGAACGGATACAAACCGTTTAACAAAGAGAGCGCCAATGTGAAAAAAGAGACGTGGCCAGCAAACGAAAATGAAAGGGACAATCGGAAGTCATGTAGTCGATGCGGTACACAGCATCCACCAAGAAAGTGTCCAGCATATGGTAAAACTTGCAATAGTTGCAACAAGAACAACCATTATGCCCGTTGCTGCAAGAACCAAGTGCAACAAAGCAAGGTCCATGCAGTAGATGAAAGCGACATAGAGGAATTCTATGTAGATGTTGTGTCTGAAAACAAAAGAGAAGAAAGAGACTGGATGTTGACACTAAAAGTGAACGACATACACATTCCATTTAAATTGGATACTGGAGCACAAGTTAATGTGATATCAGAGACCGATTTTAAGAGAATTAGACCCAGACCAAAGTTACATGGAATACAAGTGAAAGTGACCGGATACTCAGGTACTGATATACCAGTGAAAGGAAAATGCATTGTCAAAGTAACACACAAGGACAGAGAGCACACGTTAGCATTAATCGTGGTGCCAAAGGATGTGCAAGCCATACTAGGTTTAAAAGCCTGTGAGAGACTGAACCTGGTAAAGAGCGTCCTCGTTGTGGAAAGTGAAAGAGAGACAGTCTATGATGAACTGAATGTTGCGTACACACCGGGTAAGCTGATGTATACAGCAGACACGTTGTCCAGAGCTGTTGACCTAGGAAAGCCCGCAAACACAGTGAAAAGACTGAAGTACAAGGCAAAAGACAGTGGAACTGACTTCGACCAGAGCATGCTTGTATACCGCACAACGCCGCTCGAGTGTGGTATGTCACCAGCCCAACTCCTGATGGGACGTCGGCTAAGGTCAAACCTACCCACCCCGGAGAACCTCCTGAAAACAAAAGAGGGGGAGAAAGTGAGGAAGTTCAAAGAACAACCTGATCACACAGCTAAGAACCAATCATCTGAGGCAACAACTCAGATTCAAGGACAATCAATCAGAAAATCCTCAAGACACGTGAAGCCTCCTGAGAGACTCATTGAGCAAATTTAAGGACTATTGTTATAGAAGGAAGTAATGTTATCTTATTCTTTCTTCAAGTTCTAGTGTATTGACATATTTCATGTGAACACACAAAGCAAGGGTAAAAAACCTTGATCATGATAATGATAATGTAAGTTCATTAAATGTTGTTAGTTAAAAGTAAAATACTTTTGTTTTAAGAAAGGGAGATGTAATGATATCAGCAAATAGTGATGATATTTGTCTGTGTTTGATTACTTATGCCTTACAGCATATTTGTCTGTGTTTTTGATTGCTTGTGCCTGAGCAGCAGAGATCATGTGACACAGACAGGCAGGCTGACAGTTTTACTTTCAGTTTGATTCTAGATGCATCACAGCATAGTGTGTTCTGTAAAGGCTGTTAAAAAGAGTTGAATAGACTTTAGATTAAAACAACTTTCTCTTTCATAAATGAGTCGTTATAGAAAACAAAAAAGAAATCAATACAGAGTCACCTCAGCAACAAGAATCAGAGACCACTGAAAGGCGTTATCCAACCTGAATCAGAAGGCCTCCTGAGAGACTGAACCTTTGAACTGTTTATACCTGAAGTTATATATGTATATATGTTATTATGTTATGTTAAATGGGGATATGACTGTTAAGCTAAAAAGGGAGGATTGTGGTGTATGTAACCTGTTCCACCTTAAGAGAACTTAAGCCTGTTCCACCTTAAGAGATGTACTACTTTCTCTGGCTGCTGTATACGTAATACCGGTGGTGACCACCGGTATATAAGTACTGTATAGTGATATTGCTGTTAGTATAGCCTTGACCTCCAACTAGTAAAGACCTGTTGAAACGTTATTCTTGTAGTCTGTGTCAGTAATTAATCTTAAATACAACTAGAACACACAGACTTAACAATTGTGACAATCCCTGCAGAAATTCCACTGAATCGTGCTGATGTACGGTTTCAGAGTAGCCATTCTTCGTGTGTAAATCTAGATGATGAGTATTCTTACAGGGCTTGACAGGGTAGATGCAGGGAGGATGTTTCCCCTGGCTGTGGGGACTCTAGAATCAGGGGTCACAGTCTCAGAATAAGGGGTCAGCCATTTAGGACTGAGATGAGGAGAAATTTCTTCACTCAGAGGGTGGTAAATCTTTGGAATTCTCTACCCCAGCGGGCTGTGGAGGCTCAGTCGTTGAGTATATTCAAGACAGAGATCGATAGATTTTTTGATATTTAGGGAATCAAAGGATATGGGGATAGTGCAGGAAAGTGGAGTTAAGGTAGAAGATCAGCCATGATCTTATTGAATGGCAGAGCAGGCTTGGGGGGCCGAATGGCAGAGCAGGCTTGGGGGGCCGAATGGCAGAGCAGGCTTGGGGGGCCAAATGGCAGAGCAGGCTTGGGGGGCCAAATGGCTCCTATTTCTTAAGTTCTTATTGGCAAGCTGTTTGACTGTGCGGTGCATTACAGCCCAGTCCCGCCTTGTCCTCATCTGATGTCCACAAATATGTGCTTTCCAGTGTTGGTCAACCATAATCAGGAACTGATATTTCCCGCCCCCCCCCCACCCTCGCTTCCTAGCCTAGTGGCTCTGAGGCCAATTGTAGCACCCAACTGTTGCCTGGCTAAGATCTTCTAATAGTACAGGGATCAACCCAAGCCCTTCCTGATATGTATGGTTTAGTACTACACTAGGTGCTGCCTTGACATAGTTATCCTAAATTTAAACCAGGCTCATCAGATGGCTTCACTTCATTGTGTGAGGAAGATGCAGTTTCCTAATTTCAATCCACTGTAGATTGGCCTTGATTTCTAGGACAGTACAATATACACGGACAGAGTTAGTAAGTTCATTGTAATGTTTGCCACTGCACCTCAACTTGGCAGACTAGAGGTTGTTAAGATTGGTATACCTGAGGCTACAGTACATGTTAAAACCGGATTAAAGTATTTGTGAATGAGCAATTATTCCTGGTAGAGTTGCAAACAAACAACATATAATGTACTGTACAAAGAGTAGAGGCTAGAGGGAGCTGTTGCACTGCAAAACTTCACTAATGAGTTTTTAGTTTATTTTTGGTCAGATGCTGCCATCTGATGGTGAAGTTTTTGAGGCAGTGAAACAGATTAACATTAACAATTCACAGCAATCGAGGAATGCAAAACATATACCTTTAAGTTTCATTAAAGGTCAATGATTGCCATTTTGAAAGTGAATACAACAGTGATGAAAGTGACAAAATAACATCACCTAAAACTGCTGTAAGGGTGGATTTAGAACACATATCTGAGTTAACATAAATTTCAGGGATGAAAATGTCTCTTTAATATAAGAAAGATAGAAAGACTTGCATTTATATAGCGTCTTTCATGACCACCGGATGTCTCAAAGCGCTTTACAACTAATGAAGTAATTTTTGGAATGTAGTCACTGTTGTAATGTAGGAAACGCGGCAGCCAAAAAATGACCAGATAATCTGTTTTTCGTTATGTTGATAAATAGTGCCATGGAATCTTTTACGTCCAACTGAGAGAGCAGACAGGACCTTGGTTTAACATCTCATCCGAAAGACAGCACCTCTGACAGTGCAGCACTCCCTCAGCACTGCACTGGAGTGTCAGCCTGGATTTTGTGCTCAAATCTCTGGAGTGGGGCTGGAACCCACAACCTCCTGACCCAGAGGCAAGATAGCTACCCACTGAGCCACAGCACACAAATAGCTTACTTTATATGTCACTGTTTCATATTCTTAGGATATCCCAAAGAACTTTATAACTTATGGAATACTTTGAAGTGTATTGAATGTTGTCATACAGGGCAGCTAATTTGTATGCAGAAAATTCCCATAAGCAGCAGCATAAAGCAAACTTCAAATGCATAACGCTGAGGATGGAGGATAATTATCTTCTCAAAACCAACAAGCTCTGACTATTGTTGGACTCTAGGGGAATCAAGGGATATGGGGATTGGGCAGGAAATTGGAGTTGAGGTCGAAGATCAGCCATGATCTTATTGAATGGTGGAGCAGATCGAAGGGCAGTATGGCCTACTCCTGCTTCTTATTCTTATGTTCTTATGACTAAATAAACATGGCCCAAAATACATCAACAAGATTAGGGCTCATTGGATTGGGCGTAACATATTAGCATGGAAAGAGGATTGGTTAACTGACAGAAAACAGAGTAGGAATAAACGGGTCATTTTCAGGATGGCAGGGTGTAACTAGTGGAGTGTCGCAAGGATCAGTGCTTGGGCCTCAGCTATTTACAATCTATATCAATGACATAGATGAGGGGACAGAGTGTAACATATCCAAGTTTGCTGATGATACAAAGCTAGATGGGAAAGTGAGCTGTGAGGAGGACGCAAAGAGGCTGCAAAGGGATATAGACAGGTTAAGTGATTGGGCAAGAGAGTGGCAGATGGAGTATAATGTGAGGAAGTGTGAAATTATCCACTTTGGTAGGAAGAATGAAAACGCAGAATATTTTTTAAAAGGTGACAGACGCGTAAATGTTGGTATTCAGAGGGATCTGGGTGTCCTTGTACACGAATCACAGAAAGTTAACATGCAAGTACAGCAAGCAATTAGGAAGACAAATGGTATGTTAGCCTTTATTGTAAGGGGATTGGAGTATAAGAGTAAGGAAGTCTTGCTGCAATTATATAGGGCCCTGTTGAGACCACACCTGAAATACTGTGCACAGTTTTGGTCTCCTTACCTAAGGAAGGATATACCTGCCTTAGAGGGGGTGCAACGAAGGTTCACTAGATTGATTCCTGCGACGAGAGGGCTGTCCTTTGTAGGCCGTATGGCCTACTTCTGCTCCTAGTTCTTATATGATGTTCTCATAAAATTAAGATGCGAATGAAAATAGCAGACAAGAGTTTCCGCTTTGAGCGCAAACGGCAATCCGGGTGCAAATTATGCTCAAAATTGCACTAGTTTTCAGAAGTTTTTTTTGCTCAGGTTTCCGCTCAAACTCATTTGCATATTGGTGAACGTAAAATCTTCCATGAACCAGTGCGATCGGGAATTGTTTTAGAATGTAATTTTTTAAAACAAAATTTGCATTAAAAAATTTAGTGATATATTTTACAGTGGTAACCTGGTGCAGTTTTATTAATGTGGCTGCAAATGGGTTTAATCACAAAAAATAAGCATTTTTAATCAGAGTGTCTAGTCCAAAACCTGAGATTTTAAATAACTGAAAATGACTTTAAAAAAACTATACAGAACCATTTACTAGTTACATTGGTCAGTTTCTTCGTAAATTAAAAAAAATAATTAGAAGCTTTAAAAACACGCCTATTAGTGTTCTTGCGCCTAAAAAAAATCTTAATTTTATGAGCCTCCTCGAAGGCCAGCAAATGGGTGAAATTAGCGGAAACTCGGAATGGTGATTAATTCGATCTGTGGGCATGGTAAGTATTTGGGGCAAGGTTGGCTTCTTGTGCGATGTTTTTTAAACTAGCGCAAAATATTGCGGGAACTCCAATTGTATTGGACATAATTTGCGCTTGAAATTCATCGATGTTTCATGCTTTGGACAATTTCGGGTGAATTGCACTGAAAAAACCAGTGCATCCTAGTGGAAACTCCTGCCCGGCATTTGCAAGTCCTACAGGAAGACAAGAGAAAAGGTTCACTGAGATGAATACAAGAAATTGCAGAAACATGTTAAAAAGGTGATCAGGGAAGCCAAGAGATAACTTGAAAACCTGATGCAGGAGGGAGGGCATTGAGACCAGTTCTGGGTCAGGCGGGACCTGTACAAGCCAGACAGGTTGCACCTGAACAGGGCTGGACCAATGCCCTCGCTGGGAAGTTAACTAGTGTGGTTGGGGAGGGTTTAAACTAATTTGGTAGGGGGAGGGGAACCAGGATATAGCAGCAGAGAGGAGAGACATGGTGCATAGAAAACTAGGAGGGATAAACAGCAACAGAATAAACAATAATGTAGAAAGAACAGGAATTAGATGGAGGAGAAAAGGAAAGCCAATTAGCATGGTGTTGGAATACATGTGTGCTAATGTGAGAGTGTTACATATAAGGTTGATAAGCTGCAGGCACAAGTTGCCACATGGGATTATGATATAATGGCTATAATGAAGACCTGATGTAAATCTGGGCAGGAATAGGAACTAAACACTCCTGACTACAATGTATTCAGGAAGGATAGGGTAGGAAAAAAGAAAGGAGGAGGTGTGGCAGTATATTGCAGTTCTACAGAGGGACAATATACTAGTGGGTTCAAAGACTGAATCTATTTGGTTATAGTTAAGGAACAGAAAAGGAGCTGTTACATTGCTGGGTGTTTACTGTAGACCCCTAAATAGTGAGAAGGAGATAGAGGAGCAAATCTGTAGGCACATTTCAAAGAAATATAAAAATAATAGAGCAGTAATAGTAGGGGACGTCAATTACCCTAATATAGACAGGGAAAAAACCAAAGTATAGGGCAAGGAGGGTAAGAATTCCTAAGATGTGAACAGGAGAAATTTCTTAATCAGTATATTTCTAGCCCAACAAAGAAGGAAGCAGTGCTGGATCTAATTCTGGGGAATGGAGTAGGGCAAGTGGAGTGTGTTTCAGTAGGAGAACATCTGGGTAATAATGATCATAATATAATTAGGTTTAAAGTAGTTATGGAAAGAGACAAAGATAAACCATAGGTGAAAATACCAACTGGAACAGAGCCAATTTCGGCGATTTGAGAAGGAATCTCGCACAGGTGGATTGGAAACAAAGGTTATGCAGGAAAACAGTAAATGAGCAATAGTAGACCTTCAAGGCAGACATAGTTCAGGTACAAACCAAGCATATTCCCATAATGAGGAAAGATGTGGGGCGTGATCTTGCCAGCCCTGGGGAGGTGGGTTTGGAGGCGGGACTGCCGGGAAAATGGCAGAATTTGGGGGCGGGTGCCCATACTGCCCCCAACCCACCTCCGTGCCATCTTCCTGGGAGGCGGGTAGCTGACCCGCGCCGGGTCCCATCTCCTGGAGGCGGGAAGGGGATTACAGCCACTTAACTGCCTGTTAACAGGTAGTTAACAGGCAGATAAAAGGATTATCCCCATTTTACCCACACAAGTGCAGGCTTCCCAAAGGCTGTGAACCCCGCCAGGGTCAACGAAGTGAGCAGTGGGTCTGCGGGGGTCAGAAGGGTGCAAAAGTGCGCTGTGAAGGTAAGTGATGGGTGCAAGTGTGGAGAGGTAAGTATGTGAGGTGAGTGGAAAGTGATAGAAAATGTTTACTTACCTTTGTTTCTTCCTGCAGGCTTCAAACGTTGGGAATGCGGAGAGTCTCGTATCTCTGCGGCAGAGATGACATATGGCTGCTGCATTCTCCAATGCAACAGCCATCTAATTTCTGCTCACAAAAGAGGTTTGATGAGTCTTGAATACATGAACTCATCAAACAACATAGAATGTCAGTGTTTGACAGCTTCACAGAGCTGTCAAACAATGATAATTCATCTGTCAAAAATTTTTGACAGATGAAACGTCATACGCTGACGTTCTCTGTAACTGACTTCCCCTTAATTGGCCTGCTAAGTCCGCTGGGTGGGCTTAACAAGGTCAATCAAGGGAAAATAGCGTGGGTTGGCCACAAGTCAATGGAGGCGGGACTGAAACCCGACAAGTGGGAGTCCCACCTCCAAAAGCTCCCCATTGGCAAAATCCAGCCTGTGGTATCCAAAGCTAGAGCTCTCTGGATGACAAAGGAAATAGAGGTTAAAATGATACAGAGAAAGGTTTATGACAAATGTCAGATACAGAATACAGTCAAAAAACAGTCAGAATGCAGAGCGTGCAGGGGGAAATTGAAAAAGATATATGAAGGGCAAAGAGAGAGTATGAGAAAAGATTAGCAGGTAACATAGAAGGGAACATAATTTTTTTTATAAACATATAAAAAGTAAAAGAATAGTTAAAGGAATGATGGAGCTCATTAGGGACAAAAAGGAAATCTTCTTGTGGAGGTAGAGGCCATGACAGAGATACTTTGCATCTGTCTTCACAAAAGTAGAGGATGAAGTTAATGCTGCAATAGAGGAAATGGAAGCAGAGATATTGGACAGAATAAAAATAGATAGCAAGGAGGTACTAAATATAATGGCATCACTCAAACTTAACAAGTCACCCGGTACAGTTGGAATGCATCCTAGTTTCCTGAGGGAAGCGAGGGTGGAGATAGCAGAAGTTCTGATGATAATCTTTCAATCCTCCTTGGCTATGGAGTGGTGCCAGAGGACTGGAGGATTGCAAATGTTACACCCCTGTTCAAAAAAGGAGAGAGGGATAAACCTGGTAACTACAGGCCTGTCAAGGACAAAATTAATTCTCACTTGGAGAAGCATGGCTAAGTAAGGGACAGCCAGCATGGATTTGTTAAAGGGAAATTGTGCCTGACTAACCCAAATGAGTTCTTTGATGAAGTAACAGAAAGGGTTGATGAAGGTAGTGCAGTAGATGTTATATATATGGACTTTAAAAAGGCATTTGATAAAGTACCACATAACAGAGATATTCAGAAAATAGAAGCAGATGTTATTAAAGGGATGGTGGTAATTTGGGTACATAATTGGCTAAGGGATAAGAGGTAGAATAGTGGTGAATGGATGCTTTTTTTTACTGGAGAGATGTATGCAGTGGGATCCCCCAGGGGTCGGTATTAGGACCATTGCTTTTCTTGTTATATATAAATGACCTGGATTTATGCATAGGGAGTACAATTTCAAAGTTTGCAGATGATACAAAACTGTAGTAGGATAGCCAAACGCATCTTCCCCTCACCTCCACTTTCAGCATTCCGTAGGGACTGCTCCCTCTGCGACAACCTTGTCCACTCCTCTATCACCCCCAACACCCCTTCCCCTTCACCCGGCACCTTCCCGTGCAAGTGCAGGAGATGTAATACCTGCCCTTATACCTCCCCCCTTCCCATTGTCCAGGGTCCCAAACACCCCTTCCAGGTGAAACAGCAATTTACTTGTACCTCTTGCAATTTAGTATACTGTATTCGCTGCTCACGATGTGGTCTCCTCTACATTGAGGAGACCAAACGCAGATTGGGTGACCGCTTTGCGGAACACCTCCGTTCAGTCCGTAAGGGGGACCCCAAGCTTCCGGTTGCCTGTCACTTTAATTCACAGCTCCACTCCCACTCAGACTTCACCATCCTCAACCTCTTGCATTATTCCACTGAAGCTCAGCATAAGCTTGAGGAACAGCACCTCATCTTTCGATTAGGCACTTTACAGCCTTCTGGACTCAACATAGAGTTCAACAATTTCAGATCATAACCTCGGCCCCTATCATATATATATATTTTTTTTATCCACACTTTTTGTCTGTGTCTTTATTTCTTCTCTTCCACATGGCAGCTGTCTTTCATTCTGCCAGCGCAATTTACACTTCATCTAGAGCCATCCTTTGTTTCTTAACCTGTCCCATTACCATCTCCTTTTGTCTTGAATATCTCTTAATGTCTCTTAACCTCTCCTGCCTTCTATCCTATCACAGACCTTCCCTTTTGTTCTTTCATCCCCTCCCCCCTTTCCCAGCCCCTACACTTGCTTAATAATCTTTTCCATTTCCTGTTTTTTTCCAGTTCTGACAAAAGGTCATCGACCTGAAACGTTAACTGTTTCTCTCTTCACAGATGCTGCCTGACCTGCTGAGTTTCTCCAGCATTTTCTGTTTTTATTTCAGATTTCCAGCATTTGCAGTGTTTTCTTTTTTGTAGTAGGATAGTAGCAGGCTTCAGGAGGATAATGACAGACTGGTGAAATGGGCAGTTGTAGGAGTCTCTGCACTCCTAGCAAAGAATCTATAAACTCACTGGAAGTTTAATGTATTAAAACTTTACAAAACAAGAAAATGCAGGAGAAGCTCTAAACAGGTCTTTTCTCTATCACTCCACACGAGGACTGGCTGGCCACGCCCTCTACCTCTGACGTCATGACGTCATCACGTTTCCCGCCGTTGGGGACGTCACATGACCCATGTGATGACGTCATCGCACCAGATCGCGATTTTGTCGATCTAGCTCTGTTTAACCAGAGCCAACATTGAAAGGTAATAAACATGATTACAGGCAATTATACAAGTCCCTGTGAGAGTCTGTTAGTGGCTTTGCCACACAGCCACATGGCAGATGCTATTTAATCCGGATAAGTGCAAAGTAATGCACTTTGGGAGCAACAACATGGAGAGGCAGTATAATCTAAATGGTACTATTTTGAGAGGTTACAAGAGCAGAGGGACTTGGGGGTGCATATTCATAAATCTTTGGAGGTGGCAGGGCGAGTTGATAAGGCAGTTCAGAAAGTGCATGGGATACTTGGCTTTGTAAATAGGGGCACTGAATACAAAAACAAGGAAGTCATGCTAAACCTTTCCAAATCACTGGTTTGGCCTCAGTTGGAGTATTGTATACATTTCTGGGCACCACTCTTTAGGAACGATGTCAAGGCACTGGAGAGGGTCCAGAGGAGGTTTACCAGGATGATACCAGGGACTAGGGAGTTCAGTTAATGGAGAGATTGGAGAAGCTGGGATTGTTCTCCTTACAGCAGAGAAGGTTAAGGGGAGGCCTTGATGCAGGAAGGATGTTCCCGATGGTCGGGGAGTCCAGAACCAGGGGTCACAGTCTAAGGATAAGGGGTAAGCCATTTAGGACAGAGATGAGGAGGAATTTCTTCACCCAGAGAGTGGTGAACCTATGGAATTCTCTTCCACAGAAGGCAGTAGAGGCCAATTCATTAAATATATTCAAGGAGGAGTTGGATATATTTCTTAAGGCTAAAGGGATCAAGGGGTATGGGGAGAAGGCAGGGTACTGAATTTGGATGATCAGCCATGATCGCATTGAATGGCGGAGCAGGCTCGAGGGGCCGAATGGCCTACTCCTGCTCCTATCTTCTATGTTTCTATGACCTAATAGAGGTATTCAAAATTCTGAGGGGTTTTGATAGAGCAAGTAGGGAGAAACTTGTTTTCTGGCAAGTGGGTCAGTAACCAGAGGTCACAGATTTAAAATAATTGGCAAAAGAACTAGAGGGGAAATTAGGAGGAACTCTTTCACACAGAGGGTTGTTAAGGTCTGGAATGCACTACCATGTACTTGAAGAGGACTAATTTGCAGGGTTATGGGGAAAATGTTGGGATGTGGGACTAAATTGGACAATTTTTTCAAAGAGCCAGCACAGGTACGATGGGCCGAATGGCCTCTTTTTGTGCTGTAAGATTGTATAATATGAAAAAAACATAGCAGCCCATATCCTAACTTGCATCAAGTCCTGTGCACCCATGACCCCTGTACTCATTGACCTACATTGGCTCCCGGCCTGGCAACACCTCAATTTTACAATTCTCATCCTTGTTTTCAAATCTCTCCATGGCCTCGCCCTATATCTGTAAACTCCTCCAGCCCTATAAGCCTCCGAGATCTCTGCGCTCCTCCAATTCTGGCCTCTTGCGCATCCCCGATTTTCATTGCCCCACCATTGGTGGCCGTGCCTTCACCTGCCTAGGCCCTAAGCTCTGGAATTCCCTCCTTAAACCTTTCTGCCTCTCTCTCTTCCTTTAAGATGCTCTTTACAACCTACCTCTTTGACCAAGCTTTTAGTAACCTGTTCTAATATCTCCTTATAAGAACATAAGAACATAAGAAGTAGGAGCAGGAGTAGGCCATACGGCCCCTCGGGCCTGCTCCGCCATTCAATAGGATCATGGCTGATCCGAACATAGACTCACGTCCACTTCCCTGCCCTCTCCCCGTAACCCCTAATTCCCTTATCAACTAGGAAACTGTCCATCTCCGTTTTAAATTTATTTAATGTTGCAGCTTCCACAGATCTCTGAGGTAGCAAATTCCATAGATTTACTACCCTCTGAGTGAAGAAGTTTCTCCTCATCTCAGTTTTGAAAGGGCAGCCCCTTATTCTAAGATTATGCCCCCTAGTTCTAGTCTCACCCATCAGTGGAAACATCCTCACCGCATCCACCCGATCAAGCCCCCTCACAATCTTATATGTTTCGATAAGATCACCTCTCATTCTTCTGAATTCCAATGAGTAGAGGCCCAACCTACTCAACCTTTCCTCATAAGTCAACCCCCTCATCCCCGGAATCAACCGAGTGAACCTTCTCTGAACTGCCTCGAGAGCAAGTATATCTTTTCTTAAATATGGAAACCAAAACTGTACGCAGTATTCCAGGTGTGGCCTCACCAGTACCCTGTATAACTGAAGCAAGACTTCCCTGTTTTTATACTCCATCCCCCTTGCAATGTGGTTCGCTGTCAAATATTTTTTGATAACGCTCCTGTGAAGCGCCTTGGGACGTTTTACTATGTTAAAGGTGCTATGTAATTGCAAGTTGTTTTTGTTATGTCACTGTTAAATGCCTTGGGACGTCTTTTCGATATTAAAGGCAAATTGTTGTAGTGAAAGGCAAACTTAGAATTGCTATGAGGACATCCTCTTCAAACAACAGACCAGCATTTGGAATGCACTAGGGTAGAGAAGGCAAAATCCCTGGAATAATTTAAGAAACAGTTGGATGCCATGATTGTAGAGGACCGTAGGGGTTTTCTAGATGGATGAAACAAAGAATGGTCTTCCTCATCTGTATCTATCTTGTGAAGAGTGAAGCCAAAATTTGGTCTGCTATACTGTGGGGGAGCACTTTGATGTATCATTCCCTTTGTGACATCACCAAAACATAGAGACACAGCTCTAGTTTAATAAGGGGGGAATCACTGTAATTCTATACAAATAAATCTTATATAAGTGGCACTTTGTTTTAAATTACCATTTACATAAAATAAAACTTTTATGTTGTGCATCAACAGTATTCATGTTTGGACAGAACAAATGATGTTGAAAGTTTGATTGATTTTTTTAAACAGGCTAAGACTGATTTCCGTGGCCTCCGCTGGGCAGGGACGGGATGGTAGCGCTCTGAAAATTTCCTGCCCCATTTCTGCTCCAACCCATCATGAAAATAGGTGGCCAGAGTACCTGCCTGTTTTATATGGGAGCCTACTTGCAAATAGGGGTCCCTGTATGCTCTGCTCTTTGGTACTAGGTGCAGAGCAGTCTAACTAGCCCCAAGCAAATGAGGTGCCCACTCACTGACCCCACAAACTCCAGCAGGATCAGCACGGTGGGATTGCGACCATTGTCGAGTTGATAGGGTCACCATCAGGACTCCCCTTAAAAATCAGTTAGCCCTTCAATGAATTATGATTAACATTAATAATAAAAACAGAAAACGCTGGAAATACTCAGCAGGTCAGGCAGCATCTGTGGAGAGAGGAACAGAGTTAACGTTTCAGGTCGACGACCTTTCATCAGAACCTGAAACGTTAACTTTGTTTCTCTCTCTACAGAGGCTGCCTCATCTGCTGAGTGTTTCCAGCATTTTCTGTTTTTATTTCAGATTTCCAGCATCTGCAGTATTTTGCTTTTGTATTAACATTACTATTTCTTTGAGTGTTGTACAATGCTACACATGTTTTGGGCAGTGGGACTGAAGGCCATAATGATTATGATTAGCCTGCAGGCCTAGCCCATGTTTGCTGGGCCTATGCACTGAAAAGCAACCCCCTTGCCCCTGTACAACATGCATACTAGGATAGTTCTCAAGTTGGCTGAAAGGAGGTGCATCATCTCATTAGAATGAAAGGCAATCCTTCCCATAGCAACAAGCGGAATAGGTGATGTATATGCTGCACAAGGAGCTTAAGAAAGACTTCTCCCTGGCGGCTTATACACTGATATCACTCCTTCTCCCACACAAGCAGTAAGGTCACTCCCTAGGGATAGCAAAAGCAACTCAACATAGGAAGGGAAAGCAAGTTCACTACAGTCCCTAGACCAAAGCTCTGATCCAACTCTGCACAGGTGCCAAGATCCTTCATCTACCTGGCCCAGCAGAACACCAGGGTCAACAATCCCAGTGAATCAATGTATTTTCCTGCCAAACTGACAGAATAAAGCTGGTAGTAACTTCATGAATATGTACTTTTATGAATGATTTTTTTTTTAAAGCATAAGAATTAGTTATAATATAGCTGGGCCCACAGAAATGCGCTTACTATATTAGATGGAAAATATGCACCTGTCTCATGAGAAAGCTGTAGTTGTGAACTCATATCCGCTATCGTATATTCAAGACTGACAGTAATAGATTTTTGGGCACTCATAAGTCAAGGGATATGGGGATAGGGTGGGAAAGTGGAGTTGATGTAGAAGTTCAGCCCTGATCTTATTGAATGGCGGAGCATTCAATAAGATCATGGCTCAATTTCTACATCAATACGATCGGCCGAATGGCCTACTCCTGCTCCTAGTTCTTATGTTCTTATGACATTTAAAGTCATCTTAGGCTTAGACCAACAAAAAAAAGTGCAGAATTTCCAACCATTTTTGGTACCATCTTCTTATTTCCCCAATTACCTTGCGTCTGGAACCGGCGTAGTTTATTCCTCGATGGCTACTGAGCATGGCAAAAAAATGCAGCAGTCATGCACAGAGAACAAGTGTCATTTTCCGCTTCATGGCCAGCCTTGGCAGCAAATGCACCACACATGTGAGTATGTGCACAAATACATCAGGACTTCCGAAAGCGGGTGCAGGCAAAAATTTAGCTCTAGTTAGCCCTTCACTGAGTTGGGGAGGGGAATGGGTTTGGAAAGTGGAAGAGCCCACAAGATAACACAATGTGAAATAAATTCAAATAGGATTCAAATATTTAGTTTTGGAGATATTTTGTGTGTTTTGGCAGGGCAGTATCATACTGTGTAAGCCTGTGGGGATTATTAATTCCCCTCAAACATCTACTACAAGGCATTTGACAAAGATGAGAAAATGTGTAAAGCAATGAAGAAGCACAGAAATAAAATAACAGATCTATCCATGCTGCATACTTCACTTCAATCAAAATATTATTTTTTTTTATTTTTTTCAGCAAATAGTACAGTTTTCGATGATTTGATCCCTTCTACTTACTTACAATTTTTGGTTGTCTATCAACATGGGGGTTGACCGTGTGTTACTGGCATTTTTCTTGGACTGTAATTACATTGTCGAAGGGGATAAGACATCTCTGAAAGCAGTTTTCTACAAAAATGCAAACAAATCTTGCGGGAAGAAAAAAAACAGCTGACAAGTTTGTCACTGAGGGCGAAACAATACTTAGTGGGAAATACTAAATAATAAAACTGTTATAAAATCCCTGTCTATGTCTACCTTTCTTTTTAATCCCCCAAAAATATAGCTCATAAAAATATTACAACAGCCTGAAATACACACACAGAAAAGCAAAAGCATCGAGTTTCATATTTATATATTTTTTTTGTTATTTTTGTCAATTTTTTTATACAAATAGGCGAGAAAATGAAATAATAACAACAAAACTAAGTGATTGCTCGACCATTTCAGGACTTCATAAAAGTAACATCCAGGTCAAATATTGACCTCATTTATCTGTTTGACAGTATAAATGCTCATTTTTAACTGCCTGAAAAGCAGTCTTTTAATAACAATGGAAAGACCCATCAACCAATGTAATACACATAGAAAGCAATTATTATTATTTAAAATAAATGTTTTCAGATGCTATACCGCAGACAAAAATATCTTAATCGATTCATTTTACTCTTCACACAGTTAACATATAAATCTCAACATGCGGAAGGAGAGGGGGAGGAGATGCACAAGTGTCAGGTTTGGATCCAATTCTGGAGCTCAGTGGCTCTTCCATAAGGCCTGCTACATTAAATGAGACCTAGCAAATGCCACAGATAGTTACTGTAAGTATTTTTCCTTCATTGGACTACATGCTTCACTGTAGTTGAGGAATTCACAAATTACTTTGATTTTATGTTCATTAGGTGTGGGAGGCCAATGCTGGAGAATGGAACATTTTATTTTACTTTTCACACCCAGTGTCAGGTGCAAGACGCAGGGTAAAGCTCTCTATTCTTTCCAACAACGTGCCTTAACCCAAACTACAGAAAAGCAACCCCCGTGAACTAGTGCGACACTTCCATTTCTCACAGCAGTAAATCTTATGGGCTCTCTGATTGAGATTCTCAGTTTAATAACAATTTGTGAACCGTTTAAGTCTGAAATTTTTACAATTGGGCTGAGACTGCCCCAGATTCATTTCCCACAGGATCCGTACAGCTGCAAGAGAGAGGAGATTCTCAACTCATTAATCTCAGCTGGATTCAAACCCAGATTGAAAGTTGAGAAGATAATGTCCTAACCGACTATGCTACCCTGTCCCAATAGGACCTCACCTCAGAGGCTGATATGACATTTCTAACATTTAGTTTGATTTACTTATGGCCCAGTGTGTCTAAATGCTTTGTACACCTCATAGCTGGTGAACTCAAGGCGCTTTTGAAGGAAAAGCAGAAGATTCCTTTGAGCTGAATAGTCACAAGCAGGGGCGAACTGGCTCTCCTGAAATGACGCGAGATTCTTTACGATTCTCACAGAAAATGGAAGGTGCCGATAATATAAAATCTCCTGATTTCCTCTATGGCCAGGTCAACCCTGGTCACAAAGGAGGTAGTGGAAAGCTCATATGTAATGTTTCTCTTCAACACTACCAGACTGGGCTGTGAGGACACTGAGGGAAGGAGGAACTAACTCTGGGCTGCTCAATGGTAGGAACTGCTGAATATAATGGAAATAAATGTGTAATGCAAATAAATACATTTGTTTAACAACATATTATTGCATTCAAAAGTAGGATATAGCTGTTGATGACTAAATGTATGAATTTTACCTAGAAGGGTGGAGCTAGGAGGCTGGGTGGTGGGGCAATTCCACAGCCCTTTTGCCAAATACAATGCCTGGATTGAGAATCACAGGCATTGATTTACTGGCTCACCTGAAGTGAGTCCTCTCCCTCCCACTGCCCCTCCCATTTCAAGCTTCCAGGCTCCATCCGCTGTTGATTTTTCAAGTTTGCCACACAACTAAAATTTACAAATTTAAAGGGACAGTACTTAGCTGTGGAAGTAATGCACTCTAAAATCAAAATGACAGAAATGTAATCTATTCACCATGTACTGCAACTTAATTAAAAATTAGAAACTGAAGTAAAAAAGAAACAAATCCATATTTGTAGGTCCATCAAATTTCAATAGTATACTTTTAAATGTAATGAATTTTAAGCAAACTAGGATATATAAAAAGTATTCAAATTAGACTTGGTCTAACTCTAGCCTAGGCCTTACTAAGATGTCACAGAGGAGGGATAGGGGGAGGAGAATTGAGATACAGCCTCTTCCACTATAACACCTGAAGCACATTGTCTCCCTGTTTCGTCCATCAACAGCGATCATATCTGGTGAAAATATCCACTTGAAGGACATGTATGTCCAGCTGCTGAGGGTAGATGAGGGACGGGGTCAAACCCTAACTAACAAAACCATTTGGAGAGAGTAGCCATCTATGTTCACCTTTTCTTAAAGTGTATTGATCAATAGGCCCTGTCTATGAAGAGATAATGCTCCCTAGACGAATTAAATACAGCTACATAACATTTTATGGACTGTAGGATTAATATAAACTAATGCTAATTAAACTAATCTAGTTAGTGCTGAAAACAACACCAAATCAGAATGCTTTTGATTTAAGGAAGAAGACCCAGAAATTTTCTTTGGGTGGCAAATATTGTAAAATATCCAAGATTGGATGAATTAATAAACTCTAACTCAGAACTGCTTCCATTGCTACAGGTGGAGGAAGAAGGCAACTTGCTCTGCCACCGAACTGTGGGAATGAGGAATGTATTTATATAACTGGCATATACAAAGATAAACAGGGCCCAAAATAAAAACACTAACTAGGAAATAGCCTGGTTTTGTTGGTTAAATGGCCATAAATAAACTGATTGGATATTTGAACTTTTGATAGTTTTGAACTCCATCATATATGGAACAATCAAAATAAAGACTGCCAGGAACACTTTAAATGACAACTTGCATATTGTTTCAATCGTCCAATGTTCCTCATTGGAAAATCTTGAAAGAGTAGAATCGGATTTTGTTTTGTGTCTTGAAAGGATGCCAAAGTTTAAGTACACTTCAGAGCCACTTGTTCTTTGAATGTGCACTACACTGGTTGGGCCTGGTTAAAGGCATCATGGAATCTCCGTATTCACGCACTAGGATGCTACTAATCAAATAGTGATTATGGTAGAAGTTGCCCATTATCTTGACATCGTGTGCTGGTGTGGGATGTTCAGTAAAGTACTATTATATTGTTGAGAGTCCGGTGTAGACGTTATAGAAAGTCCAGTTAGATTTGTGTTAGGCTGGGGCTGAGCAGAGAAAGAGACTGGGTTTGGCTGCGCTTGTTGCGCTAAGTCTGCAGAGTTAGCAAGCTTGGCTGAAGTTTCTGCTGGAGGCTGGAGTGCATTAGGAGGAGAGGAAGGACAGTCCATCACACTTCCATCTGAAGAAATTGGGCTGGTGCACCTGGCTTCTCCTTGCATGTATCGAATGCACTTCTTTTTCTTCCTAAGAACAGTGAAAAGAGTTATGTGTAAGTGTGGATTCACATCGCTAAATAGCATGTCAAGATTGATGTCTCATAACTTAGATTTGTCTGACCACTTAAAATGGCACCTGGTGACACAGCACAAAAGTGTATTAATAATCTGTGCCACAGAACTAGGAGATGCAAGTTTTTTCCTACAATTTTCTTAAATGATGAGTTCCCAATACCAGTCAGTCCATTCAGGTGAGACATTTCTTTATGTAGGAGAAAAAGTGAATGAAGGGTCATTCAACTTCATTCTCATGAGCTTCCTATTGCTTGACTTGAAGCTGAATTGATGGCAATGAGGATATAGGTTGTTTTCTTCCCTGTCAGTCTGGCAGTGGTGTGGAGGGGGAAGGAAAAACCCAAAATGGGGGAAGGGTGCTTTTAACAAAAGATTCTATACATGTGTGGCACCAGATCTTAAAATAATAACATAAAAGTATGGCAATTAGGACTGTTAAGAATTAAGCTTTGAAACACAAAGTCAATACAAGCTCTTGATGATAAAAAGGACATTGGTAGAGTTTTTATTTGGTCAAGGTAATACTCCCCCTTTCCTTTTAAGTCAGATTTCACTCTTCTTCCCTGGTGGGGCTTCCTTGTAGCATCTACAGCCAAGAATGTAGGCAGGAAACTTGATTTCAGGCTTTCAGCAATGTTACTTTGAAACCAACCACTACAGAGTTATGCAACACAGCCCTTGGAGAATGACTTACCATCGAATTTTTCCTGTCTTGATTCCTTTTGGGAAGGACTTAGCCTCTGAGCTTAATGAGGCAATACAATGAGTGGAGAACTGTGTGAGAGATGAAGAAACCTGTACCCCACCAATTTACTGTTACATGTTAAAGCTCCAACTTTTGACATGACTATGTGACTGTCTTTGGTGTTTTTGTTGGATTGATTACTTGTACCCTGTCATAATGGACATTACGGGAGGGGCACATTTTCTCATGATGGATTTTCAGGTTTAAAACTATTCAAAAGGTAATAATTCATGAGGGGGTAGAGGGTAGTTTTTAAGTTGTCATAAACTGTACAAAATTTGATGATGATTGTTGCGATTTTCAAATATATATTTTTTGATGAGTTTTGTTTCATATTTGACAAATTGAGGGCTGTCAATGCTTGGAATAGAACACATTTTCACCATTCACCAGTGATACCAGCAAGAGCTCCTGAGTTAGGTACAAGATTGGTTAGACTCACGATAAAGCTCCCTCTACTCTAAAATTGTGTGGCTCGACTCCTGGCATACTTAACCTGAATGATCACGGGCATCAGCACACCCACTTAGCAGTGCTTCTGATTTAGCTGCCATTAAAGTTAATTTTGGGCTTGTGTCTCGCAATTTCAGGGCGTCTGTCTCAACAGTGTGCCTGAACCCCAGTGCTGGAATCCCACCTCTTCCTGTAGCAGTGTGATGTTTCCATTTCTCACACCAGACACACTTCAGAACATATGAAAGCATTGAACCAGAAAGTATCAGTTTACCCCTCAAGCCCACTCCTTCCGGAAATCACATATATCCTCATGACCTCTCTGAGTGATTCTGCTAGTTTAATGCCCATTTTTCCTCAGCTATGGGCAGATTTTGTAGTGGTGGCCCATGTCAATAGGAACTGGATTGTGACTGCCTCAAAATCATCACAGACCACTTGCAGTCAGCGGAGAAAGGAATCATTCATCCTATCTATCTAGGCTGGCTTTCAGCTCAGCTACTAGAGATTAAAGGAAATACTATACCTCAATATAGTTTGAATTCAAAGAAAGAGAAATACATTTGTAAGTGGATATTGAATTCCTAGGCAGTTACAAATGTAACTGTACTTACCATCATTTTCATCCTGAAATAAAATTTGGAATGATTTTCTATGATACAATGGCTTGGAATCTGCGGTCAGCAGCGAAGTGACGGCAATCACCGCTGACTTAGAAGAAAGCTGCACACAAAGATCTCGCGATCTCTGTCACGAAAACTTTAGCTTTCTCGACCTTAATTTGATTGTACCACTGTCAAAAGGAGAACTCCAGCGTAAGCAGCAGTGATGTCATCAAGCTGTCTAACATTGAAGAATTCTCACAGGCAGCAAACCAGGAAATAAAAAGCACTGATTATCATTCGCTTTTACAATTTTTTACAGAGAGTGAAATAAAGTTGGGACATACACACGGGGTTAAGGTAGAATCTGAAATATCATAAACAAACTTAAAAAAAATGTTTTATTATTTTTAAAATCTAGTAATTTTTATCATAATGGAGAAATTTGACATTCCACAAATATAAAAGTATTTTTTTAGGGCCAGAATGGCTGTTCAGCAGTCAATATGCCATTAAAACCCCAGTTACACCTATTTCAACAAGGCTTAACTTTTTATGGAGTGTTTAACAGCGATATTAGAATGGGAAAGTGAAAGTTTTCATCAGTTCAAGTGATTTCATTGATTGCCAGCTATGGGGAGTTCCACAGTGCAGCCTGTGACAAAGCAGAGAATGACTGACTGCAACTTGAGGTTACGGTCAGTTTCAGAGGGGTAATGACAGCGAACGTTGCCAGTTTCATCATCATTACCACCGCAAAATCCGGGCTAATACTTTCACAATCAATATATCTAATATAGATGAAACAGCACAATAACCTATTAATATTGTAGCTATATATGATTATAAAAATGGAGTCACGTTTATACAAAGAATCAGCATACTGCAGAATGCTGAGTACTGGCCATGTCACCGAACATGTCACTGAGCTCCAAAAACCTTATTATGAATGTTAAGTCATTATAATTGTTATGATTTATAATTCATCAGTATAAGGAACAATAAAACATTATACAATATCTGACAGTTAAAAAGAACCTGCTAATGGTGGAAAGAAGATAATAGACAATCAGATCGATAAATATATATGAGGCCCATGAATGCTGAGTGGGTAAATCTACCACAGAACTGTAGTACTGAGCCACAGCAACTAGGAAGGACACTGGTTTGAGCCCTGAATAATGCTGGGTTTGTGGATCTTGGCTGGCTTAATGGTGGAGGTGGGGCAACTGGCCTCAGTATGTATGGACTAGAGAAGGAAAAGTCAGGATTGATATTTCTGATCACTAACGAGTGATCCCTGCTGGAAAGTATGCATGTATATGGAGATCAGGTGAGGAAAGGATTGAGCTAGTCTGTGATGCTCTCAGTCATTGAATGACCTGTCAACATTCATTGTCTGGGCTCATATATTAAGAATAATAATTTGGACAAAGTATCAGAAACTACATTCATCTGTGGAGCCCAACGTCATTAGTAATAACCCTTAGGTGAGAAGTGGAGAAAATTAGAAAATAAATGAGTAAAAGGTAACTGGGAGTGAGTCACAAGATTTAATCTAATGAAAGAATTCAGATGGTTTGTATATAGAATGACTGATACCAATGGGAGGGGTACAAGTCAGAATATAATTAATGTCATAAGACATCATAAAAACGGTGACAGCAAAGTCTGAGTAGTTTGTAATCATCAGATGAATTTAGAGGTTAGATAAGTTTTGAAAGCATGTCCTGTTATCTGTTACATAGATGATCTCAGTCTTGTATGGGCCTTTTGTCCTATTTTGTGGTAGCAGGGGCAGTCATTGCACTCGATGAGTGTGATGGTGATTCTGAGATGACACTGACCCCAGTACTGCAAGTTTGCCAAGAAGTAGCCTGATTGGGAAGTTCCATGTTTTCTGACAGTTTACTTGTCCAGACACTAACTTGTTCTCATGCATTCAACATCAATCATGAGTTGACTGTATAAAAAGTGAGTTTGCATCAATCAGCCAAAAAAAGGCAGCTCCCATATTTGATTTTTTTTCTGCTCCAATTTCCCTCGATTGTCTCTGTGACAAACATGAGGCCCCATCCTATGTCATATCCTAAAATAGTTCTGTATTGTAGCTTTCCTTGTGGATGTTTAGTTAGGTCAATGTATTTTCAATGTAACCCTTTGAGCTGTACTCTGAAAGGATCTGCTTTGTTTAGTTAACAGCTCTGGTTGTGAAATGATATTTTAGGCAAGTTTAAAGCTATGAGGAGAAACAGAGCTCTGTCTGTGAATTGCCATAATGATTAAAGGAGTGATTTCAGGCCTGGCTTAGTAAATATCTCTCCGGACAGCGATGGGGCCCTTATCCACATACCCGTCTACTTGGATGACAGGAATAATTAATATTATAATTACCAGCCTGTTGAGAATGAATTGGGGGTGACCTTCAGAGAAGTTGGTTTTCAATTCAAAGGAATCGAGGAGCATACCTAGATTACACAGGAGCAGCCCTGTGTCGTTCAGTTCATTCATTAACCATTTATTCTCTATGTCACAGCAGAGCGAGAACAAGCATGTTCCATGTATAAAGTATCAAGGACTCTGAAAAGGACTCTAAGAATTCAAACACTTATTATTTTAGTTGTGAAAACAGTTTAAAATATTGATGTAAGTTACACTGTATTGCTGATAGCTGCTGGTTTATGTTGCTTTTATGTAATATCTGATTTGTAGTACTAATTTGAGCTGTATGGTTTAACAGTATTGTTTTTCTGCCTATTTAAGGGATCAGGAGCATTCATGGTATTACAAAGTATTACAAAATATTTACAGCACTGAAACAGGCCATTCTGCCCAACAAGTCCATGCCAGTGTTTAAGCTCTACACAAGCCTCCTCCCACTCTTTATTTAACCCCATCAACATATCTCTCTATTCCTTTCTCCCTCATGTGCTTATCTAGCTTCCCCTTGAATGCATCTATGCTATTTACCTCAACCACTCCTTGTGGTAGCGAGTTCCACATTCTAGCCACTCTCTGGGTAAAATTTTTTCTCTTGAATTCCCTTTTGGATTTATTAACGACTATCTTATATTTATGGCCCCTCGTTCTGGTCTCACCCGCACGTGGAAACATCTTCTCTACGTCAACCCTATCAAACCCTTTCATAATCTTGAAGACCTCTATCAGGTCACCTCAGTCTTATCTTTTCTAGAGAATTGAGCCCTAGCCTGTTCAATTTTTCCTCATAGGTACAACCTCTCAGTTCTGGTATCAGTCTAGTAAATCTTTTTTGCACCTGTTCCAGTGCCTCTATATCAGTTTTATAATATGGAGACCAGAACTGTTCACAGTGCTCCAAGTGTGGTCTAACCTTGGTGGGCATCCTGCATGAATTTTGGCATGCAACCCAGTGGCACAAAGGTACATTGTTAGCTGCATATTTTTAATTGTGAGTTTTGACTTATAAGAAATGTGATTATTATGCCTATAAATCTGCAATTAGCTGTGAACACAAATAAGTAGGGTTAGGAGAGGGCCTGAATGATAACTCTCCTTTTTGAAAAAGTTGCTCTTAGAATGTGGGTGATGTTGTGCGTCCCTAGTTGCCCTGAACGTAGTGATTGCTTGTTCAACTGAGTGACTTGTTAGGCCACTTCAGAGGACATCATGAGTCAATCATGTAGTGTGGACTAGAGTCATATCTAGGCTAGACCAGGAAGGAGTGGCAGAATCCCTTCCCTGAAATACATTAGTGAGCCAGTTGGGTTTTTATAACAATCCAGCACCTTTCATGGTCATTTTATTTTCTGGGGGTGCAAGCCCACAAATGACCAGATTTATTGAATTCACGGTAGGATTTGAAATCATGATCTCTGGGTTGCCATTCCTGTACCTGCCTCTCTTGAAGGTGGTGACTTACACTGAGGTACAGTTCCTTGTTTACTGCCAGCCTCCTGGCACTTCATCCAAGTGGACATTCCTCATGTTTGATTCTGGACAGTGAATGTTAACCGGCTGTTTTCTGTGGAGAATACCCCAGCTAAGCCACATTTTGTCTGCACATGGTTGCTTTCCAAGAGAATCACTGGCTAGTGATCAGGAATGGGAACACAAGCTGTGATTTTTTCCCCCCTACTACGGGGACACTGAGACCAATTACAGAGCCTATTGTTGCCTTGACTGAGCTCTGCTACCTTTGCAAAGACCAGTGATCAAATCTTGGCTCTTCCTGGTCTGTTTGGCTGTTATCATCATTTCCCTATCACATGACTTTAGAATGCCATGATGACCCTGCTGTAGTTAGGATTGCAGTAACTGCTTTCTTTTGAATGGAAACTAAGGCCTAGAAATTGAGTGGGGTTAGCGCCCAATTAGAGGCGCTAGAGGGCCTTGCGCCGGAATTATAGCCGCTTCGGAAATTGATTTGGGCCCTACCATCGGCGTTAGCCGGTAGTGCTGCGCCGGCACCGATGACGTCATCGGTGTGCGCAGCGTCCCAGTTGCCGTGGTAACGCGACCGGACGCCGAAATTCAGTTGCGGCCGCCTCGCCCGTGGCAGCCGCAACCAACGATTTTTCAAAAGTTTCTTGCTGGACTTAGCGCCGGCGCATTAAGGTGGCGCGGCGGCCGGCCGCTTTCCCGGCGGCCGCCTGCCCGCACCTCCCTCCCCGGACTTCTCCACCACCCCCCCGCGGCACAGATGTGTGTGGGCCTTGAGCCCGGCACTTCTCCGAGGTGCCGGGCTCATTTTTCGTGCGATTCCACCGGCCAGCGGTCGGCTGCAGGCAGCTCCTCCTTAACAGAAGGAGGAGGCCTGCAGTACCCCAGCCTGCCGCACCGCATCGGGTGCCGCAGCGGGGGATTAGCGCCGCAATCCTGCATTCAGCGCCCATTGCGAGGCGCTGACACCCTCCATTAGCGCCCGCAGCCGTCTGGGCGCGGCGCAGCTGAATTTTTGGCGGGCGCAGCGGCAATTAACGCTGGCGCTAAATTTCGGGCGCTACAGCCCTGGCGGAGGCAAACTCAATTTCTAGGCCTAAACCTTATCAGATTCCTAATTACACACGAAGTGTCTTCAGGTTTGTGTATGTTGTTATGTGACTGGGGCCTCAGCTTTTCATCACAAATAGCAATGACTTGGAGGAAGGAATAGAGAGTTGTATATCCAAGTCTGCAGATGACACTAAGTTAGGAGGTACAGTAAATCATGTAGATGGGAGCAGGAAGTTACAAAAGGTCAGAGATAGATTAAGTGAGTGGGCAAAACTGTGGCAGATGGAATTCAATGTGGGGAAGTGTGAGGTCATCCACTTTGTATCCAAGAAAGAAAAATCGAGACTAGGGATTATGGAGGAGCAAAGCGATTTGGGTGTCCAGGTACACAAATCACTAAAATCTATTACACAGGGTCAAAAAGTAATCAAAAAGGCTAATGGATTTTATTCCTTTATCTCACAGGGGTTGCAATACAAAAGTGAAGAAGTAATGCTTCACCTGACACCTGGGAATCCCTGGCCCAAGACCGCACAAAATGGAGGAGAAGCATCCGGGAAGGCGCCGAACACCTCGAGTCTCTTCGCCGGGAGCAAGCGGAAGCCAAGCGCAAGCAGCACACGTCAACCCAAGCACACCATCCACCCGCCCCTTCAACCACCGTCTGCCCCACCTGTGACAGAGACTGTAGGTCCCGCAATGGACTCATCAGTCACCTGCGAACTCATTTTAATGTGGAAGCAAGTCATCCTCGGTTCTGAGGGACTGCCTAAGAAGATGCTTCAGTTGTAGAGCCTTGATTAGACCCCATCTGGAATACTGCATTCAGTTTTGGACACCACACCTCAGGAAGGATATTTTGGCTTTGGACAGGATATAGCACAGATTCACCGGAATGATACTAGGGATTAAAGGGTTAAATTATGAGGACAGGTTGCATAAACTTGGCTTGTATTCCTTTGAGTTTAGAAGGTTGAGGGGTGATCTAATTGAGGTGTTTGAAATGATAAAAGGATTCGATAGAGTAAGTAGAGAGAAACTATTTCCTCTGGTGGGGGAATCCAAAACAAGTGGACAAAATCTTAAAATTAGAGCTTGGCCATTCAGGAATGAAATCAGGAAGCATTTTTTCCCACAAAGGGTAGAGAAAAATCTGGAATTATTTCCCCCAAAAGGCTGTAGTTAATTGAAATATTCAAGGCTGAGCTCGACAGATAATGGATTTGAGGTACAGTTTAGCCATGATCTAATTGAATGGCAGAACTGGCTTAAGGAGCTGAATGGCCTATTTCTGTTCCTCTGTACCCATTGGTGAATGTACATTGTGTCACGGGAAATTGCTCTCTCAGGTCTTGTGAGATCTAGTTTCAGCTGAAATAATGTGGTGACCATGTGGAAAGTCAGCACTGATGTCCCCCCTCACTTACAATTATTATATACTAGCTGAAGTGCCCGGCGGTGCCGAGGCTTTTTCGAGGGCATGTTGTTGTTGGAAGAGAGAGAGAGAGAGCGACTGGGGGGAAGAGAGAGAGCAACTGGGGGGAAGAGAGAGAGCGACTGGGGGGAAGAGAGGGAGGGGAGGGGTGGGAGGGGAGGGGGGAGGGAGGGGAGGGGGAGGGCGGGGAAGGGGGGGAGGGCGGGGAAGGGAGGGCGGGGGGAGGGGAGGGGGGAAGGAAGGGAGGGAGGGGGGGAGGGAGGGGGGGAAGGGGGAAGGGAGGGAGGGAAGGGAGGGCAGGGGAGGGGAAGGGAGGGCGGGGGGAGGGGAGGGAGGGGAAGGGAGGGCGGGAGGGAGGGAGGGGGAGGGAGGGCGGGGGAGGGGAGGGGGATGGAGGGCGGAGGGGAGGGAGGGCGGCGGGTGCCCCCCCCCCGAGGGTCGCGCCCCCCCCCCCGGAGGTGAAGACCGCCGATTGCGCGCGCAGCAGGAGCTGAGACGCGGCGTCTCTCTCGGCCGGCGGGCCCGGTTGCCAGGGCAACCGTGACGCTGACCAAGCCAGAGAGAGAGACGCCGCATCTCAGCTGCTCCTGCTGCGCGCGCGGCCCCCCCCCCCCCGAGGGTCGCGGCCCCCCCCCTGAGGGTCGCGGCCGCCCCCCCCCTCCCCCCGAGGTGAAGACCGCCGATTGCGCCCGTTGCCAGGGTAACGCTGGACGCTCAGCAAGCCCCGGCAGAGAGAGACGTCTCAGCTCCTGCTGCGCGCGCACCCTAGCGGCGCTGGGCTGAGGCTCGGCCCTCCAGCCTTCGAGTGGGGCCGGGAGGTGCCTAGCTCGGGCGTGGGTGCGGAGGAGACGCCGAGGCTTCTAGGCCTACCTGGAAAAACGGGGAAAGGTAGGAAAATTAATGAGATTAGATAAGTTAATTACTTTCTAAATCATTTTTTTTTTTAAATATGTGTTTTAAAAGCAACGTTTTTTTTTAAGACGCAGAAAGCGGGAAAAAGGAAAAGTTTGGAATCAAGATGGCAGCGACTCACCTCGGTTCAGAACGATAAAGCCCGGCCACACGCGCACCGATTGGCCCGGCGGCACACGCCAGCAACCCGGCGTACGATTGGTCGAGCTCACTCTGTCGCTAATGAGCGGATAATGAGATGCTAATGAGCGGAATGTTGAAGGTTTTTGGGATACCGCGGGCGCAATTTTAGCCCAGCCGAAACGTAAATACGCTTAAAACCGTCTCGGAAGCGTAAGCTTTCTTTGGAGGTAACGCGCGCATAGGTACGCCCTGTAACTTTCGAGTGCATACCCGCAACGCACACGCGATGACAGACAGATAGACAGACAGATAGACAGATAGACAGATAGAAAGACAGAATGACAGAAGTACCGATTTATATATATAGATTAAAAAAAAGCCTGCATCTAATCACCCACAAAAACCTAGACAATCACACAACTTGAGTGGGCCAACAACTGTAGAAATATTTTTGGTACATTCACAGCTGTTACATCACAAAGTTCTCAACAGTGTCACCTGACTATTAAAAAGCATATTTTTCCTGCACTTAGAAAAAAAGAAAAAAAAGATACAAATTGATACCTGAGATGAGAAAAGAGTGAATACGATGAGCAGTATATCTTCCCTCCCCCCACATAAAACACAATTTCTATTTCTATTCTACTGAAGCTGCAGTAGATTTTGTATGAAAGTAGAATTGTATTTCATGTGGAGGTATTTAGTGGGTGCTAAATACACTCCGATCAAGTTCTTACCTTCTTATAGCTTTCATTCTATTGCTACAGAATTGTTAATTTATGTACAAAGGCCAATTTTTCCTTGCATCTTCACACCGCTCCTGACCAGCACCATGTGACTCCATGGGGAGACTGTCTACAATTACATTAAAGGAATGTCACCTCCATGAAAAAGTCTTTGGCAAACTTTTTTTTTCCCCCTACTCCTTTGCGAGAACAGGTGCAGTGACATAATTTGTTATCAACATCATGATACCACTTGAGCGCAATGTCACCATGATGGAAATGGTATGTAGCTCTTCAAACTCTCGTCACTTCTCCCATTTAAGCAAAAAAAGTGTGCCAAATACTTTTTTTCCACAAAGATGGCCTCCTTCAAGGAAGCTTCTACAGAACAGGTAAGAAAAGTTTTGTCAAAAAATTGTAATTAAAAAAAAAAAATCACAAGCAGGTTAAAGATAGAGTAATTATGGGTACCTGCAGGGGAGGCACCGCATCTATTGCAGATCAAGCTCGAACAATGGGCGACACATCATTGCGGTGTTTGCATCTGTTAGTGTGAAGTAAACAAAAACAACAATGGAGGAACACATTTTGTAAAGAAAATGGAGTTAGTATGCAATCCAGGTGAGCCAGAGAAGCAACAGAAGGCTCCACACAGAATATTCAACCAGGAAAGAAAATGTGGGTTTTAAAGAGATTGCATTTTTTTTTTCATATGTTGCAGGCCTTTTCAGACTGTACTTCAAAACTATCAAAAATCTTACTGCAGACCTTTCGAACAAGAGACTCTGTCCTAAAGAAGGTTCCAGGCACGGCACTGTGCGAGAGGTGAATTGAAATAACGTTCAATTTTAAGGCCACAAAATCAAGATGGCGGCAAAGTTCTGTGATACTGTGGTTCTTAGCTCTTTTCTTTTGAACACAATTTGCTTAAAATGCTTTGAAGTGGTGCAGCAAAGCTAAAGGTGTGTGAGCCTAACATCATCCCACAACTCAGGCCAGCAGGAAAAAGGAAGAGTAATCCTGCCTCTTTGAAACATTTGCACGCAGTTTGATATCAGCTGTGCGCTATCTGCAAGTGCTGCAAGGCTGAAAGAGAGGCACCTGGCGACAAGATTGGCTAACGCAGACTGTTAGGCAACAAAATACACACCTGCAAGGGCCGCACCAGTCTGTCCGTTGGTCAAGGCCAAAGCGTGCCCGGCATTTCTTAGGAGAGCTTGGATCTGAACAAAAAAAAACAAAAGAAACAAAAAAAAAAGCAAAACATGTGGCAAGGATGGGCAGGGAAGGCATGAAAGAAAAAAAAGCAAAGAAAAGCAATAGATGTTATAGCAACTGTTACAATCATTGAACAGACAAAGTTATTTGACACTACAAAGAGTCAATTTGAAGGTTGTTTTAGTAAGCAAAACATTTTACTATAAGCAGAGCGTATATACCTTTTACCGCATGTAAAGGCATTGAATTAAACAAATACAAAAAGTGTTATAAAATGAGATATTAAAAAAGAAAAGCGAAAAACCTCGATATGTTTGCAAATAAAGGATGCTACAGTATTCAGATAAAGCAAAGTTATGTCAGAATGAAGTAAATTACTAAAAGCCGAAACATAGTATGTCACAAAAATGCAAAACGAACCCTGCAAACCTTTCCATCCTGCCCCCACCCCTACAAAAACTTTTTTTTATATGGATGGGTGCCCCGATGACTCAGTGGGTGAATGCGTGGAGGTTACTAACTCATCCAAACCAGGAATATCTCAGGTTTGATTGCTGGCATGTGCTGAATTAGCGGATCTCAGCTGAGGCAGCAAGAGTAGTACCACAATTGGTCTATAGGACAGGGAAGGAAAAAAATAAGCCCAGGTTCACTGTTGAGATCCATTAAGTATGTGTGGACATCAGGTAGGGTGCAGTCAGGCTCAGCTGAGATACCCACATCTCACCCTGTGATCCGATAGATTGACGACATGCATCGTCTGGGTTAACATAAGGAACTGCCACTTGAATGAAATATCAGTTGCTTTGGCATTGTAATGCTCATGGGCCATTCCTTTGGGAGTAGGGCAAAATTGGGGGGGAAAAATCCTAGTGAAATTGAGTTCTATTTCTTGCAAAATATGGTCCCGTCAGAAAAGAAGGGGGATCTTCTTCAACATTCAAAATGTGAAAGTAGCCCAATGGCAATACCAAAGCCTCGCCAGCACTCCCAACATCAGTGAAGTTCCGTTTTTCCATTCATTCTGCTTGTGAACTAAGCTCATTCAAAATGACAGCTGCAGAATTCCTTGTTGTAAATTGCAAACTGAATCCACTAGAACCTCTGGGAAGGACAGTGACAGTGTTTTAAAAATCTTCCCGTGCGTTTTTCCTTTTCCTATTTTACCCCAATTATCTATGTGAATGGTCAGAAGCAAAGCTCCATCAGTTATGGCTTGCTGCATGCTAAAAATGTATTTCAGGCCGCACTACCACTTATTAGGATATTTAACATTTTAAAACATCTCGGAAGGAAAGGATAGCTTGCACATGCAGCTCATTCTGAACGGGAAACTTGCACATGCAGCCTAATCATATAAATGGAAATGTGTGTGAGACTAAAAATAATAAAGTAGCAATGGGAGCCAAACCACAAATACCAAAGAAGCCGAACACAACCTTGCTTCACTTTTTGAAGTGTCATTTTCTATATTCATCAATTCCTGGCCATCAAACTTTGATCAATGATTTTGGAGAGCTAGGTAATATTATCTTAAAAAGCAGAATTAAATGTGTGAGTGATACTTGCTTTAAAAAAAATTCTATGAGAGTATTTCCTTCACTAAAACTGTGGTTAATTGGAACTTGGTTTAAAATCAGGATTGATTTTGCTCTCTGACTGTGTGTATTTGCCTGTATTTGTACCAGTATCTGCCACTTTCTGTGTGCTTGTCTTTGCATGTATTTGTCTTTGTGTCCGTATACCTGTGTGTGTCCATATTCATGTATTTATGTCTGTCTCTATGTACACATGTGTGTCTGTGTGATTGCAAGTTTGCATCTGTGTTTGTGCCTGTCTGTATGTGTGTGCCTGTCTCTAGCAGTGTGCATCTGTCTGCCCTGTCATCATGTGTGTGTGTGTGCATGTCTTTGCATGGGCTAACACTGTGGTACGTGTCAGTACCACACGGTACGTTTTGAGGTTTTCTTCTTTCATTTTAGTGGCAGAGTCTCTTTTTCAACTTAGCCTTTCTCGCTGAAAAGTTTGTTTAAAAAGACATTGAAACACTTTTACTATTCTGGAAAGAAAACCACAACATTTCTGAACAAGCTCCGCTTATAATTTTAAGAAGCCTCCCCCCCTTCCCCATCGCCAAATAAAACTGTTTTCAGCACCACAACTGGCATCCTCTAAAGCTACATATACAAAATAAATCTAAAATATTCTATCAAGACAGGGATGTACAGAAGACAGTCAAATTTAGTCACCTAGGGGTATATAATAGAATACATACAAGGCACTGAATAGTTCTGTGTCAAAGAACGAGTTAAATGAGCACCAACTTCATGAAAAAGCATTTGACAAGCCCTTTTTCCATTTGTTCAAAGATGCACCACCCAATGGCATAAATCATGTTGAAATACATAATCGTGATGAAAGTGACACACAGCTCCTTTGGCTTGTCTGCCTCCTCAAATGACAAGAAAGGTTTGCCAAATACTTTTTTGTGAAGACTATGGGGGGGTTGGATCTTCATCTTTGGTGCCTGGGTGGAGCACTGAGAGGAAAATCGGGCATGGAGGATCATATGGCTGTAACTGAGCCTACCTGATTCCCCTTCCATTATTGGATGTGCAATCCTCTTCACCCAGTTTTCCACTCTGCGCTCTGTCCAGGCGACACTTTACACCCAGGCAAAAAGACATAAACCAACCCCTCTGCCTCCTTTAAAAGCATCTAATGCCCTAGTTTAAATCGTATCATAAGTCAGCACTTCAGTTGATGATGTTACAATGTAGTGACAATCAATTCTCCCACTCGCTATCGTGCCCGGGCAGCCACTGCGGTTTATTCCTCCGCTGCATTTCCGGCTTATAGTTCAGCCCTCGCTAGAAGGATCACAGCAAAATCAAAACTTAAAAAAAGCTTGCAATGTTAACCATGGCATGTATTATATAAACCCTAAGTACTTCAGAGTTTGTTTCAAGGCTGTCACATAGGTAAGGGTTCATAATATCTGCAAATTGCTGAAATTCTGTTTGATGATTAATGATGTCATACAACCCTTCCCCTCCTTACTGTGTGTAACAGCCCTGTAGCACACTCCTAGCTATCTGCTTCATGTTGGTGTCTACATTTAAGCAAGTTGATTTTACGTCTACTGGGGTGCAATTGTGGAAAGCGTTGGTACATTGGTATGAAATTCTTCTAATGAAAGCATTAACTATTAGTAAAATGGTTGACTTGTTTGATAAAACAGAGGCCTGAGAAATGTCATTAATATATTGGCTTGCTAATATTGCATCGTGCAATTTCATCGCATAGATGTAGATGGCTTCACACTGTGATTGAATGAGATACACAATCATATGTGGACAATAAGCACAAGTTATGAGGTGAAAAATCTCCATACCTGGATCAGAGTCTTGCTGCTTGTCTCTTTTCCTCCTTTTCTTTTTACCCTGCAATATATAATTTACAAGATGTTCAAGTCTACCTACATTCTCAATGATAGCTGCTCTCAAATATTAAGCATTTCTAGTATTCTGGCCATTCCTAAAAAAATACTCAATATTTTTCTTGATGGTGAGACTCCCTCTTTGTAGGAGTGCTCCTCCAGGTCCGCAAGGAAAGTTGAGGCTTTCCTGACCTGGATTCCCCACCCCACCTCCCGCCAGTGAGACGCTCCTGGAACCCGGGTACGATAGACTCAGTAAGATGTGTGTCACTCTACCTGCCTCGGATACATAAAGCAAGAGGCGGGGCCTTCCAGCTGGGCCAAAGGGTTACAGTAGAGTAACAATATAAACAAAAAGTGTTGTGAATATTTAAAGAAAAAAAATAACAAGAAGATTCTTTATTTTAAGTGAAGCAAAATAATTAATCAAAGCACTAAAGAAAGCTGAGCGCTGAAATGTGATAAGTCCACAAATGTGGCCATGCTCTCAAGGAGGCACAGAGGGGTGAAAGGCCTTCTCACAGAGAGGAAGGGAAAATGAAAAGGCACATCACCCATGTCACTCTTGTACACTTCTTAGCTTCCAACTGAAAAGCCACAATAACGCGGGCTGCCTGTTCCTCTCCCCACCAGAAAATTGTGCAGATGATGAGGTGATGCTGTAAACATGAGAGGAACTTTAAAAAATATGCAAAATAAATAAAATATGTTTTTTTTAAAGAAAAGCTGACTGAGCAAGTGAGGACTATCTATACACAATATGGCCTTTTGGTATTTGGAGCTAACCTTTGAATTTATAACGTGAGCTCTTTGTGGTTTCTCCGAAGGCGGAACAACTCGTCACCACAGTGTGCTCTGTTAGTATGGGACCCACTGTACTTCCTTTCCGATATAAGGACCAGGAAACATGACCTAGATTCCAGTTTCTCATTCATGTCTCACTAGATGCCAGGGGCATTAGCACAAAGAATACATTGGGAACAAAATATCAGAAGCCTGAAAACATTTACAAAGAGGATGAAGAAATTCCCATCAGAGTGGGGGGTGGAAGGGGGAAGGAGGCAGGCTAGCTGCCAGTTTTGTACTCAACAAAAATAAACAAGTGATCTCAAGGCTGTCAGACCATCCCATATGAAAAAAATATGTAGCACATTACAGTGGAGAGAACTGTCAGTCAATTCAAACTAAAAGCAGATAACTTACAAATCCCATCGTTTTTCTACAGTATAGTCAAAAAAGTACAACATTGAGGATGGTTTTGTCTGACTGAATAGAAAATCCAGCCAGGTTTCCTGCATAAGATTTTCTTCCAGTGGTTGATTACAACAGGACTGTAAGTTTTCTGCTTTTGTTTCCTGTTATTGGAATTTTTTTACTCCCACAGATATGTGTGTTGGATTCTAGTGTTAGCCAACTCTGTTTGGAGACATATAAAGGATCAGATTATAGGATGGTAATTTTTAGGAATGAGATACTAAAACTGTAATCTCAAATTTGGGCTTCAGAAGATGAGTAGAAGGTTTGCTGTTACGATTTATGACTTCGTCTGAACCCCTCAAGATTATTCCTTTGCAATTGGTTTGAGGTATTGCCTATTCTAGTTTCTTTATTTTATTTTTCTTGTTAATATTTCCCCTTCCCTGCCTTCATTTCCTCAAGTCATAATTCCTTCATTGTCCGTTGCTCTCCCCTACCTCAGTCAAGTGGCCATTAATCATGTGTGAGCCTTGATGGTGAGTTTCAGCAGGCTAGTAAAGTGGGAGGGAAATGAAACCTGAGCCAGACCCTGTCCATACCCAACATCTGTACGCACACACACACGCACATATACACGTAAGTACGCACGCACACTTACACGCACAAATTTATATACTTAAGCATGCACGCACACATACACGCACGCACGTATACACGCATGCACGTGCATGCATACAGACGCACGCGCGCACACATGCATGTGCATGCGTGACACATACACACACCTCCAATAGGGGTCATTGGATAGCAATCAGGAGTGGGTTGCCATGGCTGATTTTATCCTCCCTAACCCAGGACTGCTGATAATTATTGTCGCAATCTGACTGCTATCAGCAAGTTGGACAGAGACTTTGGATCAAACTTACAGTCTTCCTGCCTAATTTCTTGTTTGTGTGACATTCTTTTTAATATGATTTATGTCATGGGTATGTGGTGCTGTCAGCATGCTCTGTGCCCTTGGTGCACGATGACTCTTACAGAAGATTATTCATGTTTTGTGATGAATAATTTTAGTAAGATTTACGATTACCTGGTAGCCTATACCAGGGTTTCAGTGTATATGTTGTGTAGAGAAATGTAATAGAATTGAGAGGTTTAGATGGCATCATAACTATGAGAAACCCTTAAAACTGACTCTGAAGCTTTACTGGAATCTTTGCTTTTATTTAGTTAGGCTGTGAGTGGAGAAAATTTCATTAGAGTTGCTGGCATAACCTTTACAGATAATCCTGACTACCACATACTACACATGTCAGTGACATACTAAGGGAATGGCCCTTCTTATGCTATAGTTTGTCTCAGAGCTGTTGAATGCCTTCTATGTGCTAAAATGACTCATAGTCTATTCTTGGAATTCTTCCCAGTAACCCTTTTCAGGTTCTCATAACTTTTTCCCTTTTTCCAGCCACTCCTAATCATATTATGGCTACATGTTGTATTTACAAGATAAATAAAGGTGACTTGCTACTTTGAACTAAACACCCTCCTTTAATCCTTATCACATCTTAGAAAGTGTTACAAACTTAACAAAACGTCATGAAAAGTTGCCAAAAAGCTTATGGATTTCACTGCCTTCTAGGGCGTATGGACCAGAAGGTCCCAGGCTGGATCTCTGGTCTTTGCTGACTTCAACCGAGCCAGCAAAAGGGTGCTGTGATTGAACTCAGTGTCCATTGCTGAAGGAGGGGGAAAAATTGGCCAGAGTTTCTGCTCCTGAAAGCTATCCAGTGACCTGGCTGGAAAATGTGCATGTGTGGATATTGGGTGAAAATAAAATTGGGTGAGATGCTCTCCTCAATTAAATAACCTGCCAAAACTCCCTATTTAGTTGCACACATGAAGAATGGCTACTTGGACAAGGTATTGAGAGGCTACTGGCATCTCTGGAATTGTTCTGTAGCATGAGTTAGCACTTCCAGGAAAGAAAGGGGAAAAAAACTGGAAAAAAATACTGATTATAGATAATGATCTGCCTTTTGAACTACCTGCAAATCATAGCAGTGCAAGGCGGGAACAATGCAGGGCACGGAGTCAGCTGTGAATCTGTAGAACAGAATGTGCCCTGAATTTATAGAATGCAGAGCCAGCTAAGAATCTACACCCAGTCTAGGGTCAGCAATCTGAATACTGTGCCTACTGGTGAGGCCACTACAAGTAGCTTCAGTGCCTTTAAGGTAGGAGATGAAAAATCAGCCAGTTTTACACTTCTAATTGTTAGTTAGTTGACCCTTGGTTAGAAAGTGTATATGGGTGAAGAGAGGATCAAGCTTAGAAATGATGCCCTCTCCATGGTTAAATAACCTGCTGAACTCGCTGACTTGCCTCACGTGAAGAATAGCCACTTGGTAAGGCACTGAGGGCTCCCGGCACCCATGGGGTCACCACCTTCAGAGGAGGAGAAAAGGGGAGAAAATTGGGGAAAATGTAGATGGTGCTGTATATTCCAGAAAATTCCATTGTCCAGTCTGATTAGAATCAGCTGCTTTCTGCTACTAAATATTGATAATAATTGATTTTAAAAAATCAACTTACATAGTTATCTCTGGCAGACCAGCCTGGATAAAGCTGCATGTGTAGTTGTCGCTCTTTCCTTGCCAATTCATAGTACTTTGCCTGTTCTTCACGGGAAAGAGCATGCCACTATGCAGATAAAAATACAAGAATGCAGGGTTTAGGAAACTGTTACATTTACATTGAAGAGCCATTGTCTTATGTATAAAGTGTTTCCCATGCTGTCAACATGGCATCGGCATGATAACTCAGAAAATTTGCATGGAAAAGCTTGGACGGTATGTGGCCACATTGGAATTCCCTCCCCCTCCCTATTCTCCTGACTTCTCATGGTGGCATTCATGGTCTAGGTAGTTTTCAGCTGCTCCAGGAAATGAGCTGTCTCCAAAGGTTGTCAGAGATGATATGCTAAGCCCCCCTATTAATTAAGATCATTCCACGGAAAATGTAATGACTTCTCAGAGGGTACACGTAAATGTTGATTTGAACACTCAACCAAGCTTCTATTGATCTCAAGTAGGAAAGCAGAACAGAATAAGCATCTTAATTTCAGCTCCTCACTTAGTACTCTCTATCCTTTGAAGTCTGACATGAGCAACATGTCTGAATTCTGAGAAACAGCAGCTAATTATGAAGTCTTCATTCAGGATTCTGCTTCATTCAGGACTGCAGAATGCTTCTAAAAACTTAACCAATTTGACACATTAATTGCTCCTGCTAGAACATCCCCAATGACTTAGAATGTAAGTGCCCCATGTGAGATTGAGCCATACAGACCAGAAATGTCTTAGTTTCAATTTCTGATTTGTGCTGAGTTAGTTAATCTCAATAGGGGGTTGTGTTGGGGGGGGGGGGGTGTTACAATTGGTGTCAGTCACCTTGCGTTCTTGCTCCTCACTATGATCTATTGACTCCTGTTGAAATGCAGAAGCTGATCCCATATCTGCAGATGATGTCACCAAGCGGCTGCATGGAGATTTGGCTACGATCAGATAGGTAAGAGTGAACCATGTGAGGACAGTCTCACTGAAATGGACAATGAAGGAGACGCTTTGGAGGAGGATAGTGTAGCCAACACCATCAAAGACTGCAGAAAGGTCAAGAAGGCCAAGGAGGGATAATGCACCACAGTCACAGAAACTGACGAGGTCATTTGTGACTTTGGTTAGGGCCATTTCAGGACTGTGGGGGCGGTGGCAGCAGCAACAGCAACAACTTGAATTTAATTCATGTTTTTAACGTAGAACAACGTTTCAACAGGGCTGCGCAGCAGCATAATCAAACCAAAATAGCCGCCACAACAAAGAAGGAGATATTAAGAAGGGCTTGGCCACAAAGTGGGGTTTAAGGAGGGCATATATGGGGAGATGGAGGGGTTCAGGGAGGAAATTTCAGACTTTCATGAGGCCTAGATGGCTGAAAGGGACAAAGGGAAAGGGATACACAAAAGTTTTGAGTCAGAGGATTGAGAGTTCAAAGGGAAGTTGTAGAGTTGGAAGAGGTTACAGAGATAGGGAGGGACGAAGCAATGAAGGGACTTAAATACAAAAAGCCAGAAACCTGATTAGAAAGATTCAAACATGGAGTTGCAGGAAAGATGGGCACAGATTTGGGAACCGGCAACACATTCAAGGACTTTGGACATGAAAAGAGAGCTAGAGATGGGATGGTCGTTTGCAAGGACAGAGGAATTAAGCGTGGGTATTTTGAGGAGGGGTGCGATGGTGGAGGGGAACACTATCCGAGAAGAGACAAAACCATTTACACGGTCAACCAGCATGGAGGCCAAGAAGGGGAGTTAGATGGTCAGTAGTTTAGTGGGAATGAGGTCATAGGAGCAAGAGGTGTGTCTCATGGACAACATGAGCATGTAGAAAGAAGGTAGAGAGAAACTAGAGAAAGATGCTGGTTCAGGGCTAAGGCAGGTGGGAGCCTGGGGGAGGGGTTGGCTTGGTAGACAAGGGGAAGGGGGGAAGTCTCACTCTTAGGCCCCGATTTTAACTGCCCCCATCTGGTGGAAACTGGGTCGGGGGGTGGGGGGTCGGTGCAGTTAAAATAAGGCGAGTCACCTTCCCCATTTTGATTCCACTACCTTCCCGCCTGGTGCTGATATTAATCTGCTCTTCTGAGCAAGTGAACATGAAGGAAGGCCATCAGGACCTGATCTGCAATTTTAGTTGAAGGCCTGAGCGGGGGAGCAGTGTTAGCTTCCTTGTCAGGCAAACCTATCGGGAGATGGATTCCTGGGCCAGAAGAGGCCTAAAAGGTAAGGTTAAAAGTTTTATTTTAGGCTTCCTTGTGGGCCAGGAGGAGCAGAAGTGGTTCTCCAGTCCTCATAAGGAAGCCTTGGGCCTTCCTTACACAGGGCTATCCCCCCCCACCAGCCGATCGTCGCCAGAATCTTCCCCCTCCCCGATCCCTGCCATAGCCTTCTCTCTGTCCCAATCCTGCCTAGACTCTTGTCCCCCCTCCCGATCCCTGTTGACAGCCTTCCTGCCCTCTCCCGATCTTTCCACAGCGGTCCCTAGCTGCGGCCTCCTGCTGCCAGATGCCCACTCCTGCCCGCCAGTCAGGTAGTCAATCTGGCCGGGTATCCAGCGGAACTCTGCAGAGTTTTATTTAAATAATAATGTCCACGTCCCTGGCCTTGCTGGGTTAATCGCCCGCTACCAGGCTCCCCCCACATCCTTCTCACCACCCCCCCCCACCCTGTAAAAATCAAGGCCTCAGTATCAAAGAAGTCCATGAGCTCTTCACACTTGTTGTTGGATGTAAGGATAGAGAGAGCAGGGGAGAGGGGATTAAGGAGCTGGAGAAAAGAAGCAAGGGATTATCTTTGATCTCCTGGATGATCATGGCAGAGGAGAGTGAGGCTCAATAGCACTTCCTGTGGTCCAGCCAGATCTGGTGATGGATGCCTAAAGCAGTTGTATACCAGATACGCTTATATCTGCGTCCCTTTGACTTGAAGGAGTAAAAATGCGATTGGCTTTATGACTCTTGAATGTGTAGCACAGCAAAACTCAACTGTCTATGTTCAACCTGGATGAAGAATGACATCTGGCTGAGGTTCCTAAGGACTGCTGGCACCCTGGAGGTGTACTTGTACATGAATTACTCTCTTCGGGTGAGGAATGATAAGGATCAGATGTTCATTTATTTATGGCTGACGGTGATATATATTTTCACTTACTCTTCTACCCAAGATTTGATTGATGGCTGCGCTCTCTTTCAGAGTGCACTCAGCTACGACCTTCGCCCTCATTTCTTTCATGTAAAGCATAAATGCATTGAGGGGTTTTTTGATAGTAGGCTTTTTACTCTCTTTTTCCCTTTTTGGTTCAGGATTAGGTTTCCTAAAGGACAAAAAAAGTACATAGTTTGAGAATAAATTGAAATAACAAAATGTCAGAATTGTTCAGTGATAGGCACAAGGTGATGCAGTGGAACAGAACATTGTCCTTTCATTTCTGAGAAATTAGGTTTGAATCAATCCTAGATGGACAGGATAGAAATTTCCCTTTCTCACTTTCAGTTCTTGTTTGAGCATCTGAATTGAAATGAGTCTGGTGGATAGGCTAAACCCAGGTGTTGTGGACAATCCATCAGATACTGCCCCATATTCAGTATGACCAAGCTGTTAAACTCATTCTGAGAAGATTCAAGAATAAGAGCATATGAATCAATGGTCCCATTTAGACCAACGATAATGGGCCAGAAATTCGGGTCCCCACGGGTGAGTACGTGCTGGGTATTCACGCGTAGGGCCAACAAAAGTGCCGGTTCCGTGCATGCACTGCGCATGCACGGGAAACCGGAACTTCCGTTCCCTTCAAGGAAGAGGTTCACATGTCGAACGCATGCGCCGGAGAGGCAGCGCGTACGCCCGGAACTTCCGTTTTTTTTACAGGTTTCTCCGGGAGGGTAAGTCTCCAGCAGCTACGCTTTTAAAAAGCAGTCGCAAGGCCTGCTTTTAACAAGGTAAGTGGTGAATTAAGTAATATTAAAACATTTTTCCACAGGTTTATTATTTCTAAATACTTCAAAGAAAGGTAAGTTTATTTTTAGCCCCATTAAAAACTGTAATAAATTTTTTCAAAAATTAAAATTATTGTTTAAAATAGTTATTTTATGTAATTTATAGTTATTTTAAAAATGTGATTTAAAAAAAAAATTATTTGAAGTTTTAGTTATGTTTTGGGGCCGATCTCTAATTCATAGATTTGACAGGCCTTCCTGTCAAATCTATGAATAGAGATTCCCTGCTACGATTGGCTCTCCATGGCCCACGGGATCCCAGGGGACACTTCGAACTAACTGCGCCCCTGGGATACGCAAGCACTGCGCACCGGCAGTTGGAGGAGGCCCAGGATCGGAATCCCACGTGGGCCCACAGCACAACGGCCAGCACGCTAGGTAAGGGCAGGTCGGGGGCTTGCACCCGCGGGAAGTGTCCGACCCGAATTTCTGGCCCAATCTACTGAATAAATCGACAAATACAGCAGGAGATTCTTGACTATCAGGGATACAGGCACAGGACAGTACTTAAGGGTATTCTGATATTTAATTCTTTCTAACCTAACAGAAAATGTTAAACTACATATATGGGCTGTATGTTTGAAAAAACATTGGGCTAAAAATTGAGTAGCGCCCCAATTGGGGTGCTAACTTCGCTGGGGTGCTAAGAAAAATTAGCACCCCGCGCCAGAAATTGAGTGGTTGCGCCCCAAGAGGGAAGCGGGGCGCTAATGGAAGTGCCCCGCATCCCTCTTGGGGCGCTGTGAGTCAATATTGCGGCGTTATGTGCCACAGTGCCACACGCTGCGGCACGTCGCGCCGCGGTATTGCAGGCCTTCCTCCCCTTCTTAAAGGGGAGGGGCCTTGTGCAGCGCGACCTGGGCCCAGCTGGGCCACCGGGGATCGGGAGTGCAGGCAAAAGAGCCCGGCACTCAAGAGAAGTGCCGGGCTCTTGGAGCGCAGCCAGCACTCCGCGGGGGGCGGGGGGGGGCATTTCAGGAGGTCTGGGATGGTAGCGCAGGCAGGTGTTGGCAGGCGGCCAGCAACAAAAATGGCCGCCCCACACCTCGCCTTTAAATTGCGCCTCCCCAGCTGCAGGTACGACCTCTGACCCCGTCGGACATAGCGTCCGGCGCTAAGTCAGGGGGCGTCCCGAAGATCGTGGCCGGGGCGTCAGCGGGGCACTACGCACACCAATGATGTCATCGCCAGCGGCGCAGTGCCGCAGGGCGCTACCGGTTAGCACCACCACTAACCTCCAGCTGAATTTTGCGGGAGGCGTGGACAGTGCCGCGTCCGGGCGCTAGTTGGTTTGCGTCCCGTTAGCGCCCTCTTAAGGCGCTAATGGGAGGCGCAACCAACTGAATTTTCCCCCCATTTTGTTTTATAATTGCAATGAGGCCATGTAACATTCCTAAGGGGTGTAAAGAGTGCTCTACTAGGCTTGTAAACAAGGCGATGTAACACCATGACTGATGACTATGATGAAAGCAGAGTTTCCATTGTGTGTCAAATAGGGAAAACTTCTGTACTTTCTGACATGCAAGGGTAGATTTTAACTCGGGTACGAAAGGCCAGAAGAAACCATCAAACTTCCCACCTGGGAGTCTGTGGGAGCCCTGGCCTATTTTAAGGGCTGGGCCACATTAACATTCCACCGGTCAGCTGCCCACCTGAAATGGGCATAAAGAGGCAGCTGTCTTGCTGCTGGCAGACGAAGATCGGGCGCTCCAGATAACTCAGATATGTCATGATGGTTAGGCAGGCTTTTGCAGGTGGAAAAGGGGAGCCTGGGGTGGCAGAATCCCAGACGTGTCCTGTGAGGCCCGGAGGAGTGGTGATCGGGAGCATGGTGTTCCCCCTGGCCAACAGGCTGTTAAAATTGCCTCGGGGTCCTATTCAAGCGATAGGATCCTGACTAGCATAACTGCCTCAGATGGACGCCTCAACTACCCATCCACCACCTTAAACATTCACTCTCTCCACCACCGGCGCACCGTGGCTGCAGTGTGTACCATCTACAAGATGCACTGCAGCAACTCGTCAAGGCTTCTTCGGCAGCACCTCCCAAACCCGCGACCACTTCCACCTAGAAGGACAAGGGCAGCAGGCGCCTGGGAACACCACCCCTCCAAGTCACACACCATCCTGACTTAGAAGTATTATCGCCGTTCCTTCATCGTCACTGGGTCAAAATCCTGTAACTCCCTACCTAACAGCACTGTGGGAGTACCTTCACCACTTGGACTGCAGCGGTTCAAGAAAGCGGCTCACCACCACCTTCTCAAGGGCAATTAGGGATGGGCGATAAATGCTGGCCTTGCCAGCGACGCCCACATCCCATAAACAAATTTTAAAAAATTAAAACCGTTATGGGGCAGTATTGGAGTGGGAAAAAGAGCTGCTCAATTTTAATTCTCATTCCGGCTGGTTTCCGCTGGGCAGAGGGAGTTAAAATCCCTTCTACAGTTGCTGAAGGTAAGCATGCAGGTGCAGCAGGCGGTTAAGAAGGCAAATGGTATGTTGGCCTTCATAGCGAGAGGATTCGAGTACAGGAGCAAGGATGTCTTGCTGCAGTTGTACAGGGCCTTGATGAGACCACACCTTGAGTATTGTGTGCAGTTTTGGTCACCTTATCTGAGGAAGGATGTTCTTGCCATGGAGGGAGTGCAGCGAAGATTCACCAGGCTGATACCTGGGATGGCAGGAATGACGTATGAGGAGAGATTGAGTTGATTAGGCTTATATTCGCTAGAGTTTAGAAGAATGAGAGAGGATCTCATTGAAACTTATAAAATTCTAACAGGACTAGACAGACTAGATGCAGGAAGGATGTACCCGATGGCGGGGGAGTCCAGAACCAGGGGTCACAGTCTAAGGATAAGGGGTAAGCCATTTAGGACAGAGGTGAGGAGGAATTTCTTCACCCAGAGAGTGGTGAATCTGTGGAATTCTCTACCACAGAAGGCAGTTGAGGCCAATTCATTAAATATATTCAAGAATGAGTTAGATATATTTCTTAAGGCTAAAGGGATCAAGGGATATGGGGAGAAAGTAGGGACAGGGCACTGAATTTGGATGATCAGCCATGATCGCATTGAATGGCGGAGCAGGCTCGAGGGGCCGAATGGCCTACTCCTGCTCCTATCTTCTATGTTTCTATGTTTCTACAGTTTTGAAATAAACTGGAAGCTATCCTTCACCAAGAAACATCAAACTGGAGACCAGAGCCAGGTTTTAGAGACAAGGCCAGGTTGTTGGCTCTGTAAATTAGTCAAGATACAGAGGCTTTGTTCTAGGTGCTAATCAAATTATACATGGTCAAAGATAGTGCAAAACCTGATGAGCTGGGAATGTCTGTTTGTCAATCATTTTCTACATAGTAAACTCCTTTGTCTTTTTGAATTTGATTGATTAAGAGCTCTTTATATGCTGGATTATATGATGGAGACGTCTTTCAGCATCATTAGTTCAGTGTAAAGTAAAGTCTGTGAGGTCAAAGTAGGAATCACGTCACTCACACATGACATTGCATCAGAAAGCCTACAAAAGTGTGTTTAATCCAAAAGTCTCGCAGATTGCTGGACTATGTAAGAAATGCATTCTGAAGAAGCATAATTTTCCCTTTTATGGGTTGATTCTATCTTTATTGTTTCTAAGTATTTCTAATTTCAGTAACTTACTGGGAATGATTTTCTTGCTCCTGCGCTTGGCTCTAGGGATCACCTGAGAGAAGCACATGGAAAATCAGGGAATGAGGATCACATGCCTGTGAGGGAGCCTACCTAATTTTCCATCCATTAAATGGATCAAAAATTGTGCGGGCTTCCTTACAGGTGCGTAATCCTCTCTGCTTGATTTTCTTCTAAGTGTTATACCCAGACGATCCCATACAACCAGGCACAGTAACAGGGAAATCTGCCCAGCTATGCCCATCTGTATTATCTAGTAAATAATTCCAGTTTAGACTAAAATTAATGATCTGGCAATGTGATATTTATCATTCTTCAGAGAAAACAGGAGAACACGGTAAGCATCCGACATAATCTCCTACATAATCATAGATTAGTCCACTTATCAAAACCCCCTTTCTGTGGGAAGCATTCAATGAAAGTCTTAGGAGAAAGCCTGAACTGTAACAATGACCTTATTGCATAGATGATCGCATCTGCTGCTATAATTTAAAAAAAAATTGTAAAGCAGCATTAAAAAAGTTTATGCTATTGTTGGCACATGATCTGCTATGGTTCAAATACAGCAGTGGCCAATGTGGCTCCATTTGAAGGAAGTTTATGGAGCAAGCTATTCTCGGGAATATGGCGAAAATAGACCCCATAAATGGTGGAGAAGGTGGACTTCATTACCAGACCACAGCTACTATTTTCCTTGATTAACTGCACATTAATACCTGGATATTTAAAGATGGAGAATGTAGCTTAATTCTAGTCATAAAGGAATATTGTCTGTTTAATGTGTTGCATCTGTTAGTAACTTCTATCCCAAATTGGAGTCTGATTCATACAGTGCCAAATATAACATAGCTCTTTAATTACGTAATTTATAAGCACCAGTTGCTTTAGCATTCCATATAGCCAAGAGGATAATTATTTCCAGGTTCACACTTTCCTGTGACTCTAAATTAAATCAAAATCATCCTTATCTTCTGTCTGTCCTTATGAAGCACATCAGCACTGTGAATCAGTTTCCTTATACATACATAATTTAAATATACAATTTCCTTAAGTGTATATTTTAAAGCCTTATTCTCCCTCCCTCTGAAAAAGTATGTGTTACCCATAGAAATTCAGTCTGCTGAGTTCCCTTGATCCCCTACTGAATAGAATTACCACCCATTACAGAGCCATACAAGCCAGGAGATCTTCCATTTGATCCCTGGTCTGTGCTGAGTTAGCTGATTTAAGCCTAGCTGGCAGTGAGAGGTGCTACAACTGGCCTCAATGTCGCCAAGCTAAGAAGGGAAAAATCATGGTTCCCTCTCTTCATCACTATCCAGTGCCCCGGCTGGAAGTGTCGGTGTGTGGTCATCAGATGACGAAAAGATGGGCCTCCAAAGTCAAAACTTTTGCTGGTGCTGTTCACTAGGTTCATGTGTGAGTAAATGGCTGCTTAGGCAAGGCACTGGAGAGTTGCCATCACCTACGGAACCAGATCTCAGCATGAGTCACCGCCTACAAAAGAGGAGGGGAGAAAACTGAAGAAAAGGCATTCAGTCTGAATAGCATCATTTACTTTTTGTGTATCCATAAATTTTAAAGGGGCGGTGTTGTCATGAAAAAGTGTACAGCAACCATGTTTTTGTTTGTATAAGGAGAAGAACTAGAAGAACTTTGTGTCATTTATGCCACTTTAATGTTCTTTGCAAGTGACACAGCAATGCGCTTGGACATGAATTAAAATCAAATCAAAATCAAATCAACTTTATTGTCATTGTTAGTGCACAAGTGCAGTACAACGAAATGTAGGCTTGCGGCTCCCGAGAGTGTACATTTGGATTAAGACATTTAAACATTCAACATACAGTTGGCTTGTAGTATATTAACATAAACATAACCATAATAAAGTGCATTGGCAGATGTGCAGGCTTTAGAGTTTATTTGTAGAGTTCAGTAGGATGACAGCCCTAGGAAAGAAGCTGTTCCTAAATTTGGTCGTACGGGTGCGAATGCATCTGTAGCGTCTCCCAGATGGCAGGAGGGCGAACAGACTGTGGCTGGGGTGGGTAGGGTCTTTGATGATGGACCGTGACCTCCGTAGACAGCGTTTCTGGCATATGTGCTCTATGGTCGGTAGCCGGGTGCCGGTAATGCGTTGGGCAGTTTTGACTACCCGCTGCAGGGCTTTCCGGTCATAGTAGCTACAGCTACCATACCATACTGTGATACAGTTTGTCAGGGTGCTCTCTATAGTGCAGCGGTAAAAGTTGGAGAGGATCAGGGGTGACAGGTTACATCCCTTCAGCCTCCTTAGGAAATATAGGTGCTGCTGGGCCTTCTTCACCAGAGAGGAGGTGTTGAGGGACCAGGAGAGCTCTTCTGTGATGTGGACTCCGAGGAACTTAAAGCTGTCCACCCTTTCCACCACAACCCCATTGATGTGGATGGGGGTGTGACTTATCTCATTGCATCATGTTTGTAAATAAATGAAAAAGAATTTTTAAGAAGGTGGCGGTCTTTTTAAAAGATCACAGAATGTTTATTTATAAAATACAACAGTGTGAGTAAGAACATTGAGATAATAATGTGGTCTCCTACTGTTGTTACAAGATAGTCTAGCCAACCTAGCCCCTAAAAAAGCCAATATTTGGAGAATATCACCTATTTCTTGCCATCTTGGATAGTTGGCTAGTGGACTTGGTCTTATGGAACAGAGCAAAGATAGCCAATGGGAAGCTTAGGTCACTTGCCCAATTTTTTCTCTTTCTTACTATAGAACACAGAGATCTGTGGTTGTTTTAGTAAAAGGTGCCTTTCATTCCTTTTCTGATACACACCATTAAATCACCTGCAAGTTGCTTCATGGGGATGTAACTATAGTTCTAATAAGGCAGATGTCAGATAATTTTCATGTTTTATAAAAGCTAATACTAAATACCCAGTGTGGGGTAAATGTTTGGGATCATTGTTTTTCAACTATGCACGCGTAAACAGTACTAGACTTTTAGCCTCTTTACTTACATGCATCTGACCCCGCTGTCATACTGATTCATGTCGGGTTTGCCTGAAGCGCTCACAATGGCAGGATGGGGAATCCCTGTAGAGTGCATGCCTGGAGGGCCCAGCACCAGAGGATGGGAAAACCTGCAAACAAGCAGTACACAGTAGTTATGTTGGTGTTATATCTTCCACAGTGACTTGTGCAGCTCAAATTGTCAGAATTGTCTTTTAAATTGTTATTGGGTGTATGTGGATAGAACTGGGACACATGGCCAATGAATTACAGTTCCCAAACTTTTGTCGATTAAATAAGGCTAAAGTGGATTATCACTTCAAAAATAATATGGCTCAGCGAGTCAATACTGGGCTATCCTAGGTTCAGTTCATGGCCTGTGCTGGGCTAACTGATTACAACGGAAAAAAAAATATCAGCCCCTCTTGCTCCCAATTGCTATCAGGTGATTCCTGCTGGAAGGTGAAGCATTTTGGAGATTAGGCAAGGTCAGGATCAGGGTGGGATTTGATGCCCCCACACTTGAATAGCCTTCCAACACTCATGCCTGGACTCAAACATGAAGAATGGCCACTTGGGTGAGGTTGGTGCCCGTGGAGCTGTAGCCCAGCATGAGTCAGTGACTTTAGGTGAGGAGGGGAGAAACAGAAAAAAATTCAGGAAAGCAAATTAGGGTAGAAATTGTGAGGCTTTGTTACTGGTGCAGATCTTTGATAAACATGGGTCAAAGGTAGGAGCACAGCATTGTAATCCCGATTCTGCATCCTACATTCATGTCTCATGAGGCTTTGGGGAAGAAATTTGTTTTGGGCGGTAGTGCAAAATGGGCATGGACCGCCCGTTATAATCCTCCGCCCCGCCCCCCATTGGCTTCAATAGAACTGAATATCGAGTGAGGTGTATAACACATGGCTGATGCAATACCGTCGATTTTGTGCTATGGCCAAGATGAATTTCTACCTCTTTGTACCAACAGCAGAGCCTCACAATTTATGCCTTAATATATCTTCTTCATACACAAATATCTTGTGCATGTAATCACACAAATTTTGGTTTAGATCTGTCCCATTGAGAAGGGTGGTCTAACCAGGGTCGCTTCATGTAGTAACACAGAGTGGCTATCACAGTCTCAGCACTGGTGCCAATATAAACTGGCATGTCGGACATAGTTAATTCCAATTGACTTCAGAAATGAAAGTCAGTGGTGGGCAGATATCACTGCCTCACTGCCACACACACATATTCCACAGAGAATGAATGGAATCTTCGTCTTTTCCACAAAGACTTTATAATTGTTAGGCTTACACCTTAAGTCATAATCTTAAGAATCACGGACAAAAATGGATACACCTTAGAAAAATAAAAGCAACAAGGACAATTACAGTGAACCCTGGTGGAAAATTGGATAATAATTAAGTAAACAGAGAGGTGTCCCATTCCATGATAATTATATGAAAAATGAAAACAATTTTGGTCCAGTTATACTTGAGAATCAAAGGCAACTCTTAGAGAAGTGAATATTCCTTGACATAACAGAATTTAACGGAAAAAAATCTAAAGTACACCATTTCCATTAAAGAAATATTACTTTGTGAAAAAAATTGGAAATTTTTTGTCTTCCCAATTTCTCCCCTCTCCTGAGGGTGCTAACTGATGCTGGGATAAGGTTCTAAAGGGCCAGTATTTCTCTAGTACCTTACCCGTTATGTGTCAGCCTGGATATGAGTATCAGCAAGCTAGTCTATCCTCGGGGGGTTGCGGGGGAAGCACAGATGAGCCAAATGTGTCTACACATTGTCTACATGGATGTGGTTTTTTAGCCGTAGTCACTGCATAGCAATCAGCTACAAGACTCTTGGCTGATTTTTCCCACTCCTGGCCTGGGAACATTGAGACCAATTTTAATTCACTAGCACTACCCCAGCTGAGGATCAGCTAACTCAGCACAAAGCAGACATTGAAAGTAGGATCTTCCTGGTCTAGACAGCTCAGTTCTACACTATCTGGAGTTTTTAGCAAGGGAACGCCGGCAAATCCTTTGTTTAGGAAGGAAGAAGTGACACAATAATCCTGATAATGACAAACACAAGTGATGTGATGATGTATCTCAATGTGATTTACATCATCTCAGCAAAGATTTGACAGCTAACAAGAAAAGGTTTGCTCTTTGATTAGTTCTGTTTTTTTTTACTGAATTTCCTTTCTGTGTGAGAAAACAACAACATATTAAAGGGTGAGATCAGCAGTCCCGCACTCCCAGCCAGCAGCCATGCTCAAAGAGAGTGCAGGTTGGAGATTAGGGCTACAACATTGCAATGCTACTTCCCTGACCTCTTCAAGCTGGGAGAACTGAATTTAACCTGTGTTTGAGAGGTAGCAGTGTCGGAAAGCACTGGACTACCAACACACTTGACCTGCAGTGGGGCTACAGATTTAATCCTGCATAGTTCATTGGTGCTGATCTCAGCTGTGCTACTCTGGGGAAAAAAACACCGGAGGACTATTGTCAGAGGGCCACCATTACATGCCTCCCAGCCGCAGCTCAGAGCGTCACTGACAGTAACCTGGCAACAGGTCAAGCTATCCCCCCCTCCACTCCCCCTTCTTGGCTGATGAACATATGTGGCTGAGGAGATCAGTGGGATTGAGGGCTAAAAAAATTCAACACCAGGTTTTACTGTGCAGTGCATCTCATTTTGTAAACACACGATTACAGAACCACATTTATAGGATCGTTCTCCACCAGTGAGTCATCAATATTGCTGTTCTTCTTATGAACAAGCACAACAGGCTAGGTATTATCAGGTGCACATTATTCAGGTGTGTAGAAGGATCATGTGCAACATTAGTTCTGATTTTTATCTACATATAGTATCTGATGACAAATAAACATTAACATTTAATTTAGAAAAATAGTAACATTTTCAAAAGTTTTGACGCCAGTTGTGGATGTAACAAAACGCACAATGCTCTGGTGTCACAATACTGGGGAACGATCCTGTTATTAGACAGTGAGGGCACATGTAAAGCAATACCTAGGGCTCAGTACTCATCAGAGCTCAGCCACCTTAAATTGGTTGAGATACAGCAATTTCAAACAGGTGACTGCTGACTGGAACTGAGGCCCAGGTTCAGCACATTGCTAGTTCTATCCCGAGAATCGCATCACCAACTGTTGCCGCGGTGCCTACTGGACAAGTCTTGGCAGAAGCTGCAAGCTGTGAGACTGGCTTTGCCGCTCGCTAGTCTCACACAGCCCGTACCTACCTGGATATGGAAGTGCTGGGTGGAAGCGCTGAGGAGTAAGGTTGTCTAAATCCACATGATGTAATTGGATAGACAGACTGACCTTGCCTGGGATCAGGGGAAAAAAGGATCTATCAGCTGCTAGGCTTTACAGCCTTTACCTATGAGCTTAACAAAGACAGCCTGCACCTCATCAATGCAGGTACCCAATCAGTAAAGTGTTGATATTGCTGTTTTGCTTCCTTATAGATTTGAAGAGACTGGGATGTAAAAACTTAACTTTGAGGGATCTGGATGGTTTAGTGAATTGGTACACTGTTCTTTCACCCCTGGGTGCTGGGTTCCAATGATGGGATGATAATCTCTCTCTGGTGGCTGTAAGATTCCTATTTCAAAAGGAGTTTGGGGCAGTTTTCTCATGTTCTTCCCCTTTCTCTCTTCCTCTGTTGAAGGCTGTGACTTATGATGGTGTATGGTCCCATGGATGCTAGCGACCTCTGGTATCTGACCCAAATGCTCATTCTTCATTTGTGGGGCTAAACAGTGAGTGTCGTCAGGGGTTCAATCTTGAAGTACCACAGATACTATTACTGTTCTCACCCACCAACCATTTGAGCACACTTTAAAGTGGGGGGGAGGGGGGTGACTTAGATGGCAAACCTGTGACAATTTCCTCTCCATACCTCAGGGGCACTTAGAATCAGTAAACAAACCTAGGCTTTCCTGGCTCCGGACCCCAGTCAGTTCATTTACTCAGTGAGCAACAGGAGAAAAGGAGGACAATGCCTTTCAGAGTGATCTACATCATTAGAACATGGGATAGATGGGAATATATTAAAATGGATGGATTGGCAAATGGTTGGTTGGTAGACAGCAACAAGTAGTAGTGCATGGGCAGGTACCTAGTTGGTAGTCATTTAACAGTGGCGTGCCAGAGGTTCGTTTGGGCCACTGTTGTTTATAATTTTTTAATGATTTAGAGGAAGGAATTATGTCTAAAGTGTCCAAATTTGCAGACAACGTTAAATTAGAAGTACTGGCAAACGATGACAATCAATGTGCACAAATTCAAAAGCATCTTGACATGGATAATCCCAAAATTTAAGGGAATGAGGTAGCACGGTGGCATAGTGGTTAGCACTGTTGCCTCACAGCGCCAGGGACCCGGGTTCGAATCCGGCCTCGGGCGACTGTCTGTGTGGAGTTTGCACATTCTCCCCGTGTTTGCGTGGGTTTACTCCGGGTGCTCCGGTTTCCTCCCACAGTCCAAAGATGTGCGGGTTAGGTTGATTGGCTATGATAAATTGACCCTTAGTGTTAGGGGGATTAAATACGTGGGGTTACGGGGATAGGGTGGGATATGTGTTGGTGTAGGGGTTACGGGGATCGGGTGGGATATGTGTCGGTGCAGGCTCGATGGGCCGAAATGGCCTCTGTTTCTGTGGTTTCTGTGATAAACAGAGAAGAAGGAGAAGGGATATGATAGAAGTGTTTAAAATTTATGAAAGGTTAGCAAAATTGGATCCAAGTAAACTTTCCTGCTGTGTACAGAATTTTACTATGCTATTATGTAAAAAAGCATCATTTAGCAAACACTTTTCCATGAAGATAAAGCCCTTTTACAGATTATATTTGAGGCCAATTTTGTCATTGTTCAGTACGGCGCAGGATAAATCCTGCTTTGTCACTTTTGAATGTGCTGTGGACACAGTGCAATTGAAATATGCACAATATTTCTCAGAGCAAGAGAGCCCCACACAATATGCACAAATAGAATTGATTACACAAGATTGCCTACATACTGACAGTTAGCGCACTTCAAGGTAATTCAGCGTATTTGCAGTGTTTTGAGATGTTTTTGAGCTAGTGCTAAGGTGCTATATAAGTATATCTTTTTTTTTGGGGGGGGGGGGTGGTCTCCAGTTAAGATTTATTTTTCCAAAGGACATTTCCGGGTGCTAGGACATAAAACACCCACAGTTTCTCTCATGTGGTGAGTTAATGAAACCAGCCATACTGTCCAGAGGAGCAGCCAAATGAGGCCAGGTGCCTTTCTACAGGGTGTGTTCCTGCCATCCAACATGCCATTATTGTACAATCTCCTAGCAGCCATTATAAGTGTGGTGTAGGCAGAAGCCAGGGAGCGTCGTGCCTACTTCCACCCTTGCTAGGCATTGTATGTGGTACATGGTACATGAAGGAAGAAAGGGAGCATGAGGGAAGGGAGACAAAAGTAAAATATCATTAAAAAAAAGTTTTTCCATCCCATTCTCTGAACAGTATTATTGACTTTACTAAAAATAGATAATCCATAGAATAATGACAACAAACTCAGATAATCCAAAGTACTGGATTTTATAACTCGCACAGACGGGAGAAATCTCTGAGGTTCCTTCTTCAGATGACAGATTGCTTATTGTGCATGTGTTGTACAGTTATAAATTGATGAATTAGTGATGCAGCTGAGTCAGCACGGCGTTGAATATAATGAAAGAAAATGACAGCAACAGCAATAAAATGCCCATCTACTGTATATGTAAACTGAATTGTTAATTTTAAATTAAGGAAAATAAAAAGAATATTATTGATAACTAATTGGCATGAATTACAGAAAGACTGCTTGGAGTGAAGACTCTGCTGCAATAATTATAGACAGCCAGTCAAGTGTGCTCTGTTACGATAGCAAAATACTGCGGATGCTGGAAATCCGAAATAACAGCAGAAAATGCTGGAAAAACTCAGCAGGCCAGGCAACATCCGTGGAGAGAGAAATAGTCAAAAAGTGTGCTCTGTTGCCTGGAGACAGGTGGGGCAAATCAAAGACTAATTCTGGTGTCAAACCAGGTGCTCACTGACACCATCACGATACAAACCATGTATCAAATTCACCCGGGAGCAGAGATCTTGCCAGGTGCACCATGGAATGGAGATCTTGCCAGATTCACTTCAAGATACTAATTGCACTGTTACCTTCTTAAATTGAAATTTAAAGAAGGAAAACTTAAGACACTTTCAGAATTCATTATTCCGTTAGTCTTGTAGATATTACTGGGCATCTCCATGTATAACTTTACAATGTAAATGGGACCATGGTTAATAGAGAATATAATCACTCTTTGAACTAAGTTACTTTCCCCCAAAGGCACATTAATATACAGTTTCAACCAACAGATCATCACCGAGTCCAAAAGAAAACTGGAATATTAATGCTTTTTTATTAATGACGCCATTCTTGTTCCATATTATTGTGAGTGGTACTGTTATCATAATGGCTTTCTCTAAGTCCCAAATGAAATAAACTCCTTTCAGAACACAGCCACCTATGGATGTGAGGAAAGCCCAGTGCCCTAGTGTTATTCCCCACTTGATCTTCTTCTGAATCCACAAGTAACAACCCTTTTCAAAGAACTGGATTAGTCTTTGGGTCAGCACTGAAGTCCAGTAGAATCTAAAATGACAGCCATCACTGAAAATCTCAGAGATTATTGAGGTCAGTAGGCACATAACTTATTTTTCGCTTTCTTTTTGGAGCAGGTGGTGAAAGCACAAAGACCGCCCATCATCTTTGGTTCTCTTATAACTCTGATGGAGGATCTTCAGATCAGATATTGTGATGCATCACTTACCAGCCCATTGCAGGGGTGATCTGTCCTACACTACTAGGAGACAGAGAATAGAAAGCAGCCAGATCAGGACCTGGAGGGGACCTATGCAAACCTGTACAACATAAAAATTGACAGTTACAAACCTTTACCCACCACACACATTTAAGAGCTTACAACCTTCTGTACAAAAGTCAAGATTATGTTGCATATACAGTAACATAATTTTTCAGCTATAACATCAACTTACATGCAACATGTACTTTTCTATGTCTCTGTAATTATTTTTTTATGTAGAAATTAGTCTGGGCCATAAATTGGTCCTCGGTCTTATATACATATTCTGGCACTGGTTACACCTACACAGGCAGCTCACCCCACAAGAAAAGTCCATTTTGGGCCACCTGCTTCAGCAGCAGCAATCCTCTGGCTCCACAGAAAGATGAAAAAAACGTATTAATCACACTTACCTTTAACTGGCCGTCACAGGGGCTGTTGAAGACTCCTGATCGTGGCAGTGGTCGAGCCTGCCCTGCTCATCGGTAACTAATTTTGCAGAGGCTCCTTCAATATGCATTAGGCCCTTCATTAACATATTAAAAGGGGCCTAACGCTTGTTGATGCCTAAAAAATAAGTCCCATGAACTTATCAGTGGGACGTACACCGGCGCAGATTGGGCGCAGGCCGTCCCACTGCTGAATTGGTATTATTTGCGCCCATTTTATACCCAAAAAACGGACGCAACACATCCCACTTTCTACTGAAACATGTGCTCAGATATATAGGCTAATTCCACAATCTCCTGCTCCCAGCATGAAGTGGTACTTGCAAGGAACACGAAGACTACAGTGTCGTAGCCCTATCTTTGACTAATGTTTCCTTCACGTGCAGCTTCTCGGCTGGGAGTATGGATCATGGAGTTACATCTGGGTTTCTGGCAATCTTTCAGTGGGAAAATGGTGTCTGTTAATCTTTTAAAAAGTTGTGGTATACATTCAGGGCTAGTAGATTTTAATTTTTTTCCCCTTATTCAACCTTTATTTTACATTCCAAAATTTATTTTAAGAAATGCTATTTTTACAGGTAAATAAGGAAAACATCAAACTATATTAATTAGCTAGATTTTAAAAATCCCTTAATTAGTACACACAGCATATTGTGTCCCTAGTATTGTTCACATCCTTCCTGAATGATGCTGGTGTACAGTTCCACAACTGCCAACGGCTCTCCAGTACTTTATGCAAGGAAACATTCTACATGTGTATGGATCTAGACAGTGAATGTTGGCAGGTTAGTTGACCGTGAAGAGGCACTGCAACTGACGTGACTCATGACGACACTCGATAGCTGCACATATGTGCTTTCCAGCAGGGGTCACTCCAGTATGGAAACTGCGGTTTCCTCCCCACCCACCCAAATCAGGGACACCCTTATCCTCATCCTAGCCTTATCAGCTAAGACAGCACAGGCAAGAGATTGAACCTGGGACCTTCCTGCTCTGTATGGTTCAGCACGGCACCAAGTAATGGATATACCCATTGAGTTGGCGGGGGAGCTCTAATACTGCTTAGTATTGATACATACATCTCAAAGTAACTGCCCTATGTACACTTCAAAATGTTTTGGACTGTTGGCTTGCTGCAGACGAAAATACTCTGAAATGTTTATAAAGCACTTTGAATCCTCCATGTTCTCAAAGATTAGCGTGCGGAACACATTGTGGTTTTATTTTCAGTTGTTTGCAGTTCTTTGCTGTGGTTTTCTTGGAAGCCAATAGCGTCTTCTGGCATTGTACTCTTCATTTCTGAGCCGTACAAGCAGGAACCACGCGAGGACGTTAACCCATTCGGTTCTTTTATACTTAGCCCCTACTTCCCAAAAATAGCCTCATCTAACTATATTTTCCCCCTCCATCGGGAGGGGGGGGAGGCCAGAGAAATCAAGTCCTTAGAGATTTTTATGACCACTGCCAGTGTTCCTTGGTCAACTTGCAATGCAGGAAAGGTTTTCTAATTCTAATTAAGGATTCCACAAAAATATCACTTTTTCATATGCTGACTAACCTGTTGTGTATTTCCAGCATGTTTCCCCCACCCCCCAAATATTCTCTTATTATCCTTCTTTTTCTCTCTCTCTGTCTTCCTCCCCCCCAGATGACTGAGATGACTCTTACCTAAACTGCAATCTTATGGTACGGTCATTTACTGAACTGTATGAGTTTTTTTCAGTGTTTGTTTCCAAATTTTTGAAGGTGCTGACTAATGTTCCCTGTAATTTTTTTTTGTGTGGGAGCCCTTTAACTGGCTGCACGGCCCATTCAAATCTTTGCGCATGCACAATTATTCCCTTTGAAAATAAGAACATAAGAACATAAGAAATAGGAGCAGGAGTAGGCCAATCGGCCCCTCGAGCCTGCTCCGCCATTCAATAAGATCATGGCTGATCTGCTCCTAACCGCCAATCTACTATCACAGAACCATCTCCTGAATCTAACAGAATTAGACACATGAAATAGGAGCAGGATCAGGCTACACGGTCCCTGGGCCCGCTCCGCTACCCACAGGGCCATGTCCAATCCGAACCTAGACTCATGTCCAAATTCCTGCCTGCTCCCCGTAACCCTTAATTCCCTTTACTTCTAGGAAACTGTCTATTTCTGTTTTAAATTTATGTAATGATGTAAGCCGTTGAGCGGCCTGCATAGGACCTCCAGACCACTGAGCGGTCACGCGGCCGCGCAGCTTAACGGGAGCGCTGGTGCTGACTCATGAAGGTAGTTGCTTCTAGTGGTACTGACAGCTGTACATCCAACTGACCGTTCTTCACGTGTAATCCTAGACAGTGAACATTGGCAAGCCACTCAGGCATGGAGGCCATTACAAGTGAGCATGTTCCTGTCCTCATTTGATATCTACAGATACAACCTTTCCTGAAAGGGTCAGCGGATATCGACCAGGAGCAGAAACAAGAGCTCTCGTTCATTTTTCCCAAGGCACACTGAGGTTAATTGTAATGTCCCTATTGCTGCCCTGGATGAGGTCAGCTGAATCAGCACAAACCATGGATTGAACCTGGAACCTCCCTGGTCTGTATGACTCATGAACCATATAGTGTATTTAACCACTGGGTCATTGGGGCGCATCGATACCCTTATTCCTTTTGTGTCACACAGGACAACCATGACACCAGGTAGCTCAATAAAACGCAAACTTCATAATGACTGATTAAACTATTAGACTGAAGAAAAGCAACCTGCAGTCTGGTTGTGGGTAAAATTTGCCTGATTCCCAGCACCAAGCATGGATTCAAAAACAGGAGCTGTTTTTGGAGGGAGAAGGGAGTACGAGGGGAGGACTGTGATTAGCAGCATCTCTTGAACAGATCCTACCTTGGAACTGAGCATAACACAACCGTGGACTTAGAAGGAATGCGCAAAGATTTGAATGGGCTGCGCAGCCAGTTAAAGGGCTCCTGCACAAAAAAAATTACAGGGAACATTGGTCAGCACCGTCAAAAATTTGGAAACGAACACTGAAAAAAACTCATACAGTTCAGTAAATGACCGTACCATAAGATTGCAGTTTAGGTAAGAGTCATCTCAGTCATCTGGGAGGGAGGAAGACAGAGAGAGAGAGAGAGATTTATGACCAGCATCATTAGTATGGCTGATTGACTTTAAACTGAGTTGAATGAAAACCTATAACACTCAATTGTTAGATTGTTCCATTAGCCAATTTCTCCTTACTCATTTTCTTTTAAAGGGATCTCATGTTCATCTTCATGTTAAAAGTATTTGAGAAAACATTTTTTGCTTGCACTGACATAAATCATATCAAAGTGCATCATTGTGTTGCAAAAGCATTACAATGAAAATGATTTTTCAGACTTCCCCTTCTCAGAAATGATAGAATTCCCTGTGGAATTTCAGGGCCAGCATTCTTATTCATTTAGGGTAGGATATATAGGTGGGCTATATAGGTTGGAAAACCTCCTTCCATTTGTTCACATTGGATTCAAACTCAGAATGTGTTGACCTTCTCTGGGGACTCCGCAAGTCCACTGGAGAGCTGCGCACAATGGGTTGGGGACTCAGAGCTATAATATTGTAACCCTATCTCTGACCCACGCTCCCTTTAAAAATAGCTTCTCCTTTGGGAGCATGGCATCACCGCCAATATAATAACCCATTGGGCAACCCAGTTTCCTTACACGTTTTCCTTTTTAATTTCAGTACATCCCAGTGATGGAAGATTACCCTATATTTTTTGCCTTCTTTATCATGCATGTAACTTATTCACAGAACACGTCCTCTTACGTGTAGGAAACATCAACCATCATCTGCATTCCTCTATGATAAGCTGTAGAATTTGATTGGGCCATCAGGAGTGGGCACTAGTTTTGTTTTGCATTCCCTTGAGTTTAGAAGGTTGAGGGGTAATTTAATTGTGGTGCTTAAAATGATAAAAAGGATTCGATACAGAGATGCTATTTCCTCTGGTGGGGGAATCCAGAACAAAGGAGCACAATCTTAAAATTAGAGCTAGGCTATTCAGGAGTGAAATCAGAACACACTTTTTCACTCAACGGGTAGTGGAAATCTGGAGTTCTCTCCTCCTAAAGGCTGTGGATGCTGGGTCAATTGAAATTTTCAAGACCGAGATTGACAGATTTTCATTAGGTAAGGGTATCAAGGGATATGGATCAAATGCGGTAAATGGAGTTGATGTACAGATCAGCTATGATCTAATTGAATGGCGGAATAACCTCAAGGGGCTGAATGGCCTTACTTCTGTTCCTATGTTCCTAAATAACCAATGTAAAGAGAGGATTGCTGTCTAGAGCCTCCTATTCAGCGCGGTACTCCTCATACGTAGCAGATATTGGCCAGGATGCACGTCCGTTAAATGGCAGATGACGATGACAGGACCATTTCCAATAATTCTGCATCATTCCGGGTGACATATGGAAGCACAGCACATAATGGTGCTCCTTTCACCTCCTTCAACAGCTGGTGGTAGGGAAATTATCTTTTTTTTTAACTTGTTATGCTAAGTTATGTGTCCTCACTCCTGAATGGGCCATTATTATGCCATGTCTTCTGTGCAATAGATGATGAAAGGTCAAAGTTTTCAGCATTGCTGTGTCAGTTAATGGCTATCCTTGTACCATTGTCATAGGCAGAGCCATATACAATATGACTGTTATCTGGTCTTGTTTTAAAATTTAAATGACCTATAATCACTTAAACTTCCAATCTGTGTCTGAACATGAAACAGTTTAGCCCATTCAAATCCAACACAATATGGCGTCACTGCTCCACACCAGGATCTAGTTGTAGCACAAGGCTATCAGTCAGCTTTACTGACCTTTGAACACTCAGTGCCTTTAAGATTAATGACTAATTTATTGCTACTTTTGTACAAGTTTAAGAAGGGTGCATGCAGGAATTTTTGACTCACAAGACAAATTTCCTGTATATGAGCAGCCAATATCAAAGATGGCAAAGGGAACCCTCTTCCACGATAAGATGGTTTTCAATAGTCTTAGGGCTAAAAATTCAGTTTGGGGCGCCCAGCTCGCCTGGGCGCTGGAATTACCGCTGCGCGCGGAGCCACTTGCGCCATCGGGATATTCAGTTTCAGCGCCCTAAGTGGAAGCCGGCCGCTAAACAAGGGTTTCGGTGCCCCGCTTGGGGCGCTGAAACTGAATATCGGCGCGCAAAGTGCCACAGCGCCACACGCTGCGGCACGGCACGCTGCGGTACTGCAGGCCTTCCTCCCACTGTTAAGGGGGAGGTGCCTGCAACAGCGCGATCCCCGCTTGCGAGTGCCGGCAAATGAGCCCGGCACCAAGGAGAAGTGCCGGGCTCTCGGGAAACAGCCGGCAATGCCGCGGGGGGGGGGTGTAGGAGGCCGGGGACGGAGGTGCGGGCAGGCGGCCGCCGAAAAAGCGGCTGGCCGCACCTCCACCTTAACTCGCCCCACTACCGCCACAGGTAGGCCCCGTGTACCGGTCGCTGTTTGCGGCCGGCGCAGAGGAGGCGGGCGCGACCAAATATGGACAGCGGGGCGATAGCGGGGCGTTGCGCACACCGATGACGTCATCGGTGGTGGCGCAGCGCTACAGGCTAACGCTGCCATTAGCGCCCCGCTAAATATCGCGGTAGGTGTGGCCAGTGGCGCAAAAGCCCTCTTTGGGCGCAAACTGGTGGCGCAGGCCACTGAATTTCTAGGCCTTAAAGTGTGACTTTTAGAAAAAGCATTCCAAAAATGTGCACACTGAGTTTTACTGTTGTACAAGTTATCGTCTAAGATATTGTTTCAAGGTTGCTGTTTTTCTGTATACAGGCATATTCCAGTTATAAAACATAGGAACAAGTTGGCCATTCAGCCCCTTGAGCCTGTTCTGCCATTCAATGAGATCATGGCTGATCTGCATCCTAACTCCATCCATTTAAGGGGAATTTTTGCCATTGTAATGTATCTTACAAGACAATCATGGTAGGTACAGAGGAGCACTCAGTGATGAGACCAGTGATGTGATTAATTTCCACCACATCACTAACTGCTTCTGACAGTCCACCCCCTGAGTTCCACTCAGGGCGAGAATCAGGTGGGTGCAGGCTGAGGTGGGCGATAAACCATCCTGACCTCAGCAGTGTGCTGTCTGGGCGATTTTAACTCCCGGGTTTGGGGGGGGGGGAAGTGGAGGGGGAACCCAGGGCAGGGGAGTCCTAAACTTTCCTTGTGGGGCCTGTAGGAGCACTCCTGCTTCTCCTGGCCCTGCAAGGAAGACAACAAGAGTTAAAAATTTACCCATTTTGGCCTCTTCTGGCCCCGTCTCTTTCCACTAGGTTCCCCTGACGGGAACGCTACAATGGCTTCCCTGCTCATGGCACCGGTTGAAATAACAATCAGGTCCCAGTGATGTCATTGGAGCCCAATCTGCATATTAAAAGAAGGAAACCCCGCCCCTGCCACCGGTTTCCGGTGGGTGACTTTCCCTCCCGCTTAGAAGAGCAGGTTAAAATGGAAGAAAGCTGTAAGGGAGTGGGACATCAGTCACTAAGTCTACCGGGCAATTTTAAAACTCATGTTCAGGTTTTTGCCAAGTAGACAGGGTTAAAATCGCACCATAGAAGTTTGATGTTAAAAATGAACATCAAAATAATGAAGGAATGCAATGAGAAAGTCCCAAGCAATGAACGTAGGATTGGGTGCAGAATGAATGTTCCCTCTGATACAAACTGTGGCAGCAACGTTCCAACTAAGTTTTCAGAGTAAACTCCAAGTTCTAACACAAACTACTGACCACAATGCTCCCAAACGTGATGATACAACTTCTTTAAGTAGCACAGACTACAAACCTCGGTCTCACGTTGACCTGACTTGACATTTAGATATTACTCACAGTATAAAGATCACTTTGCCTTTTCACTGTTATTTCTGGTCAAATCCCTGATACAAGTATACCACAAACACACATTTCGTTAATTCATTTGCATGCTTTTAGCTTGCTTGGGAAGGAAAAGGTTAAACCACTGTCTGACACCCAGTGCTGGTTTCATGCATAAAGATGCTGGCATTTATTTTTGTCAAGAATAATTTAGAAAAATCACTTTAGAGCAAGTTTTTCCATGGCTGTCCCTGAGTCTTTGTTTTAAATTTTGATTGGTCCGTCTATCTGTGAGGCTAGTGTGCATGATAGGCTTTTTTACCATGGGTCAGATGTTTTCCACACCAGATTTCCACACATGTGCACTTCCCAATAGGAATTACCAGATGACACCCTGGAAAGTTTTTTTTCTTCCTCGCCTGAGAACGTTGGGACCAATCACAAGCACCCTGGCTGAGATCAGTTAGCTCTGCAATGCCAGGGATGGAACCCTCTGATTTGGATGGCACAGGAGCACACTAATTACTCACTAATTACTCAAGGGAGCTCTTTTCATTGCCTTGTAAAGGGGGCTGCATTGGGGATTTTTCAGCAAGGGTTGGGGGAAAAAGGGGGCTCAGTTAGTGCAATAACTGGGATTATCTAACCTGGAAGATGCTGATGGGGTAAGTTTGCACGCTCCAGTAGATTGTTTCCTTCAGATCACTGATAAGATGGTTGGAATGGTTTGCACTGCCTCTCTCTCCACTGAAATGTGAGATTGGGAGCTGAACTTGGCTCTTACTCTGAATGTTAAATATGCCACCATTGCAGCTGTTGTTTCATCACCAGTGCCAACATCCTGGAAATCATTGCCACAATGACAATCAGCAGTGCTGATCCTCTTACCTGCTTTCTGGTTGATTTCAGCTGGAAGGTGTGGCGAGTGGGAGCTGGGGGCAAAGTGCTCATTGCTGTAGGAGATGAGAGGTGTGAGGGGATGGACTGCATGGGATGGCTGCACCACAGGAACCTTGTTTGACTGAAAGACAAAACAAATCAGAAATTCAGACACTATTCGCTGGGGCTGAGAAGGTGAACACTATTTTGACATGATGCATCCAACACCTCAGTGATTTGGGAACACAGTGATGCTCATTGCCTTTACAGTAATTTACTTGGCACGAGATTTTGTTTTTAAACTACTTCTACTGTGCCTTGTCAAATGTTTCCAGGTGACATGACATGGATTAGATGCAGTATAAAGTTCCTTCTACATTGAGACGCGCTTAGTTAAAGTAAGGTGGAAGGAGGCTCGTGTGGAGCATAAACACCGGCAGAGACCGGTTGGACTGAATGGTCTGTTTCTGTGCTGTTAATTCTATGTAATACTCTGCCCCATAAAAACTCCTGTAATCACGGGAAAACCTCCTCTACTCTATCCTAACAGAATTGCCTAACCCGAAGTTCAGAAGTGTAGGATAAAGCAATGGATTGTGCTTGCTAAGGACTAGCCTGAGACTTTTCCAAATTTATTTCACACAGAACTCTCCCATCAGTATTGACTTGATTCAAACCCAGAAGTGAAAGGGAACTTCTCAATGTTCCAATCCACTCAGTGAGTTCTAAGGTTCAGCCCAATTAAGCAGCAAAATATTAACATTGGCTTACTCCAATTCTGATGTGAGGCATGCTGTCACTTTTCATTTTTGGAGCAGGGAGCACATCATCTACTCTCTGTATGGATGGGCAATACAAAAATAGAACATACTTTCAGTTGTCTACGTCACATAGTGACTAGAGTTCCACAAGGAAAGACACACCATGGATGCAGCTGATGATGCACATCAACTTCTTTTAGCAATATACCTTGTGAATGTTTATTAGTTACTTAATTTGTGTTCAATAGTTACTGTATAGTTGTTCCTTCCAAAGGTGGCTTGCTGATTAAACCTGAGGTTTTCTAACTATGAACATGTTGGTCCCAAAATGTTTGCTTCAGCTGATTTCTCTCTATTTTTGAACTCAAATTCAGCAACAAATATAACCTGAAGATCAGAATGCCCAGTTAAGTCCAGTTTCCATTGCTCTCAGCATCTAAGAAACCAGGATCATGTCCCCTCTGCCACCTGCCAACAAAAACAAGCCCAGTTTGTGACTTTGTGTTCATAAGAACCCAAAGTTCATTTGTTGCGTTTTTGAATGCTCTCAAATGCATCATTGTTCTTTTAAAGTTAAATTTTGGGCTAGAAATTTGGTATGTTAGTGCCTCCCATTAGTGCCTGGCGAAGGCGCTAATGGGGCGCTAAGGGGTTAGTGCCTGGGCGTGATGAATGCAGCGACACCCGCGAACTGCAGTGCCGGTTTAGCGCTGGCGCTAACTTATAGCGCCTCGCAGATCGTGACATCATAAAGTGCGCAGCGCCCGTTATCGCCCCGGATGGAAAATTTTTGTGCAAGAGAAGGCATTGTGAACTCGGCTGGCTGCTTCGGGAGCGGTAATTAAAGGGAATGCTTCTCAGCTTGTGCAACCTTTATTATTTGCACCAGTCTGGTGCCTGTGCAAAGTTTTTAATTTTTAATTGGTGCAAGACATCCAAGCCCTCCACTTTGTGAGAGTGTTTGGGGCTGCAATGGCAGTCGCCCAGGTCGCCTTGCAAAGCAGAACGGACGACAACTAGCTTGGACAGCATCATTGGCCCTTCCCTTTAAGTGAGGGAAGCAGCCTCTGTGATGAAAGAGTGCCGTCTACAATGCGCTCGAAATTGTTTAGCGCTCTGCCGCTACCGCCCCGCTCTCGAACTTTAGCACCCTAAGAGAAGTGGTTGATGCTTGATTTAGCGCGCCACTTCCCTCTTGGAGCGCTACAACTGAACTTCATGGGAGGCGAGAATGATTAGTGCCTGGTGCTACATTTTCAACTTTCAAAGTTTTAGCGCCCCAAACGGGGCTATACCGAATTTCTCCCCCAAAGTGTCCAAAACTGCCTATAGTGTTCCAAATGTGACCTCACTTACATTCTTTATTAGGTTACAATCTATTTACTAGAACTTTGGAGTCTCCTAGTTGGTTAAGACAGTGAGTAATTGAGGCATATAAAGGAAGAAAGCCCCAGGTTCAATCTTTGCTGAACGTGGAGTCAGGGTGGTGGTAGGAGTGCCAAAGAATTTGTCCTCAGTGTCCTAGGTTAGGAAGTCAGCCATGGTTTCTGTTCTTGCAGGGAGTGTGTGTGACTGGATGTTGGGGGAAGACATAATAGGCCTCAGCTGTGGTGCCCACCATAGTTAAATAGTTTACGGACACTGCTTAGGTTCACACATGACGAAGCGTCATTTGGGTGAGATACCAGAGGTTGACCAATGCCCATGTGGCTGTACCCCAGCAAGGAGTCGAGGAGGAAAGGAGAAAATTGGCATAAAAAGAAAAAAAATATGTGCCCTTGAGATGCATTTTAATACGTGATTAACTTTGTTGACAGCAGCTTCACATTGACTGGAAACTTTCAGTGGGTGCTCAATAATCACATCCAAATCCTTTTCCTGTTCCATCTTTGCTAATGGACCATCGCTTCACCATATACACATTTCATGTTTCCTCTTCCCATTCACATAAACTTACATTCATCTACATTAAAATCCATCTGAGGCAATCTGCTTAATTGGTCCAGATCCCTTTAAATACTATCAATCTTTCCATACTCATTACCTGGTTACTTAGCTTAATGTTATCAGCAAATTTTATAACATTGAAATGCACTTCTCTATATCAGCATGACAGCAGGAAATTCAAAACACTTCTCTGCAAAACGTCACTAGTTACTGCCCCCTCCCCCGTCAGCCCTTTTTTTCCATTTAGCAACTTTTTGTGCTTTACTTAGTCAGTTTTCCATCTAGTTAGCTAATCTGCCGTTAATTCTATCAGCCTTATAATCAGCTGAGTCCATGATCTTTACCTTCCTGTTCTGAAGATAATGATGCATGCTGGGATATACTTCCACAGGGGGCCGACAGGTACTTTGGCCAAATCATTGTTTTTCATGTCTGAGCCGGGACAATGATTAGGTGTGGGCTATTTAATAAAGTTCAAGAAAATATTACTGCGACAGTGCAATGGGGGTTGGTGCTTTGAGGTCGTGTATCTCAGAATGGTTGGATGTGGGTTTGCAGCCACAATCCCTTCGCATGTTGAGTTCCTGATCTCAGCAATGCTGTTGTAGGAAAATGTTGAGAGGAGACCACATGCTTGACCACAGAGAGGGAGAGAAGTTTGGAGGGAGCAAAAAGCTGTGACGCTGCTCAGATGGCTTTCAATGTGATTCTAACAGTTTATGCACACAGAGAAAGATTTCAAAATGGGCTGATGTCATTAATCATTAAATCACTAACTGTATATCAAAACTCAGGCATAATCATAATAAAGCCATGCTGCTGGTGGAGGGGGATATTTATATTCACCTTTCCTTTTGAGAGAATTTGGCTGCAAGCCAAATTCTTGTTTGTTTGCAATATTTCTTTCTCCTGCTGCAGTTTTTGTATCAAAGTCATTCTTCTCTTTCAAATGAATGTAAATCTATTGCTTTGATCTATCATTTGGGAACAAACACTCAATTCATTGATATTGAATTTGCAAAACTGATTTCAAATGAACAAGCATTTCAAGGGAGATCCTGTAATCGTCAGTGTCACCACTGACAGGCTTCTCAGAAAGTTATTCCCCCCACTGTTTGCAAACACACGACACAAAGGCATAAGGGGGTCAAAAATCTGCAAGCCTTTCATCCTAGCATAAGTATCAGCATCGGCCTGCTGGGAGCCTCTGTCGCCGGCCCTGCAGGACTTTCTTGGGTTAGGGGAGGTTCCCTCATTTAAATAGTCCTGGCACACATCCATGCCACTAGCAGCAATCTCAAATGCCCACCAGATGGGGGAGGCCACCCGCTCTGTTGGGGGAAGTGCCAGGGCCCCTGCCAAAAAACATGTCTCAAAATTGACATTTTATAAGCGAGCCGAAAAATTTGCCTTATAAAAAAATCTGGTGGCTCCGACACAGATTTTGTCCGGTCCTGGTAGGTGAATGTAGGGGGAGGGAGGAGGAAGGCTGTAGAGGGTCAGCATCATGAGGATTTGATTTTTGGAGGAGCACTACTTCTGACCCCACAAAAATCACCTTTAAATCTGAATAGTACCTGTTTTTGTGTGGCCTCTGCAGTGGTCCCTTTAAGGATCCCTGGTTAGACCAGTCAACGTTTGGCACCACTGCATGGCACATACTCCACCCAGTGGTACCGAGAATTGAAAATGGGATCCTACAACTGGCATAGAACTCAAATTTGCGTAGGCACCCCCCCCCTAACTATTTGTAGGCTCATGGTGATTTGGGGATTTTCTTTCCCCAGTTTCTGTGTGCTGCCCGCCCCTTTTTCCAAATTAAATGGAATGGGTAGCAGTTGATAATCTTCCCACGGTTCTGTTAGTGCTTCTTCTGGTTTTAATAAGACCAAACTGGAACAGAATTAAGCAGATGATTTGCAGTATGTTGCTATCAACCCCCATCTATAAGATCACACTGTCAGCCCACTGCTGCTCACTCAGCTCTGATGCTTTCCGCTATCCATATTCCTTTTTAAAATGCCTTTCTTTATTTTGTTTTCCTGACAATTTTCTCCCCTCCCTGCTTCGCCTGAAGGTGTTGAGGGCGAAGATGGTCTTGGGCAATAGCAAATAGGCAACCCGTTCGTTGTACAACCCGCCTGATTATCTTTTCAATTGATGTCCATGGAAAAGATAATCATTCAGGATGTAAAACAGGCTGCCGATTTGCTATCGCCTGTTTTGGGCTACGGCTAAAGACCAATTTCACTCCTGTTGACCCCTAACTGTGTAGAGCTCCATGAGCCTCCTTAGCACTCAGGTACTTTACCCAAATGTCTACTATTCATGTGTGAAGCTTGAAATCGGCGATGTGGTGGGGTGGGGGGGGGGGGGGGGAGTGCAGAGTGGTGGAAAAAGGGGTAAAATCAGGCTAGATCTTCCTCCCCCTTCCCCAGCAGGGACCATTACTGGTCACTCCTCCCCTTTCCCCAGCAGGGACCATTACTGGTCACTCCTCCCCCTCCCCCAGCAGGGACCATTACTGGTCACTCCTCTCCCTCCCCCAGCAGGGACCATTACTGGTCACTCCTCCCCCTTCCCCAGCAGGGAACATTACTGGTCACTTCTCCCCCTTCCCCAGCAGGGACCATTACTGGTCACTCCTCCCCCTCCCCCAGCAGGGACCATTCCTGGTCACTCCTCCCCCTCCCCCAGCAGGGACCATTACTGGTCACTCCTCCCCCTTCCCCAGCAGGGACCATTACTGGTCACCCCTCTCCCTCCCCCAGCAGGGACCATTACTGGTCACTCCTCCCCCTCCCCCAGCAGGGACCATTACTGGTCACTCCTCCCCCTCCCCCAGCAGGGACCATTACTGGTCACTCCTCCCCCTCCCCCAGCAGGGACCATTACTGGTCACTCCTCTCCCTCCCCCAGCAGGGACCATTACTGGTCACTCCTCTCCCTTCCCCAGCAAGGACCATTACTGGTCACTCCTCTCCCTTCCCCAGCAGGGACCATTACTGGTCACTCCTCTCCCTTCCCCAGCAGGGACCATTACTGGTCACTCCTCCCCCTCCCCCAGCAGGGACCATTACTGGTCACTCCTCCCCCTTCCCCAGCAGGGACCATTACTGGTCACTCCTCCCCCTCCCCTTTCAGGAACAAAATAAATGACCAGATAATCTGTTTTAGTGGTGTTGGTTGAACGATTAATGTTGCCCAAGACACTTGAGAAACTCCTGCTCTTCATCGAATAGTGCCATGAGATCTTTTATATTCATCTGAAGGCAAATGGGGCCTTGGGTTTAATATATTATCTGAAAGAACTTCAATAAAGTTACTGAGTGGATCGTTCCTTTTTTTGTCTCTTCCGTTTTCTAATTACTCTCCCTGCCGGTTGTTCCTACACGATGCATATTGCTGAATGGTGTCAGGCGGATGACCTGCTCGCAGACCTTCCATATTACCAATGCTCTGTAGTTGGCCGCCAGAGAGTTCCCCGGGGACAACCCTGGCGAAAGTTTCAAATTTCCCGCCCACTGGTGTAGGGGTGGTTAAAATCATTGGCAAAAGATCTAGACGGAAGATGAGGAGATTTTTTTTCACTCAGAGAGTTGTCGGGATCTGGAACGCTCTACCTGAAAAGGTGGTGGAAGCTGATTCCATAAATAATTTTAAAAGGGAGTTGGACAGGTACTTGAAGATGAGGAACTTGCAGGGTTACGGACAGAAAGCGGGAGTGTGGGACTAAGCACGACTGCTCTTTCAAAGAGCCTGCACAGGCACGATGGGCCGAATGGCCTCCTTCTGTGCTGTTAGTTTCTATGATTCTATTTCAAGAAACTCCTAGCTCTTCACACAGTGTCCTCCTTACAATGGAATGACTTGAAATGTGTAACTCAGTGAGTAAGAGCATTATCTGCTCATAGCCATGTTTTACCACGTCAAGGAATCACACTTAGCTTCAGAGCACCACTTGCAGGTCACCCATTTCTAATGATTAATACGAACCATGTTGTTACTCCACCAATCAAAAAACAGGTTTGCTTAAGGCAGGAAGCTAATTTTTCAATTAATGGGATCACTATCTTAATATACCTCAGTCAGCAGCGAAGCTTTTGGTTTCAGTTTGCAGCCTGTTTGCTTTTTATGTACTTTGGAGCTGACTTCAATGAGTTTTTCCCATGTGCTCACATGAAAGCAATTGGCTCATGCTTTAATTATCCATTTGAAACCACTTCAAGAGGCTATTTTAAAATAGATCATTTTGAAATGGTTTTGCCCTGGGTTTGTACAGCTTGTTGTGAATTAGCCTGGAAATATTAGTGGGTACAGAGCCTAAGAAGTACAAAACCCTTGCTGAATTGGAAAAAGTAATTGTTTCAGTGGTTTCCATATAAAGAATAGTGTTGATTTTATTCTGGGACTATAGTGAAAACAGAGTATGAAGTATGATAAAACCTATAATTTAAATGACTCGTATAGTTACATTATATATTAACATGTCTGAATAATATAGGCTTTGTAAGACTGCACTCAATTTTGAGGAATATTGTGGATTGCTGCTTTTATTTTCCCATTGCTACTCAGCATTAAGTTTTTTGTTTCATTCATTGGGATATCAAATAGAGACAAGTTCAACTGAAAGCAGAACTACAGCATTTGCATTTACAGATCCAGCAATCCATGGAACTTGTTGCATCAAAGTGTGATTCAATGAATAACACCCCAACAATTAACACTTTTTATTTAGCTCCAGGAAAGCTGTTATAGACGGTTCTGATGAAAGATCATCAAGCTGAAACATTAACTCTGTTTCTCTCTCACCACAGATGCTGCCTGACCTGCTGAATATTTCCAGCATTTTCTGCTTTTATTTCAGGTTACCAGCATCCGCAGTATTTTGCTTTTGTTACAGACTGTTGTCTCCATTAGCACAAAAATCTAGGCTGACATTCCAGTGCAGTACTGAGGGAGTGCTGCACTGCCGGAGGTGCCGTCTTTTGGATGAGATGTTAAACCGAGGCCCCATATGCTCTCTCAGGAGGACGTAAAAGATCCCATGGCACTATTTTGAAGAAGAGCAGGGGAGTTATCCCCAGTGTCCTGGCCAATATTTATCCCTCAACCAAAATCACTAAAACAGATTGGGGGGAAAATTCAGTATCGCCCCGTTTGGGGTGCCATTATCGGCCGTGCGCAAAATTTAGCGCCTGGTGCTAATTATCGCCTCCGGCAGCAAACTTGGCTTTTATCGCCCCTGGAGGTGATTGGAGCGCTAAATCAGGCGCTTCACACCTGTCTTAAGGTGCAAAGGCCGAGAAGCGAGGTGCTACCTCAGAGCACTGGCGAAGCAAGGAAGGGCAAATCAAAATAAACCTGCAAAGTGCTGCTCAGTATTCAAAACTCCTTCACACAGCGTTGAATCTCTCCAGAAATCTCTCTCTCTCTCAGAATGCATGGTGCAAAAATGTCACCGACAAAAAAAGGCAGGAAGCGGTCGCCTTTAAATAGCGCTCCCCTAGTCCCTTTCTGACAGCATAACGCTCCCCTCAACCTGTCGTTGCTAGCGGCAGGCGGTAAGGCTGGGGGCGCCACTCAATATCCAGTCCGGGGCGCTAACAGGGCGTTGCGCGCTTGACTGACGTCGCGATCTGCCGGTGCAGGAGATCGTGGCGGTAGTGTTTAGTGCCGCCGCAAAATGTCTAGTTAATTTCACGAGCGGCGCAAACATCGCCGCGCCCGGGCGCTAGTTGCTTTGCGCCCCAATTGGCGCCCTCTTAAGGCGCTAACGGGAGGCGCAAACAACTGAATTTTCCCCCCATTATCTGGTCATTATCACATTGCTGTTTGTGGGAGCTTGCTATGCACAAATTGGCTGCCACATTTCCTACATTACAACAGTGACTACACTTCAAAAAGTACTTCATTGGTTGTAAAGTGCTTTGTGACATCCGTGGTTGTGAAAGATGCTATATACACGCAAGACTTTCTTTTTTTTCTTAACTGTATAGAATGATCGAATTAAAGTAGATGTTTGTGCAGTAAGATAAATGGCCTGTTTAAAGTGGCACTGTTTTCATGACTCAATGGATACTAAGTCATTCAAACCAGGAAGGCCTCAGGCTGGAACTTTTAGATCAGGTGAACAAAAACACCAATTACCATAGATGCTGCAGTGCCTAGCTCTTGAATACTGTATTTGGAAACTCTTCACTGGGGACAGAGATCACTTCAAAATATCCCAATGCTAACTTATAGAATGTCCTCACTGCATATTTAGTAAAACCTGTTACTTTATCAATATTCTGGCAGTGCTGCACTGTCAGAGGTGCCGTCTTTCAGATGAGACGTTAAACCAAGTCTGCTCTCTCAAGTGGACGTAAAAGATCCCATGGCACTATTTCGAAGAAGAGTAAGGGAGTTATCCCCAGTGTCCTGGCCAATATTTATTCCTCAACCAACATAACAAAAACAGATGATATGGTCATTTTCACATTGTTGTTTGTGGGGCCTTGTTGTGCGCAAATTGGCTGCTGCGTTTCCCACATTACAACAGTGATTACACTTCAAAAGTACTTCATTGGCTGTAAAGCGCTTTAAGACATCCGGTGGTCGTGAAAGGCGCTATATAAATGCAAGTCTTTCTTTTCCTTTTTGTTATTCCAATGGTACTGATTTTATGGATTTACAAAAGAAAAAAAAGTCCCTCCAAATTAAGTCTACATGAAAATTAAAATGAACCGTTAATATTCACAGAGATTAGCATTAGAATTAGAATCAGCAAGCACCCTCTTTCTGTCAAGGTGGCAAAATTCAAATCCCACAAAAAATGACAGAGTTTAACGTGATAATAAAAGAGAAAACTCTTATGGTTTTCCTAGAGGAGTGAAGATCCTGACCGTCACAATCAAATATTCTGGAAACTATTTGTGCAGAGAAAAAAAAATGAGTTGCTTTCTTTGTTTTTGATGTTTTTTTAAAACGTGTTAAGTTAATCCTTTAAAAATGTCTGTGTTCCTCCCATTTCACAGTAATTGTATAGCTCTGGAAACACTGAGGCCCTATTTTTAAAAAGTTTCCTCGTTAACACCTCTATTAAATAGGAAGTCTTACCATTAGGGTGCCTTTTAAAAGCAAATCTCAACACCAGAACAATTTTTAAAGCAGTTTCGAAATCAAGACTCCTTTTAAAAATCAAACAATTGTAAAGAAAAATACTTTCATTTATATTGTGCCTTATCATATATTGTGCCAAAACACCTCACCGCTCTTCGTGCAACAAATAACTTTTAGAAATGTAATTGCTGTTGTCACTACGTGTGAATCTGCTGAGTCACATTCCCCTCCCCCCTCTCTAAAAGCTACAATGACCATCATTTCAATTCAGCACATCAACTCAGCACTCTGCTGTTACAGCTGCTCCAAGCTAGTTTCTGCAATCATGTCATCAGCAAACTTATTCCTTAAACAAAAATATATATTTTTTAAATCAACAAAACATGGATAGAAATAAACAAAAGTATTCTGTGGCTTCCAAAGAACAGCAATTCTGGATAGTATAATTGATATCTGCACTCCTTCATTCTAGCCTCTTAAACATCTCCGATTTTAATCACTCCACCGTTGGCAGCCGTGCCTTTAGCTGCCACGGCCCTAAGCTCTGGAATTCCCTCCCTAAACCTCCCCGCCTCTCTACCTCTCTTTCCTCCTCTAAGACGCTCCCTAAAACCTACCTCTTTGACCAAGCTTTTGGTCATCTGCCCTAATATCTCCTTATGTGGCTCAGTGTCAAATTTTGTTTGAAAAGGCTCCTGTGCAGGGCCTGGGGACGTTTTGCTATGTTAAAGGCGCTATATAAATACAAGTTGTTGTTCTTGTTGAGATGGTGACCTAGAAAGAAAGACTTGGATTTGCATGTGTCAGCTGTGGCTCAGTGGGCAGCACTCTCACCTCTGAGTCTGAAAGTTGTGGGTTCAAGTCCCACTCCAAAGACTTGAGCATAAAAATCTAGGCTGACACTCCAGTGCAGTACTGAGGAGGTGGGGGGGGTCTGAAAAAGGTATTATGCCCCTCATTTGCATTTGTAAGAGGCCTGTTTTAGGTGGATGCCAGGGACAGCTGAAAAATGGCCTGCCCCAATATTAGGTCGAGCGTCTTTCAGGCATCCTTTTGCTGCGGGACATTGGTCCCCCAAATTGGCTCTTGTTCCGCCTGTTTACACCTGTAAAATTGGCACAACGGGGTCTAATTTCTGGGCCCTCAATTCTTAATTTTAACCATTTTGATTTAAACATTTTTTTTATTTCATTAAATTAACTCTGCATCTAAATACCCCAGGATTGAAAAGCTGAAGTGTCTATTTAATAATGTTGCTTTGAGGCCGAGTGCTTAATGACACAAAACATGAGGGTTTTCTGACTGCACACTCCTGGAGCAGAGCTTCGCTGTCCGGGAGCTCATTTTAGGAAATTGTGGGTGCATTTCCTATGATATTCCATCCCTTAATAGGACGCAATAACCATGGGGAGTGTGCACGCAATTTTCTGAGATGCACTTCTGGCAGGCGAGGCTTTGTGCTAGGAGTGCACATTGAGAAAATTGACCCTAAATACTATAACTAAAATCTGAATTAAAAGCTTGCAGTCAGTAACAGAACAATGTGGAAACCATCACCTAAAGTGCAGTGTGGTTTTTTTTGGGACACTGTTAATTATAATTTATAAATTGATCAAGAGATTTTGTCGTGATGTGACAGCCCAAGATATGCCCCATGAATTTCGACACTTACCACATGCAGTGTAATTTAATTTACTGCAATTTGCATAAAAAATTCCCAGAGGCAGTAAAAATGTCATCTTCTGAGTGGTTCTGAGTGATATCAAGACACTTGCTGCAACAAATCATTGGAAAGGACAGCAAAGCGTTTGAACAATGGATTTAGTTGAATGCTGTTTTCCCCCAGGTTTCTCCCCTCTACTGCTGCCAATTAATACAAGTGCATAATTCCATCGGTGTCAGCAACCTAGCAGTAAATCACTCAACTCGTTGTTCTTGAATTAGTGATTGTCAGCAGGCTATCCAAAGGTGGATAGTTCTCCAAATGTTCTCACCATATGCCCAGACATGCGCTTTCCAGTAGGGATCACTGGACAGCCATTAGAAGCGTCAACTCTGGCTGAATTAGCAAGAAAATTATGGATGAGCAAGGCCATTCAGCCTATCTTAATTCATCCATCCAGTAAGACCACCCCCCACCCCCAGTCCTCCGTTGCTACATTTAATTGTTACTTAAATTATTTCAAGGTTTTCGCCTCCACTACTCTATCTGGAAGTCCATTACAAGTGCTGATTACTTCTCTTCTTGAAGAACATCTGATAACAGTCCTAAAATTATCGTTTACTAGTTTGAACCTATGTCCCTTGTCCTACTTTCACAGTTTAATTTAAAGTAGTATTCCAGATTAACTTTTTCCATACCGTTTACTGTCCTACATACCTCTGTAAGATCACATCCCACATATCTCTTGTATAAGCTGAAAAGCCCAGGTCTCTCCAGTCTTTCCTCATAACTCAGACCCCTGAGACCATTCACTCATTTTTCCTACCTATGTGCCTACTTTACATTTGCCTGCATTAAATTTCATCTTCTACTCTTTTGCCCACTCATGTATTTTAATTCATTCTGTAATTTCTGGGCTGACTCCGTCAATTTCACTTTTCCTCCTAGTTTGATGGTGTCTGCAATTTGCATTTAGTTTCTGAATCCAAGTCATTGTAGTGGTCCCAACAATGAGCCCTGGGGCACTTCACTCAGTACTTGCCCCCAGCTGACATGATCCTTCTAACCAACATCCATTGTTTTCTATGCTGCAGCCAATTTCTTATCCATTCCCACGTTTTACTCTGAATCTCCACAACTTTGAGTTAGTAGCCTTTGTGTGAGACTTTATCAAATGCCTTACAGAAGATGAAGTACACAATGTTGGTGAGTTTACCACAGTCCACTTGGGTTGCCACTTTCTCAAAAAAAACTCAAGGAGGTTGGTCTGTCGGGACTTTCCCCTTGTAAAGCAGTGTTTTTTTATATATTCGTTCCTCGGATGTGGGCATCGCTGGCAAGGCCAACATTTATTGCCCATCCCTAATTGCCCTTGAGAAGGTGGTGGTGAGCCGCCTTCTTGAACCGCTGCAGTCTGTGTGGTGAAGGTACTCCCACAGTGCTGTTAGGGAGGGAGTTCCAGGATTTTGAACCAGTGACGATGAAGGAATGTCAATATATTTTCAAGTTAGGATGGTGTGTAACTTGGAGGGGAACTTGGAGGTGGTGGTGTTCCCATGTGCCTGTTGCCCTTGTCCTTCTAGGTGGTAGAGGTCGCGGGTTTGGGAGGTGCTGCCGAAGAAGCCTCGGTGAGTTGCTGCAGTGCATCTTGTAGATGGTACACACTGCAGCCAAGTTGCCCAGGTGGTGGAGGGAGTGAATTTTTAAGGCGGTAGATGGGGTGCCAATCAAGAGGGCTGCTTTGCCTTGGATGGTGTCGAGCTGCTTGAGTGTTGTTGGAGCTGCACTCATCCAGGCAAGTGGAGAGTATTCCATCACATTCCTGACTTGTGCCTTGTAGATGGTGGAAAGGCTTTAGGGATCAGGAGGCGAGACACTCACCACTGAATACCTAGCCTCTGACCTGCGCTTGTAGCCACAGTATTTATGTGGCTGGTCCAGTTAAGTTTCTGTTCAATGGTGACCCCCCAGGACGCTTATGGTGGGGGATTCGATGATGGTACTGCTATTGAATGTCAAGGGGCGGTGATTAGACTCTCGCTTGTTGGAGATAGTTATTGCCTGGCACTTGTGTGGCACCAATGTTACTTGCCAGTTATCAGCCTAAGCCTGAATGTTGTCCAAGTCTTGCTGCATTCGGGCATGGACTGCTTCATTATCTGAGGAGTTGCAAATGGAACTGAACACTGTGCAAATCATCAGCGAACGTCCCCACTCTGACCATATGATGGAGGGAAGGTCATTGATGAAGCAGCTGAAGATGGTTGGGCCTAGGACACTGCCCTGAGGAACTCCTGCAGCGATGTCCTGGGGCTGTGATGATTGACCTCCAACAACCACAACCATCTTCCTTTGTGCTAGGTATGACTCCAGCCAGTGGAGAGTTTTCCCCCGATTCCCATTGACTTCAATTTTACTAGAGCTCCTTGATGCCACACTCGGTCAAATGCTGCCTTGATGTCAAAGGCAGTCACTCTCGCCTGACCTCTGGAATTCAGCTCTTTTGTCCATGTTTGGACCAAGGCTGTAATGAGGTCGGGAGCCGAGTGGTCCTGGTGGAACCCAAACTGAGCATCAGTGAGCAGGTTATTGGTGAGTAAGTGCCGCTTGATAGCACTGTCGATGACACCTTCCATCACTTTGCTGATAATTGAGAGCAGACTGATGGGGTGGTAATTGGCCGGATTGGATTTGTCCTGCTTTTTGTGGACACGACATACCTGGACAATTTTCCACATTGTCAGGTAGATGCCAGTGTTGTAACTGTACTGGAACAGCTTGGCTAGAGGCACGGCTAGTTCTGGAGCACAAATCTTCAGCACGACAGCCGGGATGATATTGCGGCCCATAGGCTTTGATGTATCGAGTGCGCTCAGCAGTTTCTTGATATCATGTGGAATGAATCGAATTGGCTAAAGACTGGCTTCAGTGATGGTGGGGACCTCAGGAGGAGGCCGATATGAATCATCCACTCGGCACTTCTGGCTGAAGATGGTTGCAAATGCTTTAGCCTTGTCTTTTGCACTCGTGTGCTGGTCTCCATCATCATTGAGGATGGGGATGCTCATGGAGCCTCCTCCTCCCGTTAGTTGTTTAATGGTCCACCACCATTCATGACTGGATGTAGCAGGACTGCAGAGCTTTGATCTGATCCGTTGATTGTGGGATCGCTTAGCTCTGTCTATAGCATGCTGCTTCTCATGCATGTAGTCCTGTGTTGCAGCTTCCCCAGGTTGGCACCTCATTTATAGGTATGCCTGGTGCTGCTCCTGGTATGCTCTTCTACACTTCTCATTGAACACGGGTTGGTTCCCTGGCTTGATGGTAATGGTAGAGTGAGGGATATGCCGGGCCATGAGGTTACAGATTGTGGTGGAATACAATTCTGCTGCTGCTGATGGCTCACAGCGCCTCATGGATGCCCAGTTTTGAGCTGCTAGATCTGTTCTGAATCTATCCCATTTGGCACGGTGGTAGTGCACACATGATGGAGGGTATCCTCAGTGTGAAGACAGGACTTTGTCTCCACAAGACTGTGCGGTGGTCACTGCTACCAATACTGTCATGGACAGATGCATCTGTGGCAGGTAGATTGGTGAAGATGAGGTCAAGTAGGTTTTTCCCTCATGTTGGTTCTCTCACCACCTGCCGCAGTCCTCGTCTGGCAGCTATGTCCTTCAGGACTCGGCCAGCTCAGTCAGTAGTGGTGCTACCGAGCCACTCTTGGTGATGGACATTGAAGTCCCCTACCCAGAGTGTGCCCTTGCTACCCTCAGTGCTTCTTCCAAATGGTTTTCAACATGATTCATCAGCTGAGGGCGGTAGGTGGTAATCAGCAGGAGGTTTCCTTGCCCATGCTTGACCTGGAGCCATGAGACTTCATGGGGTCCGGAGTCAATGTTGAGGACTCCCAGGGCCACTCACTCCCGACTGTATACCACTGTGCCGCCACCTCTGGTTGGTCTGTCCTGCCGGTGGGACAGAACATACCCAGAGATGGTGATGGAAGAATCTGGGACATTGGCTGAAAGGTATGATTATGTCAGGCTGTTGCTTGACTAGTCTGTGGGACAGCTCTCCCAATTTTGCACAAGTCACTAGATGTTAGTGAGGAGGACTTTGCAGGCTCGACTGGGCTGGGTGCGCTGTTGTCGTGTCCAAAGCTGGTGCCGAGGTCGATTCCGGGTGGTCCATCCGGTTTTATTCTTATGATTGTTTTTCGTAGCGGTTGTGAACAATTGAGTGGCTTGCTGTGGGTCTAGAGTCACAAATAGGCCAGACCAAGTAACCATGGCAGATTTCCTTCCCTAAAGGACATTAGTGAACCAGGTGGATTTTTATGACAATTACTGATATTAGTAATTATTCCAGATTTATTGAATTAACTGAATTTAAATTCCCCATTTGCCATGTGATTTGAACTCACGTCTACTGGATTATTAGTCCAGGTCTCTGGATTACTAGTCCAGTAACATAACCACTATGCTACCATCCCCTGTTTACTGCTGTTTACCAACTGGTTTATGTACAGATAATTCATAGCCCTGCAAAATGTTTTCCTTCAGGTGTTTATCCAATTCCCTTTTGAAAGCCACGATTGAATCTGCCTCCACCACCCTTTCAGGCAGTGCATTCCAGATCCTAACCACTCGCTGCGTAAATAAGAATTTCCTCATGTCGTCTCTGGTTCTTCTGCCAATCACCTTAAATCTGTGTCCTCTGGTTCTCGAGCTTTTAGCCAATGGGAACAGTTTCTCTCTATCTACCCTGTCGAGACCCCTCATGATTTTGAACACCTCTATCAAATCTCCTCTCAATCTTCTCTGCTCTAAGGAGAACAACCCCAGCTTCTCCAGTCTATCTACGTAACTGAAGTCCCTCATCCCTGGAACCGTTCTTGTAAATCTTTTCTGCACCCTCTCTAAGGCCTTCATATCCTTCCTAAAGTGCGGTGCCCAGAATTGGAAACAATACTCCAGTTGAGGTCGGACCAGTGTTTTATAAAGGTACATCATAACTTCCTTGCTTTTGTACTCTATGCCTCTATTTATGAAGCCCAGGATCCACTTTTAACCGCTTTCTCACCCTGCCCTGCCACCTTTAACGATTTGTGCATATATAGCCCCAGGTCTCTCTGTTCATACACCCCCTTTAGAATTGTACCCTTTAGTTTATATTGCCTCTCCTCGTTCTTCGTACCAAAATGTATCACTTTGCACTTTTCTGCATTAAATTTCATCTGCCACGTGTCCGCCCATTCCACCAGCCTGTCTATGTCCTCCTGAAGTCTCACCAGGATGAGAATTTTAAATTTGAGTCTTTAGGGGACCGAGCTCCAATGTAGGTCAATGATGGGCGAGTGGGACTTGGTGTGGGATAGGATAAGGGCAGCAGTTTACAGAGGGTAGAGGATGGGAGGCCAGCCAGGTGACCATTAGAACAGTTTAGTCAGTTAACAAAGGCATGGATGAAGGTTTCAGCAGCAGAAAGGCTCAGGATTAGAATGGAGTTGGTTGATGTTATGGAAGTGGAAGTAGGTTTCTTTATGATGGAAAGGATAAGGGTTCGGAAACTCAACTCAGGGTCGAATACATTACCATGTGATCAGTCTGATTTAGCCTGAGACAATGCCGGGGAGGGTGATGGAATTCGTGGCAAGGATATAGAACTTAGGATGTGGGCTTTTGTCTAACCAACATTTAGCTGGAGGAAATTTTGACTGGCTCATTCAAGACTCGATATTGGACACGCAGTCTAACAACATGGAGGCAGTAGAGGAGTCAAGACAGGTTGTGGAAAGGTTCAGCAGAGGAGCACCTTGACTGATGCCACATCTCTTTGCTCTTTCTTGTTTGCCACCTCCACCAGATCTGAGGAGCAAACCTACCTTCACCTTGCACCTGATACTACTAAACCTCTTCTTCACACAGCCAGATATGAGGGAGTTGAGTGATTGCACTGACTTGATCAGTGACCATCCACCAATACTGTGCTGTTAGTGGATGGTGGACTGCAGCTCCAAGTAAGGCCACCTTTCTTTGCTGCACCTTCTGTAGCAGGGCCTTCAATTATTCAGTATCAAAGGAACAACTGTTACCCATTCATCTCTGCTGTGCCACTATGAACAATTAGTTCAATTTTATGCATCACCACACCTTCCCCTTTTATGGTGACCTGCAGCCCTTTAAAAGCTGCTGCTTCACTGGATGTTGTGCTCCCCAGCCAGGTATACACTCTGAGCAAACTTTCCCTGTGCCTGTGGCTTATTCAAATTTCAAAATTCAGCACATCCTGACCCTTGAACAGTTGAGCCAGCACAACCTGACGAAGGGTCATCGACCTGAAACATTGGCCCACAAATTCGGGTCTCCACGGGTGAGTACGCACGGGGTACTCACCCGTAGGCCCAATGGAAGTGCCGGTTTCCTGCATGCACTGCGCATGCGCGGGAAACCGGCACTTCCGTTCCCCTGAAAGCAGGGGTTCAGAGGTCGAACGCGTGCGCAGGGGAGGCTGCGCGTGTGCTTTGAACTTCGGTCTTTTTTACAGGTTTTCCCGGGAGGGTAAGTCTGCAGAAGTTAGAAATATAAAAAGCAGGCGTTCCACAGGTTTATTACTTTTACATACTTTAAAGCAAGGTAAGTTTATTTTTAGCCCCGTTAGAAAATAAAATTATTTTTTTCAAAAATTTAAATTATTGTTTAAAATAGTTATTTCATGTAATTTATAGTTTATTTAAAAAATGTGATTTAAAAAAAATTATTTGAAGATTTAGTGCTATTTTGGAGCCGTAGTATTTATAAGTCTTGACAGCACTTCCTGTCAGACTTATGAATGGAGCATTCCCTGCTCCGATTGGCTGCCCATGGCCCACGTGATGCCAGGGGACGCATCGAACTAACTGCACCCCTGGGATACGCAAGCACTGCGCGTCGGCAGCTGGACCAGGCCCCGGATCGGAATTCCACGCGGGCCCACAGCTCAACGGCCGGCACGCAAGGTAAGTGCAGGTCGGGGGCTTACACCCGTGGAAAGCCCCCGACCCGAATTTCTGGGCCATTAACTCTGTTTCTCCACAGATGCTGCCGGACCTGCTGAGTATTTTCAGCATTTTCTGCTTTTATTTCAACCTTATTTTTGCCTGACTTGGGACTAATATCTATTTAAAGAAAGGTGTAATTCACTTCCTCCCATTTTGGAAAAAGCTATCACCTCCAGTATTAGCTTTCTCCAACCACCGCCCCCCACCCCCACAACCCCGCCACCCCTGCACCATGGTGAGGAGAATGGGTCAGTCTAGCATACGGCAAATTCCACAAACGCACCTTTACCAACTCACCAGAACAAACCCCTTCCACCCTCTGAGGTTGTCAGTTTTCGTTCCCTCTGCCAGATGACCTGGCCCAGATGAGTGAAAGTTACATTGTGAATAACGGAAATGACCTTCCTCCAGCTGAAAAACAGCACAAAAACATCAGCAACAGCTTCTTGGAGGCTTTTGTAAGAACCTCAGTGGCTGAGCCAACACTTTAATGTGATCCAAGATAAATTTTATTGAATGTATCTGCACATGTCCATTTGTTAGGGAAGTGATTTTACAAGTGAATAAAGCTACAGATTTCTAACATCCCTTTCAAATTAAGCTTCCACTCAGAGTGACTAAGTTGTACAATCATTTCACAAGCTTTACCATCTGTACATTACTGCATTGGCCAAATTAAACAACAACCTAATTTTGAATTTTCTTCCTATGTTCAGTTTTTAAATAAGCATTTATATGAACATAAGTAAGTAGAAATAAATTCAGCCCATGCAGCTCGTCCTATCGCTGAGACTTTGGTCGGAATCCAGTCTAATCAGTTTTCATCTTTTTCCCAACTAAATCCATAGCCCCATATTGAATCAGGAATCGATCCAATTTCCTTTCAGATGCTTCAACTGAGCCATCATTCACTAGGTGGCAGTCTGTTCCATCTTCTAGTTTGGGTTATTTGATGCTGCAGAATGCTGATATGCTGAATGTGGACGGCACCCATGAACTCTCATAGCTTTGAATTCCCTATCTTGGCTGTGCTGCTCTGGTACCCTCCCAAGACAGTGTGGTTCAACTCAGAATTCAGTGGAAATGGCCAGCAATCCAAAGCTTATAGCTTTGTTGTGGAGCAGCAGCTAACTACTACAATGTGCTATTAAGGGTGCCACAACAATTTTCTAATCCCCTATCTGCTTTCTGAGAAAGCATTCGATAAAATTATTAAAGGGATACTCCACTGTGTATTGGCCTTGAGCTTTCTTTCGAATACAATTTTTAAAATTCAATTGTTCATTTTTCATTCGTGGCCCCACATAGTGAATGTCGGCAAGTTGCTTGACTCTAGGACATTACAGCCAAACCTTGTCCAATGCACGTGAGGGAGAGGGGGGAGGGTCCCTGGATAGTGATGGAAACATCAAATTTTGACCGCCTTTGCCTGTGGATCCCAAGGCCACTGGTAGTGCCCACAATCTCAGTGTCAGTGCCTAATAGCAGCTGCAGTAAAACTGCAGCTAGTGAGGAGTACCATTTTAATATGTTTCTCCGAAAAGTATCAGTTTGGCTCAGTGGTAGCAGACTTGAGCGCATAATCTAGGCCGGCATTTTAGTGCAGTTCTGAGGGAGTGCTGCACTGTCGGAGGTGACATCTTTTGGATGAGGCGTTAAACCCGTTTGTCCTCTCAGGGGGACGTAAACGATACCACGGTCCTATTCGAAGAAGAACAGGTGAATTGTCCAGGTATCCTGGCCAATGTTTATCCCTCAACCAACACCTAAAAACAGATGATCTGGTCATTTATTTCATTGCCATTTATGGGACCTTGCTGTGCGCAAATTGGCTGTAATGATTCCTACATTACAACAGTGACTACACTTCAAAAATACTTCATTGGCTGTAAAACTCTTTGGGATGTTCTGAGGTCATGAAAGGTGCTATATAAATGCAACTTCTTGCTTCCTTCTTCTTTCTTGCCTTTGAGGCAGAAGGTTATGGGTGGAACTTGAACACATTAATCTCAGCTGACACGTCAGCACAATACGGTACTAAGGGAGTGCTGCATTGTAGGAGCTTCCATCTTTCGGATCAGACATTAAACTGAGACCCAACAATCAGTCTCTTCAGGTGGAAATAAAAAAAAACCACGGCACAATTTAAGAAGGGCAGACAACTTCTTCGGGAACTGTTCCACCAGCTTCCCTCTGGCCCGTTACTTCCGGCATTTTTCAATGGCAGTGACTTCAGGTTTATAATATATCATCCCATATATGGGTGGGCATATTAAAATTACATGCAAATGATGGGAAAACATCATACAACATATTTCTCATTCTTTGATGGGCACAATCAATTGTAGGCTGATCAATTGTACGGGCTCAGGCACTTTTTTTTTCAAACTCTAAAGAAAATGTTTCCACTTCTTTGGCTGGGAGAGAGGCTGCCAGCCACGCTATATTTCAGCCGGTCTCTGAGGTCGACTGCAGGGGACCTCTGCTCTCCCACCCAAACAGACTCTCTAGCAGATGTCAGGGAGCTCACCTCAAAAAATGCAAATAATCCATGATCCTGGAAAATTGAGCGGGGTTCGGGTACATCCTTGTGACAGGTGCAACTCGCATCTCATCGAAGATGCGCCAGGATTCCACAAAATTAGAAATTCCTGCCCAGATTGTTTCGGCACATTTGGACATCAAATAACTGAAGTTATGGTGATTTTAATTATGTTATTATTTAGCGTATGCAGACTTGGTATATAATTATGTGACTGAGTTTCCTTAATACTGACAGATGTAATTTTGAACTGAGAAGTTGGGTGAGTTCGGTAACTAGATCAAGTGCCTGCAACAAAGGCTGTTGTCAACGATGGACAGTAGTGTGTGTTCATTATCAATTCAGTGTCTGGTGATAAAAGAGAAGGTTGCCCTAATGTGGTCACAAGAGTGAAACTTAGTTTCCTGTTTGGCTGAAAAGGTGGTGAGGGAGCAAACCGATAACTGCCCATTGTGTGATACCCTGGAATAATCACAATCATGAAATTCCAGTGAGTGAATAGTATCTTTGCTGTATTTTAACTGCTGAAGAGTCTAATAGCAAATTTAAGACTGATATCAGGAAGTCATAGAGTCATAGAGTCATAGAGTAATACAGCACGGATAGAGGCCCTTCGGCCCATCGTGTCCGCGCCGGCCATCAAGCCCTGTCTAATCTAATCCCATATTCCAGCATTTGGTCCGTAGCCTTGTATGCTATGGCATTTCAAGTGCTCATCCAAATGCTTCTTAAATGTTGTGAGGGTTCCTGCCTCCACAACACTTTCAGACAGTGAGTTCCAGACTCCAACCACCCTCTGGGTGAAAAAGTTCTTTCTCAAATCCCCTCTAAACCTCCCGCCCTTTACCTTGAATCTATGCCCCCTAGTTATTGACCCCTCTACTAAGGGAAAAAGCTCCTCAGCATCCATCCTATCTATGCCCCTCACAATTTTGTACACCTCAATCATGTCCCCCCTCAGCCTCCTCTGCTCCAAGGAAAACAAACCCAATCTGCCCAGTCTCTCTTCATAGCTGAAGCGCTCCAGCCCTGGTAACATCCTGGTGAACCTCCTCTGCACCCTCTCTAACGCGATCACATCCTTCCTGTAGTGTGGCGACCAGAACTGCACACAGTATTCCAGCTGTGGCCTAACCAGTGTTTTATACAGCTCCATCATAACCTCCTTGCTCTTATATTCAATGCCTCGGCTAATGAAGGCAAGTATCCCATATGCCTTTTTTACCACCTTATCCACCTGTTCCGCCGCCTTCAGGGATCTGTGTACTTGCACACCCAGATCCCTCTGACCCTCCGTCTTGCCTAGGGTCTTTCCATTTATTGTGTATTCCCTTGCCTTGTTAGTCCCCCCAAAGTGCATCACCTCGCACTTTTCCGGGTTAAATTCCATTTGCCACTGTTCCGCCCATCTGACCAACCCATCTATATCGTCCTGCAGACTGAGGCTACCCTCCTCGCTATTTACCACCCTACCAATTTTTGTATCATCCGCGAACTTACTGATCATACCTTTTACATTCATATCCAAGTCATTAATGTAGACCACAAACAGCAAGGGACCCAGCACCGATCCCTGTGGTACCCCACTGGCCACAGGCTTCCAGTCACAAAAACAACCTTCGACCATCACCCTCTGCCTTCTGCCACTAAGCCAGTTTTGTATCCAATGTGCCAAGGCACCCTGGATTCCATGGGCTCTTACCTTCTTGACCAGTCTCCTGTGCGGGACTTTATCGAAGGCCTTCTGAAATCCATGTATACCACATCCACTGCGTTACCCTCATCCACACACCTAGTCACCCCCTCAAAAAATTCAATCAAATTAGTCAGACATGATCTTCCCTTGACAAAGCCATGTTGACTATCCCTGATTAATCCTTGCCTCTCCAAGTGGAGACAAATTTTGTCCCTCAGAATTTTTTCCAATAATTTTCCTACCACTGATGTTAGGCTCACTGGCCTGTAGTTCCCCGGTTTTTCCCTACTACCCTTCTTGAATAATGGTACTACATTAGCGGTTCTCCAGTCCTCTGGCACATCCCCTGTGGCCAGAGAGGTCCTGAATATATGTGTTAGAGCCCCCGCAATCTCTTCCTTTGCCTCACACAGCAGCCTGGGATACATTTCATCCGGGCCTGGGGATTTATCCATTTTTAGGCCAGCTAAAACCGCCAATACCTCCTCCCTCTCGATGTTAATATGTTCGAGCATATCACAGTCCCCCCACCCTATTTCTATGTCTATATCGTCCTTCTCCATAGTGAAAACAGATGCAAAAAATTCATTTAGAACCCCTCCTACATCTTCCGGCTCCACACACAGATTGCCACTTTTGTCCCTAATGGGCCCTATTTTTTCCCTAGTTATCCTCTTACCCTTAATATACTTATAAAACATCTTAGGATTTTCCTTTATTTTGCTCGCCAGTGTTATTTCATGGCCCCTCCTTGATCTCCTAATTTCTTTTTTAAGTATCCCCCTGCACTTTTTGTACTCCTCTAGGGCTTCCTCCGTCTTTAGTCTTTTGTATCTACCAAAAGCCCTCCTTTTTTTCCTAATCCATTCTCGTGTATCCCCTGACATCCAAGGTTCCCTGTGGTTTTTGGAACCACCCTTGACCTTTACGGTAACATGTTGCCATTGTATGATCTCAATCTCCCTTCTGAAAGCCTCCCATTGCTCCGATGTGGATTTTCCTACAAGTAGCTGATCCCAGTCCATTTTGGCCAGATCCTGCCTTATCCTATTAAAATCGGCCTTCCCCCAATTTAGAACCTTTATTTCCGGCCCATCCCTGTCCTTTTCCATGACCACCTTAAATCTTACCATATTATGGTCACTATCACCAAAGTGCTCACCTACTAGCACTTTTTCCACTTGGCCGGCCACATTCCCTAGAATTAGGTCCAGTACCGCCCCCTCTCTTGTAGGACTTTCTACATGCTGGCTCAAAAAGCTCTCCTGGATGCACTTTAAGAATTCTACACCCTCTGAGCCTTTCACACTCTGACTATCCCAGTTAATATTGGGGAAGTTGAAATCCCCCATTATTATTACCCTATTATTTGCACATTTCTCTGAGATTTGCCTACATATCTGTTCCTCTATCTCCCCCTGACTGTTTGGAGGCCTATAGTACACTCCCAGCAAAGTGCTTGCCCCCTTTTTGTTTTTAAGCTCCACCCATATGGCCTCATTAGAGGAACCTGCTAATATATCATCCCTCCTTACTGCAGTAATTGACTCCTTAATTAATATTGCGACACCCCCTCCTCTTATACCTCCCCCTCTGTCTCGCCTGAAGATTCTGTACCCCGGAATATTGAGCTGCCAGTCTTGCCCCTCCCTCAACCATGTCTCCGTGATAGCAACAATATCATACTCCCATGTGTTTATCAACACCTTCAGTTCATCCACCTTATTTGCAAGACTCCTTGCATTAAAATAGATGCCATCCAGCCTTGCCCTTTTCAAAACAGAAAGCAGCTTAGAAATAATTTAACTCTAATTACTAATTGTATATTATTTATTTGGTAATATGCAGGTTGGGGGCAGAAAGAAAAATGATTTGCTCTCAAGGGGGACCTGGGTTGTAAGGTGCACCGTACTGCTGCTGTCTGAAATATTGTCTGTCCTTGCATCAAACGAACAGTGCTGAACAAAGTTAGGCCGTTCAATTTCCCTTATATTTACAGAATGACCACAAAACTCAATTCAAATAATAAACATTTCTTTCAGTTTTCTTCATCCCAAAAGGTTGGGTGACTAGAGCTCACAGAGCAAGGCTGAGTCCCTGTCAGGGGCCAATTCAACTGTTTTGTTTGTTCATTTACATCTTTAATGGCGCACCATCTTTATGGAAAGTGTTTGACAAAACTCTTGTTTTCAACCACAATGCAACCATGTAAGTTGTGTCAAAATTATTCATCAAATCGTTGATCAAATCATTGCATTGATTTGTCTGCATCATGACAGAATGAAACAAGGCTCTTTTCCTTTCCCACAAACATAAAAAGAGACCCCCTTTAATTTATGCACTGGATTCAATATATAATTAAAACCGTTTAAAGGAAGAAACCGAAACCAGCATTTGTGCAGAAAGGAGGAGAATGAAGAGGCAAAAATGAAAGAAGTCCTATTCTGAGAAGTGTGGATTATTTTATGGACAAAAGCAGAAATGTGACTTAAAGAAAACAAAATAATCAGTGGACAAGAAGTGGCTTTGAAGGAGTTTAAAATCGGTAAGTGAGGAGCAATCTGCTTCTTGACGAAACATCTAACTTTAGGTCTTGACACAACTCCCATTGTCTTAGATCAAGCAAGCTATTATAATGTTCCTGCTCCTGAATTCTACTCCTTTTCCTTGCTACAAAATCACTTTATTGTCATAATAAACTGTTCAACGGAATCGTTTTTAAAGTTCTCACTTTCATATTTATGTTTTCCCAAGAATGAGCCTGTTTCAAGGGAGAGACTTTTGCTGACACAGCCACTCCGCTTAGAAGTTGCACTGAAGAGACGGTAAAATCTTCCACATTGTTGGATTCCTTCCAGGAGTAGTTATTCTCTTTATCAACTACCTTGTTTCTTTATACCCGCACTAACTATCAGCCAGCACCTGTGATTTTGGATGGCTGAGAGGACATAATTTACATCCCTGGGGCCAAACCAAGGTCTCCACTATAATTTTCTTTGTATCTCCAAAAGGCTTTAATAGGGTTTTACATATAAAAAATCTTTGATAGTCTTTAATCTAAGTAATTTCATTTACTTTACACACCCTTAAGTGTTCAAATCAAGTATCAAATTACATTGTGTTAAACAGAGTTTGTTAAAAGGGAGCTGTAAGCGTTTTACTGGAGGTACCATAATTGCTCAACCCTGGAAGAGCTAAGGTCATTTCCACTGTTGCATGTTTTGATAATATTTGTGGTGCAGTTTGCACTGAGGGCATGGATAAAATCATCATATTACATATTTTTGATCTTGAGAAACTAAGGCGAGAAGCCAAGGCACTTAATGCAACACTCCACCAAGGTTGGAAACTATACAACAGAAGTCTATGTAAATCAGGAAGTAGTGAGTAGGCAATGCCAAGCTTGGGTTTTGAAAACCGGAAGGTTGCAGCAGGAAAGAAAAACTGAGGGAAATAAGGAGTTCCACAGTTGTGAAGTCTTGGGGAAAGAACGAGTTTTGAACAGGAGCCTGTGCAATGAGTTTTAATGTCAGCACAGAACAGAGCTCAAAAGCTTCTGTGTAATAATTTTACTAGATGCTAGATGATGCCACAACACAAAATGATTGTAAGCTCTAGACAGATGCAGTTACCAGTGGACCCTTCCAAAATGTAATCCTTTCCCTACTCAGACCTTTTGTTTAATTTTCTGAGTTTCTTTCCTCTCCTCTCTTGACAGTGCCAACTCTTGCTGAGTGCTATTCTTCAGACACTGGCAAGCCACTGATATCTCACACAAGTGCCATTCTCCATGAGGGAGCCTAGACATTGACATATTTTGAAGGTAATAGTCACTCTCTACAACACAACTGTGAGTGTTAAGGGAGATAGTAACTCTTGGGGTCAGTGCCATGAACATTACCAAAGTTTCTTAACATTCACAAATCTTACCCCTTCAGTTACTCTCTTTAACACTGCAATCTGGGCCCCTTAATTGAGTTACCATCTTGTGATTTTCTATCATTTTCCTCTGGATATTTTACTAACTATTATTTCCCACACATCTACACAGACTTCTGTGCCTCCAATGAAACTGCTGAGGTAAACAGAAAGTGATAAATTACTGAAAAGACTGATACATGTTGATGATGTTAATACAGTATTTTGATATTTTTGACACGATATAGACCTCCCATTGAACTGACTAATACTGAATCAACCAGATGCTACTGAAACTAATAATTTTGATATACCTTTTAGAAGTATTCGCATCACAACTATCACCTGGAGACAAATTGGGAGCCGGCCCACCACTGTTTGGAAATGACTGGGCTCTCACTGTCACTAACCATATACTGTACATATTTTTGCCAACAGCTCCGCTTTGTATCGCCCCATCAACAGTGATCTCTGGTGTGGTTTAGCATCACTCGATCTGTGGGATAACCTTAGCAGCAATTAGTGGTGAGGCCGAATGAGTCATCTCACTTTCAAGCTACCCACACTGTGGAACCCATAATTTCGAAAACAGAGAAAGACCAAGAATGGGCCCACTCTCTATTTCAGTTTTGGAGCTCTTAATACTCTTATCAAAAAAAAATCTAAGCTCTAACCACTCCATAGCTGCCCGGTTTTCAGCTTTTAACCCTTTCAGCATGTTTGCATGTTATACACTGTGCTGCATATCAAGGTGAAAAGTAGACATATTTCAACTTTCCCTCTTCTCCATTTTTAATGCATTCTCTCTTCTTTTCAGACTCGCCATGCCACAATCTGCATTTTTCTCTCCATGCTTTCCCATAGGACGTGCCTCTTCTTGGCAGAAGCAGGGAACAATAGAAGGGGGCCACATCAGAAGCTACTCTGTCATGTTTGTTCTTTGTCAGCTCAGGAGATGAGTGCGCATGCCCACACTGTGTTAGGTGAGAAAGAAAACAAACAACATCGTCCACATTCCCCCCCAAAATTGGACAGTTTTAGAAACAGGCCAGCAAATTTGTCTTTGCCTCTTAATTAGTGTTAATTGTATTGTGACGGCAGCTTAAAATTCACCATTCTTCATTTTATTATATTTTGACTTGTAAGTGAACACTCCAACACTCCAACAATGTTTGCAGTTAAGTTTCCAAAATACAGACCATTTATATAGGTGAATAGAATCACAATACACATTGCTGGGTGGGATGCCTTTTGGTTCTTACTGCACATTGAGAGCTTGTTGTTTGCTTTTGTGGATTTCTGCTACAAATGAATATAGTGATGTAGTAAGAAAGAAAGACAGACTTGCATTTATATAGTGCCTTTCACAAGCTCAAGATACCCCAAAGTGCTTTACAGCCAATTATGTACTTTTGAACTGTAGTCACTGATGTAATGTAGGAAATGTGGCAGCCAATTTGCAAGGTCCCACAAACAGCAATGTGATAATGAGGTGTTTTTAAGTGTTGGTTGTGGGATAAATATTGGCCAGGCCACTGGGGAGAACTCCCCTTGCTCTTCTTCAAAATAGTGCCATAGGATCTTTTGCATCCACCTGAAAGAGTAGACGGGACATCATTTTAACATCTCATCCGAAAGATGGCACCTCCAACAGTGCAGCACTCCCCGAGAACTGCACTGAAGTGTCAGCCTCGCTTATGTACTCAAGTCTCTAGAGTGGGACTTGAACCCACAACCTTCTAATGCTAGAGTGCTACCAACTAAGCCACAGCTAACACTTAAGCATGCCGAGGATTGCACATTAATCAGTCACATGAGATTTACAATATGTATACTTTTAAGAAACAATATTAGGTAGGTAGCAGGGAGGCTAAATATACTTGCCATAGAGGGAGTGCAATGAAGGTTCACCAGACTGATTCCTGGGATGGGGGGATTGTCCTATGAGGAGAGATTGAGTAGACTAGGACTATATTCTCTAGAGTTTAGAAGAATGAGAGGTGATCTCACTGAAACATACAAAATTCTTACAGGGCTTGCCAGGGTAGATGCAGGGAGGATGTTTCCCCTGGCTGGGGAGTCTAGAACCAGGGGTCACAGTCTCAGAATAAGGGGTCGGCCATTTAGGACTGAGATAAGGAGGAATTTCTTCACTCAGAGGGTTGTGAATCTTTGGAATTCTCTACCCCAGAGGGCTGTGGCAGCGGAGTCATTGAATATATTCAAGACAGAGATTGATAGATTTTTGGATATTAAGGGAATCAAGGGAAATGGGGATAGTGCAGGAATGTGGAGTTGAGATAGAAGATCAGTCATGATCTTATTGAATGGCAGAGCAGGCTCGATGGGCTGAATGGCCTACTCCCGCTCCTATTTCTTATGTTCTTATGTAAATGCCCGGAGCAATGTGCTGTGAAAGGTTTGCTGCAACTGATATATTGGGTCCTTTAGTACTTTTGGTCACAGTATGGTGTGTGAGCTCCTCACTTTTATGATCGTTCAGTATGCAGAATAAACCCTTTAGAAAAGGGGAGGGTAAAAGCAAGTTAATTTGGAAAGTAACACAGGGTATAAAAATTCCTCAGCTGTTAACAATAATGTGGACCTGCAACATGCTGTAATAGTTTTGCATAGTTGAATCTCATTATTACAGAAAACAATGGGGGTGAAATTGGTCTTGTGCAGTAGCACAAAACGGCGATAGTGAATTGGCAGCCCGTTGAAGCCAATGGAAAAGAAAATTGGGCATGCTGTAAAGCGGGCTGCTGAATCGCTATAGCCCATTATGCGCTACCGCCCAAGACCAATTTCACCTCCAATAAATTTCTTCTTATCATAGACTGTCTCCCTGGTCCCAGTTAAAGTTTTGCAGCATTTGATAGGTGGCACAAAACTTGAAAAGATGATTTAACCCTACCACCTTCACAATGTGAAGAACTAATTTGGCAATCTTAATGAGTATGTAGAAATAAAGTTTGATTACTGAATACTATCTCAGGCAGTGCAATATAGTCCATGCGAGTTTAAGTGAATGCTTGGGACCATTGTATTGATTAATCATAAGTACGGAACGAGAACAGGTCACTCAGCCAATCAAGTCCAATCCCTTCACACACCATTTACAATTTGCTCCAGTGTGAACTCTGTCCACAGGGATGTTGTGGTACTCAACAGTATTTGTAATTGTTATTAGTATAATTAAATAACTGGCTGTGTTTGAGGAGAGAAAGGGACATAATGGATATGATGAGAAGGTGGAAGGAGGTAGAGATCAATCAACAGGATCTGACTTGATGGTACTATTCCTTGTCCAAATCTATGTTCAATTTATGAGAGACAACCAAATTGGCAGCTTCTGTAATATTGTATATTGTGTGACAATTAATGGGTACCGATAAGTGGGATGGTTTGTTTATTCCTTTGTTAGAAATTCCATAACGTTTGCTCAACAGGAAAAAACCTGGGTAAAGGGATAATTGTCACACTCCAAGAAGATTTACTTTAGGAGACTCCTAAAGGGACAGTGTCATGATAGTTATTTGTCTTTACAATGTTTATTCATGAAAGAGAAAAAATTAAAACCAAATTCTGAAAATGATATTGTATGTTTCTTTTATGTTTCTCACAGTTTCTGCTGCAGCATGAACTGTCTCACAAACAGACTGGGCACAAATTGATACAGTGGTCCAATGGTGTCTTCACTGCATATGTAGCATTCAGTGGTGTGACTTGTCACCAATACTCAGGTCAGAAAGATGACTGCCCAACCTCCCCTATGTGTCACGATTGCCAAAAGGCGGCTATCGCTGTTTGGGCACATGGCCAGGCTCAACCGGTCATTTGACACCTTCAGAACACTCAGAGCTTGTCTTCCAAAGACCTGGAGACACCACCCCACAGCCCCCCCCCCACCCCCCGTATAGCCAAGCAATACCTGGTGCTTGATCATTATAACTAACCTTAGAATATAAGGGTTCTCTCAGCCATCAAGAGAGCCAAAGACTGTGAGACACACGCTCAGGAGGAACATGCTACAATGACGTTTTGTTGTCGTAGTATATGATCCCCATAGAAGCTGCAGAATAAATTGTTCCCTCAAAGCTACATACTAGCCACCATTAGCCTATATGCAATCTATTGCTCTAGTGTCAAAATTAACCTGAAGTAGCAGCCTTCAAATTACTAAGAACATCGTTAAGATCTGGGACTTTAATATTTTAGACCAATCCAAACACCCAATTGTTTTACTGAATGTCAATGGTTAAACATGTACATGTTACGTGTCAGCCTTGGCTCAGTGGTAGCACTACTTGCCTCTGAGTCAGAAAGTCAGGGGTTCAAGCCCCCCACCCCCCTCTTGACTTGAGCAAATAGTCTAGCCTTTCAGATTAGATGCTATACAGAATCCCTGTTTGCCCTCTCAGGTGGCTATAAAGGATCCAATGGCACAATGTAAAGAACTGGAAGGGGATTCTCTCAGTGACCTGGCCAACATATATCCCTAAACTAACATGTTTATTTCATTGCTGTTTGTGGGAACTTGCTGTGCCCAAATTGGCTGTCACATTTGCTAAATTACAACAGTGACTACACTTCAAAACTACTTCATTGGCTGTAAAGCACTTTGGGACGTCCTGAGGTCGTGAAAGGTGCTATAGAAATCCAAGTTATTTCTTTCTAAGGAGGGAGCCTCACCATCAGGTCCCTTTTAAAGAAGGCTCACACTTTAAAGACACATTTTAATGAGGGGGTTTTACTGCCACGTCCACTTTATTGATGGGGCGGGGTGGGGGGGGAGGTGCGGTCTCAATTTGTACCCCATTAGTACTGGTACTGTTCCTTCTGAAATACAAGCTTTTGAAAAGAATTACAATGACAGTTTACACCTTTTTCCCATTTCTTTCTCTTTTTTTTGGAACATATTTGTTTAGACTAAGTGCCGGTGAAAGCTCTGGGGGAAGTAGCTTATTACTGAAATAACAACAGAAAACACTGAACAAACTCAGCAGGCCAGGCAGCATCCGTGGAGAGAGAAACAGAGTTAACGTTTCAGGTCGATGACCTTTCATCAGAACTGGAAAAAAGCTGGAAATGGAACAGATTTAAAAGCAAGTTTAGGGGCTGGGAAAGCAGGAGGGGATGAAAGAACAAAAGGGAAGGTCTGTGATAGGATGGAAGGCAGGAGAAGTAAAGAGGCATTGAGAGATGTTCAAGGCAAGAGGAGGTGGTAATGGGACAAGTTAAGAAACAAAGGATGGCTCTAGATGGAGTGTGAATTGCGCTGGCCGAATGAAAGACAGCTGCCATGTGGGAGGAAAGAAAAAAAGGCACAAACAAAAAGTGTGGATAAAAAATATAAATATGATAGGGGCCGAGGTTATGATCTGAAATTGTTGAACTCTATGTTGAGTCCAGAGGGCTGTAAAGTGCCTACTGAAGCTGGTGGTGTGAGGGAGTGGAATGATTACCAGTAGGAGTACAGTCATTAACCCAGAATGTTGAAATGTCCTTATCATTTTAGCAGGAATGTGTGCTAATTCAGCTCTTTCATATGACTGAGCTCTGTAACTACCAACCAATTCAACTGAAGACTTTAAAACGACTCAACAAAAAGAGATTTAAGGTTAAATATATGAACTGTTTGATTTTTAAAATGGGTTCCAAATAACAAGACTGGTAAGATATCACCTTCAGGGTTAACACTCTTCACTGATTCCCTACTTGAGCAATGTGTCTAGGACCCTCATTATGATATTATATAGATATGAGGAAAACTTGCACCTTAAAATGGAACCTTGATGTGCATTTGCAAAACTCTACACATTATAGTGCTTTTACTAACGGATGCATCACTCAAAATGAAACCTCCAGTCAAAAACCCGGGGAAAGTTTCCATTCAACCTGGTGGTTTGGCAAAAAAAAACCTGTACGATTACCAGACTGGAAATGCCTTATTACAAAATTAACTTGAGAAGAATTAACATAACCCTTCCGAAACTGCTTTTGATCTTCTCTGGGCTGTCTGCTTCAGTCCGTCAACTCTTGCATCTCGCTTCTGCATGTGAACTGCCTATAATGCTTTCCGTTTATAGAAATGGTGAGATTCCTTTGTAATCTCCTTTGCACAGGGGATATGCAATCAGCAAAAATAGGAATAAAAATATACCTCCATCTTCTAGGAAATTCTGTTCACTTCAAAAATCCTATATAGTGTCACTCGGTTTTTAGAAGCACTTTATAATTTTTACACAAGAAATAAGCTCTTATGCAAATCATATGGAATTGTGCGGTGGATAAAAGGAAAGGTGTTTTACAGTCATATAGAGCACGTTCTCACTAGTCACGCACCGCACTGTGAGGTATGTGCATAAAGTGTACACGCAGGTGCTGCATAACTCATTGGTCTATCCCTGCACCATGGTGCATAAAAAAGAAAAAGACTTGCATTTATATAGCAACTTTCATGACCTTAGGATACCCAAAGTGCTTCACAGCCAATTAAATACTTTTGTAATGTAGGTAGCCAATTAGCGCACAGCAAGGTGCCTGTTTTGGGTGGGGAGCTGGCTGGCAGGATGTAAATGAGGCCGGAGAATTAAAATAGCCCGGGCTTCAAATTCATGACATTGAGGGAGTGATGTCCGCCCCACTCCCCCATCCCCCTACCCACCTGAAACTCGCTCCCAGCTAAAATCTTCCCCATGGGGACTGGGTGGGTGCAGTATGTTAGCATATTATTGCCACATCTCAGGTGCCTGAGTTTGAATCCATCCCACAATGATGGGCTAAAAGACATCTCTCTCTGCTGTCTGAGATGAGTCTAATTTGGCACTAATTAACAATCTCACTAAGGGGAAAAAAAAGACTACATTTCCAAAGCGCCTTTCATGACCTCAGGACGTCCGAAAGCGCTTTACAGCCAATTAAGTACTTTTGAAGTGTAGTCACTGTTGTAATGTAGGAAGCACGGCAGCCAATCTGTGCACAGCAAGGTCCCACAAACAGTAAAAAGATAATGACCAGATAATCTGCTTTAGTGATGTTGGTTGAGGGATAAATATTGACCAGGACACTGAGGAAAACTTCCCCTGCTCTTCTTCAAAATAGTGCCGTGGGATCATTTACTTGCACCTCAGTGGGCAGACGGGGCTTTGGTTTAATGCCTCATCTGAAAGGTGGCATCACCAACAGTGTCTGCACTCCCCCAGTACTGCACTAGATCATCAGCCTGAATTTTGTAGACACAACCTACTGACTCAGAGGCAAGAATGTTACCCGCTGAGCCACAGCTGACACACACATCGGGGGGGGGCGGGGGGAATTTTGCCAGCCCTGGGGAGGCGGGTATGGAGGCGGGACTGCCGGGAAAATGGCAGAAACTGGGAGCGGGTACCGAACCCGCTCCCAACCTGCCTCTGTGCCATCTTCCCGGGAGGCGGGTCCCCGATTCACGCAGGGACCCGTCTCCTCGAGGCGGGAAGGGGATTACAGCCAATTAACTGCCTGTTAACAGGTAGTTAACAGGTAGTTAATAGGCAGTTAAGAGGCTTATCCCCATTTTACCCACACAAGTGCAGGCTTCCCAACAGCTGCGAACCTTGCCAGGGTCAGCGAAGCGAGCCGTGGGTCTGCGGGGGTGAGAGGGGTCGAAAAATCCGCTGTGGAGGTGAGTGATGGGTGCAAGTGTGGAGAGGTAAGTATGAGAGGTGAGTGTAAAGTGTTAGAAAAAGTTTACTTACCTTTGCTTCTTCCTGCAGGCTTCAACCCTTGGGGATCTGGAGGCTCCTCATCTCAACGGCAGAGATGACAGAATGGCTGCTGCATTCTCAGATGCAACAGCTATCTGATTTCTGCTCAGGAAAGAGGTTTGGTGAGTCCTGAGTACAAGGACTCACCAAAGAACAGAGATTGTCAGTGTCTGGCAGCTTCTCAAAGCTGTCAAACGCTGACAATTCATTTGACAGATGAAACGTCATACGCTGACGTCCTCTGTCACCAGCTTTCCCTTAATTGGCCAGCTAAGCCCGCAGGGCAGGCTTAACAAGGTCAATCAAAGGAAAATAGCGTGGGTTGGCCGGACGATGTTGGGGACGGAACTGAAACCCGACAACCAGCAGTCCTGCCCCCAACGCGTCCCCGTTGACAAAATCCAGCCCATCGTTTTTGTGGGAAATCAAAATGTCACAATAATGCACTGGGGGATGCTCTTCTCAGGTTAGGCCTGACACTGTTAGAGCAGGAGCAGAGGGAGCTCTTTACTTTGCAGCAGACTTTCCTTGATACCTGGCAGTGCTCAATGCTGACACTGAGCGCCTGAGAAAGGAAAACACTCCTTTCTGCAGTGCTAATGCATATTGCTCTAATGACCACAAAAGTTCACAATTTTTTTAAGGCAACGATATGGCAAATATGAACGAATTATAATAGCAGATATTATGAGAGTAAATGGCAGTAGATTCAAATAACAAATGGCATCTCTTCAAAGGATTAGCTGCTAGGAAGGAACAGAGGTCAGTAATTAAAACTTTTCATTTGATCACAGCCTTGTGGGTCCCACCAGGTGTCTGTTATTTTACATTTAATCTGTACATCTGATCAACTCTTGGTCACAGCATGAAAACTTATTCATTCTGTGGGTGTGTAATCAGCAACTTCACTGCCCACACAATCGATGTTTCACATGTATTAAGATGAAGAAAATGATAACTTATACCTACGATATGACACATAATGGAAGGGTCAACGATTCCATTGGTTGAAAGTTCAGCAGCAGCTAGTTGTAAAGTTGGGGGCGGAGGATGGGAGGCTGGCCAAAAGAGCATTGGAATAATTGAGCCTGGCGGTGAAAAAGGTATGGATGAGGGTTTCAGCAGCAGATAAGCTGCGGCAGAGACAGAGACGAGTAAAATAACGAAGGTGGAAGCAGTATTTGTGATGGAGGGGATAAGGGGTTGGACACTCAGCTCAGGGTCATATAGGAGGTCAAGGTTGCGAACGGTCTGGTTTCCCCCGAGACAATGAGGGGGCAAGGTACAGAGGGCGAGAAATTAGGTTGCTTTGTGCCTCTCGTTAGTGTCCCGGGCGCGGCGCGGCTGACGCCTCCCGCTGTTAGCGGCGGCGGTAGCCGGTAGCGCCTCATTCCGCTGCGCCAGCGATGATGGCGTCATCGCTGTGTGCAGCGCCCCGTTTGCGCCCTGGCCGCAAACTTCCCTTGCGCCTCCATACCTATCGCTGGCCGATATGTGCGACAGGATCAGAGTTTTGCAACGGTGGTAGTGGGCGGCGGCGCGATTTAATGGGCAAGTGTCGGGCGGTCATTTTTATTTTGGCCGACTGCCAGTGCCTGCCCCCTTTCACCTTTGTATGTGGGGAGCCGGCCGCTATCGTTCAGCCCGGCACTCCTCTTGAGTGTTGGCTGTTTCCACGTCACCCCGCTCCCCGATGGTCGGGCAAGACCTAATCAGGGGAGAAGGCCTGCAATGACGCGGCGCTATGTGCCACCGCATGTGGCGCTGTTGCACATAGTGCCACAACATTGAGTAGTAGTGCCCCAAGAAGGAGGTGGAATGCTTCCAGTAGCGCTCCACCTCCTTCTTGGGGTGCGACTACTGAATTTACAGGGTAGGTCGCTAACTTTTTCGGGGCGCTAAAATTAGCGTCCTGGTGAGGTTAGCACCCCAAAATGGGTTATACCCAATTTTTCCCCCAGAGTTTGTGTTGGGGGTCAAAGGTGATGGATTTGGTCTTGCCAATGTTTAGGTGTAAGGAAATTGCAGCTCATCCAAGATTGGATGTTGGACAAGCAATCTGACAACACAACTGCAGTGCAGGGGTCGAAACAAGCGGTGGAATGGTAGAGCTGGGTATTGCCAGCATATCAACAGACATGTGGAAGCTGACTCCATATCTGCATGTCACCAAAGGATAGCATGTAGATGATAAAGAGGAAGGGACCAAGGATAGATCCTTGGGGAATTCCAGGGCAGGAAGAGAAGCCACTACTGGAGATGTTCTGGCTGTGGTTGAATAGGTAAGAGTGGAACCAAGCGAGGGTAGTCCCACTGAACTGGACAATGAAGGAGATGCATTGGAGGAGGAAAGATGTGATCGACTGTGCCAAAGGCTGCAGAGAGGTCAAGGAGGATGAGGAGCGATAATGCCCCATGTTCTTTGCCTGTATGAACAAGCTGAGAGCTCAGTATGTTCTTTTCCAGAATAAAATGGCAGCCCCAATGGCGTGTAGCGTTCCTGCCAACTATTTATCTTTGTCAGCAACAGAATTTTGTCTGCCTACTCCCAGAGGCATATAGGCTGCCTCATTTATATTTCATGTATATGGGGAATGAGATATGGTTACAATAGCAAAATACTGTGGATGCTGGAAACCTGAAATAACAACAGAAAATGCTGGAAACACTCAGCAGGTCAGGCAACATTGAGGAGAGAGAAACAAAGTCAACGTTTCGGGTTGAGGACCCTTCGTCAGAGATATGGTTGTCTTGTCAATTCCATTTTCTTATCATGCAGCTGGAGATCTGATTCGGGTACATCAGAAGCCTTTTTCCTCCCAGACACACCTCCCATCCAAATGACACAGTATTTAGTGGCTAGTTAAGAAAAGATGGGGGCAGTTTTCAACTGGAGCGCACATCGGTTGGGCTGTGGATGGAGCAATCATTGGGTGGAGCCTGACGGCTCCAGCGACAAGCCCAAACCATTTTCATGATTGGGCCGGAACTAAATATTTTGGGTGAACTACCAGTGCTGAGTGCACACAGATATGAAGCCTAGAATGGGGTGGGAAAGACAATCTGGGAGTGGTGGGTGGGGGGCACTGGGTGGCAGGCAGTGGGCCTGAAGAGTTTTGTGAGGCTGGGAAGATTGCTTGTACTATGGCTCAGCACATTTGTAGCTGAGTCAGACGGTTTGTGGGTTCAAGTCCCACTCCAGCAACTTAAACACAAAATCTAGGCTGACACTCTAGTGCAGTACTGATGCAGTGCGGCACTGTCAGATGAGATGTTAAACTGAGGCACAGTCAACCCTCTCAAGTGGACGTCAAAGATCCCATGGCACCAATTCGAAGAAGAGCAGGGGAGCTCTCCCTTGTGTCCTGGCCAATATTTATCCCTCAACCAACATCACTAGAACAGATTATCTGGTCATTATCACATGGCTGTTGTGCACAGAGCTTGCTGTGCACAAATTTGCTGCTGTGTTTCCTAAATTACAACAGTGAGTACACTTGAAAAGTACTTCATTGACTGTAAGCTCTTTGGGACCTCCTGAGGTCGTGAAAAGCGCGAAAGTCTTTCTGGCCGCAAAAAATCAAGCTTTTGAGGCCATTTTCTCAACGGCCTGCAGCAGTCCCTTTAAGGCCCGTTGTTTACGTCACTCAACACCTGGTACCAATGGGCCGAGCATGCGCTGTGCATGCTCCACCCATCCGTTAGTACCTGAAAAGTGCAGGGGCTTCCTACAATTGGAGTAAGAAGTGGATTTAAATTAATGGGACACTAGCAGCCCGCAAGACATCAAGTCAGCTGTGCCTCAGCTGTCTAGGCGGGACCTTTGTTCAATTTTCAGCTGTCCAGCATAAATAAGGGGAGGAGGAAGGCTGGCAGTTGAAAATCGCCCCAATGCATCTCATGCGATACAATTGAGTTTGAATGACAGTCGGGCAGGTCCTGGGATCTAACTATTGGCCAACTGCTGGAAAGGGGGAAGAACGTGCTGCTGCTTGCACTTGAGCATCTCCGTAATGACTTAACATTTTTACCATGATGTGCGTTTGGAGAGATCTGTTGTCACATTTATTAACAACAACAACTTGTATTTATATAGCGCCTTTAACGTAGTAAAACGTCCCAAGGCGCGACACAGGGGTATTAAAAGACAAAACTTTTGACACCGATCCACACAAGGATAAATTAGGGCAGGTGACCAAAAGCTTGGTCAAAGAGGTAGGTTTTAAGAAGCGTCTTAAAGGAGGAAAGAGAGGTAGCGAGGTGGAAAGGTTTCGGCAGGGAATTCCAGAGCTTAGGGCCTCGGCAACAGAAGGCACGGCCACCAAAGGTTGAGCGATTATAATCAGGGATGCTCAAGAGGGCAGAATTAGAGGAGTGCAGATATCTCAGGGGGTTGTGGGGCTGAAGGAGATTACAGAGATAGGAAGGGGCCAGGCCATGGAGGGATTTGAAAACATGGATGAGAATTTTGAAATCGAGGCGCTGCTTAACCGGGAGCCAATGTAGGTCAGCGAGCACACGGGAGATGGGTGAATGGGACTTGGTGCGAGTTAGGAGATGGGCAGCCGAGTTTTGGATGACCTCAAGTTTACGTAGGGTGGAATGTGGGAGGCCAGCCAGGAGTGCGTTGGAATAGTCAAGTCTAGAGGTAACAAAGGCATGGATTAGGGTTTCAGCAGCGGACGAGCTGAGGCAAGGGCGGAGACGGGCGATGTTACAGAGATGGAAGTAGGCGGTCTTTGTTATGTCACGGATATGTGGTTGGAAGATCATGTCAGGGTCAAATATGACACCAAGGTTGTGAACAGTGTGGATCAGCCTCAGACAGATGTTAGCGAGAGGGATGGAGTCAGTGGCTAGGGAACGGAGTTTGTGGCGTGGACCGAAAACAGTGGCTTCAGTCTTCCCAATATTTAATTGGAGAAAAGTTTTGCTCATCCAGAACTGTATGTCGGACAAGCCGTCTGACAGTTTAGAGACCGTGGAGGGGTCGAGAGAAGTGGTGGTGAGGTAGAGCTGGGTGTCGTCAGCGAACACGTGGAAACTGACGCTGTGTTTTCGGATGATGTCGCCAAAGGGGCAACATATAGATGAGAAATAGGAGGCGACCAAGGATAGATCCTTGGGGGACACCAGAGGTAACGATGTGGGAGCGGGAAGAGAAGCCATTGCAGGTGATTCTCTGGTTACAATTAGATAGATAAGAATGGAACCAGGCGAGTGCAGTCCCACCCAGCTGGATGACGATGAAGAGGTGTTGGAGAAGGACGGTGTGGTCAACTGTGTCAAAGGCTGCAGACAAGTCAAGAAGGATGAGGAGGGATAGTTTACCTTTGTCACAGTCACAAAGAATGTCATTTGTGACTTTGTTGACAGCCGTTTCGGTACTGTGACAACAGAACAGCAAGTAACGACACAATCAGTAACCACTGTGTCTTCCATCGCAAACTTATTACATTTAACTGAAACCTGGGCGTTAGAGGAAAGAGAGGCTCGTCTATGTTAATAGTAAATCTAGCACTTGCTGCTGAACAAACCTCATGGCTTTTCATGTGATTTTTGAACTGGCTGTTCCTTTAGCAGTAGTTCTGGGAGCCTGCTCTCAGCCCAATGCGCGGCAGTATCCCATTCACAGACTGAACCTTTCATTACGTAGCATTCCACGCATGTCTATAGTTTCACTTGATGACAGCTTTTGCCCCTGCCACTGTACCTTTATGTTATCAGATTTAGGTCACCTGAGAGACTGTATAAAATATGCTCAGCGCCACCTTCTGGTTTTATACAACAATGCATTGAGACTTACACAAGATTAAAGTGAAAATACTGCCCTTAGCTTGTTCGATAGCAAAATACTGCGGATGCTGGAAATCCGAAATAACAACAGAAAACGCTGGAAAAACTCAGCAGGCCAGGCAACATCATTGGAGAGAGAAACAGAGTCAATGTTTCAGGTCGAAACCCTTCTACAGCCCTTAGCTTGTTGTTTGATGTGCGGATGAAATGGGATTCAGCTTTGGCTGTGCATCCTGTTGTAATTTAGTGCACAACTACTACACTGTCCATTCTGTTCACTGTAATCACTGAGAGTATGTCCTCTCGCTCCTGTGTTTTATATGTTTATTCTCATTTACATTGCGTGTGGTGGCTATGGTTTTCCACGAGAGGAGAAAGATATGGCTAAGCAAGGGTAAAGTGATATAGAAATCAAATTAACCCTCACCCGAGTAAATAAATAAGAACTCCATACAATTGACCAGAGTGTTGTAGTTAGGGTTGCCAACCTTCCTGGATTGCCCTGGAGTCTTCAGAAATTTAAATGTTCATCTCCAGGACACTGCTGCGAGCAACCAGGGAAAAAAGTCATAGGGGCATTAAAAAAAAGTGTGTATTGTTCATTTTTGTTTATTAGTTATAAAAATATTGGAGAAGGATAAAAAAAGGTATGTTTAACTGAGCGGAGTGGTTGGAGGCAGGAGGTCATGTGATGAAATCCCCAGGAATATATCCAACCAGAGATGGCAACCCAAGTTGTAGGGTAAATTGGGCAGTGCATGGTTTGCTTGCTCCTTGCTTGAAGTCCGCTTGAAGTCTGTATTTCTGAGTTTAGCTCAGTATCATGAATTGGACAAGTGCCAGGCATGATTGGCACCTTTGACTCGGCACTCGCTCACTCAGAAGGTGGCAGAAGTTTGTGTCCTACTTCAGGTCGTCAAGGCCTGCAGCAACTTAAAGGGGCAATCTTTTTTTTAAATTAAAAACTGCAGATGTTGGAAATCTGAAGCAAAACAGAAAATGCTGGAAATAAGCAGTGGATCAGTCATCACCTGTTGGGCAGGGCAGGGCAGGGCCAGGCTGCACCCACAGCTGCCAAAATGCTGCAACCTGTAATAAAAACAGAAAATGCTGCAAATACTCAGCTGGTCAGGCAGCATCTGTAGAGAGAGAAACAGAGTTAACGTTTCAGGTCGATGGTCACCGACCTGAAACGTTAACTCTGTTTCTCTCTCTACAGATGCTGCCTGATCTGCTGAGTATTTCCAGCATTTTCTGTTTTTATTTCAGATTTCCAGCATCCGCAGTATTTTGCTGTTGCGGCAACCTGTAGTTGGACCATCTCAGTCCCATGCTCACAGATTTACAGTGCCACCTCAATCCCAGGAGCCTTGGATAGACACATGTCTGCTAGCCACCTCATAGGCTCCAACCACCTGGGTTGCGTCAATAAGAAGCACAAAATTAAGTAGTGCAGCACAATGCACAAAGATTGTTCAGGAGGGGAAGCACCATGGTAGCAAGCACTGGAATCGGAGAAATGTCACGCTTTGGAAAATAAAACATGATGGCATTTGAGTTGCTGCATGTGCAGTTTCATTTCCCATGCCTCTGGGAAAGATAGGTGCAGTTGAGGAGTGCTATGACTGGCCGATTGTTAGGCTTGCTGTCCAAATATAGAGCATTATGATTTATTCATGGACACAGGAAAGATGGATGTAGGACTGTTAATGCAAAGAAAAAACAGAAAAAGCTGTAAAGACTCAGCAGGCCAGGCAGCATCTGTGGAGAGAGAAACAGAGTTAACATTTCAGGTCAATGACCTTTCACCTTCTGAACATTAACTCTTGTTTCTCTTGCCACAGATGCTGCCTGACCTGCTGAGTGTTTCCAGTATTTTCTGTTTTTATTGCAGATTTCCAGCATCGGCAATATTTTGCTTTTGTTGATGCAAAGGGTGGATTGGGTGTTTAAAGGAAGGAGTCATCTCGGAGTCTCTGCCAAATGGCTGTCGGAGCCGGCAAGTGTGTTTGTTCAACTGGCTCCTCCGATTCCTCCAGCTCCTCAGTCACATCTCCTTGATGATGTTCTGATGCCTCATGCTTATGTAGCTCCAAGTAGATTCCTCATGAAGAACATCAAACACCACGATGGATTGCAACGCTTTAGTTGGACTGCACTACAAGAGTGTTGCAGCAAAAGTGCTGCTACACCATAATATAATGTGCTCTATCCTGGCTTTTGTAAAGGCATGGACCTCATTAAAATTCTGCTCTGCAGGTGTCTGAGGCTGTTACAGAAGGGCCATGAGCAAGGGGTGCAATGTGTAACCCTGAACTCTCATGATCCAGACTTGCATTTCTTTTGGTGGATTGCATTGAAATGAATGCATTATGAGCGCTGCCAGGAAAGCCGGCATTCACCTGCATTAAACTATACAGATAATCACTTATGGTCTGTACATTGATAAGTCCTTCTGACTTATGTACGGTTCTCTATTGTACAGCTATATGCATGCGTTTGACACCACCCTGCATCTTGGGAGATCCTGCCATGTGGAAGATCCTAGGATTGGGGCAAGTTATGTAACTGTTTGCTGTTGCTAAAAGTGCATCAGGCACCTGCTGAATGTAGATCACAAATTGACTGATGTTACTGATGACCCTACTGCCAACCGGGAAAGAACCCGAGGCAAAGAAAGTTTAGGGTTGTTGTGACTTTCACAGCCACTGGCAATGCCCTGTGCCTGCCCTGGGGCATGGCTGGAGGTCATCCTGAAGAATACGGTACAGCTTTGTCACCACTTCCCTGGTGAATCTCAGTCTTTGGATGCAATGATCCTCAGTCAAGTAAAAATAATTGCATCATGGCTGATAGATGCAGTTGGCAGGACAATGGTGGGTAAGAGTACTCCTTTGGTAATGCAACCTTGCTTCTTTGGCTCCCATTTTTAAAAATTTGTTCATGGGATGTGGGCGTCGCTGACAAGGCCAGCATTTATTGCCTACCCCGAGTTGCCCTTGAGAAGGTGGTGGTGAGCTGCCTTCTTGAACCGCTGCAGTCCACGTGGTGAAGCTACTCCCACAGTGCTGTTAGGGAGGGAGTTCCAGGATTTTGACCCAGCAACGATGAAGGATCAGCGATATATTTCCAAGTCAGAATGGTGTGTGACTTGGAGGGGGACTTGGAGGTGGTGGTATTCCCATGCGCCTGTTGCCCTTGTCCTTCTAGGTGGAAGAGGTCGCGGGTTTGGGAGGTGCTGCTGAAGAAGCCTTGGTGAGTTGCTTCAGTGCATCTTGTAGATGGTACACACTGCAGCCACGGTACGCCAGTGGTGGAGGGAGTGAATGTTTAAGGTGGTGGATGGGGTGCCAATCAAGTGGGCTGCTTTGTCTTGGATGGTGTCAAGCTTCTTGAGTGTTGTTGGAGCTGCACTCATCTAGGCAAGTGGAGAGTATTCCATCACACTCCTGACTTGTGCCTTGTAGATGGTGGTGGAAAGGCTTTGGGGAGTCAGGAGGTGAGACACTCACCGCAGAATACCCAGCCTCTGACCTGCTCTTGTTGCCACAGTATTTATGTGGCTGGTCCAGTTAAGTTTCTGGTCAATGGTGACCCCCAGGATATTGATGGTGGGGGATTCAGCAATGGTAATGCCATTGAATGTCAAGGGGCAGTGGTTAGACTCTCGCTTGTTGGAGATAGTCATTGCCTGGCACTTGTGTGGCGCAAATGTTACCTGCCACTTATCAGCCCAAGCCTGAATGTCGTCCAAGTCTTGCTGCATGTGGGCATGGACTGCTTCATTATCTGTGGAGTTGCGAATGGCACTGAACACTGTGCAGTCATCAGTGAACATCTCCACTACTGACTTTATGATGGAGGGAAGGTCATTGATGAAGCAGCTGAAGATGGTTGGGCCTAGGACACTGCCCTGAGGAATTCCTGCAGCGATGTGCTCCTCATAATTCCTTTTCTTCTTCCTCCAAGTAACATATAAGCAGAGGAAATCTCAGAGGGACATCCATTGTGATGAATGGTCTCCCCAAAATGGCCTTATAAAGCCCCTGGATCCAACAGTTCACCAGAACTTCACAAATTACAAACAGCAACATTTCCAGGAACAGTGATTGCAATCTCTGTTGGATATAGCTGGCTGCCCTTTTAACTAACTGTGTTGGGAAAGGCACAGCCGAGCAACTATGAACGACCGTTTATATGCGCAGGAGTAGGACGTGGCATGTACTCAGCATTGTGGCTGGAAAAAGTTGCAGGAGGTGTTATTACATCACTGCTGCATCATTATACTATTATAATGAAGCTCTTTCCTGCCTCAGGTGGAAGCTTCCTGTTCCGAACCCTAGGCCCGGCAAAAATGCACATTGTGCGCAAAAGGAACGGAGACCCAGTTTGTGGATTCCTGCCCTTTGTTGTTGTAATGCCCCATGAACTGGCACAGCACGAAAATCAGCCCCACAGTGTTACTACACAAAAGTACACAAGAATGTAGGAGTGAGAACATTTTTATAAAATTAAAAAATCTTGGTGGAGGCATAGGGGCCACAGTGCAGGTCCAAGATTGAAAAGGTAGATCAAGAAGTAGTGATCAGATGACAACCAACTTAGCTGATTCAGCTCATCCCATCATCCAGCTCCTACTTTGGGATCTGACCTGACTATTTTTCATTTTCAAGCAGCCCCAGCCTGTACCTCTACACCCTGCTGAATCAAACATCATTTCAATTCTCCTTTGAATGTTTCAATTCAATCAGTATTCTGCTATAGAGGGCAGCGTGTTGTGTATGTACCTTTAAGGGGAGAACTACTTTTACAGCTCCTGTATACTGTAGTACTGGCAGTGACCACACCTGTATATAAACCCTGAGTAGGGATCTGTACTGTTAGTTTTCGAGCAACCCTCATCCAGTAAACACCTGTTGATTGTTTCTCTGCAGTCTCTGTCGATTTATTGAAGAACACCATAGATCAAGATTCACAGATTTAACAGTGGCAACGACGAGTGGATTCAAACCTACCTGCAACTCTGTAGAAGAAGGCCGATTCCAGGAATACGGGCGTCGGCCATCCGGAGAAGACTTCAACATCGCAGAGGAGGCTGTGGAGAGCTGGGCTTGGGAAAAAGGCCGAACAGCGTCGACGGGGTAAGAAAGAGGGTGAAGCGCACAGCGCGCGGCCGGGGTTGAGGACCGAGCGGCCGGAAAAAAAAAAAGAAAAAGGGAGAAAAGAGAGAGAGAGGGTGGAGCGCACAGCGCGCAGCCGGTGTTCAGGCCCGAACGGCGTCGGAGAGAGAGACGCACGGGAGGGGCGAGCAGAGCGCGCAGCCGGTGTTCAGAGGCTGAGCCCCAGCGGAGAAGAAGTGCGCAGAGTGCGCAGCCGCTGTTCAGAGGCTGAGCCGCAGCGGAGAAGAAGGGAGAGCGCGGGAGACGCCATTTTTCTTTTGGAGCCGCAGCAGGGAAGAAGGGGAAGCGCAGGAGATGCCATTTTGAGCCGGCGGAGAAGAAGGGAGAGCGCGGGAGATGCCATTTTTCTTTGCCAGTCTAACCACACCCAGGGATGCAGAAGAGTGGCAGTGTCACAGCGTTCGACAATGAAGTCGAAGATTGGGCGACATATGTAGAATGCATAGAAGTGCACTGCATGGCGAAGGAAGTGCCTGATGCCAGGAAAGCACTGGTATTGTTGAATTCCATGGGTGCAAAAACATATGGGTTACTGCGAAACCTAGTAACCCCAGAGAAGCCAGTGGAAAAGGATTTTGAAAGCATAGTGGCAATCCTACAGGACCACTTAAACCCCACACCGCCCCTGATAGCAGAAAGATTTAAATTTCACAAAAGGAACCAGCATAAAGACGAAAGTAATGCTGAGTATCTAACGGAACTGCACAAGCTATCAAAACACTGCCATTTTCGAACGGAACTAGCAGATAAGTTAAGGGACCAGTTTGTGTGTGGGCTTCAAAGTGAAAGAACCCAGAAACGGCTTCTATCAGAAAAGGATCTTACGTTGGACAAGGCTTTCAGCATGGCAGTATCACATGAAGCAGCCACACGGGGCGCTGCAGAGATACAACGGAGACTGCAAGAATATGGCACAAATGAAATGTCATACGGAACAGTAAAGTGCTATCGCTGCGGCAGAACAACACATGACCATAAGGATTGTTGGTTCAAGGACCAAGTGTGCAGACAGTGTGGAAAAGTAGGACACAGAGCAGGAGTCTGCAGGTCGGAAAAGAAAACCAGCAGCAAGAAATCTCCACAGGAGAAGTACAAAAAGGTACATAAGGTGACGAAGAGTAGTTCAGACGAACAGGAAAGTGATACAGACTCCGGAAGCAAGGAGCTGGGTTCTCTGGAACTACATAATGTAACCAAAATGGAGGATCACCAAACTATCTGGGTCACGCTCAAGATAGACGGAGTCCAAGTGAAAATGGAATTGGACACAGGATCAGCCCTAACAGTCATAAACCGAAGGGACTACAAGCGGCTATTCTCACATATACCCTTGAGAGATACAGAGATTGTCTTGAAGACGTACACGGGGAAAAAAGTCTACCCCAAAGGAAAAATAAGGGTGAACGTGATATACAACGGCAAGGAAACACCAAAAATGGACATATATGTATTGCCAGATGGAGGACCACCACTACTAGGATGTGAATGGATCCGGAAGATACCATTAGATTGGCATTCCATACAAGCACTGACGGTAGATGCCAAAAAGGATGACGACGTCACACCTGGACGACTGTCAAAAATGCTAACTGACGCACAAGTAGTGTGCCAGGAGGGACTCGGAACACAAAAAGGCATAACAGCGACAATCAAAATAGAGGAAATTGCGAGTCCAAAGTTTTTGAAGGCCAGACCGGTGCCTTATGCGATCCGCCCAGCCGTCGAAGCAGAGCTGGAAGGTTTGGAACGTTCTGGAGTACTGTCCAAAGTGGACTGGAGCGAGTGGGCTACACCCGTCGTTCCTGTAATGAAGAGGTCGTTCCTCGGGCTGGTGAACTACTACCATAAGTTCTTGCCGAATTTGTCTACAGTACTACACCCACTGAACACCCTACTGCAAACGGGCATGGAAGTGGAATGACGAAGGTAAATGAGCTTTCCAGAAGTGCAAAGAATTGATCACATCAAAAGAGGTGTTGGCTCATTTCAACCCAGCACTACCAATTCGGTTGGCGTGTGATGCATCACCCTATGGCATTGGAGCGGTGCTGTCGCACAAATTCCCGGACGGCTCGGAGAGGCCAGTAGCCTTTGCGTCTCGGTCACTAACCTCAGCCGAGCGTAACTATGCCCAGATTGACAAGGAGGCCCTCAGCCTAGTGTGGGGAGTGAAAAAGTTCAACCACTATCTACACGGGCAGAAGTTCACCTTGCTGACTGACCACCAACCACTTGTCTCCATCTTTAATCCAAAGAATGGCGTTCCGGTGATGACTGCACAACGGCTACAAAGGGAGGAAGCACCAGCAGTGGACCCTGTCGAAATATTTTATTCGACTATAATTGAATGCTTGCCAGTAACTAACGCGGATATAGAGAAGGAGACCCGAAATGACCCGACACTGTCTCGGGTATATGATTTGACGGTGAAGGGATGGCCAACACATGGCGACTCACTGTTGCCAGCATTCTCATCCAGAAGAGGACAGCTGTCAGTATGCCAGGGGACCTTGATGTGTGGATCCCGAGTGGTAATTCCACCCAAGTTAAGAGAGAGAGTGCTCAATGAGCTTCACGAAGGCCATCTGGGAGGGGTGAAAATGAAAAGCCTTGCTAGGGCTTATGTGTGGTGGCCGGGGATCGATCTGCAAATCGAGGACCTGACAAAGAGCTGCTCAGGATGCCAGGTCCAAAATGCACCACCACATGCCCCTCTACACCCATGGGAGTGGCCCTCCTCTCCATGGCAACCAGGAACGATATGCACACGGCAGGGGCCACTAATGTACACAGTGGATGTTTGGGGAGAACATTGTGAGGCGCCATGTCGACCAGATCCTAGAGTCACAGGAACGAGTCAACCCCATGTCTCGCGTACCTGGTGATGAACCAACCGACGACAGAGGGCCAGAATCGCCTCCGCACCAAGAGCAAGACACTCAGGAAAGGCGCTATCCAGAAAGGATCAGGAAGCCGCCCCAAAGATTGAATTTATAAATGGACTATTTTCAGTTAATGTTGCATGTTAAAAGTGTTAATTGTAATTAGTTGATTTTTAATTGTTAAATGAATGTTATGGTACTGTTAATCTAAAAGGGGAGGAATTGTTGTGTATGTACCTTTAAGGGGAGAACTACTTTTACAGCTCCTGTATACTGTAGCACCGGCAGTGACCACACCTGTATATAAAGCCTGAGTAGGGATCTGTACTGTTAGTTTTCGAGCAACCCTCATCCAGTAAACACCTGTTGATTGTTTCTCTGCAGTCTCTGTCGATTTATTGAAGAACACCATACATCACGATTCACAGATTTAACACAGCGTATCCCACAAGTCAATGATTCTAAGGCCCTGATATTTACGGGGTGCTGGGGAGGGGGCGGGGTGGCGGGGTGGATGGTTAGCGGTCGGGAAACCCGGAAGAACGGGTTTCCCTCAGGTCCTGTGAACTTAACGGCGAGCTCTGATTAACATTTTTGGAATCCGTTTCCCGGCCACAGCCAGCCAAATTGAGAGGCTGTTGGGTGGGTAGGCCTGTGGCACCAGGCTGCAGCCAGGGAGCGTAGAGAAGGGAGCGACAGATTGTGGGTCGGCAGGGGGGGATATCAATGGGGGGGGCCCGGAGAGATCGGGGGATGAGGGGAGAAGATTGCGGGGGCAGGGGGGGGCCATGGAGGAGATTGGGCTGGTGGGGGGATGGGGCGTGAAGGAGATCACAAGCTGGGGAGGACATGGGAGGGGGGTGGTGGGCGGGGAGGAGATCGCAGGCCGTGAAGGACATCGCAAGAGCATCGGATCGTGGGGGGGCGGTGGGGGGAGGCTAACAAGGTAGCTTGATGGGCTTGGGGGATGCACTCCTGCTCCTCCTGTCCCAAAAGAGTGCTGTAAAGGCACTTACCCATTCCATCCAGTAGTCCTCACTGCCCTTCAGCTGCCGGGTTTCCTGAGGCCCAGGAAACCCGGCCGGCCAGAGTTAAACCTGGAAGAGAGGCACGCAGCCTCATTAACATATTTAAATGAATGACCCGCCTCCTGAAAGTGGGTTGGTTGCCCATTTCCGTCTCACCTCTGTTAAAACTGGAAGTGGGCAGGTTCGAGGCGGGTTAAGTTCAGGTTTGAAATTTTACATTTTAGCTTTCCACCCGACCCAAACCCATTTGTTTATGGGAGTTAACATTAGCCCCTCAGTGGTTTAATTTCCTTTGATTGGACACTGGTTAATATGTTGGCATAAAATACCTTTGTGCTCTTTTTTAACCCAATCATTAAGCCATTTAAATTAAATTAGTTAACTATTTTAAAATAGTTTTAAAAGGAATTTTACGTGAATGCATTGAACAATGTGCTCGCAGAGTAAATTAAACCCCTAAGCATGAGGAAGTCACCACTTAAGTTTAGCTCATTGCTGCTTTGTGTATTTTCATGTCCTTTGGTTCTCCTATACTGGTCTTCCAAATACTTCTCTACATCTACATTACTAATTCCCTCCATCATAATATCCCACTGACCCTTCTCATTATCTAAAGCCAGGCATGCTCTTTACTACTCTTCTTTGAGTCCTTTTCACTGTTTCTGAATCTTTGCAAAAGTATGTACAATGCTCTCATGATAAATCAAAAGCAAAAAATTGCAATGGTGGAAATATAAAACAAAAACAGAAAATACTGGAAATACTCAAAACAGGCAAGTTAATGGTGTTGCTCACGGTAGTTCTGCAGTTGTGATGTTTGACTGCTAACTTGGCCTGTGACTTTAAGGCCACTGCTCCTTTTAGACAAATCTTTTTTTTATTCGTTCATGGGATCTGGGCGATGCTGGCATGGCCAGCATTTATTGCCTATCCCTAACTGGCCTTAAGAAGGCAGTGGTGAGCTGCCTTCTTGAACCGCTGCGGTCTGTGTGGTGAAGGTATTCCCACAGTGCTGTTAGGAAGGGAGTTCCAGGATTTTGACCCAGCGACGATGAAGGATCGATGATATACTTCCAAGTCAGGACGGTGTATGACTTGGAGGGGAACTTGGAGGTGATGGTGTTCCCATGTGCCTGTTGCCCTTGTCCTTCTAGGTGGTGGAGGTCGCGGGTTTGGGAGGTGCTGCCAAAGAAGCCTTAGTGAGTTGCTGCAGTGCATCTTGTAGATGGTACACACTGCAGCCACGGTACGCCGGTGGTGGAGGGAGTGAATGTTTAAGGCGGTGGATGGGGTGCCAATCAAGCGGGCTGCTTTGTCCTGGATGCTGAGGCCAGAGGGGAATTGTAAATTTTAGGCTCCAGGTCACTGAGTGCCAGTGATCACTTCACCTGACGAAGGAGCAGCGCTCCGAAAGCTTGTGATTTCAAATAAAGCTGTTGGACTATAACCTGGTGTTGTGCGACTTCTCACATTTGTCCACCCCAGTCCAACACCGGCATCTCCACATCATGGCTTATTTGTTTGAACTGTGATGGACATGTGCTAAATTAAATACTTTTTATATAGATAGATGGATGGTGACACAAATGGACACAATACTTCACATGTTCACCGGTGCTTTTTAAATTATTCGTATTATTTCCTTGGATTTATATTCTATGGATCTACTTATACACCCCAACAATTTGTTTGCCTTTGTAGCTGCAGCCCCATATTCTGACAAACTCAGAAAATCATCACTACACTAGTGTGACATTTTCATTCACCCACACCCACACCAACAACTTGTATTTATATAGCGCCTTTAATGTGGTAAAACATCCCAAGGCGTTTCACAGGAGCGTATTCAAACAAAATGTGACACTGAGTCACATAAGGAGATATTAGGACAGATGACCAAAGCCTTGTTCAAAGAAGTAGGTTTTAAGGAGTGTCTTAAAGGAGGAGAGAGGTAGAGAATCATCCTTGTAGTTACTCTGTGTGAGGTTGCCAATATAGTGCTAAATTTGGGTAAGTTTTATGCTGTTGGCCTCACCCACGAACAGCTGAGTAGGAACGGCCCAAACTCATTTCACGTGGCACCCATACACCTAACAGACAGAGATGATGTTTGTTGATACCATCACCCAGATTCAACCTAGATTCTTGGTGAAAGGGCACTATGCTAAACTACTGTGCCACCTAGTCCAGCTGTTAACTCCTTATTGAATTCCAATAAACGGATTAGTATGATGGCTTGGAGTTATGAGGGGTAATTTTCAACTTCGCCACCTGGGCAATAAGCTGGCGGAATGGATTGCCTGCCTCTTGTAGAATCCATCTGATTTTCATCACTTTATCCCAGCTTCTATAATGGACGGGCGACCTGCTCCGCCAGGCTAACGCCCCGGCAGTAAAATTGAACATTTCCCCCGCTGTCTTTACCATTGTTAAATTCTTTTGAACTGCTTCCTCTCTGCCAAACAGCCATGTTTATCTCACTACAGATGTGAAGCTCACTGGCCTGTGACTCTCAGGATCATTTCCTTGACTTTAAAAAAAAACTGGGACAACATTTGCTATTTCCTATCACCTGGTGCAAACCCTGTACTTAATGAACTGTGAAATGTTTCGGCCACAGTTTTCCTAGCTCCACTCTAATTTCCTAAAGTATTCGTTGATGCATTCCACTTGGTCCCATTGACTTGTGAGAAAAAGTTTCTACACTTTGTCTTTCCCTATTTTTGACAAAACATTAGTGCTTTTCATGTACGCTATTTTTACATTTCTCCGTTTAACCATTTAGGTCCAGTTTCTGACATTAGCCTCGCACGTCCATGTGCTATTTGCTTAATTTGCTTCCTCGCCAATAGGTCCTTAAAAGTATTCCAATTTTGTTTGGTGTCTTTTCCTCTCTGGTATGGTTCCCAATTTATTCTCCTTATTTCAACCTTCTTGGTTTTTATAATCAAGTTTTCTAAAAATTATAATATTCATTTTATTATCTCTTGATTTTACCAGTATCATTAAATAGCGAATCTCATGACATTATGAGGCAGATTTTACAAATGTCAATAGGTGGAAAATCATGCAGGGTGCAATGACCTCCGTACTAAATTTCCAGTATATATATTCCTGTCACGCAAAGATTTATGCTGTAATAGACCAACTAATTCAGCACAACCCTCAATGGCACCGTAACACTCTGGGTTTTACTTGCTGCGCACTGTGTGTCATAGTGGGTCTGAGCATCTCCTATCACCTCTATGAACGGAATTTCCATCCCGTTCAGATGACGGGAATCAAATCTCCTTTGCCTCCTAACTATATGGGTTCTCCATGAAATGAGGTTGGACGGTCTCAGCTCAGATCCTGGTGGGTGTGGACCCACTGCACAAAGCTGCTCCCAATTTAACACTGAAGGGTAGATGTTATGAATTTGTGCTCTCGGCATGGAACTTTTCCCACAAGGAGCACATATTAGGACTAATTCAATGATCCGGCGCACCTAGGACCTTGCAGGCAGTGCATTGTGGGAAATCATGGGCAGGTAGCCTGTGATTTTCCCACCATTAATAAAATGAATGGATAAAAAATTACGAGCTGTGTACCTGTTCTCCTCACGAGCATGGTGCCCCACTGGGGGCCTGGAATTTGGATGCAGAGGTCAGTCAGTTCTGCAGGATTTTTGATCCAGGAGGTCCACGCCGGAAGTGCAAATTTGTAAAATTTACCTGTAAAATGGCAATCTCGCTTAGCAAGGCCACAAAGATGGCTGATGTGAGCAATGGAAATGTCACACTGCTGCAGTAGGTTTTGCTTTTGTGAGACTGAGGCGGAAGCACATTATTAAGGCAGTGTCGAGAGAGGTTTATTTTTGTAGTTGCTACCCTATACCTGGGTCGGGATGCTTGATTCTGCAATCCAATGCCTAAAATATGAAAGTGTTTCAGTCTCCCAGCATGAACATCCCTTGTCTTGATGAGTAGAAAAATTCAATAAAACAAAATGGACTTTTTAGGAATTTTTCCTGGTCAAATATCAAACATGAAAAAAATTGCCATAGAGAAAGTCTGGAAAAATTACTATGAAAGTCAAGTTGGATGGCAGATCTGATCTAATTTAAGCCCATCGCTATTTAATTACTTTGCAGTAATTTAATAAGCAGATAAAGATTTCATTATAATGGGAGTAAATTATGGAATGTTCTGCTCAAATCAAGTATGTGATTCTCTGAACATCACTGTACATAGGTCATACATTATCATGAGGGGTTAATAAACATTGTAATTTAAATTATGAAAAGAATACATTGCATGTGGTCACTTTATTTCTTGAATGCACAGTTTTAGCATTACTGTACATAATGTATGAGCTAAATAATATTGTAATTCTTAGGCCTAGTTAATTAGCCTAATTCTTCTACTATTCTTGGTGGTTATAAGGACAGTCAATGCATTGTGATAAAAATAACAAAGCACTTATAATTTCTTGCTCTGTGGCAAAATACTTCACATTTAAAGGAACACTGTCATCTCTTTTTTCAGGCAAGATCAGTTCCTGGTACACACAGCATCTATAATGCCACTTTGTTGGGGTTGCAAGAAGTCTGCACTGTAGTAGATGGTATATATGTTGTAGGGTGAAGTCCCACATTCCCATCACCCTGCCCTCTCCGAGCTCTCCTAGCTCCCTGTGGCCCAGCGTGTGGATTTCAAAATTGTTTTCAAATCGCTCCACGGCCTCATCCCACCTTTTTAAAATTAGTTCATGGGATGTGGGCGTCGCCGACAAGGCCAGCATTTATTGCCCATCCCTAATTGCCCTTGAGAAAGTGGTGGTGAGCCGCCTTCTTGAACCACTGCAGTCCATGTGGTGAAGGTACTCCCACAGTGCTGTTAGGAAGGGAGTTCCAGGATTTCGACCCAGCAACGACAAAGGATCAGCGAGATACTTCCAAGTCAAGATGGTATGTGACTTGAAGGGGAACTTGGAGGTGGTGGTGTTCCCATGCGCCTGCTGCCCTTGTCCTTCTAGGTGGTAGAGATCGCAGGTTTGGGAAGTGCTTCCGAAGAAGCCTTGGCGAGTTGCTGCAGTACATCTTGTAGATGGTAACCACTGCAGCCACGGTACGCCGGTGGTGGAGGGAGTGAATGTTTAAGGTGGTGGATGGGGTGCCAATCAAGCGGGCTGCTTTGTCTTGGATGGTGTTGAGCTTTTTGAATGTTGTTGGAGTGGCACTCACCCAGGCAAATGGAGAGTATTCCATCATACTTGTGCCTTGTAGATGGTGGAAAGGCTTTGGGGAGTCAGGACGTGAGACACTCGCTGCAGAATACCCAGCCTCTGACCTGCTCTTGTTGCCACAGTATTTATGTGGCTGGTCCAGTTAAGTTTCTGTCAATGGTAACCCCCAGCATATTGATGGTAGGGGATTCAACAATGATAATGCCGTTGAATGTCATAGGGCGGTGGTTAGATGCTCGCTTGTTGGAGATAGTCATTGCCTGCCACTTGTGTGGCGCAAATGTTACCTGCCACTTATCAGCCCAAGCCTGAATTTTGCGGGCATGGACTGCTTCATTATCGGAGGAGTTGCGAATGGAACTGAACACTGTGCAGTCATCAGTGAACATCCCCACTTCTGACCTTACGATGGAGAAAAGGTAATTGATAAAGCAGCTGAAGATGGTTGGGCCCAGGACACTGCCCTGAGGAACTCCTGCAGCAATGTCCTGGGGCTGTGATGATTGACCTCCAACCACTTTTGTGCTAGGTATGAATCCAGCCAGTGGAGAGTTTTCCCCTTGATTCCCATTGACTTCAGTTTTACTAGGGCTCCTTGATGCCACACTTGGTCAAATGCTGCCTTGATGACAAGGGCAGTCACTTTCACCTCACCTCTGGAATTCAGCTCTTTTGTCCATGTTTGGACGAAGGCTGTAATGAGGTCTGGAGCTGAGTGGTCCTGGCAGAACCCAAACTGGACATGAGTGAGCAGGTTATTGGTGAGTAAGTGCTGCTTGATACCTTCCATCACTTTGCTGATGATTGAGAGTGGACTGATGGGGCAGTAATTGGCCAGATTGGATTTGTCCTGCTTTTTGTGGCAGGACTGCAGAGCTTTGACCTGATCCGTTGATTGTGGGATCGTTTAGCCCTGTCTATAGCATGCTGCTTCCGCTGTTTAGCATGCATGTAGTGCTGTGTTGCAGCTTCCCCAGGTTGGCACCGCATTTTTAGGTATGCCTGGTGCTGCTCCTTGCATGCTCTTCTACACTCCTTATTGAACCAGGGTTGGTCCCCTGGCTTGATGGTAATGATAGAGTGAGGGATATGCTGGGCCATGAGGTTACAGGTTGTGGTGGAATACAATTATGCTGCTGCTGATGGCCCACAGTGCCTCGTGGATGCCTAATTTTGAGCTGCTAGATCTGTTCTGAATTTATCCCATTTAACACGGTGGTAGTGCCACACAACACGATGGAGGGTGTCCTCAGTGTGAAGACGGGACTTTGTCTCCACAATGACTGTGCGGTGGTCACTGCTACCAATGCTGTCATGAACAGATGCATCTGCGGCAGGTAGGTGAGGACGAGGTCAAATGGGTTTTTCCCCTCGTGTTGGTTCTCCCACCACCTGTCGCAGGCCCAGACTGGCAGCTATATCCTTCAGGACGTGGCCAGCTCGGTCAGTAGTGGTGCTACCGAGCCACTCTTGGTGATAGACTTTGAATTCCCCACCCAGAGTACATTCTGTTCCCTTGCTACTCTCAGTGCTTCTTCAAGTGGTGTTCAACATGGAGGAGTACTGATTCATCAGCTGAGGGAATTAGGTGGTCATGGGATCCGGAGTCAATGTTGAGGACTCCCAGGGCCAACCCTTCCTGACTGTATACCACTGTGCCGCCACCCCTGGTGGGTCTGTCTTGCCGGTGGGACAGGACATACCCAGGGATGGTGATGGAGAAGTTTGGGACATTGGCTGAAAGGTATGATTCTGTGAGTATGACTATGTCAGGCTGTTGCTTGACTAGTCTGTGGGACAGCTCTCCCAATTTTGGCACAAGTCCCCAGATGTTGTAGGGTCGACTGGGCTGGGTGTGCCATTGTCATGTCCGTAGCCGGTGCCGAGGTCGATGCTGGGTGGTCTGTCTGGTTTTATTCTTATTGTTTTTCGTGGAGGTTATTTACAACTGAGTGGCTTGCTAGGCCATTTAAGAGGGCAGTTAAGAGTCAACCACATTGCTGTGGGTCTGGAGTCACATATAGGCCAGACCAGGTAAGGATGGCAGATTTCCTTCCCTAAAGGACATTAGTGAACCAGATGGTTCACCTTAATGATCTCCTTCTGCTGCTCCTACATCGGACTTCGCATTCCTTGCTCTCTCCGCTACACCATCAAAAACTGCCATTACACTTCTGCCCTTTGAAATTCTCTATGCCTCCAACTTGCCACCTCTCTCCCTGTTCTCCAAATCTTACTCTTCAACTGTGTCTTCCGTTGTCCTTCCTAGCCTCTCCTTTTCCTTTCCCATATTGGGTGTTTCTTATCTCCTTAGTGTAAAGCCGTCTAAGATGCCTTTATGCAGATGAGGAGCAGTATATAAATGCATACTGTTGTTGCTGCTGTCGCGGTACACCACAAGCCATTTTGAACTCACTTTGGATTCAGTGGGGGGGATTTTAACTCAGGTGCGGGATGGTGTCGTGTTATCCGAATTTCATGTTTCCCACATGAATCTAAATGGATGTGGGAGATTGACACAATTTTAATTGAATTGTCCAATTGATTTCCAACGTGTGGGAAGCCTTTGCAAATGGGTTTTTCATGACTGAAAGTCCCCTCCGATGACATCATCATTGTTGCTGCATTTAAGGTCCACAGCAAGCCTTGCTTCTTCTGCAGGCTTCCAAGCTTCTTGACTGTACAGTGTGAAGGAGCTGCAGCAAATATGACAAGCGGGAGGGCAAGATCAGCTTTGACGAGGTGGCACTGCAGGCATTAGTGGATGGGGCTAGGGCCAACAGGAAGGTGCTCTTCCCTTCATCAGGGAGGAAGAGGCCTCCCACTCAGACCAAGGCAGTGTGGATGCAGGTGGCTGAGGAGGTCAACTCCTTGGGAGTCACCCGCAGAACCTGGATACAGTGCAGGAAAAGATTTCATGACCTTCAGCGCACTGGAAAAGTGAGTATGGATTTCCCATCACCCTCAATCTGATCCCCATTGCCTTTCCTCACCAGCACTCGGCTTTAGCAATCTCTTCCTCCACATCCCACTTGACACTGACATCCATGCACCCTTACCCATTCCCTCTCTCTCTATGCTCACATTCACATAACTATTCAACCAAGCAGCCCTCACACTCCCTATCACTTTGAACACAACTGACAACACACAGGGAGGGCCCTTGGTCTTGCAACCACACTCCAGCTTTGTCTCCTTCTAAGTATCTATGCTATGCAATCTCTACACTCACTCCTTCATTCTCACTCAACCTCCACTTGTCTCCCTCATTGCAGGAAAAGAGAGCTCACAACAAAAGAGAGCGAGCCAGGACAGGAGGAGGGACAGCCTCGATAGCCCACCTGACCCCCTGGGAGGAGGCTGTCCTGGAAATTATCGGAATAGAGGATGATTCGCGTGTGGGGGACGGACAGACGGGTGTAACACAGAAAGCTGGTGACAGAAAAGTTTCCCATCTCGCTCTTTGACATTGCATGAGTCGCTGATAATGATTGTGAAGCTGTAACAGATGGACTTATGAGCATCTGCAAAAAGATATGTGCATGTAGCCTTTGCATCACATCTCTGACTCTTTCCTTTACTCCCCCACAGGACCATCACAAGCATCCGTCCCCCCTAACCAGGAAGAAGAGGCTGAGCAGCCAGACTCCTCAGAGGAAGCTACAACCTCTGAGGGCGCAGCGTCAGCAGAATTCAGCGCACCCAGCACCAGCGCAGACACTCACACCTCGGTGGGACTTTTGGGACATAGTGTTGTCACCTGGTGTATCACAGCTCACAAGTGAGCATCAGCAGATTGTGGAGACAGGGACAGCAGTGGAGAGTCCTAGTCGGAGGGCGCAGGACTCTGCCAGCTCGGCTCAGCAGCTTGTCGACCCTCTGCCTCTGGGACCATCCATAAGATCAGAGGTGATGGAACTCCAGGCACAGATGCAGGAGTCTCTGACAGGTTTTGTCTCTAGGGTCGCTGCGAGTGTGGAGCGAATGGAGGAGTCCATAGCGAATATGAGCAGAGCCTTTGTGGAGTCATTGGCGCATGAACGCATCACCACGAAAAGGATGGCAACCTCCGTGGAAAGGATGGCTACGGTAGAGGAGAGGATGGCTACGGTCATGGAGGGGCTTAGTCGCCAGGGTACGGAAAACATGGTCATTGTTCAGAATAGAATGATATCTCTTGAGGAGCGATGGACATCTATTGAACAGAGAAACCAGACCTTCATGGAAATCCTTCTGAGTAGGACTGCCATTGCAGATACAGGTCCCCATGGCCCCCCTGATGTGCAGCAAGGTGCTCTCCAGCCACTTCCAGGCACTGGCCCCTTCTGGCCTGTGCAGCTTCAGGTGGGTGAGCAGCAGCCTGGCGCTCCTGCTGCTGTTGCTGGTGCTGCTGTTGTTCCTGGTTCTGCTGCTGCGGCTGGTGCTCGAGCTCCTCTAATGCCCAGATGGGAAGGAAATAAATGACTCCCATGCTTCTGGTATATGCCTCCGTTGAGGAAGCGCTGAGTGAAGGTGGCGAGAGGGGTTTCCCAGGAGGTCACACTGGAGATGGGTGTGAGGCTCCAACCTTCCACAGGTGTGGTTAAGTCTTCTAAAAGTTGCCCCAGACCTGAGACCACTAAGTCCTGCCACCTGCAAATCATGGCTGATCAAATCTCCCCTTTTTGAGTACAGGAACAAGGATGTCTTGCTGCAGTTGTACAGGGCCTTGGTGAGGCCACACCTTGAGTATTGTGTGCAGTTTTGGTCGCCTTATCTGAGGAAGGATGTTCTTGCCATGGAAGGAGTGCAGCGAAGATTCACCAGACTGATACCTGGGATGGCAGGAATGACGTATGAGGAGAGATTGGGTCAATTGGGCTTGTACTCGCTGGAGTTTAGAAGAATGAGAGGGGATCTCATCGAAACTTATAAAATTCTAACAGGACTAGACAGACTAGATGCTGGAAGGATGTTCCCGATGGTCGGGGAGTCCAGAACCAGGGTCACAGTCTAAGGATAAGGGGTAAGCCATTTAGGACAGAGATGAGGAGGAATTTCTTCACCCAGAGAGTGGTGAACCTGTGGAATTCTCTGCCAAAGAAGGCAGTAGAGGCCAATTCATTAAATATATTCAAGAAGGAGTTGGATATATTTCTTAAGGCTAAAGGGATCAAGGGATATGGAGAGAAGGCAGGAACAGGGTACTGAATTTGGATGATCAGCCATGATCTCATTGAATGGTGGAGCAGACTCGAGGGGCTGAATGGCCTACTCCTGCTCCTATCATCTATGTTTCTATGTTTAATGGTTGACCTGCAGTTGATAGTCAGCAATCCAATAGTGCTCCCGCCGGGTTTCACATTGTGTTTCCCACCAGGCGTGTTTTACGTGGGAAAAGGGTTAAATTTGCAAGGGCCTGTTAAAATAGGATTATAGAGGCCATTTAGTGGTTATTAAGGGCCTTAAAGACCAGTCCTGCCTGTTGGATGCGGGACGGAGTCGGGACCATGCGGGGGGGGGGGGGGGGGGGGGGTCCCACCCGCCCGCCCGCCAGTTTTTGCGATTTTAACCCCCCGCACGCCTCCAAGCCCCGACTCCACGGCTCAATGAAAATCGAGCCCAGTGAGTCCGGGGTCCATGAGCTGCCACCTCCCAGCATTTATGCTGTTAAATCTGGTTAAGACTATGCCAGTTTTACCTTGATCTATAAGTCTGCCACTGGTCTATGGAAAAGAAAGAAAGACTTGCATTTATATAGCACCTTTCACAACCACCGGATGTCCCAAAGTGCTTTACAGCTAATGAAGTATTATTTTTGAATTGTAGTCACTGTTGTAATGTAGGACATGTGGCAGCCAATTTGCGCACAGCAAGCTCCCACAAACAGCAATGTGATAATGACCAGATAATCTCTATTAGTGATGCTGATTGAGGGATACATATTGGCCAGGACAACTTCCCCGCTCTTCGAAATAGTGCCATGGGATCTTTTACGCCCACCTGAGAGAGCAGCTAGGGCCTCGGTTTAACAGCTCAGCTGAAAGCACCTCCGACAGTGCAGCACTCCCTCAGAACTGCACTGGAGTGTCAGCTTAGATTTTTGTGCTCAAGTCACTGGCGTGGGACTTGAACCCACAACCTTCTGACTCAGAGGCAAGTGTGCTACCCACTGAGCCACAGCTGACATATTTTATTTTATGCCAATAAACAGATTTAACGGCAACAACACTGGAAGTCAGCTCACATCCAATAGGCTCCAAGAATCTGAATTAAGAGGCCCAAATAAAAAGCCCTCCAGTATGTAACACAACAGAGAGATGAGTCATACCTCTGCCATTTCTTCACATGCCAAGTCCCCAAACTGCACTAAGCCACCATGTGGAGGCACTGAGCAGAGGTCAAACATTTCCCCAGAAGTAGGAAGACCTCTCTAGCATGTCCCCTAGCAGCTAGTTTCAGAGTAGTATTGGTGCTCAAACATGGCCTGGAGAAAACCAATCAGGGGCAAAGGGGAGAAAATAACTGAAAACAAGAGGGAATTTTAGACTGAACAAAAAGCAACGTTTGCTGGTATAATGCAGTATTTCTGCATTTTATCTCCTCTTCCTCACCACTTCCCACCCATCTGAGATCAAGGATCTTCTGCTGCCAAAAACCTTTGCTCTGTTCATTGTCATAATCTGGACGTATTAATTGATACTCATATTAAGTCAGCTAAATATTGTATGCCTTAAGGACAGGAAAAAGATTGTTTGCACAGTGCTGAATTCTATATTGCTGTGAAAGAGACCTAGCCAGCTCAGTCTCCAACAAAAGGTGCTTCACTCTAATTCCTAAAGGTGTATGAGCTTGTTTTGGCTCTTTTGAACAGTACTTTTAAGTATTTGAAGCCTGAGGGAGATGAGTCTCACACCACAGTAGTTAAACAGGGTAAGGGGGAGGGGATGTCATACAAATCCGACTTTTCTTCTGCAAAAGATCTGAATACTCATTAGCAACCAGCTGAAAAAAGATCAAAGACCTGTAAGAGGCCGCATGATCCCTTGAGGGCAATAATCTGCAGCCAGCAGCAGTCATTCCTGCTTCCTGGAGTACACCCACCTCACTGCAATATGCAGGGTTCACTACTACTGAACTAAACGCAGAAAAACAAAAAGGCTCTGCCTCCCTCCAGCTTGGCAAGACCCTATGAAATGTCTGATTAATACTTTTCTGCATGCTAGGATTGCCACCTTTTGCTATAAAGCCTTTTGAAAGAGGCCACCCCTGGGGAGACGTGAAATGTGGAAAAATCCGTGACTCTCATCGGTCAGTTAGAGCGCCCCATTAGAGGATGTTGGGAGTTCACAAGGGGTTTCACTATCTCCCAGATGACATGATGCCAAATGGAGTCAGGACCATAGATGCCATTGCTTGACAGAAGTGTGATAGAGGCATTCTTCTATTTACAGTTTTTTGGAGTCTGGATTACACAGAGCTCTCAACCTTGGTGAATTTTAAGGAGCGAGATTGAAAAGAGGGGGATAAGTTGCAAACTCATTTAAACATGGAGGTGTATTTACTTTTTTTTAAGAGCGAGATATGTCAAAATAAGTAACTCCTCTTTTTAAATGAGCGAGCCTCTTTCCAAATGGATTTCTACATTCAAAGTTTTTGGGACAGTGAATTCAAAAACAGAATTTTCCAGTACAGCCCTTAATGGAGGAGCTCATCCAATCTGGCTGAGTTTACATAGTCGAAGCCTGCAGAACAGGCTTGTCATTAGAAAGCACAGTGTACAAGAGAACCTTCTATTGACCATATAAACAAGGCAAACACTGCAATGCAGGATGGCCAAACTGAACATTCAGATTGACCAAAACAAAGACACAAAAATGGTGATTCGTCCTCACCACAGTGTGGCATCTGAACACCTTGGGCTGGATTTTCATTGAGGAGTCGGGTAGGAGGCGGGACTACAACTTTTGGGGTTGTAGTCCCGCCTCCATCGAGTTCTAGCCAACCCACGCAATTTTGACTTGAGTGACCTTGTTGAGCCCACCCAGCAGGCTCAGCAGGCCAAATAAGGGCCACCCGGCAACAGGTGACGACAGATGAAATAGCAATCTGTGACAAGACCTTTTGACAGATGAAATATCAGTGTTTCACAGCTGTTTGAAGCTGTCAAACACTGACAATCTGTATTCTAAGTTAATTCTTTCCTCTCAGGATGATTTAGAGATCTCCCCGGAACAGAAAGCTGAATGCTGCAATTTTTGACAGCTCGCAGCCATTCTGCTTTCTGTGCCGGTGAGATGAGGGACTCCCGAGACCTGAAGGAAGGAAGGCTGTAAAGGTAAGTAAAGGTATGTAAAACTTATTTAAACACTTTACACACACCAAACACACTTACCTTTGCACTCATGCACCCATCACTCACCTGAACACCGGACATCTCGACCCCTCCAAGCCCTTCATCCCGACGGTCCGCCTCTTCTAACCTGGCGTGGTTTGGAGCCGTTGGGAATCCCACACTTCAACATTAAAAATAGGGATTAGGCTAAAAACTGCCTGTTAACTACCTGTTAACAGGCAGTTAATTGGCACTAATCCCCTTCCCGCCTCGGGGAGGCGGGTCCCAGTGCGGGGCGGGTACCCGCCTCCTTTGAAACTGGCATGGAGGTGGGTTGGGGGCGGGATGGGTTTGTGCCCCCCGATTTCAGGATTTTAACCCCCCACACGCCTCCAATCCCGCCTCCACGGCCCAATGAAAATCCTGCCCCTTATCTGTTCATTAGTAACACTGTACACTCATTTTGTTTTACAAAGTGCTTGGTGACATTTGAATGTTAGGTGAGGACAGGATGGGATTTGGCTGTAATGCCCCAAGTGGTCAAATACAAATTCTGTATCACCATCAAGGTCCAACCATGGAGAGTAACCACATGGTTGAGATACTGCAGGACCGTCAATGACTGTGGATCCGCATTCAAGTGTGAGTGAGCTTCAGGAGGGGGATACGAGGAGAATATTAGGGAGAGGGTTAAAGAAAAGTGTGCAATTTGCAAGACTGTGCAAGACTTTTTTGGATCTTCCTCCCTGAAAAAAAAATCCATTGTTGATAGCCCATCGGGAGGCCCACTATTAACAACAGAGTTCTTCTATGTTACATACTTTTCACTCAGTATTCTCACATTTTATTCATTACAGTTTATTTAAAAAACCCGCACTGTCTGAAATGTATTGAGCAGATTTTCCTCTTTTGCACTTGGGTGTAAATAATTGTTTAATGAGAGCATAGAGGAAAATTGGGTGAGTTCTGTAATGGGCACGTGATCCTGCCCACTGACTTTCCTCTGTGTACTCTGCTTAGGGAGTCATTTACTGCTCAGTGCTAACACTTGCAAGAACTATTTGAAATCAATCATCATTATTGCGGAATTTCACTGAAGTGGGAACAATCATTGTTAGAGCATTTAACTACCAAAGGGGCGGTTTTACTCCAGTTGTACAGTGACATCAGAAGCAAATGTGGAAACATTTCCTTTGCTTGGTATTTTTTAGTAAAATTGAACATGCGTTTTTCTTTTGAAAGTGTTTCGCAACTTCACTATAAAGATCGACTGGAGGAAATATTCTCATCATTTTTGATGATGCAGTTACACACAGTGACTAGAGGAATGATCCACGCAGTTGAAACAAGTTATTCTAACCTTACATAAATCATTGTGAGACCATATTTAGAATTTGAACTGAGATATTGCTGGTGACGTTAAGTCTAACATTGATGCCAAAAGTACGATAGTGGTTGGCGATGTTGGGAGCCATTGCTTATTGCCTGATTTCTGGCCATTACAAAACTGCTCTATTGAGAGTGTTTCGTTCAAGTGCTAGTATGCTGAGTTCATGCAGTAGGCAATTTAAGGCTGTTCAGACCGGCAGATTAGGCAATTAAGAGTGAAGCTCCTGTATTGCAGTGCTAATGCTTTGCTTGTCTGTTGCTTTAATCTCATTAATATGGAACACACGTTGCTGAAGGGGCTACAGTGAAAAAGCTGGAGTCTTCATGTACGGGTGGGCTGCTGCAAATTCTCCTTCCATATTCTAGCTTATTATGTACTATGTGCAGTCTGCATTCAACACTACTAGTACTAGACTTGGCAGCGGAATATCAGCAAGAACTGAAAAAGGGATGCTAATGATGTTAGTTGGCATTCAAGGTGAACAGTCTAGGCCCAGGGATTGTGAATGTGAGTTAGTCACATCCAGGAATGACTACAATTGCTTGTTTTCAGCCACTTCCTGCCATCATGGTGCTCCAGGTGCTTCTTAAAGGGTGCTACCATAAACATAAACCGTGTTCCTCCTCTCCTTGACTCCTTGCCCTAGGGTTTACGGTGCCTGACCTGGAACCTAGCCTTTCTGACTCAGTAATCTCCCATTTTGCTCAGTGACATCCACCTTTGCTTTCCCCATGCTATTCCACATGCTCAACTGTCTCTTATTTCAGTTCAGTTGACTTAAGAAGATTGATGTTCCTCTCTTTTAATTGACTGACCCACTATGGAGGAGATTTAGCTCACAGCAAAATTAAATGTAACTTAACAAAAATCTTTAATAACCCATATTAACCCCTGAACAGCACATCAACAACAATTTCTAGACAATTGTGTGTAGTTTTGGACACCCTGGGCAGGATTTTCATTGGGCCGTGGAGGTGGGATTGGAGGTGTGTGGGGGGTTAAAATCTTGAAATCGGGGGGGCACGAACCCATCCCGCCCCCAACCCGCCTCCATGCCAGTTTCAAAGGAGGCGGATACCCGACCTGTGCTGGGACCCACCTCCCCGAGGCGGGAAGGGGATTAGTGCCAAATAACTGCCTGTTAACAGGCAGTTTTTAGCCTAATCCCTATTTTTATTGCTGAAGTGTGGGCTTCAGGACGGCTCCAAACCACGCCAAGTTAGCGAGGCGGACCGTCGGGCTGAAGGGCTTGGAGGGTTCGAGATGTCCGGTGTTCAGGTGAGTGATGGGTGCATGAGTGTAGAGGTAAGTGTGTTTGGTGTGTGTAAAGTGTTTAAAGAAGTTTTACTTACATTTACTTACCTTTACAGCCTTCCTTCCTTCAGGTCTCGGGAGTCCCTCATCTCACCGGCGCAGAAAGCAGAATGGCCGCGAGCTGTCAAAAGTTGCAGCATTCAGCTTTCTGTTCTGGAGAGATCTCTAAATCAGCTTGAGAGGAAGGAATTAACTTGGAGTACAGATTGTCAGTGTTTGACAGCTTCAAACAGCTGTCAAACGCTGATATTTCATCTGTCAAAAGCTTTTGACAGATGAAATGTCAATCTGTGACATCACATGTTGTCGGGTGGCCCTTAATATGCCTGCTGAGCCCGCTGGGCGGGCTCAACAAGGTCAATCAAGTGAAAATCGCGTGGGTTGGCCACAACTCGATGGAGGCGGGACTACAACCCCGAAAGTTGTAGTCCCGCCTCCTACACGCCTCCTCAATGAAAATCCAGCCCCCTATGTTCAAAGGGCCATTGAAAGATTAGAGACATTTCAGTAAAGAGTATTAAGGATGATTCTATGACCGATGGTTCTAAATTAAGCAAGACTTTTTCCAATAGATAAAAGATGCTGGAAACATGATCCTGCCCTTTCTACATGTTGAGAGGAATTGATAACATGGATGTTATTTGCCTTAGATTGTGAGTGCAGAACTAGAGAATGTGTATAAAATTTACAAGCCCTGGGCGGTGAAATTCAAGTTAGGTGGGGGCACAAATTTGCGGTAACGTATTGGCCGCCCATTTGCACCCTGTCTGATGGGATGTATAACAGAAGCCTTTCCGCTACCATCCAATTTGCGTCCAGTAAAAGTTGAATTTCACCACCGAAGTTTGAAGTAATTTTTCCATAGATGTGGTAGATCAGTGGGATCCCCTGGAGAAATGTCCCTATTGCTCTTTCTCCATGGTTTTACTGATCTTCCACCGAAGTTACACAGGAGTATGGGAGAACCTCATAGAAATGTTCTCCCTTAATGCTTTCTGAACTGTTGAAGCATGGAAAATGTGATGCCAAAGAAAGCAAACAGCCTAGTATGCATTGTGTAGAATGCAACGTCAGATGGCAGCGTATATTTGCAACACCAAAGTTCTGATTGGTCCCCTTGGATGACAAGACCAGATTTCTGAATGGTCCCCTTGGAGGACAAGACACACCCAGCAGTTTGTCTGGTATGTGTAATTTGATCCTGCCTGCCTGAGCTCACCGTGCTAACACTACTGCTTTCAGAGAACAGGGAGAGCTCACTCTCCTGGGTTAGGACCTTCTCCCCCCTCAACAAGTTCCTGACACTCTTCCCCCACCCCCCGAGTTCCTGACCTTTCCCCCCCACCGAGTTCCTGACCTTCTTCCCCCCAACAAGTTCCTGACCTTCTCCCCCCGAGTCCCTGATCTTTTCCCCCCTGAGTTCCTGACATTCTCTACCCCTCACAACAAGTTCCTGACCTTCTCCCCTCCAATAAGTTCCTGACCTTCTTTCTCCCCCACCGTGTAAATGGGCTCCAGGGTTTGAGGTTTACCTACAGCCGGTGAATGGGCTCCGGGGTTTGAACTGGGCCTACAGCCGGTGAATGGGCTCCAGGGTTTGTGCTGGACCTACAGCCAGTGAATGGGCTCCGGGGTTTAAACTGAGCCAATAGCCGGTGAATGGGCTCCGGGGTTTGAACTGGGCCTACAGCCTGTGAATGGGCTCCGGGCTCTGGGGTTTGTGCTGGGCCTACAGCCTGTGAATGGGCTCCAGGCTCCGGGGTTTGTGCTGGGCCTACAGCCAGTGAATGGGCTCTGGGGTTTGTGCTGGGCCTACAGCCGGTGAATGGGCTCCGGGGTTTGTGCTGGGCCTACAGGAAACGTAGGTGCATGAGCGGTTGGAATGACTCAAATTTGTCTGTGCAAATTGTGGTAAACCACTGTTATCGTTCACAACCGTTCACTGTTGTTACACTGTTGTTATCACTGTTTACACTGTTGTTATCACTACACAAGGTTACCTCTTGCCACGCACGCTGTTATACCTAGGCATACCTCAGCTGACTCCGCCCATGGCTCCGCCTGCTTGCCCAGGTATAAAGGTGACCGCTTGGCTAGTATTCTTCCTTGTTGGAACCGATCACCCACGAGGGTGGGCTCTGTTATTTAGCCAATAAAAACCTATAGTTACTATCTTAACTCGTCGCTTTTCATGGAATGAATTGATAGGTATATCAATTTTATTGGCTAAATTTTGAAATGAATGGACTGGAGCAGCCAAACGACCAGCCAAACGGCCAGCTACAACAGCCCCAGCTGCCGACTTGGCTGCGAGCCCTCCGACCGCCGTACCTGGATCTAAATCCACAGGCAGCGAATTCAGCCCTCGACTTCGATCACTGGCTGAGCTGCTTTGAATCCTACCTGGTAGCCTCCGGCGTGCCATTGGAAGCCGACAAACTAAGAGTTCTGACCGCCCAGGTGAGCCCTAAAGTATTTGCACTCATCCGGGACCTTGCTACATACGAGGAGGCCCTCGACCTGCTAAAAGAGCAGTACCGGAGCCCAGTAAATTCAATGTATGCCAGACATCTCCTAAGATCCCGCTCGCAACAGCCAGGAGAGTCTGTAGATGAATTTTTACGGGCGCTACAAATACTCGGCAGGGACTGTGACTTTAAAGCTGTATCGGCTGCACAACATGCTGAAGGAAATATCCGTGATGCCTTCGTGAAAGGCCTTCGGTCCGACTACTCGCGGCAAAGACTGCTCGAATCAAAGGACCTCGGCTTGAAAGCAGCTGCAGCCCTCGCTCGCTCCCTGGAAGTGGCCCATCGGGACCTCGAGGCGTACTCCGGGTACAGTGCTGCGCGACCCTGGGACTCGGGCCCGACTTCGGCCGCAATACCCCTCGCACCGCCGCCCCTGGGGCCTACTACGGCGTCGGTGTCCCGGAATCGATCGGGACCGCCACCCTCAGGACCTGCTGCGGCAGGAGCCCCGTGATCGGGCCACCAGCTGCTATTTCTGTGGCCAGGTGAGACATCAAAGGGCGCGCTGCCCTGCAAGGAACGCGACCTGCTCCGGATGCGGAAAAAAAGGCCACTTTGCAATCGCCTGCAGGGGGAAAGCCACAGACGCCAGCTGTGCCTCATGTGAGTCGTGGGGGCGGCCATCTTTGATCAAGGCCACAGACGCCAGCAGTGCCTCATGTGAGTCATGGGGGCGGCCATCTTCTCCGCCATTTTGTTCAACTTCGACCTCGTGGGGATCTGCGTCATGGGCGCCGCCATTTTGTTCGCCACACTCGGCCGCCATTTTGTCTCCAGACCCGACCACCGCCTCACCTGCCAACTACAGCAGCTCACTCAGCCATACACTGGCCTCCGTCATGCTTGACCAAGCTCTCCCGCAGCATCTGTCCAGGTCCATGATGGACATTGAAGTAAATGGCCACGCCACGACCTGCCTGTTCGACAGCGGGAGCACGGAAAGTTTTATTCACCCAGACACGGTGCGCTGCTACTCCCTCACTGTCCGGCCAACGCGCCATCGGATCTCAATGGCGTTGAAGTCCCATTCAACAGACATCAGCGGCTACTGTGTGGTGACCCTGTCGGTTAGGGGCACGGAATATAAAAACTTTAAACTTCTCGTCCTGCCCCAGCTCTGCGCTGCTGTCCTACTAGGGCTGGATGTCCAATGCCACCTTCAAAGTGTCACTTTGGCATACGGTGGACCCCTCCCCCCACTCACAGTCTACAACCAGCAGTTTTTAAGCCGCCCGCCGCGTACCACCTGCGGCCTCTCCACTCTCAAAGTCCCACCCCCCTCCTTGTTCGCTAACCTCACCCGCGACTGTAAACCCGTCGCTACCAAGAGCAGGCGGTACAGCGCCGGGGACAGAGCTTTTATTAGCTCTGAGGTGCAGCGACTCCTGAAGGAGGGCATCATCGAGGGGAGCACCAGCCCCTGGCGTGCCCAGGTCGTAGTCATTAAGACTGGCAATAAACACCGCCTGGTCATCGACTACAGCCAAACCATAAACCGGTACACCCAGCTGGACGCATACCCCCTTCCCCGCATATCCGATATGGTCAACCAGATTGCACAGTACCGGGTATTCTCCACCATCGACCTTAAGTCGGCCTATCACCAACTCCCTATCCGCCCTGAGGACCGCCAGTATACCGCCTTCGAGGCGAATGGCCGCCTCTACCGCTTCCTTAGGGTTCCCTTCGGCGTCACCAACGGGGTTTCGGTCTTCCAAAGGGAGATGGACCGGATGGTTGACCAGAACGCGCTGCAGGCCACGTTTCCTTATCTAGATAACGTCACCATCTGCGGCCACGACCAGCAGGACCATGATGTTAATCTGGAGAAATTCCTCCGTACGGCCCAATGGCTGAATCTCACTTACAATAAGGAAAAATGTATGTTTAACACCTCGCGCCTTGCCATCCTCGGCTGCGTAGTAGAGAACGGAGTCATCGGCCCCGACCCCGAAAGAATGCGCCCCCTCATGGAGCTTCCCCTTCCCCACTGTCAAAAGGCACTGAAGAGAACCCTGGGGCACTTCGCTTACTATGCCCAATGGGTGCCCAATTATGCAGACAAAGCCAGACCCCTCATGAAGTCTACCTCCTTCCCCCTGACAGCAGAAGCATGCGCAGCCTTCTCCCTCATAAAAGGAGACATTGCGAAGGCCACAATGCACGCAGTGGATGAGTCCATCCCTTTCCAAGTGGAGAGCGATGCATCCGACTTCGCCCTAGCTGCAACCCTTAACCAGGTGGGGAGACCTGTGGCCTTCTTCTCAAGGACCCTCCAGGGCCCTGAGATCCGACACTCTTCTGTCGAGAAGGAGGCCCAGGCGATTGTGGAAGCGGTACGACGCTGGAGGCATTACCTGGCAGGCAAACGACTTACCCTCCTCACCGACCAGCGTTCGGTTGCTTTTATGTTTAATAACAAGCTGAGGGGCAAAATCAAGAACGACAAGATCTTGAGGTGGAGAATTGAGCTCTCCACCTACGATTACGATATCTTGTACCGGCCTGGTAAACTCAACGAGCCCCCAGATGCTCTATCACGAGGTACATGCGCCAACGCGCAAGTTGATAGACTGCGGACCCTCCACAACGACCTCTGCCACCCCGGGGTCACTAGACTTTACCACTTCATTAAGGCCCGCAACCTGCCCTACTCCATCGAGGAGGTCAGGACCATGACCAGGAACTGCCAAGCCTGTGCCGAATGCAAACCGCATTTCTATAGGCCGGACAGAGCAAGCCTGATCAAGGCCACCCGCCCCTTCGAGCGCTTGAGCATCGATTTTAAGGGGCCCCTCCCGTCCTCTGACCGTAATGTGTACTTCCTCAACATTATTGACGAGTACTCCCGTTTCCCCTTTGCCATCCCCTGCCCAGACATGACCAGTACCACGGTCATCAAATGCCTGAACGACCTCTTCGCCTTGTTCGGGTTCCCGAACTATATACATAGCGACCGGGGCTCATCCTTCATGAGCGAGGAACTTCGCCAGTTCCTGCTCGCGAGAGGTATTGCTGCGAGCAGGACCACCAGCTACAACCCCCGGGGGAACGGCCAGGTGGAAAGAGAGAAGGCGACAGTTTGGAAGGCCGTCCTCTTAGCCCTAAAGTCTAAGGGCCTCCCAACCTCTCGCTGGCAGGAAGTCCTCCTGGCAGCGCTCCATTCCATCCGGTCACTGCTTTGTACTGCCATTAACGCCACCCCTCATGAGCAAATGTTTGTTTTCCCCAGGAAGTCGACTACGGGAACCTCACTACCAACATGGCTGACTTCTCCGGGGCCCGTCCTGCTGCGGAAGCACGTGGGGACCCATAAAACGGACCCCCTGGTCGAGAGGGTGAACCTCCTGCACGCCAACCCCCAATATGCCTATGTGGCATACCCAGACGGGCGGGAGGACACAGTCTCCTTGCGAGACCTCGCACCCTCGGGCACCCCTGAGATACCACCGTTATCCCCCACCACTCCCCCAAATCCAGCTCCTGTAGGCGGCATGCTGGAACCCCAGGAGCCTTCGTCGACCACGCAGACACCAGCATTAACATCGGATACTGCACCACCGCCGCCGCTGCTGCGCCGATCAGAAAGGCTTACGAGGCCTCCTGATAGACTGACATACACAAACTGGTAGTACACTTCACCCCGCCGGACTCAATTTTAAACAAGGGGTGAATGTGGTAAACCACTGTTATCGTTCACAACCGTTCACTATTGTTACACTGTTGTTATCACTGTTTACACTGTTGTTATCACTACACAAGGTTACCTCTTGCCACGCACGCTGTTATACCTAGGCATACCTCAGCTGACTCCGCCCATGGCTCCGCCTGCTTGCCCAGGTATAAAGGTGACCGCTTGGCTAGTATTCTTCCTTGTTGGAACCGATCACCCACGAGGGTGGGCTCTGTTATTTAGCCAATAAAAACCTATAGTTACTATCTTAACTCGTTGCTTTTCATGGAATGAATTGATAGGTATATCACAAATAATCACTCTGGTTTTTGTATTGAAAAGCCGGCTGCGCGGGTTCCCTGGAGTGCTACGCGGGTTCCCTGGAGTGCTGCGCGGGTTCCCTGGAGTGCTGCGCGGCCGCTTACAGGGAACATTGCACAGAATATGCTCTCACTTTTTAAAATTCATTTATTTATTGCCTATCCCCAGTTTCCCTTGAAAGGGTGGTCATAAGCTGCCTTCTTGAACCGCTGCGGTCTGGGCGGGGGGAGGAGTAGGAGAGGGAGAATGTGGTGCAGGTGTAAAGGGGGTGGGGGTGGAAGAATGTGATCCAAGCCTAACAGAGGGCGGGAGAACGTGATCTATCTTCCCAACTGGATCACGTTCTTGTTCTCATACACCCACCCCCCAACCAATCCTTTAGACCTGGATCACGTTCTTCCCCCCTCCCTACTGTTCTCACCATGCTCCCCCCATCAACAAGTTCCTGAAGTTCTCTCCCCGAGTTCATGACCTACCCCTTGAGCGCCTGACCTTCTCCCCCAACGAGTTCCTGACCTTCCCCCCCGAGCTCCTGATCTTCTCTCCCCCCGAGTTCTTGACCTTCTCTGCCCTCCGCTCCCCTCTCCTCTCCCCCTTCAATCCCCTCCCCTCTCCCCACTTCGATCCCTATCTCCTCCCTCTCCTCCGCTTCCCTCTCCTCCCCCCCTTCGATCCCCTCTCCTCTCCCCCCTCCTCTCTCCCCCATTCAATCCCCTCTCCTCTCTCCCCCATTCGATCCCCTCTCCTCTCTCCCCCATTCGATCCCTTCTCCTCTCTCCCCCCTTCCATCCCCTCTCCTCTCCCCCTCAATCCTCTCTCCTCTCTCCCCGTTCGATCCCCTCTCCTCTCCCCCCTCAATCCTCTCTCCTCTCTCCCCCTTCGATCCCCTCTCCTCTCTCCCCCCTTCATCCCCTCTCCTCTCTCCCTTCTTCATCCTCTCTCCTCTCTCCCCGCCCCATCTGATCCCCTGACCTTCTCTGCATAGAGCCGAGGGAAGCATGGTGGTGCAGGTCACAGCGTTTGGTACTGTGCATGCGGGACTGGATCGAGTGCACATGCGTGGTACCAAATGGAAGTGCATGCACAGAAAAACGCTGTGCAAATTATCACTCCAATGTTGGTAAGGCAACCTGGAATTTTGAATGATTAAATTTGGTGGGTTGGGGACAAGGCCGAAGCTTTGCAGAGCCTTTCCTCAGAAGGTTAAAGGTAGAGTCCACGATGGAGTGGATTGTACAAAATCTGTGCAAGGAACAGATTTGATGAGCCGAATGGTCTTTTCTCATTCCATGCTTCATGTTCTTATGTTAGTTTTTTCCCTAATTCTTGCTTAGTTTAAGGAGGACCAAATAGTTCACACACTGCTCAGGCCATTGGCGAATAACCTATAAAATGTAACAGTTCAGAGCTGCAAATATGGGTTCCAAAGCCACATTAATACTCTGTAGTCTTGCTTGATTATCAGTAGAGGTTAGGGAGAAATTTCACAGGCTTTTATCCTTGGAGGTTTACACACGGTTGGTTGCCTCCCTCAGGAAATTGAATGGCTGGGTAGAGTCTGTGATAAGGCAGATTTCACAAGGTCTATGAAGGGAACAACTTTAATGAGATGAATGACCTTTTCTTATAGCATTACTCACTTACATTCTAATGAAAGAAAGAAGGAGCAAAAAGAGACTCCACTTATTTTAAAGTGGTAGCATTGTCTAGTAGGATCGAAGCTTCACAGACCATATTGGGGCAATTCAACATGGCACCTGATTGTCATGATTTACAGAGAACATTCAAATACTGAGTCCCATTTACTTCTGATGTTGTGAAACAATAGTGCACGTTGTGTGCACACCAGATACATGGGACACACTCCCTGCATTTGTGTCAATTGTTCCTTTCCAGCATAGATTAGGATCACATGGATTAGGTCAAAGAACAGCTCAGATCAAGGACAGAATTTTTTAAATTACAAAACCGGAAAATCTCTTCAAGTAGGACTCAAACCACCAGCGAAGAAAAGGAATGTACAATAACTCCCTCCATCTCTTAAAAATACATTTTTTTTTTTAACAAAGTTGCTTATTTGACTTTTTAAAAGTTCAAAGCTCAAGGTGAATTTTGTAAAGTGGCACAATTGCTTGCAAAAGCGGGAGTATTAATCTTTCGCCTGTTTCCACCTACATCTTTTGTGGTATTCAAATTATGTTTTAGCCTGATGATAGGCGAAAGGTTAAAAGATGTGCAATAAAGGTTTTGGTGTCAAGCATATCTGAAGGAATATTTTTAAGAGCCTTTAACCATAGTGTAAGATTGAAAAAATGATAATGATAAACAGTCACACGTCAGGCAGGCCTCGTCTCTTCTACCTGCTGCGTCACGGAACTACTGTGAGCTCCTTCAACGTTCGAATTGTTTGTAAGCAGTAGTATGTGGTATTTCAATTTGTCGGGCAACTAAAAAACACAAACATCTGCCAAACGCACTTGATGATGGCTCTGATAAGGGCAAAAAGTGCTATGGATTCTCCCACCAGTAAACAGTGAGCCTTCATCTCACTGACTTTCCACTTTCTGTTGATTGCTGTGCAGTTTCTCAATATCTTACTTTGTATAAATCTGTTATGAGGAGTGGGGGCGGGATTTGATGGGTCAGTGCTTTTCAGTGATGGTACTGGAGGAGGTCTATGGGTCAGTGTTGAGTTAGCTGATCTCAGTAGACTCAACAGTGAGAATACCACTATTGGAATCAAAGTCCCTGTACAAAAGGGCGGGGGGGAAATCAGCCAGGGTTCCCAGTCCTGATTGCTGTCCACTGACCCCTACTGGGAAGTATACATATGAGGTCAGGTAGGGGCTTGGCTGTGATGCCCCCATGATTGAATAACCTGTCAACATTGTCTGTGTTCACACATGTAAAAAATGATTGATACTGGAGGGCTGCTGATGGCTGTGAAGCCTAACTGAGCAAGAGTAAATGCCTTATGTGTCAGTTGTGGCTCAGTGGGTAGCACACTTGCCTCTGAGTCAGAAGGTTGTGGGTTCATGTCTCACTCCAGGGACTTCAGCACATAAAGCTAGACTGACACTCCAGTTCAGTGCTGAGGGAGTGCTGCACTGTTGGAGTGTGCCGTCTTTCAGATGAGACGTTATACCAAGGTCCCATCTGCTCTCTCAGGTGGACGGGAAAGATCCCAAGGCACTATTTTGAAGAAGAACAGGGGAATTATCCCTGGTGTCCTGGCCAATATTTATCCCTCCATCCACATAATAAAAACAGATTATCTGGTTATTATCACATTGCTGTTTGTGGGAGCTCGCTGCGTGCAAATTGGCTGCTCCATTTCCCACATTACAACAGTGACTCCACTTCATTGGCTGTAAAGCGCTTTGAGACATCTGGTGGTTGTGAAAGGCGCTTTATAAATGCAAGTCTTTCTTTCATTCAGAAGAACAGAGTAAACTGGAAATAATAAGCACCAACCGGTTACACCATAAATTGCTGGAATGTGAATTGTCTTTGTGACACTACGGGGGAAAAATTCAGTGGTGCAATGTTATCACCCTGAAAAAGTTAGCGCCCCTGTGCCGTAAATTCAGTTGTAGCGCCGGAGGCGGGGCGCTCCCCCTCCTTCTTGGGGTGCTACCAGTGGAATTTTGCAGTGCTACGTGCAACAGCGCCCTGTCATTGCAGGCCTCCTCCTCCGATTAAAGGGAGGGGGCCTAGTGCTACGCGCACCGGGGCCCTGCTGGACCACCAGGGAGCAGGGTGCCAGGAAAACAGCCCAGCACCCAAGAGGAGTGGTCGCAGCTGGCACCCCGCATACAGAGGTACGAAGGAGCAGGTACTGGCAGCCGGCCAAAAGAAAAATGGCCGCCCGGCACCTGCCCTTTAATTTGCGCCGCTGCTGCTGCCAAAATGCTCCCTGAACCAGTCGGACCTCTCGTCCGGTGATAGGTCAGGGGACGCAAGGGAAGTTTGCGGCCGGGGCGCTGCGCACGGCGATGATGTAATCAGCGCTATCAGCAACCGGCGCCGCTAACCTCCCGCTACCAGCGCCGCGTCCGGGAGCTAGGGGCTTTGCGCCCATTAGCGCTCCCCCCCTCCTCCGTGGGTGCTAACGGGAGGTGCAAAGCAACCCAATTTTCCCCCCTACATTCTTTATTCCAGAAGAAGTGAGAATAGCCTATTGTGTGCAGTCAGTCTAATGTGGCCAACAACTGCTGTGATGTTCTTCAATGCATATCATTCACTGGGCTAAACGGATTAAATTATGAGGACAGGTTACATAATTAGGTTTGTATTCCCTTGAATATAGAAGATTAAGGGGTGATCTAATTGAGGTGTTTAAGATGATTAAAGGATTTGCTAGTTTTTTAATATTAGTTCATGGGATGTGGGCGTCACTGGCAATGCCAATATTTATTGGCCATCCCGATTTGCCCTTGAGAAGGTGGTGGTGAGCCACCTTCTTGAACCGCTACAGTCTGTGAGGTGAAGATACTCCCAACATGCTGTTAGGGAGGGAGTTTCAGGACTTTGACCCAGCGACGATGAAGGAACGGTGATATATTTCCAAGTCAGGATGGTGTGTGACTTGGAGGGATACTTGGAGGGGGTGGTGTTCCCATGCACTTGCTGCCCTTGTCCTTCTAGGTGGTAGAGGTTGCGGGTTTGGGAGGTAGATAGAGAGAAACTATTTTATCTGGTGGAGGAGTCCAGAACAAGGGGCATACCTTAAAATTAGAGCTAGGCTGTTCAGGGGTGATGCCAGAAAGCACTTCTTCACACAAAGGGTAGTGGAAATCTGCAACTTCTCCCCCAAAAAGCTATAGAGGCTAGGTCAATTGAAAGTTTCAAAACTGTGATTGATAGATTTTTGTTAGGCTAGGGTATTAAGGATTACAGAAACAAAGTGGATAGATAGAGTTACGATACAGATTAGCCTTGACCTAACTGAATGGCGGAACAGGCTTGAGGGGCTGAATGGCCTACTCCTGTTCCTATGTTCCATCAGATTAGGTATAATAAAAACAAAAGACACCATGAATGTTGATGTCTGCTTTAAAGTGAATTCTCAACTTACACCATACTAGTATCCCAACATTCTGGTTATTACCATGATGGTACAGGAGGAGCTCTATGGGTCAGTGTCTCAGTGATGGTACAGGAGGAGCTCTATGGGTCAGTGTCTCAGTGATGGTACAGGAGGAGCTCTATGGGTCAGTGTCTCAGTGATGGTACAGGAGGAGCTCTATGGGTCAGTGTCTCAGTGATGGTACAGGAGGAGCTCTATGGGTCAGTGTTGCTGAGCGATGGTACAGGAGGAACCTCTATGGGTTAGTGTCTCTCAGTGATGGTACAAAAGGAGCTCTATGGGTCAGTGTCTCTCAGTGATGGTACAGGAGGAGCTCTATGGGTCAGTGTCTCTCAGTGATAGTACAGGAGGAGCTCTATGGGTCAGTGTCTCAGTGATGGTACAGGAGGAACCTCTATGGGTCAGTGTCTCTCAGTGATGGTACAAAAGGAGCTCTATGGGTCAGTGTCTCAGTGATGGTACAGGAGGAACTCTATGGGTCAGTGTCTCAGCGATGGTACAGGAGGAGCTCTATGGGTCAGTGTTGCTGAGTGATGGTACAGGAGGAACCTCTATGGGTCAGTGTCTCTCAGTGATGGTACAGGAGGAGCTCTATGGGTCAGTGTCACTCAGTGATGGTACAGGAGGAGCTCTATGGGTCAGTGTCTCAGCGATGGTACAGGAGGAGCTCTATGGGTCAGTGTCTCAGCGATGGTACAGGAGGAGCTCTATGGGTCAGTGTCTCAGCGATGGTACAGGAGGAGCTCTATGGGTCAGTGCCTCAGCGATGGTACAGGAGGAGCTCTATGGGTCAGTGTCTCAGCGATGGTACAGGAGGAGCTCTATGGGTCAGTGTCTCAGCGATGGTACAGGAGGAGCTCTATGGGTCAGTGTCTCAGCGATGGTACAGGAGGAGCGCTATGGGTCAGTGTCTCAGCGATGGTACAGGAGGAGCTCTATGGGTCAGAGTCTCTCAGTGATAGTACAGGAGGAGCTCTATGGGTCAGTGTCTCAGCGATGGCACAGGAGGAGCTCTATGGGTCAGTGTCTCTCAGTGATGGTACAGGAGGAGCTCTATGGGTCAGTGTCTCAGCGATGGTACAGGAGGAACCTCTATGGGTCAGTGCCTCTCAGTGATAGTACAGGAGGAGCTCTATGGGTCAGTGTTGCTGAGCGATGGTACAGGAGGAACCTCTATGGGTCAGTGCCTCTCAGTGATAGTACAGGAGGAGCTCTATGGGTCAGTGTCTCAGCAATGGTACAGGAGGAGCTCTATGGGTCAGTGTCTCTCAGTGATGGTACAGGAGGAGCTCTATGGGTCAGTGTCTCTCAGTGATGGTACAGGAGGAGCTCTATGGGTCAGTGTAGCTGAGCGATGGTACAGGGGGAGCTCTATGGGTCAATGTCTCAGCAATGGTATGGGGAACCTCTATGGGTCAGTGTTGCTCAGTGATGGTACAGGAGGAGCTCTATGGGTCAGTGTCACCCAGTGATGGTACAGGAGGAGCTCTATGGGTCAGTGTCGCTCAGTGATGGTACAGGAGGAGCTCTATGAGTCAGTGTCGCTCAGTGATGGTACAGGAGGAGCTCTATGGGTCAGTGTCTCTCAGTGATTGTACAGGAGGAGCTCTATGAGTCAGTGTCGCTCAGTGATGGTACAGGAGGAGCTCTATGGGTCAGTGTCTCTCAGTGATGGTACAGGAGGAGCTCTATGAGTCAGTGTCGCTCAGTGATGGTACAGGAGGAGCTCTATGGGTCAATGTCTCTCAGCGATGGTATAGAAGGACCTCTATGGGTCAGTGGCCTAGAAATTCACTATGGCCCCGCCAGCTGGCTAGCGCCCAAAAGTTAGCGCTGGGTGGGAAGCCTATAGCGATCGTCAGATATTCATTGTTAGTGCCCCAATTCGGAACCGGGCGCTATACCAGGGTGTGCCCACCTCCGCTTGGGGCACTGACACTGAATATCAGCGCTCTTGGCGCCGCTGTGCCAGCCACTGCGGAGCGGCAGGCCTCCTCCTTCTCTTAAGGGGGAGCTGCCTGCAACGGGGAGATCGCCGCTGGATAGTGCCGGCAAATGAGCCCGGCACCACGGAGAAGTGCCGGGCTCGCGGAAAGCAGCCGGCAATGCCGCGGGGGGGGGGGGAGGGGTGGAGGAGGCCGGGGAAGGAGGTGCGGGCAGGCGGCCGCCGAAAAAGCGGCCGGCCGCACCTTCCGCTTTAAAGCGCCCCACTAAGGCAGCAGGATGGCCCCGTTTTCTGGTCGCTGTTTGCGGCCGCTTCGGAGGAGGCGGCCGCAACTAAATATGGGGATCGGGCCGGTTTCGGGGCGGAACCGGGGCACTGCGCACACCGATGACATCATCGGTGCCGGCGCAGCGCTAACGGCTACCGCCGCCAATACCGCTGCGCTGAATATCTGCGCAAACTCATTTCTGGCGCAAAATCACTCTTTAGGCGTTAACTGGGCGCAAAGCTGGCAGCGCCTTAATGAATTTCTAGGCCAGTGTCTCTTAGTGATGGAACAGAGGGACCTCTATGGGTCAGTGTCTCAGTGATGGTACAGAGGGACCTCTATGGGTCAGTGTCTCTCAATGATGGTACAGGACCTCTATGGGTCTATGGGCCAGTGACTATTTCAACACACTCCTGGCTGGCCTCCCACATTCTACCCTACGTAAACTTGAGGTCATTCAAAACTCGGCTGCCCGTGTCATAACTCGCACCAAGTCCCGCTCACCCATCACCCCTGTGCTCGCTGATCTACATTGACTCCCGGTTAGGCAACGCGTTGATTTCAAAATTCTCATCCTTGTTTTCAAATCCCTCCATGGCCTCGCCCCTCCCTATCTCTGTAATCTCCTTCAGCCCCACAACCCCCCAAGATATCTGCGCTCCTCTAATTCTGCCCTCTTGAGCATCCCTGATTATAATCGCTCAACCATCAGTGGCCATGCTTCAGCTGCCTAGGCCCTAAGCTCGGGAACTCCCTTCTTAAACCTCCCCGCCTCGCTACCTCTCTTTCCTCCTTTAAGACGCTCCTTAAAACATATCTCTTTGATCAAGCTTTTGGTCATCTGCCCTAATTTCTTCTTATGTGGCTTGGTGTCAAAATTTTTGTATTATAATACTCCTGTGCAGCGCCTTGGGATGTTTTACTATGTTAAAGGTGCTATATAAATACAAGTTGTTGTTGTTGTCTCAGTGATGGTACAGGAGCTCGATGGGTCAGTGTCTTATATAGCTCCTTAATTCCTTGTGGAGACAAGGAATAGGGGAGAAGGGGCAGAAGCTGTAACAAGTCACAAAGAATCAGACAAAGCAGGAAAGCAAAGGCAAGAACATTGGCCCAGAAATTCGGGTCTCCACGGGTGAGTACGCACGGGGTACTCACCCGTAGGCCAAATGGAAGTGCCGGTTTTCTGCATGCACTGCGTATGCGCGGGAAACCGGCACTTCCGATCCTCTGAACGAAGGGGTTCAGAGGTTGAACGCGCGCGCAGGAGAGGCTGCGCGTGCGCATCGAACTTCGTTTTTTTTTGCAGGTTTTCCCGGGATCGTAAGCCTGCAGTATTTAGAAATGTAAAAAGCAGGTGTAAGGCCTGCTTTTTACAAGGTAAGTGGTCAATTAATTAAAATTAAAACATTTTTTCCACAGGTTTATTATTTTTAAATACTTTAAAGCAAGGTAAGTTTATTTTTAGCCCCGTTAGAATATAAAATTATTTTTTTCAAAAATTTAAATTATTGTTTAAAATAGTTATTTAATGTAATTTATAGTTTATTTAAAAAGTGTGATGTTTTTAAAAAATTTATTTGAAGGTTTACTGCTATTTTGGGGCTGTGGTATTCATAAGTTTTGACAGGTCTTCCTGTCAATCTTATGAATGGGCTTTTCCCTCCTTCGATTGGCTGCCCATGGCTCACGTGATCCCAGGGGACGCATCGCACTAACTACGCCCCTGGGACACGCAAGCACAGCGGGCCGGCAGCTGGGCCAGGCCCCGGATCGGAATTCCACGGGGCCCTACAGCTCAACTGCCGGCGTGCAAGGTAAGTGCAGGTCGGGGGCTTGCACCCGCGGGAAGCCCCCGACCCGAATTTCTGGGCCATTAACTGTTCAGAGTCAGAGAGATAAGCATATTGGCATTATTCGCAAGCTTTGTTGCTTTGTTCCTCAGCATCACTAATGCTACATAGTAAGTTACAAGTGGCTAGCTTAGTTGGTGAGTGGGATTTCACTGTTGACCTTGTTTTAATAACATTAGCACAACAAATTCAGATCACTCAAAAGTTATTCCATATCTTGACATTATTTGAATTCCAATGAAATGCATCGAGCACAGTTAATGAAACAAACACTGGTTAGCAAAGGAGAAATTAGGCTGGTTGTAGGAGGATTCCGTTCATAGCTTAAATTTGTCAAATTACAAAGCTTAAATGAGACAGGTTAAGTTGTTTTGTACAATGAAGATTAGGGAACCTAAATTAATTTCTCCCAGTGGGCAGCTCCTGATTAGGCAGAGCCTGACTGATTTCACCAGGCACACACACTTGCACGTATCCGGCAGGTGTCACTGGAAAGAAGTAAGGAGCAGAAACAGTGGCCAATTTCTCTGTCCTAGCTCAGGGACACTGAGGCCAATTGCAATAATTCTGCTGCTATCCTGGTTGAAATCCGCTAATTTAGCACTGACCCAGACGTTGAACATGAAACCATCCTAATCTGTATGAATCAGTATCAAAACACAAACGTTTCACATATGTGTTCATCTTTATTCAATATTTTATCAAAAATGCATATATTGAGATTTTAATACAGAAAATTGCTGTCAGGATAAAATATCTGATGTTATTATCAAAAATCAATACAACTGTGTAGAGGAAATAGTTAACAGAACTATGCTTCAATTTTTTACACTAAGTGAGAGCAGCCATTGATTGATAAAAGCTTCTGCCTTGACCCTCAAGGGAGTTTTGATACAGTATTCGGTGGCTGGTGGGATATATAATCCAGGCATTGTCATACCTCTCAAGTACAGTACTGCAATGTGTTGACATGCTCTGCTGTCCCAGCAGAAATTGTACTTTGTTCCCCTATTATAAATTGCTACTGAATATTCCATACTGCCTCTATCTGTTAATGTTTTTTATAGTTTTATTTTTTTTAGGTGGTTGCTTTGGATGGTGGTTTCAGGGTTAAATCATTTATCAGTTTATAAACTAAGAAGAAAAAAACATGTATTTGCTGTTTTCTTTTCATTTTTGTCATTATTTGGTAATGGGCTTAGCAGGACTATGATACAGTAACTTTACATTCAAATTGATTGCGGTATCTCACAAAACCCATCTTTAATATTTTGGTTGTGCGTTACACATTGGACCTTTGACAGGTAGAGAGATACAAGGCATACTAATTCTGTGAGCAATGCGGTGACAGTGTGTTACAAACCTGTACTGTAGGCCACATATCTCCCCACACTCTCAACAACAACAACTCGCATTCATATAGCTTCTTTAACAGAGTAAAACGTTCCACTCACAGGAGTGTTTTCAGACAAAATTTGATGCCGAGTCACATAAAGATATATTTGGACAGGTGACCAAAAGCTTGATCAAAGAGGTAGCTTTTAAGTAGTGTCTTAAAGTAGGAGAGAGAGGTAGAGAGGCGGAGAGGTTTTGGGAGGGAATTCTAGAGCTTAGGGCTTAGGTAGCTAAAGGCACGGGTGCCAATGATGGGGCAATGGAAATCGGGGATGCACAAGACACCAGAATCGGAGAAGCTGCCAAGAAAGATGTGTCATGCAGGGAGAATCAAAAGACACATTGGCTTTCCACCCCTGGAATCTGGGTTTAGATCCAGCCCAGAATCATGAGACATAAGTCTGGTCTCCCTGATAGCTGCACAATCTCATGTGAAATAAGCCGGGGGCAATCTCAGCCCAGCTCATAGCGGGCATGCGGACAAACTGGCAATCTCACTTAGAATAAAGCACAGGATAGCTGGCATCAGAAATTGGAAAGTTCAAGTTGATACCATAGAGAGCACTCTACTGAAACGGAGCTTAAAGCTAGTTTTTGGTACAGAGTGGAGAGAGAGCATTTACATTTTTTGTCTAACCTTGCCCTGGCAGCACTTGTTGCTGATCCTGGGTGCCTGAAATGCAAAAGTGTTCCATTCCCCACAATAACAATCTCCCCAGCTTAAGAATATAAACATTTACCAACATTTTTTTAAAAAATTGTCCAGAGTCACAACAAGCATTTCACTCACATATGGATTCCAAGTGATCTTTGCAAGATAAAGTCAGGTATATCTCTGTCTAGCAATGCTACATAAATAATCTCCAATTTGGAATACTGTCACACTTTGTACTCAAGAGCTGTGATTATTTCCCGCGACCATTAACCACTTGTCCACTTACCGCATCATTGAATATGACACTGTTGACAAAGCCAGTGGGATTTCGCAAGCCCACAAACATCACTTAAAGAGCAGCGGCAAGGTGTCTGCAGGAGAACTTGCTATTGGTGAAGAGAAGCAACTTTTTAATTACAAAAACAAAAAATAAAGAAAAGCACCTTGAACGAAGAGAGCTGCTTATATTCATAGACAGGAAGGCAGCAAGGAAGCAATGAATTAACCGCCGTGTGCACTACATACAATGCAATTAAAAGGCCACACCTTTGTGACACTCCACAAATAGCTCTCTTACAACACAACCACAATCTAGGTGCAAATCTGTAAGTGTGCAGCTGGAAATGTAACATTCATAAATTGAATTTCACTTCAATCTCGTTTTGACATACCCCCATGCTCCCGTAATAACCAAACTATTACAGTATTGATGTACTGTACTGACCAAGCTAGCTGAACAAATGATATGTAATAACAGCATCTTTTAAGTGCCATAAGTCAATTACATCACTGGATTTCATTGCAGATTACATGTTTCTACTGAAAGTGTGTAAATCTGGATTCAAACTGATTCCAGCACAATAGTGGAATATTAGATGTCATCATTCAAATCCAACCTATCCATTCCATTTCATGGTCACCTAAGAATGGAATCATCAGTTAAGTGAGATTTGTATAAACCAAATATGAATAGTCTTGAGTGTGGGGATAAATGTTTTAACAGTGCAGACTGAAATACGGGCATAAGTTGGGAATTAGATAGTATGTCATCATCCTTGCAATAAGGCAAGACATATTTTAATGAGATGTACTATAGAAACATCTCGTATTGGCCAGAAGAACATTACCTTCTCAAATGGGGAGTTCCCATTTTTGGCCTGAGTTCCACAGATCAGAATAGTCCCAAGTTTAATCTCTGATTTGTGCTTAATTAGCTGATATCAGCTAGAGTTGTGGGTGCACTACTATTGAACTGAGTGTTCCCAAGGTAGAGAGAATCTGCTATAAAAGTCCCCACTTTTGATTGTTATCCAGTGACTCCTGTTGGTCGGGTAAGGACAGATTGGGCTCATCTGTGATGTCCCACCTTCCTGCATCCTCCAAAGTCGACTATACTGCTGACATTCAGGCCGGGATTCTCCTCCGCAATCCCGTCCAATTTTGGATAGGATCATTGCAGACAATGAAGAGAAATGTGGGCGGGGAGGCCTATTGCTTTCTCCCCGCCCAATCTGTAGTCCCCTTCTACTGTCTCCACCAGGAGGTCCCGAGACTTCTCTTTCCCTGCCTACCAGTTTTCCCAAATGATTTAACGTTCTATCTGCCTCACTTACCGCTGCCGCCATTGGGAAGGTGGTGGTAGGCATGGGACGCAGCAGGAACAGCCCTGAAATCCCCCTGTGGAGGGAGACAGCCTTGTAGCAGCCTGCAGCATGCCCCCCCCCGCCCCTGCCGCCAAAAAAAAACTTACCTGCTGCAGAACAGTCTAAGCTGAGGTCTTCAATGGGACAACTGGACCAATCTTCAGGGCACTTCTGTCCCTTTAAGGTTCCCCTGCCAGCTTGGCTGGTGCTGCAGAGGCGTCACTGCGGTAGTCCTGTTGATATTTCCCTTCTCACATTGGTGGGCTCCCTCTTGTTGGTGAGAATCTTGCTGGGCATCTGCTGTGCATCAATAATGAGCTCCGACCCAGCAAAATGGGTCAGATTCAGATGGGCGGGCGGAAGTCTCACTTGGTCAAAACTCTTGCCCAAAGAGGATAATCCCAGCCTCACTCTCTATACTAACACATAAAGAACGGCCACTTTGGTGAGGTACGGAAAGCTGCTAGTGACCGTGGAACTGTACCCCAAAATAACGTACTACTTCCAGTTGGTAGCAGGGGAATAAGACGGCAGCAAAAGGAATAAAAAAAGGTAAAATGAAAGCTGCAAGATGTAAGAGCTTTATTCCAAAGTTAGCTTGTAATGTAGATCTTAGAATGAAGTCTGAGGTGAAAGAGTGACAGAAATTCAACACATAAAGGCAACAACAGATGTGATGCAGAAGAAGGTCATGAGGTCAAATTACAGAATGCCATGTGGCATTTTGAAAAATGACAGATGCAGGAGAGATAAACATCCAAAGCCCTTACACAGATGCAGTTCAGATAGTTCAAACAAGGGCTCCAATATTACCTTCAGCTTTCCTTAATTCAGTTGGCTTTCTAAAGGTGAATTTCAGATGCTCAAAGAACCCCACAATTGACTGCACCATTTCCAATAGGTGCAGAAGCCTTAAAGGTCTGCTCCTAATGTGGGCACATGTGAGACTGGCTTGATCGCAGTGCTATTATTACTAGTCAAACAAATACAAGGTTCAACTATTCAGAAGATCTTTTGGATTAAAGGGGATCATTATGGGTCAGGAGGACGAGCACAGCAGAATGTGAAGTGCGACAACGTCATGCACATGAGACCATGACTTTGTGAGCTGATTAAATATTTTGGCATGAACCATTTTATCATGTCATGTGTTTGTTTAACAAAAAGAAAGCTAAACATTACGGGAAAAGTTGCTCCTTTAGTTTTACAAGGAGAAAAAATAAACACACATAATGCTAAGTAAATAGAAAAATATTAATTTCCTCACTAGAAAATTGGTGAAAGTTCCTGGATAACTCATACACTACATGAAGTGAAAAATTGGATTTTACAGTTGATCATACTTTATGCTCACTGTTTGCGGATATATTGGGTTATATTTTCTTCTGTTAATTTTAGTGAAAAAGTAGATGTGAGTGAGGGAAATGCTATTTTAGAAATAACAACAGAAAATGCTGGAAAAACTCAGCAGGTCAGGCAACATCCGTGGACAGAAATTTGAGTTGATGTTTCGGGTCGAACCCTTCTTCAAAACTGGAAAGAAAAGATAGATCGGAGGCAGGGCTGCGATCGGACAAAAGAATAAAAGAAACAAAAGAAGTAAAAAAGAGACAATAAAAGGTGTTAGAAGCTAGACGAGATGGTAATAGGCTGAGATTGGGTGTAAAGTGTACTGGCAGGGCAAGGGATAGCTGCCAGGTGTGAGAGCAAAACAAAAGGAAGGGGGGGGGGTGAAAGGAGTGGAAAAATTACAAGAAAAAATGAAATAGGGGCCGAGGTTATGATCTGAAATTGTTGAACTCGATATTGAGTCCAGAAGGCTGCAGAGTTCCTAATCGAAAGTTTTTCCAGCATTTTCTGTTGTTATTTCGGATTTCCAACATCCGCGGTATTTTGCTATCGTACAAATGCTATTTTAGACTGTCGCCACTTCTTCAGTAAAACTAGCAAAGAAGAAAATATTTTCTCTTTGTGTATGGACATTGGCAGCTGCTGCTACTGTTCTCAATCACAACTTGAATTACTAGGCCAGACGTGTAACATAAAGACTCTCATTAAAGGGTCACAGTCCTGATGAAAATGTATTTGAAAAATGTATTTGTTTGAAAGAAAGAAAAATGGACTTGCATTTCTACAGCGCCTTTCACGACCACCGGACGTCTCAAAGCGCTTTACAGCCAATGAAGTACTTTTGAAGTGGAGTCACTTGTGATGTGGGAAACGTGGTAGCCAATTTGCGCACAGCAAGGTCCCACAAACAGCAATGTGATAATGACCAGATAATCTGTTTTTGTTATATTGGTTGAGGGATAAATATTGGCCAGGACACCAGGGATAACTCCCCTGCTCTTCTTCCAAATAGTGCCATGGGATCTTTTACATCCACCTGAGAGAGCAAACAAGGCCTCGGTTTAACGTCTCATCCTAAAGACGGCACCTCCGACAGTGCAGCACTTCCCCAGCACTGCACTGGAGTGTCAACCTAGTTTTATGTGCTCAAGTCCCTGGGAAATAAGAGCTTTAGATCATTTTTACCATAATAACATGTTCAAATTACTTCATGTATTTTGATGCAATTTACCTCTTTGCATAATGTGTTTGCAAATAAAGTTTGCTAAACAAAAAGCAAACAGAACTGCAAATGCCAGTAATCTGAGACAAAAACAGAAAATGCTGGAAACACACAGCAGATCTGTCAGCACCTGTGGATAGAACAGGTGAGCAAAAGTTTGCTAAAGTTGTTTCCATATAGGTGTCGGCCCTTTAAGAAGAACGAGCTTGCTTGAATGAGATGCATAGCAGCAGAGGGTGTATTTCTCCCATGCCCTCTGCACAGCATCCTGGTCACATGGTGTAGTTGAAATTCTTACTACTGCAGTCGCTTTGTAGGAGAATCCAAAGGACATTGCTCAATTCACTTTGATTTTCTTTTTGTGTCATTTTCCATGCGGTATGAAACAATTGCCTGGTTGGCACAGTTGATTTTTCACACTGCTCAGCTGCCCATTAACTTCAATGCCTTTGTGAAAAATTAGGGAAAAAGTAAACAGTACGAAAAATTTAAGAAGTGATTGATGGAACAAGGTGGATGGAGTGAGGGGGATCCAGCTTCATGGTCATTGTGGCCTGAAGGGTAAGGACCCAATTCAGAGGGACAGTTAGATGGCCAGTCTCCTCTCCTGGCTGGGGGGACTTAGGGGGAAAAATGTGGTTGGTTAGCGCGTCCCGTTAGTGCCTCCGGGGGGCGGTAACAGGGCGCTAGGAACTTAGTGCCCGAGTGCGGCAATTTTAGCGCCGCTCGCGAAATTGACCAGTCATTTTGCGGCGGCGCTAAACACTACCACCATGATCTCCTGCGCCCGCAGATCGTGACGTCAGACAATCATGCAACGCCCCGGTAGCGCCCCGGACCGGATATTGATTCGCGCCCCCTGCCTTAGCACCTGCCACGAGGAACAACAGGTAGAGGGGAACGTTTTCAAGTTGGGAAGGGGCTGAGGGAGCGCTATTTAAAGGCGGGCGCTTCCTGCCTTTTCTTGTCGGCAAAATGTTTGGTTTTAACGCTGTCCTGAGGAGTTTTGGCCCTCAGCACCACTTTTGAGGTTCCTAAGCGCCAAGCTCTTTCCCTGGGCCTATCCATTAGTGCATCCAACACAATTGCTTTAGAGGTCACTCCAGGCCGAGATTCAAGGATGCATGAGCAGGGTGTGGCTGGCCAGCAAGATGGCCCCTCCCCTTTAAGAACTGGAAGGCGCCAGTCTGTCTGGCTTCCATGGTAACTGACATCGGTAGCGTTCTGAGGTAGCGCCTCGCTTCCCGACGTTAGCGCCTTAAGAGAGGTGTGTAGCGCCTGATTTAGCGCTCAAATCACCTCCAGGGTCGATAGAGGCGAATTATGCAGTCGGAGGTGAAAATTAGCGTTGGGCGCTCAACTTTGCGCCTGGCCGATATTAGTGCCCCAAAATGGGCGATACTAAATTTTTCCCCCTAGTCTCTTAGCTGGTGTTTATACAGTGATCATCAATATCCACGACAAGGCCTTGGACAACGTGGACCACTTTCCATACCTCAGGAGCCTACTGTCAACAAGGGCAGATGTCGACGACAAAGTCCAACACCGCCTTCAGTGTGCCAGTGCAGCCTTCGGTCGCCTGAGGAAGAGAGTGTTTGAAGACCAGGACCTCAAACCCGGCACTAAGCTCATGGTCTACAGGGCAGCGGTGATACCTGCCCTGCTGTATGCCTCAGAGACATGGACCATGTACAGCAGGCACCTCAAAGCACTGGAGAGGTACCACCAACGCTGCCTCCGCAAGATCCTGCAAATCCATTGGCAGGATAGGCGCACCAACATCAGTGTTCTTGCTCAGGCCAACATCCCCAGCATCGAAGCTCTGACCACGCTCAATCAGCTCCGATGGACGGGTCACATTGTCCGCATGCCCGATACGAGACTCCCAAAACAAGCGCTCTACTCGGAGCTCCGGCACGGCACGAGAGCCCCAGGTGGGCAGAGGAAACGCTTCAAGGACACCCTCAAAGCCGCCTTGAAAAAGTGTAACATCCCCACTGACACCTGGGAATCCCTGGCCCAAGACCGCACAAAGTGGAGGAGAAGCATCCGGGAAGGCGCTGAACACCTCAAGTCCCTTCGCCGGGAGCAAGTGGAAGCCAAGCGCAAGCAGCGCAAGGAGCGCACGTCAACCCAAGCACCCCACCCACCCGCCCCTTCAACCACCATCTGCCCCACCTGTGACAGAGACTGTAGGTCCCGCATTGGACTCATCAGTCACCTGAGAACTCATTTTTAGTGTGGAAGCAAGTCGTCTTCGGTTCCGAGGGACTGCCTAAGAAGAAGAAGAAGAAGTTTATACAGTGGCTCTGACAGGCGTGGGTCAGGCCACTCTCTCCCAAACTCAGCTGGGATAGGTGCATAGTACAGGGAGACATTAGGATAAACAAATAAATACATCCTCCGTCTCCCATGTGGCTGGTATGACTTTTGTCCACTGATCAGATGCAGTGGTAAATGGCTGTCAGCACTGTGCTCGAGAACAGGATGTGTTGCAAAATAGTTGGGCATGGGTTTGCATCCAGGATTCTCCATGCTGGAAGTTTCCAATCTTAACCATGTAATGAGGAGAAAAGTAGCAAGTGGAGATGTAGTAGCACAGGACGGGTGGGACCGATCAAAGCAATACTTTCACATTCCTCCTTCTCACCAACTCAAAAGCAACATTGTCTGAGAGCTGGGAGCAGGAGCGGGTCTAAAGAAAGGTGGAAAAACAGAAGGTATATTTTTTTCTTTTCACCATTTGATTCCAGACTTTTTTTTAACTATTAAAATGAGATTTTTGAGGTGTTTTATTTCCTTCGTGGTGGTAGAATGCTGCCAAGCTTAGACCCATTCTGGAAACCAGGAACAGCAGATTCTACAATCATACTACAGCACAGTGCTCTTTCTATGAACTTCAGTAAAAGGACTTCTCCCTTTGGCAAACGGGTGTTTTTTTTCTTCTTTCCATTGATGATTTTCTTTTTAATACAAATTTTTTTCATTGTCTGTAAGGATTTTTTAAAACACAAAGGAGGGAAAAAAAAGTTTGTCAAAGACAAGTGCAAGATGCCTCATTTTGTAGGCATCATTTTCAAGCACTTGATTACAGTTGTCTGACTGAAGTATTTGAGCTGTCTGACAGCAGCCATAAGGAGAGGGGTAAATTGTCAGTAGACATGATCAGGAAGGGAACATGCAGGAGCAGTAGTTTTTGTTCAACATACTCCATCCTTTTATAAAAGAATTTGACACTTGTACTGTGCTTCAATGTTCTTAATAGGACATGAATTTTAATGCCAAACTGGAGACCCTTGAGTAGAGTCTCGCTCCTTGCTAAGTTGCTCCAGTGATGCCAATTACAGGGTGTACCCAGAAGAACTCTGTTGAAAAAAGTAGGGGTGTGACTTCAGGCCAGCCTGGAGCTACCCAAGCCTAAGAAACCACATCAGAGGCTGGGAACACAAAGTTTAATTTTCTTCTATAAAAAGAGGGAGTACTTTGATCAAAAAGTACTCCTACACTTTTCTTGCCCATTAAGTACATGCGAGTGATGCGATGATGCATTTTGGTGTGATTTGTCTCATTATGTTGTGTGTAAATGAATAAAGGCCATGACAGAACTGTGTATGCCTCATTATTACATCAAGGGTGATGTAAAGATTGGAGTGTGTTACATGGGAAAAAGAATCTGCTGCTGAAGCACATTGCACAACAACAACAACTTGTATTTATATAGTGCCTTTAATGCAGTAAAACATCCCAAGACAAAAAATTTGACACTGAGTCACATAAGGAGAAATTAGGGCAGGTGACCAAAAGCTTGGTCAAAGGAGTGTCTTAAAAGAGGAAGAAGCGGTAGCGAGGCGGAGAGATTTAGGCAGGGAATTCCAGAGCTTAGGGCCTAGGCAACAGAAGGCACGGCCACCAAAGGTTAAGCGATTATAATCAGGGATGCTCAAGAGGGCAGAATTAGAGGAGCGCAGATATCTCGGGGTGGGGGGTGGGTTATGGGGCTGAAGGGGATTACAGAGCTAGGAAGGGGCGAGGCCATGGAGATAATACACAAGATAATACACAAGACTGAGGTATGTCACATAGAGAATAATGCACAGGGTGGAGTGTGGTACAAGGTCTATAGGACATTGATTGCTTAAGATGATGCCATAAACCAAGAAATGTTTCTATGTTTCTATGAAAGCAAAGATCAAGTGCTTTAGTGACATCATCATAACCCAAGTCATGTTACATTGCTGACACATCCTTCATTTTCTTGTATATAAATTCGCATGACTTGAATTGTAGTGATATTGGGCTTTATTTGAATACATGTTATGGGGGAATAGACGACACTGGACATATAATGTTACACGAAGAACAATAGGTACTTGGGAATGATTATGAGGCAGTAGTCTGGTCAGTTGGGTTCAAATGATATCATGAACCACAAGAGTGAAACTCGAGTGGTTTCTGTTATCTGAATGCTTGGGCTAGATTACAGCCATGAAATCTCTCTGGAATATCTGTTATTTGATAAAAAATATATACATATTATAACATTTGTGGGTGGTTTTATTCAGCTGCATGTCAATTTTTGTACTTTTGGTGTACAAACTAAGAAGGGAGTGGCACTTTTGTCAGCAGTCTAATAATTGTAAGAAATAGGCCTGAAAATAACCCAGAGCCTTACAGGTGCTACAAGGTCGTAGGACCTAAAGGCAATAGCAACAATCAGATTATTTCAAGTATTACAGTTATTTCTTTTAATTCCTAAGATTTAAAAAATCTGTTGGAGGAGGGGAAGATGAAACAAGAAGACAGAAATCCTCAGAGAGTGAAACCGATCTCCTTCAGAGGCCCTGGGGCATTAAGTTGATATGTTCTTGGCCAACAAAAAGACCTTTACATTTTTGAACACTATGATATTCTATGTATATAGTTTTGTCTGTATGCAACAGCATTCTCTGTCACATTTCAAACTGTTGACATGAGACAGAAAAGCCTCAATACATATGAATTAGTTTACCACTTTATTATCTTATTATACTGCTCATACCCACAGCCCTATCATGGAATATGTAACATCTCCTGATTAATTGTTTTTGTTTTAATACCCCATGTTAACTGAAAGTTATTACATTGGTGGCTTCTCCAGTGCCAGCACAGTCACCTGCTGGGATAGGCTGACAGCCCATGGCTCAGAGCAGACTGCTCCTTGAAAGAGGCAGCCACAGGGTCGCCAGAGTTCCCATATTGAACAGCTGAAGGCAACATAAGGCTGTGTTTCCCCCGTCTCTGGAATCTCCCAACGACTGCACTGCTGACAAAGGCACATTCTCCCAGGCTGCTCAATGTGCAACTGAACACCATCAAGAGGAAGCAGATTTGGATGCAGGCCAAGGAATGCCTTTCTCTCTCTCTCCCTCTCTCTCTCTCTTTCTACAAGAGTCTCTGGTTGTGTGCAATGTACTTTTTCCGTGGTATTCCTTTAGTTGACCTACATGAATGTGTTTGACCAGCAAGCCCCATATAGGCATCTCCTTTAATATACATTGCCCTTTTGACACAGATACTTTGATGGCTATGTAGCTCAGTCAGGCAAGAGATTGGGTGGCTCAGTTTGTTGAGTACCAGTCTCGGGGTAGAAGGATTTGGGTTTGAATCCTGACAGGGTTGTTCTCTCTCTTTCCCTCATCCTTCTCATTTCCATCCTGGACAAATAGGTCAAAGAATGAATGAGGAGCGAGTGAAAAGAGTTTCCCTCTGGCTAGCAGTATTTTAAAGTTTACCAGACTAACAGCTTGAATTCTGAGACATTCATGGTTGTGGAATGAACAGGGCAAACCACTGTTCCTGATTATAGATCCTAAATTTAATGATGCATTTTCAAATCTAGAGGGAGTTCCTTATATTTTTTTAATTGTATGTAAGATGTTTGTAAAACACTCCTATATGTTTTATTCTATGCACAAAAGAGAATGGATAGTGGTTTACAAGGTTACTTGCCACTAGCTGTAGCCAAGTGGTCTAATCTCTGGGTTATGGCACCAGTTGACCTGCAATGTGAGTTTGTGTCCTTTGTGCTGCCTGGTGATGTGGTGCTATGTGCACAGTTTGGTGAAACCATTAAAAGAGCAATGCTCTCTTTGTAATCCAAGTTATTATTTCTTCTCCACTAAGGCCCACTCATCCATCAGCTGATCTACATTAGATGTCCATCTCTCAAAGCACTAAACTGAAAATCTTTGGTCTTGTCTTTAACTTTCTCCATGGCCTCACTCCACCCTATCTCCATAATTTCCTCTAATCCTATTTTCCCTCCTGCACACACTGTTCCCCTGACCAATGTTCCCAATTAACATTTTTTTGGGTGCGCAGCCCCTTTAAGGGGCTCCGTGACCCATTCACAGTTTCGTGCATGCGCAAAATTTAACATTGAAAAAGCTGGTCCCAGGCTGTGCGGGACCGGCAGAGAGCTGCGTGGCCGTGCAACTTATAGGGAGCGTTACCTCTGACTCTGGCCTTTTATGCATTATGTGCTGACGTCTCTAGTGTGGGACTTGGGAGAATGTTGTGGGTTCAAGCCCCACTCCAGAGACTTGAGCACATCATCTAGGCGGGCATTTGCCCTCTCAGGTGGATGTAAAAGATCCCACAGCAATATTCAAAAAAGTGCAGGGGAGTTTTCCCGGTATACTGACCAACATTTATCCCTCAACTGACATCACCTAAATCAGATCAAAAATCAAATCAAATCAAATCAACTTTTATTGTCATTGTTAGTGCACAAGTGCAGTACAACGAAATGTAGGCTTGCGGCTCCCGAGAGTGTACAATTTGGATTAGGACACTTAAACATTCAACAAACAAATCAGATGATCGGATCATTATCACATTGCTGTTTGTCGGACCTTGCTGTGCGTAAATTCCCTACATTACAACAGTGACTACACTTCAAAAGTAATTCATCGGCTGTAAAGCACTTTGGGATGTCTTGAGGTCATAATAGGTGCTATATAAATGCAAGTTCTTTCTTTTTCTTTCTAAAGGTGCATTAGTGTCCCACAAATGTCATTGGCAATGTTTTCTTACATATAGACAAATATGGTATAACATAGATTGAAAACTATCTGCAGTGCAAGAAGTTCAGCTCATTGCTTGCTGAAAATGTTACAGTATTACATTGTATTTGCTTTCCTTCTCCGAGCTGTGATGGTGCTCCTTTAAAAAGAAGGACATTCCAAGCAAGGATACAAACTACTTAAGTCAGGCTTGGATCTGTTTAAGAGTAACTGAACTATTTAGGTTATGTGGCTAATACAGCAGAGTGACAGAGAAAGGGCTGCACAGCTGAAGCTGCCAGCATTACTACTCGGATCTCTTTAGATACGTAGCCCAGATTTTCCTGCAACAGTGATGTACACCAGAAATTTTGCCTTCTAATGCGCCGATAACTTCTTGGTGCGAATCCGAGGCAGTGCAGCCAATGGCTTATGTTTGTTAGATGTAACGCTGATACCAGAATGATTTTTAAAAGGCATTTTAACTTGTGGTGCAGCTTTTCACATGTTACCATCTTCCTGGCTGGGAGTGCAAGTAGTAAGCACCATTGATATTTTGTAGTTTTGAAACTGTTCTGGCTATCTCCTCGAAATATTTGGAATCATACTGATATTTCAAATCTTTCAGTGACACGGGGCACTCTTCGGTGGCTAGGAAGTCGAATAAAATGATAATTCTATTATTATGTCTCTTTTCTTATGAGTGTAAAACACAATGAAGATCCACCCTCAGCTCAAATGGCCGAGGAAATGTGGCATGGTGTAAGTCATGGCATAAGTCACTGATGCCATGATTTCCTGGAAAATCTGCACTAGACTAATAATGTACACTGTAGATGCACCATTACTATGGCACAAGTTTTCAGGAAAATCTGTGCCAGTGTTTTTATCCATATTCCTCAACCTATTCACAGCTTATTCACACTTGCAGATGTTAGTGTTTAAGTGCTATTAAATAGAGGGCACTGTGCTGCTGTGTCGTACAGCAAAACTATAATGTTAGTGCGATGCAGCTTGTATCGAAAAGGTGACATTTTTCTGAGTCACATGACATCTTCCCAAATTTACTCCTTACCCCCGTTCTCTCATTGCAATGGTTGCCTCAAAAAATAATTCTGAGTTAGTTCAAAGACCAACGATGCAGGAACGTGTTCTACGCAGAGTGCGCCGTACACATGTCACATGCTGGCTGGAGCACATTACACACAGGATAATGCACATGTTGCAAAGCCCTACAGAAACATTAATGTGAAGCCGCAGCAAATTATGAACAGGATAATGCACGGGCTGGCGTGCATTGCAGATTAAAAAGGTAGAGTTACTAGTCAATCAGAAGATAAGTTAGAAGAAGTAGCAGAACCAGATGACAAACATCCTTCTGACACTTATGAGTCTAACAAAGCAGAAAATGACACATTTACTGCTAGGACTGGTAGAGAGTGGAAACCAAATTTCCTTCTGACACATTTGAGTCTAATAATGCAGCAAGTGATGAAGAAAGTGACACATTTACTGATAGAACTGGTAGAGAGTGGAAACCAGTCCAGGCCATCAATGCCAAAGATGGGCTGTAACAAGGAATGTTCTTTACGAGTCTTAGTACTGTCAAGTCTGCTTTGAACTTTCCCCCCCCCCCCACGTGACATCTTGAAAAAGATACAAAAATAATGAAGAAGCTAAGTATTGTTTTGACTCCAATCATTAATTAGGTTTACTGGGCTTCATGCTAACTTTATTTTCAACAGTCTGGTTTCTGAGATACAACTGGGGTTAATGAATGACCACATTGGCTGGATTTTCTTTCCACTAGTGGGGTAATGGCAGGACAGGACTTCTGTCCACCATTTCTACCTATGTCATAATTCCAACCCATTTTCCCAGGTCTGAGTTTATTAGCCATGCAGGGTGGGCTTTTGGCAAGATTCCTGTCGCCAAAAGGTAGCCCTCCAGAGCTGAACAGGAAATTGAGGCAGTGTTGCAGCGGGGACATCATTACAGCACCACAAGAGCTAGCGAAGGACCTTCAAGAGTCTAAAGAACCTAGTAAAAGACAGGAGCTGCAGCTTTGTAGGCCTTGGTAGAGACTTAGGCTGACAAAGCTAAGTGCAGCGGAGAAATATTGAAGGAAGAGGAAGCCTCCAACAAGCCCTCTCCCTTCACTTCTGCATATCGGGGCCCTTACCACTGCTACCCTGGACTTATTGACACCTATCATCAGGTGGTCCTGGGGTATGATGATAATAGGGGCAGATGGCAGGAATCCAGATCCCGCCTTGCTGCTGGCATTTACATGCAGCAGGCGGGAAAGGGACGACCAGCGGCAGTTCTGACAGGGAAAGCAAAATCAAGGTCGGGATAGGGAGCTGATAGTCGGCCTCACTGCCCCAATTTCCTGCTGTTTGTAATTTCGGATGAGATAGCAGAGCAAAATCCAGTCCCATGTCTGATGATCTGCCAAAAGCTACATTAACGCAATACAGCAGCATAGGGTTCTGATGGTGTTCAGAACCCACTCAACCTTTGGTCCCGTGGTTTATGACATTGGAACTCCTGAATATGCATCTGACATATAATGAGCCATCTTATCAGAGGAAAAGTGAGTGAAAGGAAAAAGAAAGAGCAAGGGATCAAGATTATTCTGCTCCAACGTGACATTCTTGGTAAAATCCACTCTGGATTTTGTCGTGTTATATGGTCTTGTCATCACTGGACTAGTTTCCCGATAAAATCATGCAAGGCTAATTAACCATATTCTCTGGATAAACATTTGATTAATGTACTTATCCTAACTCCCTCTGAACATTTGTAACTCTAGCCAACTGATGGCTAAGGCACCGTTTATAACTCAGATCTTCCCATCCCCTTCACTTAGAAGAATGCTGCATTGCAATGAGTGACTCCTGTTCCCAGATAATGAGAAACAAGGATGAAATGCCAAGAGAGGATCATAAAGAAGAGTCCCCTCAGTCAACTAGTCCTGGGACTCAGTGAAGTAACTACTAACACTACTAATAATAACCAGCTCCAGGACAGTGAAATCGTAGCACAGAGAATTCGACCCAACACAATTGTCACTAAACAAAAGGAAAAATATCTGACCTATTGGACAGAAACAACAAAAACCCAAAACAAACTCGATTGCTACTTGGCCCTAAACAGACAATACACCATGGCCGAATACCTGACCACGGTAAAAGATAGCAAATTAAGAAAAACCTTGACTATGTACAGACTTAGTGAGCATAGCCTCGCCATCGAAAAAGGCAGACACAGACAGACCTGTCTGCCAAGAGAGGACAGGATATGCTCTCACTGCAGTCAGGGAGTGGTGGAGACAGAGGTGCACTTCCTCACAGCTTGTGGAAACTATCAGGACATAAGGGGGAATTTCTACCCAAAATTCATAAAAATATGCCCTGAATTCAAAAATTTGAATGAAGACCAAAAACTCCCATACATATTAGGGGAACAGAGAAATTGCGTAACTTTAGCAGTAAACTATGTTACAGCTTGCCATAAGCAGAGGGACAACCACTAAACCTAAGAAAAGATTCTATGCAAATTATATGAGTGTATATTTATACACACAGGGATATATCTGTTTATACACTATGGATAGATCTGCGTTTATGTGTTCAACCATAAATGTTTTTTCGGTGCTTTGGCAACATAAGATGTACCTTGTCATGCCAATAAAGCAATTTGAATTGAATTGAATTGAATTGATAACATCTTTAAAAAAAAAAGAGAATGAATACACATAAAAAGTCTCTTGCTCTGAATTAGACAATGTCCTTTCAACTCTGGGCTTGAATCCACTGCAGAGTGATGTTTGAAAGTCTTCTCTCTCTGCCAGCTGTAAGGGTCTTAAGAAACAAGTTTGGACAGTCTCAACAATACCCAATTCCTTGTTGGTATGGGCTACTGCACAAAGCTGGGCACAGAGTGACATTAAACTTGCAATTACAGAGGTCACGAGCATGGCTGATGTACAAAATGGAAATGTTATACTGGTGGTGCTATTCTTAGGTTGGCATCAAGGCACATTTTTGAGGCAGACCAGAGTGAGCTTTACTGTGAGCTAGCTGCGATGTACCTGGCCTGGAAATCTTTGATATTGACACTGGGTGCCAAAAGTGGAAAAAAGTTCCATTCCCCAGTGCTGACAATTTTCACCTTGAGCAGCGTAAGAAGCTATCAATCCATCCCTCTCTGTAATAAAATGAAGAGGTCGATTTCAACCCTACTTGCTCAGCGGAATGGGCAGTTAAAAATGAGAAGGTTATTTACCCACTCAAAACTCAACCGTTTTGAGCTATTTTAACTTGAACCTAAAGCAGGCAGGGGCCTCATGAATCTATGCAAATCATGGTTCTATTACAACAAAAGGACCTCTGTTGCATTTTAAGTGGGGCCTGAGTAGGGGAGCCACAGTGGCTTTCCCACCAGGTTGAAGCAGGTCTGGAAATGGTCTGCAGACAGAAGGGGCCCTCCGAGGTGAGTGTTAAAACTTTCCTTTGTGGGGTCAGGAGGTGCAGGAGTCACCTTCCGCGAAACCCTCCCAAAATCCCTTCCCTGTGACTTGTCTGGTTGACAAGCTTTCCTTTAGTGCGGGCCAGTGGCCTCCAGCAGCCCAAACTTCCTCTCCCACCCTCTGGCCATCTGCCGCTGTCTGCCCGTCTTGGGCAGCAGCTGACCGGCGGCATGTAGATGAGGCCCGGGAGTTAAAATGCCTCACCACCTGCTTGAAACCCGCTCGGGGTTAAGATCGACCCCTAAATATCAGATAAGGAGATGTGCCATGCAACCCCTCTGTTTTTTGCATCAATAACCTCTATTCTTCCTATACATAACTAAAATTGACAATATCACAATATCTCAACATAACAGACAGACTGACTGTACACCTGCTCAGATGTTTCAGTGATACGCTACAGTGCTGCAACATTGTGGTAATACAAACATATTTCTTTAAGGGGTTGTCTTAGAAATTCTTATCAGCTTTCCGTATGCACAGTGTTATCTTCCATCATTTTATTTCAGCTATGCTCTCTGGCAGCAATCACACCTCTGAGGCAGAAAGTTGTGAATTCGAGCCCCACTCCATGATTTGAACCCTTAAATCAAGGAGCGCTGCACTGTCAGAAGTACTTTTGAAGGAATCTTAAACTGACTTAAATCTGCTTGTTTGGTGGTTCAGGTAGATACTAAAAATCCTACAGCACTATTTGAAGAAATGCAGGAGATCTCCTGGTTTTCCTGGCCAATATTTTTCCCTCACCACTGAAAACAGATTAACTGGCAATTCATCGCATTGTTGTTTGTGGGTTATTGCAATGATAAAATGGCGGCCACATTCACTAACATAAATATAAAGTAATTTCATTTTTTTTTCTTGGGCTGTGCATGCTGCTGGCAAGGCAGTATTAATTGTCCATCCCTAGTTGCCCTGAAGGCATTAAGAGTCAGCCCGTAGTGTGGGACTGGAGTCACATGTAGGCCAGACCAGGTAAAGGGTGGCAGATTCCCTTCCCTGAAGAACATTAGGACAATTTGTTGTATGTGAATTGATTTGAGACATCCTTGAGAGACATGATGATGTGCTGTATAAATTCAAGCCTTTGCTTCTCTTTTCTATTTAAAGTTTGTATTTTAAAATGACCCCAAACATCTATTTCACCAGCAGATTCCCACAATAAAACCAGTGAAATCAGTAACCCTACAATAACAAAATGTACAGAGCAACATACAAGATAGTCTGGTGATGTCAGCGGGATCTGCAAAGAGCCCTGTGGGTACCTAATAGGGCTAGTAACCGAGATTCAGTCGGGAAGGCACCAAAACCTATCTGAACTGTTGGGTTTAAGATAGGAGAGAGAAATTATGATACAACTTCCAAAGGAATATTGTATTTCAAAGAAAAGGTTATGAAATATAGAAAATAATGGATACCCGAGAGTGAGTTACACGCTGCATCGAATGGAAGGGTTCAAATAGCTTAGTGAACAATTACTAATCATTAAGAAATAACTTTAAAGTTTTCTGGCCCTATATATTGAGTGCTTAAATACCATAAATGAAATAAGCCTGCTTATTATTTAAGTTAATGATACAATGATGTCCTGCCACACAAAGATTCTGTCTATCTGAGGAAAGGTATTATAAACAGGATGTAACTGTAAGAGTGATGCCACTGTCATCGCAACACCACCATTGCAGCAATGCCACCATTAACAGTAGCACCACTGTAGGAGTGGTATCACCAAAACAGTGACACTATACAAGCAACACCAACATTTCAGCGACACTGTAAGAGGAACACTATCTGAACAGCAATGCTACCATAACCATGGCACTACTGTAAGAGTAACGTCACTGTAAAAGTGACACTGCAAGAGCAACACTGCTGTAAAAGTGATGACAGCACCATTGATATAAAAGAGTGATTTTATTGTGATAATCTAGTTATGTTGCATCAAACAGTGAGGAATCAGCAGCCATTTCCAATAGTGATGTGGCAAGAGAGCCATAGATATACTGACCACATGCAATATATAGAATAATGAATTAAGATCCAAAAGTGGATATGATAGCTATTAGCCTTTGATTAATGTGTCAAAATTGCACTGTCTTCTATTAACAAAAATGTTAACAAGTTGCTATGAAATTCTTCTGTCCACTATTTTAATAATCAGCCATTGCTGTGTTTAACAGTATTTAAACTACAGTACCAGGAAAAGAAAAAGATGCAAATAGAATGATAATAATTCCCTGTAAACATTTGATTCTTAAATAATGAATAATGGTGACAATCATTATTAAAAATAGTAAGTTTAAAAAACAATTATTTGCCCTTCTGCTCAACCAACTTATCAGAAAGTGGTTGTTGTGAGGTTTGGTCCTGGCTCTTTCCATTTAAAATAAAATAATTTTACTGAGTTACATATATAATAGTCAACACATTATAACACATTGTTATCTATAAAGAATTTTTAAATACTTTTTACAAAGATGTGTAAAATAGAGTAGGTGGCAAGTAACAGTGACAAGGAAAGACACTCTATGCAGATATAAATTGTAGCAAAACATACCTCTGCTTAGCTCAGGCATGGCATCACTGTGACAGATGATCTATAGCTCCTCTTCCCTCCAATAAACCAAAAAAAAATTGTTTGCCAAACACTTTTTCATGAAGAAGGGCCTCTCTTAGACTATTATTAGAAGAGTAATGTATATTTCTATTTCAAAGCTTGTATTTCCTTAGGAATCAGCTGTTGCTTGGCACTTAGAAACTGGTTGGAAAGAAAATCATTTTGCAGTTTTGGAGTTGACAACAGTGCAGGATTATGAGATGGTTTAACAAGAATTATTAGATTGCAATGATGGGATTCGAGTGTTTTTGCTTACAGCATTAAGAACTTGCAGTCTTTCCTGTAAGCTGGTTTAATTCTCTGGACTGACGCCAGAGAATATATTCAACAGAAATCTTTTCTAAACAAACTGCTGACTGAAGCCTTTGTTGAGATAGTGGAAGGCTGTAAAAGTGTAATGGCCAAGGCAGTGACAGTACAGCAGTCTAATTACTGAGAAATTATTGCTTCAGATATATTTGTTTTAAAAAAGAGTTTACAGAAAGCTTAACTTGACTAGCGAGAAAGGAAACGGGCTGAGGGAAAGGAAAGCAAGCTTTGCCGCTTACAGCATGCCCTCGATTTCCATTCGAGCTAAACACGTTTTACTTTTTTTCATTAATTCTATTTTCAAAATAACTAAATTTTTCATAATATAGATTTAAAACAGTAGTAATTATACAATAACATGTTAACAGAAATAAGAATACATTTCTTTCTCATTTTAAAATTTATTTTATGTACATTATTTTTCTTTTTTTAAATTCTTCCCAGATCCTGGTCTCTTTCCCTGACCAAGAGAGTTACTAAATCAACTTGCTCCCAGGCCTCTGTCAAAGCTATTAAGAGGCTGCGCGGAAGTTGCCTGAGAGTCCAGTCCTCCATCAAATTTTCCGTTTGACCCGCTGGTCTTCTCATGGTTTCCCTCCCTCAATGACGTGACTAACATCTGGAATTCAATGCACAGGGAAAAATCACTGGCAGGAGCCTGCATTCTGCCATTCCACATTGGAGAGCTGCACTACAAACACAGAAGTAATACAAGGCTGTCAAGAAAAAAACACAGGAACATGGGAAGATAGGAATGTCACAAAATGGTGGGCTTGAGTCCCATGCCAGGAGTTTGAGCTTATAATCTATGACAATACAGCACAATACTGATGGAGTGCTGCATTGTTGGACTTGCTATTGAATGAGATTTTAAACTGATGCCCCATTTGCTCCAATGGTTCGGGTGGACATTAAGGATGAAGAAAATCAAGAGTTCTACTGGTGTCCTGACCAACATTCCTGACTCAGTCAAAATAATCAAAAACAGATTAACTGGCCATCTATCTCCATGGTGTTTGCAGAATCTTGCTGTGTACAAAATGGCTGCTATGTTTCCCCCACATGACAGCAATCACTACACTTCAAAAATAATTTGTATATATGAAGCACCTTAGGATAACTCTGAGAGATATGATAAGGCACTATATAAGTACAAGTCCTTTTTCTTTTACAGGACCAGAAGACACCACTGGGGTCTATGTGCCATTTCCCAAAGTTTGAGAAATACCATACATTAGGCTCTCTTCTATAATTCCTCAATCACTTTATCTGCCAGATATCTGTCTAGTTTTTAAAAACTATTTTAGAAGAAAACTATTCTGGAACAAGATAAAAAGCACACTTTGTTTTGATGCTATGTATTCTTAAGAGAGTCAAGAACAGAAACAAATTGGCTGCGATGAGTCTGAGCCATGGATTTGAAGTATTTTTTCAAATGAAGGAAAAATAGAAACAAACACTGAGCCTCCAGTGACAACAAATTAAAACAATCTGGAAACTACAATCAAATTCAATTGTCAGTAAGAAGCAAAGGAACAATTTGCTGACAATGGCAAGAACGGCTCCAGATTATAACGTCATGGCAACTGCACTACACTTAAATGGCAGTGAGACAAACATAGCACTTTAGTCCCTATTTTGCAGTAGGAATAATGGTGAGGCTATCAGTGTTCACCGTTATTAAGGAGTAAATCGGACAGCAACTTCCGGCGTCCGCACATGTGCAGCTAAACGCGGAAATCCAGAAGTTGCTGTCCGATTTGTCCTGCTCCTTCACCAACTTCACTACACCAGTACCTCGCTGAGAGACTCGGCATTCAAACACATGAAGGACGTGAAGTTGTGGTACTCACCCACTTGATACCCACTAAAAACGGCAGAAAAAGTTAGTGCTCGGCCATTCAAGTGTAAGTGAATTTATAACGGTGTGATAAGTCTTAATTACTACCAAACAACCTCTCTGGCACTGAAAATTCACGTTTACAAGTGCGGAGTCTCATTCTTTCAGATTTTAATTATTGTTGGAGATTTAAAAAAAAATTAAATTAAAATAACTTTTTTTAACTTTTTCTTTCTGTCTCTTTTATCTCTCTCTTAATCCCATCTTTCTTCCCCTTTCTTTATTTCACTTTATATGTACATGATTTTACATTGAATTAAATATTCTAACTTTGAAACTTTCTGGTTTCGACTCTGCGTGCTTCAGTAAGGATTCTTCAATCTGATTGGTTGAAGAGAAATGCAGTTGTTTGTCCTGTCCACACAGGGCCCAGATCCCCTGTAGAGGACACCGCGCTGTATCGAACTCCCGATGACTGTAAGCTGCCACACAAAAGCCCATGAAAAGTCTGTGGGAAGCTGTAAGCATAATGAACGGCGAGCACTGTTTGTTCGCTGCTGACCATATAATCCGGGCCCTTTTAATAGGCAAGGGAGGGTGAATTCACTGATGACCGTATCCTACACTACCATCAAGGCAACAATCTGAGGCTCCAGATCACAGATTTCACAATCTTCAGGTCCTTTCTTACACAAGACTAGATTGAACTGCAGTAAACTATTCTTATGGTATTTGAGCGTCAGATATCCATTTGATATAACAAGGGGAACATTACACCTTAAAATCAATTTTTAAAAATTCCATCAGTTTTCTGCTAGTTTTTCCATTAATTGAGCAGGCACCTATATTATTGAAGGAACCCACTGCAGTGAAAAGAAACTAAAAAGAAAGTCGATGTTTTATGAAATATTCACTTCCCGCTCTGTCTTATAATTAAAATCACATGCCTCCCAATGAATTTAAGATGGCATCCAATCTCGCAGTTCAGATGACGTGATTTACAACAGCCTCTGAACCCCACGGTTAGATAATTTTATTGTTCTACTGTGACAAAAACAGGTGAAATACCCTTGTCACCCGATAAGTTAAGACGGGCTAATGAAATTGTGGGGAGGCAGACTTCTGAACTGTATGACTTCTGAGCATGCCATTTTGTTATTGGCATATTTTGAATTTTCTCCTACAGTGTTCAGGTCCATAATGGCAGTGCTGACTTTCTTCTTCAAGACTGGATTGAAGTGCAGTAAATTATTCTTATGGTATTTGAGTCAGATATCCACTTGATACAACAAGGGGAACATTACATCTTAAAATCAATTTTTTTTTAAATCCATCAGTTTTCGACTGCTCAATCTCATTTCCACACTTCCCCCTTTGCTAAACTTCAATCTGTGCTGTTCTTCCCTTTGTACTGCTAATATTTCTGCTTGCCTTTATCATTTGGAAGAATGACCTTGATGTCTGTGTGATAGAGCTTATCATCAGCTACCAGTCATATATGTACTGTCTGCTAGAATAGGTCTTTAATTAATCTTAAATGTAAGGAGAAAATTAGTCTAATATGAAACAATGGAATGAATTTTTATTTTACGAAAGAGAAAATAAAATAAAATGCATCATCAGAAATGGGAGATCCCTTTAAACATTGGTTTTAAATGTATAATTTTTCAATTATGTTTATTATGCAATATATCAAATAAATGAATAAAGCATGCTACTAATAAGGTTATTAATTAAGACAGGTATTAAAAGGAATATTCATAGTTTTAGTTCAAGCTTATTAAATTATATTTTACAGTAATATTGAACTATGTAAAAATTGAAATGGAATACAGCTTACAACTTAAATTTGTAAATATCAGTTTATTTTTCTACATTTTCTTTTAAAAAGACTTGTTATAGTTTCAGTGAGAAGTGAACACAGAAGAATATGAAAACAAGAACATTCTTATTTAACACCATTGCCTTTAAAATATTAATTATGAACTGAAATATTTTCTATGACAATTTTATTTAAGAAAGATACAGTGGAATATGTTTCTAATGTTGAGGGTGGGCCATGAATCTATCAGTGCTCTTCTCATTCTAATCCATTGTCAAGGATCATATGCTGCTCCATATTCCTGGGATATTTTTAGTCTCTCAGTACTTGAAGTTTTATTTTTACTTATATTCATTATTAATTTGTCTTTCAAGTGCTGTACCTCCAATTCTTTACTAGATAATCGTAGAGGGAAAAAGATGACAGTTTTTTCACACATATTCCCAGCATCAATCACATTCCATTTATGTAGGCAAGTGATAGTTTACCTTCCTTTCTCTATAATAGGATGTTGGGATGGAAGAATTGATGCATTTTTCAGACTGGATGAAATCAGATAATCAGGAAAGGAGTCAAATTAAATTGACTTCGTACCATTCACTTCCGTCACTGTTATAATGATATTTCAAAATCTTCACTAAGCTCACTAACTCCACGCCTGACCCAAGATAAAATATTTCTTTTTCAATTTGACTGCAGCTGAAGACAGCAATTTTTTAAAGGGTCTGAATGGTGGCACTCACTCTTCAAACAGTGCTGTGAGAGGATTGACAGCTTACTGGGCTAGAAAATGATGATTCAACCTTTTCTGCTACAGAATACATTTAAATATAGCCACCATATGTGTGGTATTTTGCATGGCACGATTCACAACTATACCAAAAATCCATTTACTCCATCCTTTGTAACCCAGAGCATTGGGAAAGTTAATCTTAGCTGACAGTTGGACACATTTTACTATCATTTCATTCTTATTTCGGTTTTAAACAGAAAGGTGTAATTGTTTTTAGTCTGTGTTGTGTTGCTCCCCCTGCTCTTCAGTCTCGGGCATTGACAGTTGGTGTGCTTTCAAGTTCTTTTCTTTATATCAAATATATTACACTACTTTTTAAAGATAATGCATAGCACAGTCAGCTCTGCAAGACTGCTTATTACCACTTGACAATTCCAGACAGAGATGGCTTGAAATCAAGTACTCTCTGAAAATGCATTCAATGTTTAGCAACCAACAAGAAAACTGAAGATTTCAGGAAAGGAAACTATTTCAGAATTGTTAACTACAAAGCTAATTTGTTGGTTGGAAAATGTTCACTTCAATCTGCATGTCACCCCATGGGAGGTACAAATGGTCTTCTTAACTTTTAATGTCAGACACAGAAGGTGTGGAGGCAGCTGGATTACTTTGGAAGAGATATCAATTTGTAGTAGAGTGTCAAGGCACATCTATTTCTTCTAACCTTCCCTTTTAACCAGGAGAGCATAAAGAAGAATGTATTCAGCGTTTACTGAAAACTCAACTTTCCTGACACAAAAGGGTGGCTAACTTTTCACTGATGAAGGAGTTAAACCAATTGTAAACTTACATTGCACCCCTTAACAAGATCATTCCCTGGGTGAGGGTGACTAACTGGCTCATGCAGTGGATGAGACTGTTATCAATTCTACAGCCTGGGTTTGAATTCAACCCAGATCTGTGGAATGAAAGTCTCCTTTATTGGTTGATAGAATTCAATGTGCAACAAGCTTGGGGAAGTCTCAGCTCAGTACCCAGCCAGTCTACAAAACTCAAGAAGGTTGTAATTAAGCAAAGGTTTCCAGTCTGGGGTCACTGGACTCTAGAGGATCTGGTAGGGGAACCCAGGGATCTCTGAAATGATCAGATTTCTGCATTTTTCTGTATTTGTTGATTTACTAGCATAATATTGCTGTTGCATTAATATCAAGCATTTTCTGGAATTAAAGTGCTTTTTTTCCCCTTTGGACAGCTGACACAGTATTTTGACATGGCAGATGACATTTTACGCAACTAAGTGTGAAGTGATACATTTTGGTAGGAAGAATGAGGAGAGGCAATATAAGCTAAATGGTACAATTTTAAAGGGGGTGCAGGAACAGAGAGACCTGTGGGTTGCACGTACACAAGTCTTTGAAGGTGGCAGAACAAGTTCAGAAGGCTGTTAAAAAGCATATGGAATCCTTGACTTTATAAACAGAGGCAGAGGGCTGGATTTTCATTGAGGAGTCGGGTAGGAGGCGGGACTACAACTTTCGGGGTTGTAGTCCTGCCTCCATCGAGTTCTAGCCAGCCCACGCGATTTTGACTTGATTGACCTTGTTGAGCCCGCCCAGCGGGCTCAGCAGGCCAATTAAGGGCCACCCGGCAACAGGTGACATCACAGATTGAAATTTCATCTGTCAAGATCTTTTGACAGATGAAGTATCAGCGTTCGACAGCTGTTTGAAGCTATCAAACACTGACAATCTGTACTCCAGGTTAATTCCTTCCTCTCAGGATGATTTAGAGATCTCCCCGGAACAGAAAGCAGAGGCTGCAGATTTTGACAGCTGGCGGCCATTCTGCTTTCTGTGCTGGTGAGATGAGGGACTCCCGAGACCTGAAGGGAGGAAGGCTGTAAAGGTAAGTAAAGGTTAGTAGAACTTCTTTAAACATTTTACACAGACCAAACACACTTACCTCTGCACTCATGCACCCATCACTCACCTGAACACCGGACATCTCGACCCCTCCAAGCCCTTCATCCTGACGGCCCGCCTCTCTAACTTGGCGTGGTTTGGAGCCATTGGGAATCCCACATTTCAACAATGAAAATAGGGATTAGGCTAAAAACTGCCTGTACAAGCAGTTAATTGGCACTAATCCCCTTCCCGCCTCGGGGAGGTGGGTCCCAGCACAGGTCGGGTATCCGCCTCCTTTGAAACTGGCATGGAGGCGGGTTGGGGGCGGGATGGGTTCGTGCCCCCCCCGATTTCGAGATTTTAACCCCCCACATGCCTCCAATCCCGCCTCCACGGCCCAATGAAAATCCTGCCCATAGAGTACAAAAGCAAGGGAGTTATGCTAAATCTTTTTAAAACACTGGTTAGACCCCAGCTGGAGTATTGTGTCCGATTCAGGGCACCACACTTTAGGACAGATGTCAAGACTTTTGAGAGGGTGCAGAGGAGATTTACTAGAATGGTACCAGAAAGGAAAGACTTCTGTTACGTGGAGAGACTAGAGAAACTGGGGTTGTTCTCCTTTGGGAAGAGAAGGTTGTGAGGAAATTTGACAAAAGGTGCTCAAAATCATGAAGGGTTTTGATAGAGTAAATAAGGAGAAACTGTTTCTAGTGGCAGAAGGGTCGGTAACCAGAGGACACAGATTTAAGGCAATTCGCAAAAGAACCAGAGGCGACATGAGGAAAACATTTTCTACACAGCGAGTTGTTATGATCTGGAATGCACTGCCTGAAAGGGTGGTGGAAGCAGATTCAATAATAACTCTCAAAAGGGAATTGGATTAATACTTGAAGTGGAAACATTTGCCGGGCTTTTGGGAAAGAGCAGGTGAGTGGGACTAAGTGGCACAGACATGATGAGCAGAATGGCCTCCTTCTGTGCTGTATCATTCTATGATTCTATAAAAACACCAACTACAATGTTGAAAATTCACAGGTTTTATTTTTGTCTCGCTGACATCCTGGTTTCAGCTGTTCCCAAGAGGTGCTGAATGCATTCTAGGTGCGTCCCTGTGGGGGACTTGTTGACCAAGGATGACACTGGAAGCAGCCTATCCACTTAACTTCTCCACTATAGGAGATGCATGATTAGCCAAGGGGTTCTGCAAGAGAAGGGAAATGGTGGGGAGGGGTGGGGGGTGGGGGAGCGAGTGGGCGGGGAATGAGGTTAAGTACCGTCGCAGAACGATAAATATCCAGGAAAAAATGATTATATTGGATATCTGTTAACTGAGTACTTTCAGCAAGGTATTGTCTTTTCAAGTCCACAAAGAGAAAAGTCTGGAGGGGGTGGGGTCTGTGTTCAGAGGTTCCTAATTTTCTAACAACGCCTCCCCACAACCCCCCTCACTCAACCACACTCCTAAAGTTGGGAATCACATTTCACGCAACATTGACACTAACCATTCACAACAACTGGTGCTTTGCTAGAGGTGATAAATTCATTATAACACATCTCCGCCAGCAACCGGTCCCAATAGATCTTTGGCAACATTACTGCAGTCCTCACCTCAAGAGTTCCACCAAATGTTCAGTGCGGTCAGAATGGTGTGAAGCAATTAGGACTAGTGTACTGAACCTGTGAAAACCTCTGCAAATTATTTTTTGTCCCTCTTGAAGAATCCCTATCACTTACCTGCATTTTCAATTAAAAAAAATGCACTGTCTTCATTAACGTGTAATTTGACAATCTCCTCTCCTCCCATTTGTTTAGAAACACGTAATATAATGACACAAATTGCATCAAAGCACATCACCATTTGGTATTATCATGATGAAAATGGTTCGCACCCTGATCCTTTTTTGTTCCCCCCCCGCAAAAGTTTGCCAATTTTTTTTCCTCCAAGGAAATAATGTCCTTTTATTACAGGTAGACTATCCTTTATCCGAAAACCTCGGGACCAGCCGTGTTTCAGTTTTCGGAAAATTTCGGATTTCAGAAGGTATTTTATAAGACTGGGAAATTTGTCGGGGGTGGGGGTCGGCAGGGGGTCGGGGGTCAGCCGGGGGGTGGCGGGGGTCGGGGTCGGCGGGGGGGTCGGCGGGGGTCGGGGTCGGCGGGGGTCGGGGTCGTGCGCACAACTTACACTGAACGAAAACACTTTCGGTTTTCAGAGGTTTTCTGTTTTCGGAAGTGCGGATAAAGGCTGGTACACTATCCCTTATCCGAAAGGGTGGGGGTCGGCGGGGGGTCGGGGGCCGGGGGGGGGAGAAAAGAATATCGGACAGGCCGCTGCAGCTATCGGACGGGCCGCTGTATTGTTGGGTTCACTCTCCCGGTATACCTCCTTCACAACTGCCCGGCTCGGCCTGCAATCTCCTACCCAGGAGGGAACTCAGTGACCCTCTGCCCTGCTCAGCATAAGTCGTGCGCCACTCTGGTCATGTCGTGCGCACGACTTACGCTGAACGAAAAAACCTTCGGTTTTTAGAGGGTTTCGGTTTTCGGAAGTTCGGATAAAGGATGGTCTACCTGTACTACCATTTTGTATCAGAAATGGCTTCCTCCGTGAATCTTCTCAATTCTTTATTATTTATTCAATAGGAACTTAAGTCAGAGAGTGAGTCCCTCTGTTGCTGTTTGCAATACAATTCTTCTGTGGCTGGTTACAGGCAAATATAGAGACAGACACTGAGTAAGGAAAGGTCCTTGCAGAAGTACTACTAGGCCACGTTCAAAGCTATCAGCACACGTAAAGCTTGCTGACAGCTGTGCTTTTGCTGGCCTCTTCTCTGCTATAATAGCTTCACAACATTCTTCCCTTTGATACTATCCTCTATTATCAGAAGCCTTTTTATCTCAAGAAAGGTGCTTGACCTGATGGAAGGAATTGATTTTTTTCCCTCTCTCTTGCTTCCTCTCTCTTTCTCTGTTTTATTTCAATAGCTGAAGACCAACATATATCAGTGACTCACCCACTTGTGATGTCTAACCACAAATACCATTAAACACTTACCTGGCCTTATAGACTGACAGTGTGTTGTAACTCAGGTCTACCTCCGCACTTTGCACTGTGTCTCAGTCATCAAAGCAGTTTCACTATTGAACGTAAATTCGATCCATTTCCAGTTAAAAAAATCAATACTCCTCAACCCACTCATTTTCTCAAACACTGTTATGTGCTTGACGATTAAATAAATAAATAGATAATTACACTATCACTTTCCTTCAGAACCTGGAGCTTTAAAAATAATAATTAAAAGAGAAAGAAATTGGTTAACAGCAATTACAGTTACAGAACAGGCTAATTAAAAAATTCCATTGCCTTCATCGAAAAGTTCGAGGCATTGAATGAAAACTTGGTGATGGCTACATTGTGGCACTGGGTCCTTGAAATGAGTCCCCATGTTTACAGTGTTTGCTGCCCTGCTTTAATATTAAAGTAGTGCTTTTGCTTCTCCAATGATTTTACAAATGTATCCAGGAAGTAGCTGAGTCATAAAGACCAGGAAATCTCTGATCTGTGCTGATTGAGCTGATCTCAAAGTGGTAGGGAGCTACTACAACTGGCCTCAGTGCTTTAGAGTTAAGGAGGATAAAATTGCTTAGGGCTCCAGCTCCCAATCACTATTCAGCGATGACCCGTGCTAGAAGTTAGCATCTGCAAGTGTTGGGTGAGGACAGATTCAGGTTCGAATGTGATGGCCTCCTGCAGATGGCTTGCTGGCACTTATGCCGGGAATTTCCTCGGGGGTTTTCCTGATTGGCCGCCGCAACTTCGGTGGAAGATTGGAGGAAACCCCAAATGCATGTGCTAACAGGGTTTCCACCGATTTTCCACCAAAGTTATGGTGGCGAATCAGGGGAACCCCCAAGGAAATCCCCGGCATAACTATCAAGGCCACTTGGGTCAGGTATTGGAGGATATCTGGTGCCTGTGGAACCGTAGCACAACAATACCAGTCTTGATTAGAGGAGGGGAGCAGAGAGAATTTCTGGGGGAAATTGGCAAGTAGAAAAGAGAAGCTGTCTTCATGAAACAAAGTATTAAGCAAAATGCTATTTTGTTTGCTTGTAACGATACAGTGCAATGATGTAAATTGTGTTGCTTGTAACATCATCATGAGAAAATGATTCCTGGCTTTTCTGGCGCTTTTTCATTGGCAAACAGAAACGGTCTATCAAATACACCATTAAGTCTTTACCTTGAGTCTTCCTGATGAAGTTAGAAAAGGATCCAGTTTGAATGTTGTTTCAGAATGTTGATATAATACATTTGACTTATATTTTCTCCCCAACATGCTCTTCAGCTCTGTCCTCATATGCTATTCCCTAATAAAGCAGGTGGCAGAGGTCCTGTGCTCCCTTCTTAATGCTGCTCTATAACCAGCTATTCTAGAGTTGTGCTCAGGGCCCAGACTGACGTGCCTTCCAATTCTTTGTCCCTCCCTCCTAGCTTGCTAAGAAGCGGCTAGTGTCTCTTTGGCACTTCTCTCCTCCACCAATGACATGCATGAGGTTGGAAATGTCCTGCACAGGGAAAGAAAAAAGGTGCCTATGTCTGACCAATTTGAGCTGCCGACATAAACTAAATGTTTCAGCTCCCCAGGTAGCCTAGTGGGTAAAGGCACCATCTGGTGTGGTACTGAGCCATACAGACAACAGGGTCCCAAGTTCGACCGTCAGTCTCTACTGATCTTAAACTATGAATGCTACAATGGGCCTCAGCTCTCAAGTGCGCATGTGTGACTGTCAGGTGAGACCATGATTGGGCTTGGCTGTGATATTATCCATGGTCACAGAGGCAGTCTTATAGGATAAAGTAATTCTTGTCCAACACACAACTCTTTTTGCCAAGATATACTTAGGTCTGGATTAGAGTTTCTGTGATATGGGACAGAATGAGATTGCTCTAATGGAATTCCACATTTGGATCAAATGTGCCTTTAACCAAATCTTCTGTTCACATCTTCTTGACCTTAGGTGCACACATAAATATTTTTGGACTGTTCACCACCACAATGATCTCTGACAGTTGTGTTGAGTTGGAAGGTGTGATTCGACCATAGCCTAACTTTGCTGGGTTTTATTTTAATTTTATGTTTATTTGTTGATGCCTAAGCCCCATTCTTTTAAGGTATCTCCTTCTCTCTCTCCTTCTTGGGCCACTTAGAGCCACACATCATCCCCAGACATGGAAAGGAGAATAGATGACCTGCTTCCAGGTCTGTCCTAATGCTAGACTGAAACTAGGCCTGTGAAGGTTGTATAACTGACTTGGAGACAACACCCCCCGCCCCCCCTGATTTTCTCTTCCTCTCCCATGGAGAGATACCTGGCTCTCCACAGCAGCACAGCTAAGGTCAAAAGCTCCTGTGGGCATGAGGCAGCATCCTCCCACTTCATGGTGTAGCTCCTGTTAGGACTCCATTGTGCTATTTGTTTAAATTGGGACTAGCAGGGGGTAGAGGGTCAGGTAACTGGGAACAGCCTGCTCTGAAAATTATAGCAGTTTTAAAGTAATTTCCAGTTTTTACAAAGCAGTCCAGAAATGCATATTTAAAAAATAATAACTCAAGGTAAAAATAGTGAATGTGAAGGTCGATATGCAATCACTGACACAACACAGCACCAATTGTATAAACAACATAGTGCGCTTCCAGCACTGTTTGCCAGGATCTGTGTTCTGTGATCCTTGTAGGCCCATAACAGACCCTACGCCTGTTCTCAGCAGGTATAAGTTCCCTTAGGGCTATCGGGAGGTGAACTGGTTTGGAGTTTGCCGAGGTAGCTCAGGAACTCCCCCAGCCATGTCTCCTTGATGTGGTGAAGGGAGTGAGTGGGGGGGGGCGGAGGGCAGGGCAAGTCGAAGATCCGTCCACAGTGCCCCCAGCAGAATTTTCCAGCCTTCTCGGAATGGGGTAGAATCCCAGCAGGACAGAGCTTTGCCCCATTTTCCAGCCCACCCCTAGCACTTACGTCAGAGATGCACCTGGAGCCAGCTCAGAATTTTGACCCCAATGTGTTTTTAGCAGCTGGAAGCTGAGGGACGGTCAAATCACCCATGGCTTATGGCAGACAATGCCTCCAGATTTGTATTGTGGTCAGCTACAGTGTTTTCAGTTTTCTAGACTGTAAATATGTGGTTGCAGATGCAAACATGACCTACTGCTGGGCGATGGCTTCTGCTCAACTAGGGGAGAGAGATAAACAACATTTGCTACTGCACTCTGCGCTGTAAGGTTCAATCAGATACCCCATTCCATCTGCAAGCTGGCCTTCTCCGTGGTTCCTCACACTTCCTCACCTCCTTCAGCAGCTAATTAAGTGCAGATGTTGTTCAGGTGAAAAAAACACAAAAAAAACACTGTCTCTGCATTTTCCATTGGTAAACCACAGCATGGTTTAACCTCACATAACTGTACTTGCTCAGCAGCTCCAGCTTGCAAAGGCTGCGCTCTCCATTTTCGTGTCGTCTCTAGCGACCTGTTTGCCGCGGTGAGGAGGCAGCTTGTGAGGAGATCAAGGCCTGATAGCAGACTTCCACAACCTGTGCTGAGGCAGCCATTGCCTCGCTGTGCAACTGTACAAAAAGGGACCTTGCTCATGGGTTGGAGTGGGGCGGGGTGGGGGTGCGCGCAGGGGAAGAGATTCTGATGTGTAATTCTGTCACAGCTGTTCAGATCCCATCACCTTTGATACAACGGTCAACATGACAGAAAAGGGTTTATAAAAAAAAAATACAACTAAAGGAAAAAAAGTTAAACAAAGGACTGCACTGCTCCAAAGTGTCTCTGAAAAGCAAGACATTTATATAATTTATGTGGGTTTGGAGTTTGGTTTTGGCTCCGTGAGGATTGCATGAGGTCTAGAGCTGATGCAATTTGATGAAAGTCTAATTCAATGGCCCCCACCTATCCCCCCCCCCCCAGAAACTTGCGTAGCAATCTATCTTTATGAAACCAAGCGGCCAATGAAAATACAATACTTATACAATTTTTTTATATATTTGAAAACATTTTGGTTTTGTAAATGTCAAAATATAGATGGGAGTATGTGGCAGCTTCCCACTGAAGGCATAAAATAACTTCATTGTGACATAACTCACCTGGATCTTTGTGACTGTGGAATATCTTCCTCACCCCCACTCATGGAAACCACATATAGTGAACGTGGTCCCCACTTGATGTAATAAGTGAGACAAACCAAGGAGGAAATGTTACCCCCACAAATTAAGAAGAAAATACACAGTTCCCCAATGGTCCAGCTGGTATATTTGCTTCCCAGTGTGGAAACCAACCATACAGGTCATGGAGGTCCCAGGGTTTGACTTCTGATCTGTACTGAGTTAGCTGATCTCAATTAGGTTTGTTCCTGACTGCTATCCAGTGAGTTTTGCTAGAAAGTGGGTGTATGGATATCGGTTCAAGACAGGATAGGGCTTGTCTGTTATTTCCCCTCCCACAACAATTATATAGTCGGCTTATACTGTTTGTTTAGACTTACACGGGAAGGTACATGTTCCCTTAAGGTACAGCTGTATGTACCCCAACATAAATCATTTGCTTCAGGAGAGGAGAGGAGAAAATTGGAAACACAAATACAAAATATCTGAGTGAGGATCCCAGCCAGCAAGGGGACCAAAAGCTTGTGGGTTGTGGAGTTCAGGGATCTAGTGACCAAATGAATTGACTGCCTTTGTTTTGCCTTGAAAAGGGATGTGTCTGAATTCCTTTATAATCCCCGTCAAAATAATTCTGAACTATGAATTGGAGTGTCCACCCTTAAAATGCAACACATTTTCATTGGATTTATTTTTAATGGCAGTTACATTTATTAAAAAAACTTCAAACTATACCAGCAATGGGGCTATTTCTAAAATGCTCGGTCTTCTATTCTGCATGCAATGATAAAAATGCCAAAGATTTTGCATGCCATTTGCTACTTTTGTTTTTAAGGCTCATTTACAGGTATCCAGTATAACCTACCGTAACAGGGCACACTTGTTGCAGGCTGGCCAAATGTAAATTGCATACATAATAATGTTCTGTCCATGAATGAAACCAATTATATATACTACACATCCTTGTCCTTTGATACCGGAACACCCACAGTACTCACATAAGGCTGGTAAATTGTATATTTAATATACCCTTCATATGAGCACATTACCAATACCCACTGCAGACTGGTAACTAGTGAACTACACTTTAAAAATCCCTCTGTGGCTTCTCTGTGAGGGCTGTAATTTAGTAAAGTTGTAATTTTAAACCATGAGAAACCAAACTCATTCTAAAACTACAAAGTCATCTCTTAACCCGCACAGCCCCCCCCTCACCCCACCCCAATCACCCCCCCCTCCCATTCTAGTCCCATAAGAATCAGACTGTGGGCGGTTTCTGTCGTACAGATGTCCTGGTCTCTGACTTTATTTGATGCACATACCGTGAATTTTATTACAAGCTTCTATTAAACAGGGTGCTGCAGAACTCTGATTGTTTGGGTTGCTTTCAAACCGCCTGGCTCCAGCAGATTCCCATGGTTTCTACCACAGCGTTTGTCCACTTACTCTACCAACAAATAAACCATGAAATGAATCAGGGAAGCTTCAGAATTATTGTGCGGCAACAGAGCACAAACAGATTTCTTTTATTATCCCTCCCCTCCCAAAAGTAGATTGTTGGGAAAAAAAAAGATGAAATTTGCACATGTTTGATTTTTCATTCATTAATTTTTTAAGGGCATTCTCCCTATTACTTTTTCCCTATTCCCCCCTCCTGTAGTCTACCTGTGGCCCAAAAGGTGGTCGACCTACTGTCATGACTCTGGCAATACTGTTCTGAATACAATGCTCGAAGGTTGTATGAGGGAAGTCCCGAGGGATGATTCTTTCTCCTTCCCACACTGCCGCTCTCTCTGTGGGAAATTCCTGGCACAGGAGTAGGCCATTTAGCCCCTCAAGCCTGCGCCCCCATTCAATGAGATTATGGCTGATTTGCAACCAAACTCCATATACCCGCCTTCGGCCCATATCCCTTAATATCTTTGGTTAACAAAAATCTATCAATCTCATATTTAAAATTAACAAATGATCTAACATCAATTGCTGTTTGCGGAAGAGGGTTCCAAACTTCTACCACCCTTTGTGTGTAGAAGTGTTTCCTAATTTATCTCCTGAAAGGTCTGGCTCTAATTTTTAGACTATGCCCCCTAGTCCTAGACTCCCCTACCAGCAGAAATAGTTTCTCTCTATCTACCCTATCTGTTTCTCTGATAACTGGAAAACTTCGATCAAATCATCCCTTAACCTTCTAAATTCTAGCTTCTATACAACCTTAATTTGTGTAATCTCTCCTCATAATTTAACCCTTGGAGTCCGCTTTCCTACAATGATGTCGCTGAAACTGGGGACTCAGTGGAGTTAGGAGATTGAACCTGTATCCCACCGTTCTATGACGTCACCCTTTGGTACTGCAATGTGATGAGCCCTGTAACAGCTGTTTCATTCTCTCTCTCTTACATGTGTATAGAAAGTGAATGGACCAGATAGGGCTGGGAGCGATGAAGCGAGCAAATTTGGTTGTGAAAAACCGCAAGTGAATGTGTTGTATAGGCATGAATCAGGATCGTGAGTAATGCTTGCGCTCTCCTCTCCGCGTTCTATTTAAATATTTTGTTTTTAGTACTGGTGCTGTCTATAATTTCACTGACAAAGTTTAATCACAGATATAGGCCTAGAAATTCATTATAGCCACATTTGGGGCGCTACAGCTGGGCGGCCGCTAAAGTTTGCGCCTGGCGCAACTTCGCGCCACCTTCGCCGATATTCAGTGGCATCGCCCCAAGAGGTTGCTGCTGCGCTAAAACAGGCGATGCACGACTATCATTAGGCGCTAAGCCGGCGGCCCGGGGCGAAACCCCCGAGGGCGGGCGCAGCGCAGGTGCGGCGAGCTGCTGATTGACGGCAGACACTCTGGCGCTGGTGAGCTCTTAAAGGGGGAGGGTGGATTTGTTTTTTTGAAAGGCCGAGACTGGTGTATTTGTGTTTTTTGAAAGGCCGAGACTGGTCGATTTGTGTTTTTGTGGGGGCTTCTCTCCATTAGTTTGTAATGTGGGAAGGGCAGAGGTTTCAAAGAAATAAATGTTCTTAAATCGCACTGTCCATGCTTTCTTTTGGCAGTCCTGGTTGCCCTGCTCGGCTGAGGGCTTGTGGAGCGGCTACATTCTTCTTGTGCCATTGGCACAAGCCATTCCCTGAGAGGGGGCGTAGAACCGACGTTCAATAAGCCGCCAACGGGCGGACCCTGCACTTTCTGCCTCCCTCCTGTGCTGGTCCTCCTCCTCCTCCTCCTCCTCCTCTGGTGGTCCTCCAATGTCTGGTGGCAGTGGCTGAGTCCTGCGGATAGCCAGGTTGTGCAGCATGCAGCACACGACCACGAAATGGGAGACTCGCTCCGGGGAATATTGTAGGGCTCCACCGGAACGATCCAGACAGCGGAACTGTTGCTTCAGGACGCCGATTGTTTGCTCAATGATGTTCCTGGTTGCTTGATGGCTGTCATTGTATCCCTCTTCAGCAGGGGTGCTGGGCGCACGGAGCGGGGTCATCAGCCAGGTGCACAAAGGATAGCCTTTGTCCCCGAGAAGCCATCCTCGTGGGTGAGACTGGGCCTGGAACATGTCTGCTACAGAAGTCTGGCGCAGGATGAAGGCATCGTGGCTGCTGCCTGGAAAGCGGGCATTGACAGCTAGGATGAGCTGCCTGTGGTCACACACCAACTGCACGTTGAGCGAATGGTAGCCCTTCCGGTTGCGGTAATCCTCGGCATTCTCCAGAGGTGCCCGCAAAGCCACATGCGTGCAGTCAATGGCGCCCTGCACCATGGGGAAGCCTGCTAATGCTGCAAAGCCCATTGCACGCTGTTGCTGCTTGACAAGGGCCATGGAGAAGGAGATGAACTGACGTCTCCTTCTGAAAAGGGCATTGGTCACCTGGCGGATGCAGCAATGCACGGCAAACTGGGAGATGTTGGAAATGTCCCCAGTAGCGGATTGGAAGGAGCCGGTGGCATAGAAGTTGAAAGACACCGTCACCTTCACTGCCACCGACAGAGACGTCCTGCTCCTCAGATGTGGCTGCAGATCTCCGCGAAGCAGGTGGCAGATCTCAGTGACCACCGCCCTTCGGAATCGCAGCCTCCGAACACACTGCTCGTCAGACATGTTCAGATATGAGAACTGCTGGCGGTATACCCTGGGTGGGTAAGGCCTCCTTTGCCGACGCCTGTTACCCCCTCTCCGTCTGGCCATGTCTGCCACTCTCTCACGGCGTCTGTGAGCCCTTTGAATGCAATGGAGAAGGCCAGCGTTTGCACCCATTGCAGCCCCCATTATATGTTTCCAATCAATGATATGGCTCTGAAGTTAAAGACAAGTGGAAAGCTGTGGCCTGAAGCCACAAGTACCTGTGCGAGTGTTGAGCCAAACCAGAAAGCTCTCTACCTTTGTCTCTCTGCAAAGATCCGTCTCTCACAAAGAAGGAGTGTTGCAAAATGGCTGCCTTTTCTACTGCAGGAGGAGTGCCCTTTAATTTGCGCCCCCCCCGTGCCCCGCAGTGACTGAGAACCGTTCCCCTCTACCAGTCGCTAGGGGCGCCAGGCGCACAATAGGCCGGCGCCACTGAATTTCCAGTGTGGGGCGAACAAAGGGCGTTGCACAATGAAATGACGTCAGGATCTGCGCGCGCAGCTGAGCGCGCGCAAAGGCTTTGCGCCGCCGCTAAATCTTTACTGAAGTTGGGGAGAGGCGCAGATCGCGCTGCGCCCGGCCGCTAGCCGCCTAGCGCCCCACATCTCCTCCTCCTAAGGTGCTAGCGGCTGGCGCAAACAACTGAATTTCTAGGCCATAGAGTCCTGAAAGGATGTTTACAATTTCGTCTGGTTGCCACATTGGCCTCGATTTCAATGGGGGGACATGTACAGTGCGCGCGAGCCCTAAGCATCCCCTCACTCCCCCTTCTCACACCCCCTCACTGTGGGGAGGGAGAGGGAGGGCCAGGGGAAGAGAGGCCCAAGGATTTCTTCCTGCTCCTGCTGGCTCCCAAGTATTCTGACCAAAGATTTAAAAATCTTACTTAGCTTTGCCTCTTCTGGCTACTCTGCTGCATTCCGCCAGGTTTCTCTGGCGGATTTGACACCGGGTGGGCTTTTCCCTGATCCGTCATAAAAATCACGTCGCAGCACTGAATACGTCATCGAGCCATGAAGGCCCTCGCTTGCCTGCAGCGGGAGCCTCGGCCAACTTCAAAGCCGGTGAAGATGTCACCGGGCGGGAACGGTGCGGCCTCAGGCTGGTAAGTGGACTCGGCCTGATCTTAGCCCCTCCCACGCACCATTCTCGATGGGCGAAGAAGGTTAAAGTTGACCCCATTGACTCTTATTGCCCAAAGGGTCTAAAAGACTATGAACTATTGCGATCTTTATAATCCAAATAATCCAGTCTGTTCTCAGTAAAAAGATGGCTGAATGATGTTTTACCAGGTTTAGCACAAATCTGTCATTGCAGCCGATGAGTTAGTGAGCAATCTGTTCTTTAGTGTGAAATTGGTGTCATAATAGATCATCTCTTCCATGGTTTGGTGTACAAGTGGAAGAACTGAGCATGAGAGTGATCTTAACAGGAACATAGCCCCTCGAGTCTGTTCTGCCATTCAATTTGATCATGGCTGATCTGAACCTCATTTCTGTTTATTGATATAATTAATCTGCTGTCTTCCTAGCCTATTCACTTTGGAATTAAAGGCCTTTGTTGTAATCAATAATTTTAATCATGACCTGCACTACTTATAGGGTGAGAGTGATGTTGAGAAGGGCCTGGTACAATAGGCGAACTTAAAGTGGAAGGAAAATCTTGTGGAAGTACTGTACTTGCTGAAGGTATTTCCTCAATGTCTGATCAATATTTCTAAAAAGTATTCCTTGATGTTTAAAAAAAGTCAATTTCTTACCCAGCAGAGACTCTGTATTTCAAATTGCCAAAACCTGGAAAAGCATGCTACTGGCGAAGAATGCAGGATACCCAGCTGGTAGCATGTTCTTCCAAAGTTGGGTGGCTCCAGGTTCAATCCCCAGCCAGTGTGAAGTTGTAGCACCCAGAAGATAACATGGCAAATTTGCACTGGGGCAGGCAACGTCCTTTTGTTTAGCCAGAGAGTATTTTTATAAATGCAACATATTGCACAGTTCTGAAGGTAGATCTTGAATGTTCCTCTTAACTATTCATATTACTGAACATTCACATAGTCAACATTACTGCCTAGACCGTTAACCACCTAAATTATGACTCCTCCCCAGCCGGCAGCGACAGCTGGGACAAGCATCCACCAATGCCTCACTTGAACTGGCCACCAGGAAGTGTAAAAATAGAATTTGCTTGATGATTTCTCATTCCATGCACCTATCATTTGTCACGTTCACCTTGGCAGTGTTATTGAGAGGTTCACCACGTCAAAAAGAAAAGAACTCTCAGGGCGTCTTGAACCTTGCAAATTACAACTTAAAGTCACATCAGAACCTCTGTCAATTTCAGATCTATTCTAACCTGTCTGCTACCCGAGAATCTTTAAGAATCAAAAGCTCTGATGTGCTCAAAATAACATCAGAAAAGTCCGTGTACTGTCTAACAACAGTTTGACTCCTGAAAGATTTCTTTTTATTCCTGAATATTTTTAGAGGGACTCCAGAGAATTCGGGTCAGGAGTTTCAAACTCGTCTACCTTTTTTCCACCTCCAAGAGCATTCTATTTACACAGATATTGGCATATTTATCTTGTAAATATTTAAACTTTTACATAAACCTCTTCATCTTTTTAGTGAGCAGCTCTACTTACTCAATGGCGAGGTGCTCCCTCCCTCAGTGGGGAGCCAAGTGGTGTGTATGTTTTAAAGGAGTGAGCGGTTTTATGACTGTACCATTGTCACACCACAAAATAGGGGGTGGAAAAATTCAAGAGCATCAGGATTCTGCAGCCTTGTTACCGAGATGTGAGGGTGGGGTTTTATTGTATCACAGTTCAGGGAAGTTTAAGCTCACCGGAAAAAAATTAAAAAGCAAATAGTAATGTGTATTGTGTCACTTGTCATTATTACCAGCCAACGGAAAGGTGTGTGAGTGAGAGAGAAAGAGAGAGTGATGGATATGCTAACAGAGAAAACAGAGAGAGAGAGTAATGAAGAAAAGTCAGAGGGAGTGGGGCTGAAGTTCCTGAATTTCCTAATTTTTGTAAAAATTAGGCATGAGTAAAGGATAGTATTCCACCATATTGGCTCATGTACGTTCTTGCTCGAATTAGCTGATCTCTTGCTGTGTTGCTCACAGGGATTGACGGTCGTGGATATTCCAACAGTGGCTTGCATATGCAGCTGGGTCAAAGATCGCATAGGAGAATTGGCCTGAAAGGCAGAGAGGACAAAAGTCACTTCTACAGGGTGATCATAAGAGCAACATTGAGGGGCTTAGAACTGGTGCAGTGGTGAAGAACAAGGAGAAAAGGAGCTCTGGGAATAAATCAGGAGGCAGGACGAGGCTACTGAACAGATGTAAATTGTTTATTGTGTTCTAAATGTTATTTGTAGGAGTATATAGTAGGTGGGTGAGGAAGCAATATAGTCGCTAATAGCTTTTTTTACCTGCCCATATTATCTGAATGAATTACATGGTTATTTGAGTGTGGCATTTTTTTTTGTATTATGGACACCTTTATAGCACAAAGACATACTATATGCAACACTTTTAATTATGTAGATAGATTAGCAAAGACAGGAATTTCAGCCTCAGGGTAACAGAAAAAAAAGACAGACTGAGACTGGTTAACAGCGAGATCCTACATATAAATGAACAATTACATGTACTTTTTGTAATGTAAACCTTTCAACAACTTTACCCCAAATTTAGATTTGAGGTAAACCACATTCTAGACAGCATTCCATATTTTTCTTTTTATTTCATGGTGAATTTTTGTGCTCATTATAGTGAAGAATTTCAATGCTGGAAAACTAATCATTTCTCCAGCTTTTACAACCTAGTGGTAGCATCAAGTGTACCTAGTAAGGCATAGCAAGGTTGATTGCAAAGTAAAGCTCCCCTTACAGTGCCCATCAAACATAGCCAGGTCAGTTTTAGCTGACTGTTGTAGAAACTCCCTCAGCTTTCTAAACATCAGTGATCTATTTTATTATTTGATTTAAAGAACCACAGTTCCCCCACTGTGCCATTCTATGAATGAACGTGAGAAGAATTTTAGTTGAACAATAAAATAATTATCAATAATTAATATTAAAAATCTTTAGGTACAAGTTGCAAATGACCAGAATTCATTGAGGTACAGGAAACTTTCGATTTACCAGCACCTAAATAACCGGAAATCTCGGTTAACCAGCAAAATTCAGGAGTAGGTTCAGGTAAGTTTTATTACTTGCCTTCCTCGATCTGTTGCTGTGCAAGGGTGTGGCTGCAGCTGTTGCTAAGCTACAGAGACACTTGTAACTTGTGGCCATTGTTCTGAACCTGTTGCTAAGCAACAGGGTTTGTTGCTTTATATGGAGCTCTCAGCTCTGTATCTTTTACTATAGCTTTCGGTTATCCGGAATTGTTGATGAACCGGCACCACGTCGGTCCCGTCGGTGCCGGATTAAAAAAAGTTTCCTGTACAAAGATCTCCAGGATCATTACCAGTGGCTGATGAAGAGGCCCAGGAAGCTACAGTAGTCATGTTACACCATTAGTAAAGCACTTCTGTTAGCAATAAGAACAAACACACTTCGCACCTACATAGCTGGAGGATTTGGGATCATAAACACAGCAGGTTACTGTTTTTTTTACCTCAGAGATGATTCAGTAAAAACTCTACTCAATAAATATTCCAAATGGAACAGAACTTTTAAGCTCAATGGGTAAATGCACTGTATGGTATGGGGACATATAAACGAGTGAAGATCCTAAATTTAATTCTTGATCTGTGCTTGTGTTACCTGAACTAATTCAGGATGACAGTGAGAATACCACAATTAGCCTCAGTGTACCTAGGCTAGGGAGGAGAAATATTGGCAAGGCTTCCTATTCCTAATTGCTATCCAGTAACCCCTGTTGGAAATCCACATGCTGGGTAAGGACAGCATCAGACTGAGCTACAATGGGTCCAGAACATGGTTTCTTATGCCATTCCTGATCCTCAGCTGACAATCTGCCCTGACTAACCTTCTGATGATGCAGTATAAAATGAAAAAGACCATTTGGCTCATTAAGACTGTTCCTCCTATACACCATGGCCCTGAAATTGCAGTCTCCGTGACGGTGTCAGAGTACGCCGTCGTAATCCATTTTAAAGGTCCCGCAACTTCCGGATTTTCACATGCGCTTGCATGGTACACTGTGACAGATCAGCTGAACCGCCTGAAAAATTAGTATTGCTGGCGCAGAGTTGGGCTATTTGCTCACCAACTGCCCAGCAATTGCCCACGCAACTCTTACGGCTGGCAAAAGCATCAGCATAAGGGTACATATGAGGCTTAAATAAAACATTTAAAAATCCAAAATTAAGCACATAAACTTTAAATAAGTCTATGCAAATATTGGCCCGGATAAAGATCTTGAAAATTATTTATCAAAAAAATAAATTTTTATTGAGTTGGTGGAACTTATGAATAAACTTGCAATTCAGTACATTGTTTAATTATTAAAATTCTGTACATTGTATGATTGGGGATTCCATTGCTTATCATTAGGGGATTCCCTTCGTAAATGATTACAATGGAATTCTCCTTTGTCATTGGAGGACAGGGCCCACGTGATCCCAGGGACGCTTCCGAAGCGCCTGCATCATCGAGGATCCGTGGACCTTTACACTGACATCCGTCTGGAGGGCCAAGACTGCAACTCTTTGCAACTTGGGTGCCAGGAGGTACTTTCGGAATTGTTTCTTGGGTCGGAGGCATACTCCGTAGGCCCATGTATAATCTACTTAATTATGGACTCGCCCCAGCTCATTTAATCTCCTGAGGAAAGGTTCTCCAAAGTTTTTCTCTGCCTTTGAAAGGTAAATCGAACAAAATTCCAATCTTGCATTCTATATTATTCATCCTATTTTTAAGGTCCTAGTAGTTCAGGAGTCAACTTGTTCCAAACAGTTTGGATCTGTACTTAACCTGATAACCTGCAATTCTATTCCTGACCAGTTTTTTTACCTTCTGCTTAAAATATAGACAAATATAGATACGATCACTGACTGGAGGGCATGGTCATAGCATATAGTATTCTTGTTAACTCTGCTACGTGTTCCGGTGGATTTGATTGATGAAAGGCATTTTTCATTCGCATGTACTGCTCTGGTTTTGAGTGTACCCCCTAATTTAGGAGCTGTAAGTGACAGCTCGGGTGAAAGGAGCTACTGTAAATCTTTGATCGTTCGGAGATATGAAATGAGTGCCTGAGAAATGTAGTGGTGGATGTGCTCTCCTTGACTGAGCGTTCTGGGTGTTCATTCAAGTGAAGGACTAGTCAAAACACGAGCAACCTGCTCATCATTCAACCAGCTGTTTGGTCAGGGTTACTCATTTTAGACCGGTTTACATAAGTGTGGTCTTCGTGCGGTACAAGATTCAGACCGCATGTGTGCTCCAGATGAAGTGAAATGTTATTTTACCTCAGACAATTCTGGAATAATAGACATGCTACATCTTAACAAAGCAGTGGCTCACCTCTACACTGACACCACAATGCACCCTCTGCCCTCTGACTTGTCAAGTCCTTGGTTGAAAGATACTGTGAATAAGATAAAAATGTTTTGTTTGATTTATAATCCCTTTCTCCGTTTCCCTTTCCAATCAGAAATGGTATTGGGATCTTCCTCTGCCTCTCTCTCTTTGTCTCCTTCCAACCAATATATGTTGGTCTTTGGCTCTTTCTGTCTCTGTTTTTTCCAAATGCTGATGATCTGAGATCTGAGAACAGCATCTTTTGCACCCATCACCGTTCCTTGCTGAGTACTGCATCTTGTACAAGTCGGACGGGTTGCACCTGAACCAGAATGGGATAAATATCCTTGCGGGGAGGTTTGCTAGCACTGTTGGGGGGGGTTTAAACTAACTTGGCAGGGGGATGGGATACAGAGTGGAGCTATAATAGGGGGTGATGTACAGCCAAATATAGAGGAAAAAACAAGTCAGCTTGGAAGGCAGAGCAAATATGTAACGGCACAAGGGAGTAGGGCAAGGCTGGATGGCATTTATTTTAATGCAAGGAGTCTTGCGAATAAGGTGGATGAACTGAAGGTGTTGATGAACACATGGGAGTATAATATTGTTGCTATTACAGAGACATGGTTGAGGGAGGGGCAAGACTGGCAGCTCAATATTCCGGGGTATAGAATCTTCAGGTGAGACAGAGGGGGGGGGTAAAAGAGGAGGGGGTGTCGCAATATTAATTAAGGAGTCAATTACTGCTGTAAGGAGGGATGATATATTAACAGGTTCATCTAATGAGGCCATATGGGTAGAACTTAAAAACAAAAAGGGGGCAAGCACTTTGCTGGGAGTGTACTATAGGCCCCCAAACAGTCAGGGGGAGATAGAGGAACAGATATGTAGGCAAATCTCAGAGAAATGTGCAAATAATAGGGTAATAATAGTGGGGGATTTCAACTTCCCCAATATTAACTGGGATAGTCAGAGTGTGAAAGGCTTAGAGGGTGCAGAATTCTTAAAGTGCATCCAGGAGAGCTTTTTGAGCCAGCATGTAGAAAGTCCTACAAGAAAGGGGCGGTACTGGACCTAATTCTAGGGAATGTGGCTAGGCAAGTGGTAGAAGTGTTAGTAGGTGAGCACTTTGGTGACAGTGACCATAATTCGGTGAGATTTAAGGTAGTCATGGAAAAGGACAGAGATGAACCGGAAATAAAGGTTCTAAATTGGGGGAAGGGCGATTTTAATATGATAAGGCAGGATCTGGACAAAGTGGACTGGGATCAACTACTTGTAGGAAAATCCACACCGGAGCAATGGGAGTCTTTCAGAAAGGAAATTGAGAGAGTACAATGGCAACATGTTCCCGTAAAGGTCAAGGGTGGGACCAACAAGCCCAGGGAACCTTGGGTGTCAAAGGATATACGAGAATAGATTAGGAAAAAAAGGGGGGCTTTTGGCAGATACAAAGGACTAAAGACAGAGGAAGCCCTAGAGGAGTATAAAAAGTGCAGGGGGATACTTAAAAAAGAAATTAGGAGAGCGAGGAGGGGCCATGAAATAACACTGGCGAGCAAAATAAAGGAAAATCCTAAGGTATTTTATAAGTATATTAAGGGCAAGAGGATAACTAGGGAAAGAGTAGGGCCCATTAGGGACCAAAGTGGCAAGCTGTGTGTGGAGCCCGAAGATGTAGGTGGGGTTTTAAATGAATTTTTTGCATCTGTGTTCACTATGGAGAAGGACGATATAGACATAGAAATCAGGCAGGGGGACTGTGATATACTTGAACATATTAGCATCGAGAGGGAGGAGGTACGAGTGGTTTTAGCAGGCTTAAAAGTGGATAAATCCCCAGGCCCAGACGAGATGTATCCCAGGCTGCTGTGTGAGGCAAAGGAGGAGATTGCAGGGGCTCTGACACAAATTTTCAAAACCTCTCTGGCCACAGGGGATGTGCCAGAGGACTGGAGAACAGCTAACATAGTACCATTATTCAAGAAGGGTAGTAGGGATAAACCAGGGAATTACAGGCCAGTGAGCCTAACATCAGTGGTAGGGAAATTATTGGAAAAAATTCTGAGGGACAGAATTAGTCTCCACTTGGAGAGGCAAGGATTAATCAGGGATAGTCAGCATGGCTTTGTCAAGGGAAGATCATGTCTGACCAATTTGATTGAATTTTTCGAGGGGGTGACTAGGTGTGTGGATGAGTGTAGTGCAGTGGATGTGGTATTCATGGATTTCAGTAAGGCTTTCGATAAAGTCCCGCACAGGAGACTGGTCAAGAAGGTAAGAGCCCATGGGATCCAGGGTGCCTTGGCACATTGGATCCAAAACTGGCTTAGTGGCAGAAGGCAGAGGGTGATGGTCGAAGGTTGTTCTTGTGACTGGAAGCCTGTGTCCAGTGGGGTACCACAGGGATCGGTGCTGGGTCCCTTGCTGTTTGTGGTCTACATTAATGATTTGGATGTGAATGTAAAAGGCATGATCAGTAAGTTCGTAGATGACACGAAAATTGGTGGGGTGGTAAATAACGAGGAGGGTAGCCTCAGTCTGCAGGACGATATAGATGGGTTGGTCAGATGGGCGGAACAGTGGTTAATGGAATTTAACCCTGAAAAGTGTGAGGTGATGCATTTTGGAGGGACTAACAAGGCAAGGGAATACACAATGAATGGTAAGACCCTAGGAAAGACAGAGGATCAGAGGGACCTTGGTGTGCATGTACATAGATCCCTGAAGGCAGCAGAACAGGTGGAAAAGGTGGTTAAAAAGGCATATAGGATACTTGCCTTCATTAGCCGAGGCATAGAATATAAGAGCAGGGAGGTTATGATGGAGCTGTACAAAACACTGGTTAGGCCACAGCTGGAATACTGTGTGCAGTTCTGGTCGCCACACTATAGGAAGGATGTGATTGCTTTGGAGAGGGTGCAGAGGAGATTCACCAAGATGTTACCTGGGCTGGAGCGCTTCAGCTATGAAGAAAGACTGGACAGGCTGGGGTTGTTTTCCTTGGAGCAGAGAAGGCTGAGGGGGGACCTGATTGAGGTGTACAAAATTATGAGGGGCATAGATAGGGTAGATAGAAAGGAACTTTTTCCCTTAGTAGAGGGGTCAATAACAAGGGGGCATAGATTCAAGGTAAGGGGCAGGAGGTTTAGAGGGGATTTGAGGAAGAACTTTTTCACCCAGAGGGTGGTTGGAATCTGGAACTCACTGCCTGAAAGGGTGGTAGAGGCAGAAACCCTCACAACATTCAAGAAGCATTTGGATGAGCACTTGAAATGCCACAGCATACAAGGCTACGGACCAAATGCTGGAAAATGGGATTAGATTAGACAGGGCTTGATGGCCGGCGTGGACGCAATGGGCCGAAGGGCCTCTTTCTGTGCTGTATAACTCTATGACTCTATGACTCCTCTAAATCAAAACCCTAATTTTGCCTCCTAGTCAGGGGTCTCCATTGCTTTCTCTAAACTATTCATAGAAAGTCTTAGGGAGTGAACGAGCCACATCAACCAATTCTCACTCCATCATCTACAGCTGTAGTGATTGCTATGTTCTATCAGTGAAGACCTTGGCCTAGAAATTCATTGACGCCACTTTTGGGGCGCTAAAGTGGGGCGTCCGCTAAAGTTTGCGTCCGCCGCCAAATCTAGGCCACTTCTCCGATATTCATTAGCTTCGCCCTACTAGTTCGGGCGAGCGCTAAAACTACTGTTGGACGCCTCTCTTTGGGCGCTAAGCCGGAGGTGGTGATCTATAGCGCCGAGGCCGGGCGCAGTGCAGGTGCGGCCATCTCGTGACTGACAGCAGACACCCTGGCGCCGGCCAGCTTTTAAGGGGGAAGGGCCGACTGTGTCTGCTGCCACGCCCTGGATAGTGGAGCCCTCCAGCTAGGCCTGAACACTGCTGCTGGACCCAAATAGCGCCTGAAGACATGGAGAAGGCCCGTGAACGTGCGCAGCGCTTCTCAGAGCGTGATCTGAGTATGCTGCTTGCTGCTGTGGAGAAGAGGCGCCATGTTTTGTACCCGGACAATGGCAAGAAGGCGACGGTCCGCGTCTACAGGAGAGCCTGGAGGCATGTCGCCAGCAAGCTGTCAGCCAACAGCGACGTCCCCAGGACCGGTGCCCAATGCCGCAAAAAGTTAAATGACCTCACACGCATTGTCAGGGTGAGTACCCTTTCCAATGACCTCCTCATCCTTGCATGTGCACCTCACATTATGGGCAAAGGGACCTGAAAGCTCTAATGGCCAGCCTTCATCCAGCAGCTATGGCACAGGCATGAGCATCAATTGCACATTCTGCACTGAACACACTGGCCAAGCTATTCCACCATGGGAGGCAGTGCACAGCAGATCATGGCAACACACTGGCCAGGCTATTCCACCATGGGAGGCAGTGCACAGCAGATCATGGCGACACACTGGCCAGGCTATTCCACCACGGGAGGCAGTGCACAGCAGATCATGGCGACACACTGGCCAGGCTATTCCACCATGGGAGGCAGTGCACACCAGATCATGGCGACACACTGGCCAGGCTATTCCACCATGGGAGGCAGTGCACACAAGATCACGGCGACACACTGTACTTAGAGGCCGTCCTTTCTCTTGCAGGCCAAGCTGGCGAATAATCGCAAGAGCCGGACTGCGACCGGGGGAGGACGACCCCATATCCAGCCACTCACCGACCTGCAACATCGCGTGGAGCGCCTCATGGGTCGCCGGGTGATTGGGCCCGTTGCATGTGGAGATGCCGACCCTGTTCTGGGCACCAATGGTAAGGACATCACCTTTTGCACCTCTCTCGTCCCACTTGCGCATCAGATCTACATCCTTTGCCACTGTCCGACCAATGCGCTGAATGCCACCACTCATGCATCCCGCACTGACGCCCTCTCCTCACTCTAAAGCTACTCTTGTGCCTTCCTGCTTTCAGATGGTCAAGAGGAGGTCCCTCAACTTGCCAGTGACAGACCCTCCGAGGAGGAGCAGGAGGAGGAGCAAGAGGAAGGCGGCCCATCAGGGGAACCCTCAGCCGCGGCCACCCAGGCCAATGTAGGGGACACGTCTTCCGTGGAGGGCAGCGTGGCGGAAGTGTCGAAGGGGAGGGGAGCTCCTGGGACCTGCGTGCTGCAGAAAGGCGGGAGGGGGGTGGAAGCTCGGCGGCCTTCTCCCCAGAGGGGGGATGCGTCGGAGGGGAGTCCAATTGCTGGGCCCAGCGGCCTCCAGCAACGCAGGAAGGGTCGGCCAGCTCGGCGGCCTTCTCCCCAGAGGGAGAGTCCGGCCTCCAGTCAGGAGATGCTCTTCGCCGAGGAGATGGAACGCCTCGAAGACTTGTCCGCGGACTCGGAGCGCCGGCACACGGAGCTCATGGCGGCAGTGGCACGGTTGCCTGAGTCCATCGATTCCCTCTCTCGGAGTGTGGCCGAGTTCGGGCCCTTAGAGGCCACCAGTCGGGCGGAATACCGGGCAGATCTTTCAGCGACTGGCCAGGTGATTAGTGGTGCCGTCCAGTCACTGGCTGCTCTGCTGCGGTCAGTGAACAGGTCAACACGGGCACTCACTGCTGCCACACTCGCTGTGTCAGCCAGGCATCGCCAGGGCACCCGGCGCGCTGCAGCAGCACACCGGTCTGTCCCTCGGCAGATTGGTGCGCATGCTGCAGTGCTGGCCCGGGCGAGTGCCAGTCTCTCAGGCAACCAGCGAGCGCCTGCCATCCGCCAGCTTGCCGCCATTCCTCCAGCCGCCACTGCCACTCCCCCAGTGGAGCTGCCAGGAGCTGCTGCAGCGACTGATGCTGGCCAGCCACAGCTGCAGCAATCAACAGCCGGCCGCTCGACGCCCAGACCTCGACTAGGCCGACCCCCAAGGGCATCTGCCGTCACGACATGTGCCCCTCAGGAGCCTGCCCCCAGCCTTGCAGCAGGCAATGGCCTTACTTTGAGGCGGAGCAGCAGGGCGGGCAGGGGCCACCCAAAGATGGCCAAGGCATCGCCCTAGCGGGCCAAATAGTCGAATGTGTGGCCATTTGTGTTTGTTTCTTGAGGCCGAGAATTGGATGTTTGTTTTTTGAAGGCCGATGATGTGATGTTTGTTTTGGACGAAGGCCGAGAATGACGGCCATTTTAGTTGCCCTATTTTGTTAATCCTCCCCAGGTTGTGGGAGCGAGTAATGTGTTTGAGTGTTTTTTGGGGGTTTCCTCTGTTTTTGGTTTTCATGTGGGAAGGGCCCAGAGTTTGTACAATAAAGCATTTTATTTATTCACATTGTCCATGTTTGATCTTTGAAGTGTTTGTTGCCTTAACCGGCTGAGGGCTTGCGGAGCGGCTGCAATCATGTTCTATCATTGGCACAAGCCATTCCCTGACAGGGGGCCTAGAAGTGACGTTCAATAAGCCGACGACGGGCGGCCCTTGGACCTTGTGCGTCCCTCCTGGGCTGGTACTCCTCGTCCTCGTCGTCCTCATGCTCCTCCTGCTCCTCCTCCTGAGGTGGTGGTCCAACGTGAGGTGGCAGTGCCTGAGTCCTGCGGATAGCCAGGTTGTGCAGCATGCAGCAAACGACGACGAATTGGGAGACTCGATCCTGCGAATACTGGAGGGCTCCCCCGGAGCGGTCGAGACAGCGGAACCGTTGCTTGAGCACGCCGATTGTTTGTTCTATGAGGTTCCTCGTCGCTTGATGGCTCTCGTTGTATGCCTCTTCAGCAGGGGTCGTGGGCGCGCGGAGCGGGGTCATGAGCCAGGTACACAAAGGATAGCCTTTGTCCCCGATAAGCCATCCTCTTGGGGGAGGCTGTGCCTGGAACATGTCAGCCACAGTTGTCTGTCGCAGGATAAAGGCATCGTGGCTGCTGCCTGGAAAGCGGGCATTGACAGCTAGGATGCGCTGCCTGTGGTCACACACCAGCTGTACATTGAGGGAATGGTAGCCCTTCCGGTTGCGGTAATCCTCGGCATGCTCAAGAGGTGCCCGCAAAGCCACATGCGTGCAGTCAATGGCGCCCTGCACCATGGGGAAGCCCGCTATTCTTGCAAACCCCACTGCACGCTGCTGCTGCTTGTCCAGGGTCATGGGGAAGGAGATGAATTGATGTCTCCTTCTGAAAAGGGCTTCGGTCACCTGGCGGATGCAGCAATGCACGGCGAACTGGGAGATGTTAGCGATGTCCCCAGTAGCGGATTGGAAGGAGCCGGTGGCATAGAAGTTGAGAGCCACCGTCACCTTCACTGCCACCGACAGAGACGTCCTGCGCATCAGCTGTGGCTGCAGATCTCTCTGAAGCAGCCGGCAGATGTCTGCAACCACCTCCCTTCGGAATCGCAGCCTCCTAACACACATCGCGGCAGACATGGTCAGATAGGAGGTCTGCTGGAGGTATACCCTGCGTGGGTAAGGCCTCAGTTGGCGACGCCTGTTGCCCCCTCTGCGTCTAGCCAGGGCTGCCACTCTCTCACGGCGTCTGTAAGCCCTTCTGGCATAAGGCTGAAATTCAGCGTTGCCACCCAATGCAGCCCCCATTATATGCTGGCAAACACTGAGCTCTGAATGAAGGCTAAGATAATTTGTAAGCTCTGGCCTGAGCCAAAAATACCTGTCCAAGTGTTGGTCCAAACCAGTAAACTCTCCTCCTTGGTCTCTGTCCAAAAAACCGTTGCACAAGAGTGAATGCTGCAAAATGGCTGGCCTTTATACTGCTGGGTAAGTGCCCTTTAATTAGCGCTCCCCCCGGCCCGGCTGGCCTGTGTACCGTTCCACTTCACAGTCGCTCGGGACGCCCGGCGCACAATGGGCCGGCGCGAGTGAAGTTCCGGTTTGGGGCGCACAAAGGACGTTGCACTATTATATGACGTCATGATCTGCGCGCGCAGCAGGGCGCGCGCTAAGACTTTGCGCCGGCGCTAAATGTGTCCTGAAGTTGGGGAGAGGCGCAGATCGCGCTGCTCCCGGGCGATAAGCGCCTAGCGCTCGAGATCTACTCCCCCTAAGGCGCTAACGGCTGGCGCGCCCAACTGAATTTCTAGGCCCTTATTTCTAACTCTCAGATGCCCAGATTTCCTCCTGAGGACATTCAGATGCATTAATCCCTCTGATGACAAATTTAAATACATTTCACAAAGGAGCAGTGTCCTTCTGTCACCATGCCTGAGTTCCTGATCATAGCTTTGCTGCTGCAAGGTGATACTTAACAAAGACCAGACACCTCTCGGTGTGAGGGGAGGAAACACTTTTGGGGATTTTTCACCACGCTGCTTTCATGCACCTCCTCTGTGGCCACCTCCAATGGTGGGCTTACACCTCCTGTCTGTACAAGTTCACCATTGGCAGTGATCAGAAAGCAGGATACTGGGGCTGGCTGGCAGAGGTGCATGCCCCATTAATGACTCAAAAGGAGAAAAAAAAGGGGAGGTGATAACAAAATGATGTGTTGCCAACAGAACACAGTGGGATGAAAGCAGAGCAAAACAACAGAACAAAAATGGGGAAAAAAATGAGAAATGCTATTTGTCAGTGGGAACTTAAACTTCTCACTAATCAAATTTGTAACTTGAACATTAACCAAACAGGAATAAAATACATTTGAGGAATTTGTTAGCGGGTTAGGTAAAACAGCAAAACAAGGCTGAAAGGATCCGATGGAGACAGAATGTTGAGAATTAATGAAGGACACATTATTGTTGGGGCTCTCAGTAACCAACTGAGTTAGAAGGTCCCAGCTTCAATTCTCAGTCTATGTTGAGCTAGCTGATCTGAACTGTGCTTTAATTGGTCTCAGTGCCCCTGGATGAGGGAACAAAAAATCAGCCAGGTTCCAACTCCTGATCACCATTTCGTGACCCCCTACTGGAATGTGGGTGGATGTCAGATGGGGATAGGATCAAGCTTGTCTGTAACATCCCCACCCCGCACAGTTGAATCGTCAGTTGCCGTCACTCACTACTCATACATGGAGAATGGCCACTTGGGCCAAGTATTGGAGGGTGTCTGCCACCAGTGTAACTTTATCTCAACTGGACTTAGTGCTTCAGAAGAAGAAGAAGAGTGGAGGACAGGAAATTGACAAAACATAAAACCTCATAATCAAGTTACCGGAAAGCTGGGTGAGCTATTTTTATTTATAGTTTCTCAATACTGTAGATTTACTTAGGTTAGAGGATTGGTGAGAGGAATTTCACATCTCTGGAGTTTACCCAGTCACGAGAAACCCCTCAAAATGCACCTGCTGAACATTTAGGTAGTAATAAGTAGGTAGGAACTAATTTAATGGCATACTGCAAAGTGACATCTGTAGATTTAGAAATTTAGGCCAGTATTTGAGAACAAAAGTAATGGAGGGCTGGTGGGGGGTGGGGGTGGGGGCGGGGGGTGGTGAGGGGGGAGGGGTGGGGGTGAGGGGGGAGGAGTGGGGGTGGGGGGGCGGGGCGGTGAGGGGGGAGGGGTGGGGGGTGAAGGGGGGGCGGGGTGGTGAGGGGGGAGGGGTGGGGGGTGAGGGGGGGGCGGGGTGGTGAGGGGGGAGGGGCGGGGTGGTGAGGGGGGGAGGATGTTACCTCATATGCGAGTCATTTTGATCACGGTGGAGAGCTAGTCTGGCTTGGTCTCTCTTTTTCCTATCTATTCTGGACTCTCCAATGCAGCGTCTCTCTTTTTGGCTCCCGCTTGCCTGTCTGCAGGTCCTCCTTACCTCTCTCCAGCTTCCAGTCTCTGCCTCATCTCCTTCCAGCTCCTGGTCTTTCACTCACTGTCTCTTCACATAGGTGGCATTAAATGGAACATTTAGCATGCATATAAAACAATGTTCCCACACTCTGGTGAGCTGTTGTGACAAATGTGGCATCTTATACATAGGGCATACATATTTTAATAAATGGACTTTGGCATTTTGTTTACATCTGAGAAATTTCAGTAACTGGGCTGTGCATTTACAAAACTGAATGGGTGGCAAGCCGGAATCTATGTTAAGGGCTATTGTTAGTTACTTGATCAGTAAGCTTGATTCTTCTTTTTAAAAAATAATTCACATCTTGTATTTAATGTACGTACTGATAACAGTAATAAGAATGACTACACTCGGTAACTATCATTGTCATTTTGTATTTCATCCCCAGCTCTTTCATCTTGGCAACATAAATTTCTACATTTCCCTGAGCTATGTGGGCGGGCTCCTGACTTGAATGTGCGATGTGGAAAATTCAGATAGCCCTGGATGACTAAAACATGAATACACAAATTGTTCCTTTACTATGTACACTTTGTGTTGTCATAACAGGATGTTGCTATAGCAAATTTACAGGCTATATACTGCTTTCTCTTTTGTTTTTTCAGTGTGTACTCGCCCAAATTTTTGTCACTGTCTCCACCACACTTTTCTCCCCTCCCCTTCCGGAGGCAATGACACATGCTGAAATGTAGTTCTAAGGGTGGTGCCATCCCTCCATGAACTGGAAATGGTCTTTCTTTGTGTATGTGTCTAGATATGAGCCTCAGCAGGCTATTCAATTGTGGAGGGCATCACAGTTGAGTTCAATCCTGTCCTCATGAGGTATTCACAGAAGTGCACGTTCCAGCAAATAGACAGATTTTTGCAAGATAAGGGAGTGAAGGGTTATGGGGAGTGGGCAGGGAAGTGGCTTTGAGCCCAAGATCAGCCATGATCTTATTGAATGGCGGAGCAGGCTCGAGGGGCCAAGTGGCTTATTCCTGCTCCTATTTCTTATGTTATTATGTCTCTAGATAGCGATCAGTATTTTTTCCCTTTCTACCCTAGGGACATTGAGATCAATTGTACTACCTTCACCACTAAGATAACCAAACTCAGCAGAGGCCCAGGATTCCTGGAACCCTTCCTCTATAAAGGAGGTGGTGTACCCATACTTCTTAAAGAGAGTGAAACTGCTCTATAATTACTATAGGTTACAGACACATTTCACAGCTGCTAAACAGAATGGGTAGGATCTGCCTCCATCAGTGTGAAACTGACTCTCAACCTACAGAAGTAACAGGAGAGATACAAACAATGGAAGAATCAAGCAAAAAAAAAATAACACGAGAAAGATGAAAGTTACAAGGGGACAAAATAAATACATCACATAGTGGGTAGCAATGCCTACCATTACACTTTACTGAAATCCTTGTGACAAACCTGTAGGGTTCTAATACCACACAACATGGATACTTCATGACGGGGTCAAATTGAGATGTCCTTTATAGTATTAATTAATCATTGCAGCCTACACTCTACTAATTTCTGTATTAATCATGGTAATTGAGGAAGTTCAAAGATGCTATATAATAATAATGTTTAGAATTGTTCAAAATATTATTACAATATAAATGGCACAATTTTGAAAAGTGTAGATGAGCAGAGAGACCTTGGTGTCCATATAGACAAATCCTTAAAGGTGGCATGGCAAGTTGATAATGTGGTTAAAAAAGCATCTGGGTTACTTGGATTTATAAATAGAGGAATAGAATATAAAAGCAAAGAGATCATGCTAGATCTTTATACAGTAAATCACTGGTTAGGCCTCAGCGGGGGTATTGTGGACAATTCTGGGCACCACACTTCAGGAAAGATGTAAAGGCTTTAGAAAGGGTACAGAGGAGATTTACCAGGATGTTACCAGGGATGAGGGACTTCAGTTATGCGGCGAGGTTGGAAAAGTTAGGACTGTTCTCCTTGGAAAAGAGAAAGTTAAGAGGTGAACTAATAGAGGTTTTCAAGATGATGAGAGGTTTTGATAAAGTAGTTAGAGAGAAACTATTCTCACTGGCGAGTGGGTCAATGACCAGAGGTTATAGATTTAAAATCATTGGCAAAAGATCGAGAGGGGAAATGAGGAGAAGTGTTTTCACTCAGAGAGTTGTCGGAATCTGGAATGCTCTACCTGAAAAGGTGGTGGAAACTGATTCCATAAATAATTTTAAAAGGGAGTTGGACAGCTACTTGAGGATGAGGAACCTACAGGGTTACGGACAAAAGCGGGGATGTGGGACTAAGCACGACTGCTCTTTCAAAGAGCTAGCACAGGCACGATGGGCCGAATGGCCTCCTCCTGTGCTGTAAGTTTCTATGATTCTACAATTCTATGAATACTTACTAGGGACTCTCCGCATTGGATATCCTGGGGATTTATATCTTTCAAGACAACACTGCCTTTAATTACTATCATTATGCTAATTTAAAGCTAGATGTATTTGTTTATATTTTCAGACAGACGTATGGGCTTGGGTACAACAATAGGCTGTTGTCAGACCAGAGCCTGAGAGCGAGCTGTGCAAAATGGCAGTTCTAAACATAAACAAACAAAAGGATTCCATACTATACCATACCTCAGTAAGTCAACAGAAATGGAAGGTGATTATTTTTTGTTTGATGAGTGCTTTAGAATGAAACAAAGAAAAAGGCACTGTTAAGGGTAATTTGCCACTTAGCACGTTGTTTGAAATCCAGTTTCAGATTTTCCTTCACTGAACGTTATGGGGAACAGCAAATGCTGCAGCTATACAGCACGTAAAATTAAATAATGTAAATTAAATGTATTTCTGTTTTTGACTTAAATCTTGAAAAAATGGATATAATTTTTTGGACATTTTACCTCCGGGACTCAATTCTAACCAGTGTGCAACTGTTTTCTCTTGTACAGTCAAATACAATGGAACCAACTTATCACGTGTCCCTAGATCACAAGAATCTCCCCATTATACCTTTCTTAAAGAGGCGCTGTCAATTATTAAGAAAGCTTCCGGCTTCTGGTCATAAATGTGCTGTAATGATGTCTTACAGCCATCATCATGACCTATTGCTTATACTTGGATTTTTCTTCAATGAAACAGCTGATATACCTTTCCAAGATTGCAGGACCTAGGGCTCCATTTCAGTCAAACCCCTTCCCCACAAATTCCTTCCCTTCCTGCCATGAATTCCACTCATTGAATGAGATTCACCTTTAAAGCTGTTGTGAGCAGATTCCGATCAGCCCTCTGTAATAAACAGTTTAAATCGGAGCAGGATTTCTGGCTGGCAACTCACACGTTTGTTTGCAGCATTTTTTTGCTTTAATTCTACAACAATCTCCCCTAAGGCTAGGAAGGATTTGGTAATCAACGAGCCAGAGTATCACTAAGTGAAGAGGTAAACCTTCTCCCTGCTAGCAGAGCAACTTAGCAGTTCAAAATGGATAGACATTTGTCTGAACACGATGATGAGGTTCCAGTGTATCTATGGGGGGGAAAGTATCCAAGAAAGAAAGAGGAATTCAAATGAAAATGCTGAATAGACTGGATTGTTTTTACAAAATATCACCACAGCAATTTAACTCTTTCTGGAATTTTCTTAGTGTTTTCACTCATTGGAGTACAGAGAATATACAGGAAAAGATGTCTATTATTTGGGACCACTGATTCTGTCCAGGAGCACCATTAGTGGTTGTCTTCCTAGTTTCCTATATCAACACAGAGGCTTCTCAAGGCAACCAGGAAATCTTTATGTAGGAGAGCCTTTGCTGTCTTGGGCAGCAGCTTCACAATGACCAGTGATATATACGTACAGGCAATTGCTTAGCCTTTACATCAGATGATGCTATTCTAGGAATCTATCTCTCAGGCAGCTGTTAGTTACTTCACAAATAGCAATTCATTTTGCTACAAGAGTGCTCCAGGGCCTTGGCTAAGCCCAGCTCACACCACATTCTTATTACGGCCTCAGCTGAAGCCATGATCTTGTCAGTCCCTTTGGACCAAGTTTCAGACGGAGCTGCCAATGTCAAGGACATGTTTGGATTGAAATGTATGATCAAAAAGATTGTTTGCAAACACATTTAAACATATAGGGGTAGAGTTTCCACTTTGAGCTCAATCGGCAATCTGGATGCGAATTGAGCTCACACATTGTGCTGGTTTTCCAAAGTGGAGTTATGGTTCAAGTTTCTGCTCAAACTCATTTACATAATCATAAACGTAAAATCTTCCATGAACCAGCGTAATTGGGCAGTGTTTTAGAACGCAATTGTTTGTCTTTTTCCTCTTGCATTAAAAAAACTATTCCTTGATACATTTAAGAGTGGTAACCTGGTGCAGTTTTACGAATACAGCTGAAAATGGGTTAATCACAAACAAATAAGCATTTTTAATAAGAGTGTCTAGTCCAAAACCTGTGAGTAACCTGATTTTTAAATCACTGAAAAGGACTTTAGAAAACTATACAGATCCATTTACTAGTTTCATCGGTGTACACTAGTCAGTCTCTTAGTAAATTAAATATTTAAAAACTTTTAAAAGGTGTCTATTAGCGCCCTTAGTCTTAAAAAAAGGTTAATTTTAAGAGCCTTCTCGAAGTGCCGCAAACAGACATAATTGGCGGAAACTCGCCATGGTGATTAATTTGATCTGGGGGGCGTGGCCAGATTTGTGGGTGGGGCCGACTTCCAGCGCACTGTTTTTTAAACCAGTGCAAAAGATCGCGGAAACTCGATTTACACTGGACGTAACTTGCGCTTGAAATCCCTCGATCTTTAGCGCAACCTAGCGGAAACTCTACACCATAGTGTATCTATTTTTAAGGATAAAATACTTGACATTTTTATAGAACATAAATGTTTTACTGTAAATCAGTGAGACTTGATAGGTCAGGTTACAGGTGCCACTGCATTTCAGTCCAAAGTCAACTAAAATAATTAAAAAGGAAACCAAAGACAAAGTGATATAAATGGTGAATTCACTGAGCCATACAGACAAGAAGGTTTCTGCTTTGGTGCCTGGTCTGAAATGTGTTCATTTATCTCAGCCAATACAGCAAAGACAACTGACCTCAGTGAGGATTCCTGCTGTAAATCACTATCCAGTGACCTATTCTGGAAAGTGCATTTCTGTAGCTATGGGGTACAGATATGATTAGACTTGGCTACGATACATTCCACATTCAAATAAACAGCGGGCACTCCAGATTCATACTTGAAAAATGGGCATCTTGGTGAGATACCAGAGGAAACCAGTGTCCATGAATCTGTACACCAACACAGTCTTCCATCTTCAAGAGATAAAGGGGAGAAAAATTGGAGGAGGAAAATAAAATGTAAATCAAAATAAAGATTCACTGAATTTTCTAATCAAGGATGACCAAAATCCTATTGAACTTTGAATATTTTGTTTTCTTTCAGTAGTGGAACAAAGTCTTCCACTGACTCCTAATTCATTGTTGACTCAAAGGTCATTAGGTTCTGACCAAACAGAAATTGTGTTTGGTGTTTGGTATGTCAAAGCCAACAATTACAGAATCATAGTAGCCTAATTAATCTGCATTAATCATGCCATCTGTGTGACATATTGCTTCATGGGGATAGGCCAGCTGGCAGTCAGCCCAAACAGTTGGCTGTGGCAGCCACTAACTGTTACTTTCACCTAAGGGGAGAAATTTATTCTGGATGAATGCTCCAGGTTACTAGCAAATGGATTTAAAATGTCATTTTTCTTTTTTATATTTTGTTATCTTATTTGGATTATGGCTGAAGAATAGCATTGTGGGCCACATTTATTTTCGTCTGCTTCGAATAATTATAATGGAGGGACAAGAAAGGGGGGATAGGAAGAACCCTCAACAAATTAAGTTATTTCCAAATTCAATGTTCAATATGCTTGAATTCCAAGGTGCGCAAGGGTCAGTCAAGTTGAAGTAGAAAGGTATTTGACCAAATAAGACCTACCGCTGCAGCCTCCCCTCCAAAAAATGCTCCAAATCATAAGGTAGGAACTGAGGGGCCCCTATCCCCATAACACAAAACTCTACCAATTTTGTGCTTGTTTGTTCTCCAGGCTTTGCTCCATACAACAACTGAACCGGCATAAAACGTTGTAGGGTGGGCTGAGAACACAGTCTTATTCCATACAGCTACTGATCACAAATGTTGTTTATCTCTTTAAAGCAACTGTGTAGGGCTTCCCTCTTGCTTTGTACCTCGTTTCGTACTGATCCTGAGACCAGTGAAGGGCAAAATTACAAGTAGCCTTCCATGCTTTGACAGGAGTTACTTGCAGAAGCCTGTGAATATTAGATAACTTTATCATTAATCAGGCAAAGCTTAGCCACTAGGGGCATGTAGCCACGATAATTGAGACAGGTGATGCCAGATATTGCAAGCTGTCAATGTTTAAATACCAAGCATCATTGTTTGCTTTCAACAACACTTCCTATAACTCCATATGAAACCATGGGAGGGCAAAAAAACATATCCAGTTTCTACATTTTCTACTATCAAACCTGGTAAAATCACATTACAAGTTTAAGATGAAATTGTGATATGAGGTGATTTGTACTCTTATCAGATTTCCTCTCCTCCCACCCACCCCTGCCTTTTACTTGATTGACCATTTTATGCTCATAAACAAGCTCTACACAAACACAACTGCACAGATACATCACTTTGAAAAAAAAATCTTCTTTCCTGTAAAAATATAGAACATACAGTAAATAAAATCTAGAACAGATGGTATTAAATAGAGTAAATGTTGTAACTCAGAAGCAACTCAGTGTTGTCTCTGGGGGCATCTTTCAACAAAAGGTTAAAATAGAAACGTTTTTACATTTTAGTAAAATATCAAACTTTAGAAAGAAAAACTTGCATTTATATAGCACCTTTCATGATCAGGGCCTCCTAAAGCACTTCACAGCCAATGAAGTACTTTTGAAGTGTGGTCACTGTTGTAATGTAGGGAAATGCGGCAACCAATTAGCACACAGGAAGGTCCTACAAACAGCAATGAGATAAATGACCAATTAATCTGTTTTCGTGATATTGATTGACGGATAAATGTTGGCCAGGACACCAGAACAGCTCCTCTTTAAATAGTGCCATGGGAACTTTTATGTCCACCTGAGACTGCAGGTGCGACCTCGGTTTAACATCTCATCCAAAAGACGGCACCTCCACCAGTGTAGTACTCCTTCAGTACTGCACTGCAGTGTCAGTTGAAATTATGTGCTCAAGTCCCGGAGTGGGGCTTGAACACATGACCTTCTGACTCCGAGATGAGAGTGCTACCACTGAGCCATAACTATCAAACTTTAAATCCTTCATGTCAAGGCTTGCCAAAGCCATCTGAAAGGTACGGCCATGCTCTTTCTTTTCAATAATGGTGAAGCAAGAGACATGTAATTGTGTCAATTATGATATCATGCATGAGTGACATGATGATGCAAGAACGTGATTTAAAATGATGCCCATGTGTTGGAATTTGGCTGTACTTTACTTTGAGGACACAACACTGTGAACAAAGTATGTCTCTGCGACTCAATACATTTCACAATTCCTGCATTCTGACTTTTCTCCTTGTTGATTAAAAATAAATTTGCAAAATGTACGGAGGCTTACCCCGATTCTTTTTGATTGTGCTATTTGACTTTTAAAGGGGCGCCGTGACCGAATTACGGAGATTTCAGGGTACACTTGGTTCCTGAAACAGTCATTTGCAAAATTTCTGTTCAACACTGAAAGCCTGGAAGGGTCCATGATGTAGCAGAAGCTCTTTTTGCAGCCACGGCGAGTGCTTCTGCCAGGAGTTTATTTTTCGGTGTTTTTGATATTCTAAGTTACATTTGATAGAAAGTTCAAGAGTTTTAGAGGTAAATACAACAGTGTCATCTCCCCATTAGTGCACTCCGCAGCTTTCAAACCTAATAGTCAATACTTTAAGCAGACGGCAAAAATCTATTTCAGAGCAAATATGAATCTTATAAACAAAGCTTTTTGTTTTCCTTTGCCCACAGCCTCTCAATTAAAGGTCAAATTTAATTTAATGTTTAAATTTGTCTGCACTGTATTTACAGGACATTCTTCTTTGCACCATGTTGAATACATTTTTTAAGTTTTATCTGTTTACCACCTCTCCCCTCCGTGTATAAACCATGACCCTCGGACCTCCCAGTAGCTTCTTATAGAGCATCTTGGCACAGACAGAGAACAGGTCCCCTGCCTGCCCCCTTTCTCCTCCCAGCCACCCCCCCCCCACCCCAACCCCCGCCCCAGCAGAAAACTGGGATCAAATTTAAACAAAGTATATCTTACACAGTAAACGAGGAAGGAAACATGCATTGCAAAAGGTGGAGAAAGTCCTATTTTTAATTCTCTCCCAGTGGATCCCAACAAAATATCTGATTACTGAGTCTGCCTCTCAAGTTCAAATTGAAAAATATTGTTAGTGCAATTTTCCTGAAACGGTTTAAAACTACAACAGCATTCAAAGCTAGCCCTCAAGCTGGGTATTCTGGGCTCTGATGATCCCTGGCAGCAACACAAGCCATACCATCCGCTGTTTAGAAATAATTATCAAATATGCATCATAATAGCAAAGCAAAAAAAAATCCAATGTTCAAAGCCAATTTAAAATACTTGATGTGGCTAGTTTTAACATATTTAAAATGCAGAGACTATTTCCAATCTCTATTAGCATAACCATTCTGGAGATGCCTGTCTCTACGGCTGAGCTTTTCCCTTTCATGTTTCTCTTAATGCACCACACGCAGCAATAAACACACAAACAGCTCCACGCTCAAATGGATTGCAATACAGAATGGAAGTCATTTTGTGGGGCTCTGCTCCCTGCCTGGAGCCTCACTAGGTGGTGTTATAGCCCTGTCACTGACCTGTGTACCCATTTAGCAAGGCTCTACACTGGGAACTGAGCCTCACAAAATGATCCTTAAACTCAAAACCTGGAAATATGGGAGGATTTAGATCAGGTCAGGTGAAGCACACTTTGGCTGTGCTTTGCCCGACTAGCGCCCAGGCACAGGAGGGTCATGAATGCTGTCTCCATCAGACCGATTGGAGTGTGACCTTTCTCACCAACCAACAAGGTGGGTCCAAAATGAAATTTGTTGAGTGGGCTGTTCAATACAATTTCAAGAAGTGAGCCTGTCTGAAAACTCCTAAAGAGGACAACGATGTCCCTTTAACAGTAATTCAGCACTAATTGTCAATCTCACCAAATGGACGCACAAGTATGACTGTTGTGGAAAATGGAAATGACACACTTGTGGAGGAACTCTTCTGAGGCTAAGGTTATGGCACATATTGAGGCAGTAAATGGGGAGCTTTACAGTGCATTTAATCTGTGCCATAATTGATATAAAGTGCTTTGTGGGCTGAAGCATTTGCAACCATCTTCAGTCAGAAGTGCAGAGTGGATAATCATTCCCGGCCTCCTCCAGTGGTCCTCACCATCACAGATGCCAGTCTTAAGCCAATTTGATTCACTCCATGTGATATCATGAACTGGCCAAGCGCACGGGACACAGCAAAGGCTACGGGTCTCAGCAACAGTGCTGAAGAACTGTGCTCCAGAACTAGCTGCGACTCTAGCCAAGCTGTTCTAGCTCAGCTACAACACTGGCAACTACCTGACGAAGTGGAAAATTTTCCAGGTATGTCCAGTCCACAAAAAGCAGGACAAATCCAATCTGGCCAATTATCGCCCCATCAGTCTACTCCCAATCATCAGCAAAGTGATGGAAGGAGTCATCGACAGTGCTATCAAACGGCACTTATGCACCAAGAACCTACTTACCAATGCTCAGCTTTGATTCTGCTTGGACCACGCGACTCCGGACCTCATTACAGCCTTGGCCAAACATGGAAAAAAGAGTTCAATTTCAAAGGAGGTGAGAGTGACTGCCCTTGACATCAAGACAGCATTTGACCGAGTGTGGCATCAAGGAACCCTAGTAAAACTGAAGTCAATGGGAATCAGGTGAAAAACTCTCCAGTGTCTGGAATTACACTTCGCACAAAGGAAGAAAGTTGTGGTTGTTGGAGGCCAATCATCTCAGTCTCAGGACATCACTGCAGGAATTCCTCAGGGCAGCGTCCTAGGCCCAACTATCTTCAGCTGCTTCATGAAAGACCTTCCCTCCATCATAAAGTCAGAAGTGGGGCTGATTGTGCACAGTGTTCTGCTCCATTCGCAATTCCTCAGATGATGAAGCAGCCTATGCCCACATGCAGCAAAACCTGGATAATATCCAGGCTTGGGCTGATAAGTAACAAGTAATATTCATGCCATACAAGTGCCAGGCAATGATCATCTCCAACAAGAGAGAGTCTGACCACCTTCCCTTGAAATTCAATAACATTACCATCGCTCAATCCTCCACCATCAACATCCTGGGGGTTGCCATTGACCAGAAACTTAACTGGGCCAGCTACATAAATGCTGTGGTCACAGGTTGGGTATTCTGCACCAAGTGGCTCACTATCTGACTCCCAAAAGCCTCTCCACCACCTACAAGGCACAAGTCAGGAATGTGATGGAATGCTCTCCACTTGCCTGGATGGTTGCAGCTGCAACAACACTCAAGAAGCTCAACACCTTCCAGGACTAAGCAGTCCGCTTGATTCCCAGCCCATCCACCACCTTAAACATCCACTCTCTCCACCACCAGAGTACCGTGGTTGCTTTGTGTACTATCTACAGGATGTATATAGCAACTGGCCAAAGTTTCTTTGACAGCACCTCCCAAACCCGTGACCTCCACCACCTAGAAGGACAGGGCAGCAGGTGCATGGGAACACCATTACTTCCAAATTCTCCTCCAAGTCAAACACCAGCCCAACTTGGACACAATCCTGGAACATCCTATCTAACAGCACTGTGGGAATACCTTCAAGAAGAAGGCTGACCACCACCTTCTCAAGGGTAACTAACGATGACCAATAAATACTGGCCTTGCTAGCTACGCACATGTCCCCAGAATGAATAAGAAGCATAGTAGAACCATAACACCAATGTTCCCTCTAATTATTTTTTCCGTGCGTGGTCCCTTTAACTGGCTGCGCGGCCCATTCAAATTTTGGTGCATGCTCAGTTTCTTCAATGTAAAAGCCAGTGAGCGCCCTGTGTGGGGCCTCCAGACCACCGCACGGCCGCGCTGCCACGTGGCCGCGCAGCTTAGCAGGAACGTTGCTTAGCACCACATCTAATCTATCCTAAAGCTGATCTGGAAATGCTCAATACATGTCGTACCTTGATTAGTACAAAAAATATGCACAGTCCCTTATTGCTCTGGAACAATATAATATGAAGGAAAAATCAGTCAGTGTTCCAACTCCTAATTATCATCCAGTGTTCTCTCCTGGGAAAGGCATGTGTGTGGATGTCAGGAATAGCGGCTGCTATGTGATGCCCCTTTGGTAAAAAGTTTCCCACCTCCCGTTCTCTCGGCTCAAATGTGAAGAATGGTTAATTGAGGAAAGACACTGGAGGGCAGCTGTAAAAAAAAAGACGATATAGAGTCATAGAGTCATTATGGCACAGGAGGCCATTGGGCCCATCCAGTCTGTGCCAGCTCACTGTAGAGCAATCCAGTCAGTCCCATTCCCCCCGCTCTATCTCTGTAGCCCTGAAAGTTTATTTCCCTCAAGTGCCTATCCAATTTCCTTTTGAAATCATTGATCATCTCCGCTTCCACCACCCTCGTCGGCAGCGAGTTCCAGGTCATTACCACTCGCTGCATAAAAAAGCTCTTCCTCGCATCCCCCCGTATCTCTTGCCCAAAACCTTAAATCTGTGTCCCCTAGTCCTTGTATCATCAACTAATGGGAACAGCCTTTCTCTGTCTACCTTATCCAAACCCGTCATAATCTTGTACACCTCTATCAAATCTCCCCTCAACCTCCTTTGCTCCAGGGAGAACAATCCCAGCTTCTCCAACCTAACCTTGTAGTGAAAATCCCTCATCCCTGGAACCATTCTGGTAAATCTTCTCTGCACCCTCTCAAGGACCTTCACATCTCTCCTAAAGTGTGACCAGAACTGAACGCAATACTCTAGTTGTGGCCTAGCCAGAGCTTTATAAAGGTTCAGCATAACTTCCCTGCTTTTGTACTCAATACCTCTATTTATGAAACCCAAGGTCCCATATGCTTTGCTAACTACTCTCTCAATATGTCCTGCCACCGTCAAAGATTGTTTGCCTGGACATCTCTTTAAAAACTTTGCAAGTTGAAGGAAGATGAAAGAAGAGCAAAAAAATAGGTTGCCTCCCTAATGTTAAATGGTTAAACTTGTGTGCTTGGCTTCAGCTTGTTTACGTCTGGTTACTGAGATGGCTCAGAAACACACACCAGGTGTTCCTGTGGTTACAGATATTCTCACTGTTCGATGCAGCCTCCCCATCTCAACCACACTGTCATGTTCTGCTTGTTGAACCCTCCAAACAAAAAAAATAAAATCAGATAACATATTATCTCAGTTACATTAGCTCTCACTCTACATGTGAGATTCGAGCTTTCCTTGAACATCGGAAAAGACGGTTCTCATACACTTCGGGGCTTTAGAAGAAAAACCACACCACTGAGCGGTCTCAATTCACTTATACTCTTTGCCCTACCAGGTTTTGCAGAGTTAATGAGGCAGCCTCAGTGAATCTACGTGCTGTGTCATAAATCAAAGCATTTACTACACTTGTCTAAATAAAAGTCCACTAGCTTCTTTGCAAGTTTGCTTTGAATTTTTTATGTATCTTTTTGAAATCGCAGAATGATTTTTATTTTAAACTGCTTTGTTCCTTTGTAAAATCTTTAAAAAAAAACAGAAACGCTTACAATACCATGAAAAGGGTGAAGTTAAAAAAAAGATACAGTACGTATGGTAATGTTTTACATGGTTGAAGTTCTGTCTTGACTGGTCAGAAATACCAAGAGTCTTTATGAGATCTACAACAATGCAAACCAGAAAAGTAGGGAGAAAATATGTCATGGCTATTAGATTAGGTTACCAGGATGACATTAGTTACACAGGCACAGATAAACCCTCTTAACGCCTAATTTGCTGAATAAATGTGAACACAATTAGGTTAATTAGCGTATTAACTGTGCTAACTGTTAATTTAAATGTTAGAGTATAGACTAACATTGCGCTGGACCTAGTTCATAAAGGCACTGCATGATTTAGCACTAAGGCCATACAGACCCGGTATCCTAACTTCAGTTCCTGGTCTGTGCTGATTTCGCTGATCTCAAGTGGGACAGCAGATACCATGCTTCGGTTGCCCTGGACTCGGGAGGGGAAATAAATCAGCCAGGAGTCCTACTCCTCATTACTACGCAGTCCAGCTATGAGCCCCAAATAATCCTACAATGCCTTGATTAATAGGGGTGACTCTAGCTGGACAAGCAGCAGGAAGCCTGTCAGCTGCACAGTTATACTGTAGATGGTTAAGCTCCAGCAGTACCCTTGCACACACTTTGGGTTCCCACAGCCATGCTGCCAAATCTCTCTGGATTTAGGCTCCTCTATGAGGTAGGAGTGTATGTTCTTTATTGGGCAATTAGAAATTCTGCAGGTGTAGATTTTTTAGTAACTGGTTTGAAGATTTGATGGGTTTCTATGCATGTCAGACATCTACATGACCAAAACCAATTGCTATCCAGCCTTATGGACAATGTGAGCAGACATGGCAACTGCCCATGTTTCACATGAACCATCGGTGTTTTGGAGTTACTGCGGGTGAATTTGGCGGTAGCACAAAACAGGCGATAGCGAATTGGCAGCTATTGCAGCTATGAAGTCAATGTAAAAGAAAATCAGGTGGGCTGTAAAGTGGGCTATCGCCCATTTTATGCAACTACTAAAGTCAAATTTCACCCCACTGTCTGCTTGTTTCCCCTTTCGCCTCAGTTCAAGCTGGCACTCTTCTTACCTCTCCCTTCAGTTCATGATACCAACTAATATCCTCCCTCCTTCTCCCCCTCAGTTCACGCTAACACTACTTTCGCTCTGTTCCAGTTCATGCTGGCACTCATCTCTTTACTTCCTCTGCCCGTCAGTTCACATTTGGCACTCTTCTCTATCTACTCCCCTCAGTTCGTACTGGGACTCATCTTCCCTTCCCCTCACCCCTTTAATTCATGCTGGAACCTATCTCCCCTTCCCCTCCTCTCAGCTCATGTTTGCATTATTCTCTCCCTGAAGTCAAGCTGGCATGCTTCTCCCTCTCTGCACTCAGTTCATGCTAGCACTTTCCTTCATCGCTCCAGTTCATGCTGGCATCTTTCTTCCCTTCCCTCCTTATCACCATTCCCAATTTCTAACTAATGCTGCTGCTGCTGGAATATGGCGAGAGCAGTGGTTCGAGAAATGCTGAATATCTCGGTGATATCTGTAATCCTGGGTAGATCCAAAACATGAAGGGTGGAATTTCAGTTGGAATCCATGTGGAATAAGTCGGAGCCAGAGACAGTTGCTAAGGAAAGTGATGTGGCTGTGAAAGTGAGTTTTGGTGGCTACCTGATCAAACACAAGAAGGGAACCAGAAAGCAATGAAGATGAACAAGGTAAAAGAGATAAACGGAAATCCCGTCGGAGAGAAGAGCAGAACTTCTTCAAGGTAGGCATTCCTGGAAGAGAAGTGGCAGTGAATTAAACACTAATACAAATGCAAAATACTACAAATGCTGCTATTCTGGGGAATAAAACTATACTACATACAGTAGGCATTAATTTCTGATCCCACAAAACTATCATGAGAAATCCTGCTTCCAGCTCCATCCTCCAGAGCAATAGCAGTTTCAGGTGAGAGCCAGGAGCAGTGGCGAGAGGCAGAACCAGGAACAGTGATTTTTGTGTTACTAGGACAACCATATCAACAATTTTTAAATAATTTAACAATCAAATTTATCAACAGAGAGTACCAATACATATATCCAATAATAATAACCCACAATTTTGGCCAGAATCCTTGCTTTACAAATGCTGGATAGACCTGAAACTTAGGTTTTGACAAGCCTGTGGCTTGTCAGTGCAATTACATGCTTCAGGCCTACATTCAGGGTCACTTTGGGTTGTCAGCTTTTCTGAGACTGTCAGCTTTTGTTAGTTTTCCTAGGTTAACATGCATGTGTAGATGTCAGGTAAGCTCAGTGTTGAGGACTTGATTGTAATACCTTCCAGCTTGCTAATAGTCACTGCCTTGAGTAGAAAATGTATATATTTTAAATAATGGTTAAATATATGAATATTTGGGAGAAAGATTTCCTCTGTTCGCTACTTCGAGTAAGTACGCAAATAAGTTTGCATTTACAATTTCCCTACAAGTGGCAAATTGAGGAATCTATCCCACAGTTTAATAAAAATCTAAATATATACGCCTGGAATTCTTGTATGGGTTATGCTAATCTCCTGCTGTAAATTCGGTGGAAAAACAGCAGAACCCCTGAGGAAACGACATTAATGGCTAAAAGGACCGATTATGCTGTTTTCCTGGGGGTTCTGCTGATCGTCCACCAACATCACGTGGGAGATTAGGGAACTCCACAGAAATTCTCCTCCACAGTTTCTTTCAAGTCTTGGTAGGTTACAGAGTTACAGTAACTCTTGCCTGGCAACCTACAAAGACTCTAACTGAAAAGAATCAAGATGGTTGCTGCTGAAGTCATCAGCAGTTTGACTGTGTAGAAGTTTCACTGCTGGTTGAACTCTTCTGGAACAGTTTGCAGATTTGATAGGGGATTTCTATATTTTTACTGGGCTCCAACATAATATTTCACGATGTGAGTCTTTAATCGAGTTCACCGCTTGAAGAAATAAGAATGTAATTGTTTACAGATTTAATATGTTTCTAATCTATATTAAAGTGTAATTGAAGTTAGACTGGTAGCTCTGTCATGAAGCAAAGCAAAATTAACCCTTTCACTGGCACAAGCCAAGCCTTACATTTCAACAAACTGCAATCTACTATATGATATATATTTTAGTTGCTTGTTCTTTTGAAGGTGGAGGGTTCAACGAATATAAACACTTAGGCCTCAAAATGACACAGACTACCTTGTGGTTGTGCAGGGATTGTATCCTCCAGCACTGACCTTTGTTAAAGTTTTTGCAGTTAGTGGGAGGGCATCTCATTTGTATGGGACAGCCGGGCGCAAGTGCCACCTCAGGCGCTGATTCGGCAGATATTCTTGGTGGGGGTTGGCCAGGTCAGGCTAGTCAAGAGGTTGATTAGTGTCAGTGGTGGCTCAGTGGTAGCACTCTCACCTCTTGAGTCAGAAGGTTGTGGGTTCAAATCCCACTCCAGAGACTTGAGCACAAAAATCTAGCCTGCCACTCCAGCGGAGTACTGAGGGAGTGCTAAACTATTGGAGGTGCCATCTTTCAGATGAGATGTTAAACCGAGACCCCGTCTGCCCCCTCAGGTGGATGTAAAAGATCCCATGGCACTATTGTGAAGAAGAGCAGGGTAGTTCTCCCCGGTGTCCTGACCAATATTTATTCCTCAATCAACATCACTAAAAAACAGATTATCTGGTCATTATCTCATGGCTGTTTGTGGGAGCTTGCTGTGTGCAAATAACTGCCGCGTTTCCCACACTACAACAGTGACTACACTTCAGAAGTACTTCATTGGTTGTAAAGCTCTTTTGAACATCCTGAGGTCATGAAAGGCGCTATATAAATGCAAGTCTTTCATTCTTCTTTCAGGTCTCCTGACCCTGACACTGCTCTGGTTGAGCCCTGAGCAAGGGAGCTGGTTGAGGATTTTTTTTTTAAGTTCATTTTTGGGAGTCCGAGGGCTGGATTTTGCTGACCTCGGCGGGTCCGTGGCGGGCGATGTCGGTGGCGGGTTGCGGCCCTGCTGCTGGCTTCATCCCGTTCTGGGAAATGAACTTATGTTGATAGGGCTTGTTAAGCCCGCCTAGCGCGTTTCCTGGGCCAATTAGAGGAAGCGGGTCTGGTGACGTCATTCATGACGCGTCATCAGCTGGTTTCCTTAAAGGCACCATGGCCAACTTTGTTTTGACTCTTGTGCTGTCAGTGTTCTACAGCATTGAACTACTGCATACACTGACAATGACTGCACAGAGGTGCAGGGCTGCACCCAGGTTCTCCCATGACTCCCTCCATATGTTAATGGAGGGGGTCACAGCACGCAGGGAGATCCTCTTCACTTCCCATGGGCGGAAGACACCTCCCCAGGAGTCCAAAACAGCCTGGTTGCACATTGTACAGGAGGGCACAAGCAGAGATGTTGTCAGCAGGACCTGGGTGCAGTGGCGCAAACCTTTCAATGATCTCATTAGATCACGAAACATTAGTACAAAGCACACTCACCTTCATCCTGCTGTGCCTCTCATCACATCCCCATCACTCTGCCTTCCCTACCCTACTCCTGCATATCCTTATTCACACCAACTTACCTTGCACATCCACCCATCCCTCTCTCTCTATCTACATTATCACATCCCCATCTCACTCGCCACACCTCACACTTACCCTCATCCTAGTGCAATCATACCAACTAACAACACACAAGGGTAGGCACTTGGGTCTTTTATCCAATGTTCATGTAAAGTTTCTGTTAATGTGCTGTCAAACATTGAAATCTTTATTTTCAACACTTTGCTCTCTTGGACAGATTTGTGTGCACCTTTGGAAATGGCTTAGTGAGTTGCAGTGAATGGTGAGACATAACGGTACCCCCCACAATGGTGGTGCGTGTGAAAAGAATAGCTTGGACATTGTAGGGATGCTTTATGGTGCTGTTCTGGGGTGGTGCCAACCCAGCGCATCATGTGGCAGCCAGGGTGTACAGCGTCAAGTGAAGTAAATCTAGCCATGGTGAGGCCTCCCAGGCAGCAATGTACTCGGGTGCAGTGCCCTGTGTCCTGTGCAGCATCAGGTGATTGCGGAGAAGGTTGGTGTTGTTGTTGGGGCTGCTGGTGTTGGGGCTGATCGTGGTCGGATTCTGAGGACCAAGGTAAGACAGCATAAAGGGCACCCATGTTCATGCAACAGATGGCAGGTGAAGTTGAGATGACACAAGCGATCTGTCAATGGTGAGGGAGTTCTTCCACTGAGGTGAGACTGGTTGGAGAGTGGAAAGTGGAAAGCCTGCAGAATCTGTGCTGGAAATGAATTGATAAACAGCTGCTGAGGAATGTGATGCTCTGTCAGTTGGGAGCTTTTACTGTACATTTGAAGCTGTCTAGTAATCAGCTGTAGCAATGGCCACTGAACTCACGCCTCAGGTCCCCAATCAGCGTGGAGCCCGTGGGCGAGCAGTGAAAGTTAAAAGCAAAGGTTAAAAGCATTAATAAGGGTTTCTCAACAACCCAATCATTGATTTAATTGGATCGCCCGCCTCTGCGGGTTGGGTCGGATCGGAAATCACACATGCGCCTGTGGGAAAGGCATGTTGCGGCGGCTTGACAGCAGGGTCCCGACCCACTGTCAAAAAAATCTAATTTCCCACCCGACCCACAACCGATCCCGTCCGCGGACCCCCCGGAAAATTCCGGCCCAAGCCACTTGCCAGGCTCACATCCCACTGGTGGGGCCTACATATACATAGATACATAGAAGATAGGAGCAGGAGTAGGCTATTCAGCCCCTCGAGCCTGCTCCGCCATTCAATGAGATCATGGCTGATCATTCAAATTCAGTACCCTGTCCCTGCCTTCTCCCCAAATCGCTTGATCCCTTTAGCCTTAAGAAATATATCTAACTCCTTCTTGAATATATTTAATGAATTGGCCTCAACTGCCTTCTGTGGTAGAGAATTCCACAGGTTCACCACTCTCTGGCTGAAGAAATTCCTCCTCATCTCTGTCCTAAATGGCTTACCCCTTATCCTTAGACTGTGACCCCTGGTTCTGGACTCCCCGGCCATCAGGAACATCCTTCCTGCATTTAGTCTGTCTATTCCTGTTAGAATTTTATAAGTTTCAATGAGATCCCCTCTCATTCTTCTAAACTCCAGCGAGTATAAGCCCATTCGACCCAATCTCTCCTCATACGTCCTTCCTGCCATCCCAGGTATCAGTCTGGTGAATCTTCGCTGCACTCCCTCCATGGCAAGAACATCCTTCCTCAGATAAGGCGATCAAAACTGCACACAATGCTCAAGATGTGGTCTCGCCAAGGCACTGTACAACTGCAGCAAGACATCCTTGTTCCTGTACTTGAACCCTCTCGCTACGAAGGCCAACATACCATTTGCCTTCTTAACTGCCTGCTGCACCTGCAAGCTTACCTTCAGCGACTGGTGCACAAGGACACCCAGGTATCGTTGCACTTCCCCTTCTCCCAATCTATTGCCGTTCAGATAATAATCTGCCTTCTTGTTTTTGCCACCAAAGTGGATAACCTCGCATTTATCCACATTATACTGCATCTGCCATGCATCTGCCCAATCATCCAACCTGTCCAAATCATACTGGAGTTTCTCGGCATCCTCCTCACAGCACACACGCCCACCCAGCTTTGTGTCGTCTGCAAACTTAGAGATATTACATCTAGTTCCCTTGTCCAGATCATTACTATATATTGTGAATAGCTGGGGTCCTAAAACCGTTCCCTGCGGTACCCCACTAGTCACTGCCTGCCACTCGGAAAAAGACCCGTTTATTCCAACTCTTTGCTTACTGTCTGCCAACCAGTTCTCTATCCAAGTCAGTACCTTGCCCCCAATCCCATGTGCCTTAACTTTACACGCTATTCTCTTATGTGGGACCTTATCGAAAGCCTTCTGAAAGTCCAAATACACCACATGCACTGGTTCTCCCTTATCTATTCTAACAGTTACATCCTCAAAAAATTCCAGTAGATTAGTCAAGCACGATTTACCTTTTGTAAATCCATGTTGACTTGTCTGATCCTGTCACTGTTTTCCAAGTGCTCTGCTATTACGTCTTTTATAATGGACTCTAGCATTTTTCCCACTACCGATGTCAGGCTTACTGGTCTATAATTCCCCATTTTCTCTCTACCACCTTTTTTGAATAGTGGGGTAACATAAGCTACCCTGCAATCCATGGGAACTGTTCCAGAGTCTATAGAATTTTGGAAGATGACCAGCAATGCATCTACTATTTCTAGGGCCACATCCTTAAGTACCCTAGGATGTAGATTATCAGGCCCTGGGGATTTATAGGCCTTCAATCCCGTCAATTTCCCTAACACCATTTCCCTACAAATACTGATTTCTTTCAGTTCCTCCCTCTCATTAGACCCTATGTTCCCCGACATCTCTGGGAGGTTATTTGTGTCCTCCTTTGTGAAGACAGAATCAAAGTATGTATTTAATTGGTCTGCCATTTCTTTGTTCCCCATTATAAATCCCCTTGATTCTGACTGCAAGGGACCTATGCTTGACTTCACCAATCTTTTTCTCTTCACATATCTATAAAAGCTTTTACAGTCAGTTTTTATGTTCCCTGCAAGCTTACTCTCATATTCTATTTTCCCCCTCTTAATTAATCCCTATGTCCTCCTTTGTTGAATCCTAAACTGCTCCCAATCCTCAGGTTTACTGCTTTTTCTGGCCAATTTATATGTCCTCTCCTTGGATCTTATGCTATCCCTTATTTCCCTTGTTAGCCATGGTTGATTCACCTTTTTTGTTTTATTTTTATGCCAAACAGGGATGAACAAATTCTGTAGTTCATCCATGCGATCTTTAAATGTTTGTCATTGCCTATCCGCCGTCAACCCTTTGAGTAACATTCCCCAATCAATCCTACCTAACTCACGACTCATACCATCGTAGTTTCCTTTATTTAAATTCATGACTCTAGTCTCTGAGTCAAATACTTCATTCTCCATCTTAATGAAGAATTCTATTATATTATGGTCGCTCCGCCCCAAGGGGCCTCGCACAACAAGATTGCTAATTAATCCTTTCTCATTACATAATACCCAGTCCAAGATGGCCTGATCTCGAGTTGGTTCCTCGACATATTGGTCCAGGAAACCATCCCATATACACTCCAGGAATTCCTCCTCCACAGTATTGTTACTAATTTGGTTAGCCCAATCTATATGTAGATTAAAGTCACCCATGATAACTGCTGTGCCCTTATTGCACGCATCTCTAATTTCCCGTTTAATGCCATCCCCAACCTCCGCATTACTGTTTGGGGGTCTGTATACAACTCCCACTAACGTTTTCTGTCCCTAGGTATTTCTCAGCTCTACCCATACAGATTCTACATCATCAGAGCTAATATCCTTCCTTACAATTGTGTTAATCTCCTCTTTAACCAGCAATGCTACCCCACCTCCTTTTCCTTTTTGCCTGTCTTTCCTGAATAGTGAATACCCCTGGAAGTTGAGTTCCCAGCCCTGGTCACCCTGGAGCCATGTTTCCATAATCCCAATCATATCATATCCGTTTACATCTGTTTGCGTAGCTAATTCATCCACCTTATTATGAATGCTCCTCGCATTAATACACATGCATTCTTGTGGAAGCTTCTATGTCTCACCCCACTCTGCATTCTGACTGCCACTACTACACTGGGTTTCCTTTCATGGCCAGGACTGGGATCTCCAAGCCTAGGGCGTACCCCGCCCCCCACCCCTGCCCCCGCCGCTGGCTCATCTTTTTTTTTAAGGGGCGGACAGAAGTTCCACCTCTTACACGGAGTCTTTGAAATCTCCCAGAAACAGTGGACACTCAATATAACTGTGTCTCCATTGTTACCATGTGGTTCAGCCAATCCTCTGCTGTGAAGACCAGTGGAACTCCCAATGAATTTTTGTGCCTTATACTCATGTGGCCATAAATGAAGAAAATTGCACAGAAACAGTAGCTACCAATTAAAAGAAGTGTTTCAAGGTGATAATAATAACTAGTGTGTAAGGAAAGGTTTCTGCATCATCATCACCAGATAGAATAAGATTTAACTCTCTTTCCTCAGACAACAGCATTGGGTAAAGGGTGGTGTGGTATTGAGTCATTCAAATCAGTTAAAGTTCCATGTTCAATATTTAAACTGTGCTGAGTTAGCTGTTCTCAGCCAGAGGCGGTGGTGGGAACACTACAATTGGCCTTCAGGTATGTTGACTAAGGAAGGAATAAATATAACGGGGTTCCAATGCCCCTGTTGAACTAGTCGACAGATGAAGGTGATAAAAATTCATTAAGTGTTCATCTGCGATAAACACCAATGATAATTTCTAGGCTTTCATTTTTCTGAGCCTCAGCTCCCAGGCCCCCTCAAACCCCAGTTACATTGCAAGTACTGAATCCTGAAAGCTTGACATCATGGCTGACTGAAGAAACACCGGGGGGAGAAATTGGGTTACTGCCGGGAATCGATGTGGAATCGGTGACGCGTGGCCAAAGCTGAGGCCCGAGGCTTGCTCCAAATTGGGCCTTAGGCCTCGTCTCCATCACACCGGCCTGCTCCACCTGTCTTTTACACAATTTGGCATCAGCGTCCAGAGTTGGGCATTATACCCCTGATTAGCATATTCAAAGGGTCTAATGCCTGCTTTAGGCAGTCGCCCCAGGCAGGGCATAGGAGATTGCATCCAGAAATTGGTCCCCCAATGTCCGTTTTGTGCCCAAAAAACAGATTTTTCTGGGACCAATTCCACCCCCCCCCCCACCATGTTTCAGCATCAGAAACAAAGTGAAGACAGCAGCCCAGATCTGAATACACTAATTTTTTAATATTTAGATAGCGTAGGTATTTCTCCTCAAATCCTCGGGGCTGTTATCCTGCAATATTCTACTAAATGTTTTATCCATAAATTAGCTGAGACCATCGGAAACAGATTATTTGAAATCCATTTGCATGGTGCCTGCTTTCAGTTCAGAAACAGCAGTTGTGGTTCATTTCCATGGAATGAATGACAAAGTAAATGGCAGTCTTTCCTTAGTGTCCTGTGCCAAAGCGCTTTGTTATTCCAGCTTCAAGTGCTAAACTATGATGATTTCTTTCACTCTGTCCCCTACAAAAGGGGCCAGCAAGTGAGGAAATCAGCAATGATTTTTTTTGTATGTTAAGTTCAAGGACTTTTTCCTCCAAGAAAATGGAATATTTTTAGGGGTACTCTTAAAATATTGGCAGTGGAAAAAAGTGATGCAGCCATCAGTAAGACAGAAATAGAATTCATGTGGATAGAGATAACAGATAATAAGGGATCAATCACACTAATAGGGGTAGTCTACAGAACAACTAATAGTGAAAGGGAGGTGGAGGAAGAAATGTGCAAACAAATTAGGGAAATGAGTAAAAAACACAGAATAATAATCATGGGGGATTTCAACTACCGTGAAATGAATTGGCCAGAAGAGGGGATAATGGAATGGAGTTCGTACCATGTGTACAGGATTCCTTTCTAACCCAGTATTTAAGAAGCCCAACAAGAGCGGATTCGCTACTGGATCTAGTAATGGAGAATGAACCAGAGCAGATAAAAGAAGTAAAAGTAGGGGAACATCTAGGTAATAGTGACCATAGTATAATACGCTTTAAGATAATAACTGAGAAGGACATAAGCATGACAAAGACTAGAGTAATAGATTGGTGGAGCAAAGCCAATTTTGAGGGGCTGAGAACAGAACTTGGGAAAATTGTCAACAATATTGGCAAACAATGATGTAGAACAGCAATGGGAAACATTTAAAACGGTGTTCAACAGAGTCCAGGAAAAATATGTTCCACTAAAAAACAAGAACAAGCTAAATACTAATGAGACTCCATGGATGAATAAAGACATAAGGGAAAAAATGAGGGTAAGGAAAGAGGCATACACTAAGTACGTGGACAGCAAGGGAATATACGAAGAGCATGACAAGGGAGAATACAAAGAGATTAGGAGAGAAGTCAAAAAAACAATTAGGAAGACAAAGAGGAACTATAAAATTAAATTATCAAGGAACATAAAACAAAATAGTAAAATATTCTACAGGCACATAAATAAAAAAGGAAAGTCGGGATGGAAATAGGGCCACTAAGGGATGGACAGGATAAAATCGCAGGCAGTGATAGCGAAATGGCAGAAATATTAAATAATTTCTGTGTTACAGTATTTACCAGGGAGACAGATCAGGTGGACATGATATCGGAAGATATGATTCGAAATGATATAACCACATCTAAAATAAAAAGAGGGGAAATATTAAATAAACTAATCAAACTCAAAGAGGATAAAACCCCTGGTCCGGACGGATTACATCCACGCATTTTAAAAGAATCTAGAGAAAAGATAGCAGAGGCACTATTAAATATATTTAATAATCCGTTAGGAAAAGATGTAGTGTCAGAGGACTGGTGAATAGCTAACATTATATCTATATTTAAGAAGGGAGATAGAACATGTCCAGGGAATTATAGACCAGTCAGCTTAACATCGGTGGTAGGAAAAATAATAGAATCCCTACTAAAGGAGAAAATAGAAAAACATCTAGAAACCAAAAAAATAATAATAAAGTCAGCATGGATTTCAAAAGAGAAAGTCTTGCTTGTCCAACCTCATTGAATTCTTTGAAGAGGTAACAGAGAGTGTAGACAAGGTTAATGCAGCAGATGTAATTTATCTAGATTTCCAAAAGACCTTTGATAAGGCACCACATAATTGACTAATGAATAACGTCAGAGCATTTGGTGTTGGGGACAAGTAGCAGAATGGATAGCTAGCTGGCTGACAGAAAGCAATGAGTAGGGGTAAAGGGTAGCTACTCAGAATGGCAGAAGGTGGAAAGTTGCGTCGCACAATGATCAGAGCTGGGACCACTGTTGTTCACAATTTATATTAATGACTTTGGAATCAAAAACACAATTTCTAAATTTGTGGGCGACATCAAATTGTGGGGGTAGTCAATACTGAGGAGGACTGCAACAAATTACAAGAAGACATTAATAAACTTATAGGATGGGTATATAATTGGCAGATGAATTTCAATCCGGATGAGTGTAGGGTATTGCATTTTGGTAGGAGAATAGGGAGGTCACATATTGCTTGGAAAATGGGAGTCTGGGTGGAGTAGAGGAGCAAAGTGATCTGGGAGTGCAAATATACAGATCACTGGAAGTAGCAACGCAGGTTAATAAGGCCATAAAAAAAGCAAACCAAGCACTGGGGTTCATTTATAGAGGGATGGAGTTGAAAAGCAGAGAAGTTATGCTAGGCTTGTATCAAACCTCGGTTAGACGACACTTGGAGTACTGTGTACAATTCTGGTCGCCATATTTTAAAAAGGATACAGAGGCACTGGAGAGGGTGCAAAAAAGGTTGACAAGGATGATACCAGAAATGCGAGGTTGTACCTATTGGGAAAGGATGAACAGGCGGGGTCTCTTTTTTCTTGGAAGGAGAAGGCTGAAGGGTGACCTAATAGAGGTTTTTACAATTCTGAAAAGTTTTGATAGAATCGACGCAGAGTGAATGTTTCCACTTGTGGGGAGGAGCAAAACTAGAGGCCATCAATATAAGATAGTCACCAAGAAATCAAATAGGGAATTCAGAAGAAACTTCTTTACCCAGAGAATGATGAGAATGTCGAACTCGCTACCACAGGGAGTGATTGAGGCAAGTAGTATAGATGCATTTAAGGTGAGGCTAGATAAGCATATGCGGGAGAGGGGAATAAAGAGTTATGCTAATAGTTAGACGAGGATGGATGGGAGGAAACTCGAGTGGAGCATCAACGGCATAGACTGGTTGGGCCGAGTGGCCTGTTTCTGTGCGGTATAGTCCATGTAATTCTATGTAGCTCTCATGGTGAAGGATTGAACTGCCCCCTCCACACTGTATGGAATTATTTTTTCTTATCAACTTTCTCCCTTCTTTCTACGAACCACTGACTCTTGCTGGGATATAGATCCACAGGCACTGGCAGACCACTAGTTCTTTATTCAAGTGGACATTCTTCATGCGTGAGCCTAGGCAGTGAGTATTGACAGGCTATTTAACTGTGGAAGGCTTTACGCCCAACGTCTGATTCTGTTCTCACCCAATATATGCATTTGCGCTCTTTCTGGCACCAGTGACTGGACAGCATTAAGAAACAGGAGCCATGGCTGCTATTCCCCTTTCTACCCCAAGACAGAAACTGAGGTTATTTGTAGTGCCTCAATTGTTGTCTAGTTGAGAACAGTTTACTCAGCAAACGTGCAATAGTATTTTTTTAAATAACACTTATATTTTCACAAAGTACACCTCGTTAACACATTCGCCTGTACAATATATGAGGTTGACATGCTTCATTCTCTTTAGCTGAGGGAGGGGGAAGAAGAGGTGGGGAAGTGGGAGAAGAGGTGGGGAAGTGTGAGAAGAGGTGGGGAAGTGGTGCTGGGGCAGGATCCTCGCAGAGCACATCTGCTAATCGTGACTGAACACCAGATAATTAGACAAAATTGTGCTCTGATAGGGAGTGTTGTGGGGCAGATGGCTTTTTAAATTCTTAAACCAGCCATCACTTGGTTTTGCTGCACCCTTGCTAACTAAGCGGGGTGGGTGGAGAATTACTTTACAAAACAAAGAAATTGAGCGATAAGCATATTCACAAACGGTATGGCACTCATTGTAACTATATGGGTTTTCCACTCAATGTCAGTGTAGTGTACCCGTTCCAAGGAGCTGCCAGGCAGTCCTCACTCCTATAATACAGGGTAATTCCAGGCAGGTTAAATAACTAACATTGTTGGGCACAGAAGGCGATCAATACTTTCATTGAAACTATTTCCACAACACTTAGCTACTCTGCTAAACAAAAACACTAATATTTGCTTTAACCGCACTCAAAACTCCCAGCCCCAATTTCATACCAAGCAGAGATCCTCTATTCAGTATGATCTCCAAGGCATTCATGAAGAATGGGTCGGACGAACCTTTTCTTGGTTGGGGAAGGAAAAGAGCCAGTGATACCATGTGCCATTGTCACCATGGTGGCACCATGCACAAGCAAAATAATGACAGAATTTATGTAATCACAGTGTCCTTGCAAAAAATGAAAAGTTCGGCAAAACAATTTGTTAATAAAAGCAATGCCATTTTGCTTCTGTGCAAATGTGATCTACTGTACCTTGATAAATAACAAAAGCACTAAAATGTAATCCAAATGATTACTGGTCACATAAAAGAAACGTAGTTAAACCAGTAAATGATTTTGCAGGTTGTGCATATATAATTGTACTGCAGAACTGTTCTAAACGAAATGATTGGCCTGGGAATATTTAGCTAGTTTTCAAAATGGATGCCAAGTTCCTGAGTGTCACATGAAATCATCAAATTAACATCACATGATCAACGTCATGTTGCCTTAAACATATAGGGGGAGAAATTGGGCTTCATTTTATCAGTTTTTCATGCGTAAAACGAGGGAGAAACTCAGCAAATTCAGGCCAGAATCTCCCGCATCAAAGTCTGGTGGCTATTATGCATCTAGTAACTTCTAATCGCCCAGGATGCCCACCTGAAATGGGTGTTAGGCCCCATGAATATCGTAATCAGGGTCCCAATGCAAAATTGGACAAAAAAATGAGCGGAACATGTGCCACACATGCACTGCTCAGTTTTTCAGATCAATGGCAACATAACCAGCGGTCCTTAAAGAGACTGCTGGAGGCCACTGAAGAGGAGGTACGCTCGCCCCACCCTCTCATTCACCTCTCCCCACAGGACTTACCTGTGGGCCGGCTCGGTGTCCAAGCTTGCCGATTTTTGGAAGGCCTGGACCAGTCAGCTACAGTGGGACACCCAATAGGCGTCCATAGCTGGCCAGTACTATAGAGATAAGGCCCAAAGCCCAATTTGGAGCAGACCTCCTTCTTTGGGTGTGCGTTTTCAACCCGTCACCAATTTCGCGCTGGCACCCCACGAAAACCCTATTTCTCCCTCATAGTCTTCAATCTAAATAACTAAATATGTTTTTAAGAACATAAGAACAGAAGAAATAGGAGCAGGAGTAGGCCATTTGGCCCCTCGAGCCTGCTCTGCCATTCAAGAAGATCATGGTTGATCTTCTATCTCATCGCCACTTTCCTGCACTATCCCCATATCTCTTAATTCCATTAATATGCAAAAATCTATCGATCTCTGTCTTGAATATACTCAACGACTGAGCCTCCACAGCTCTCTGAGGTAGAAAATTCCAAAGATTCACCACCCTCTGAGTGAAGAAATTCCTCCTCATCTCAGTCCTAAATGGCCGACCCCTTATTCTAAGACTGTGACCCCTGGTTCTAGACTCCCCAAGCAAGGAAAACATCCTCCCTGCATCTACCCTGTCAAGCCCTGTAAGAATTTTGTATGTTTAAATGAGATCACCTCTCATTCTTCTAAACTCCAGAGAAAATAGGCCTCGTCTACTCAATCTCTCCTCATAGGACAATCCCTCCATCCCAGGAACCAGTCTGGTGAACCTTCATTGCGCACCCTCTTAGGTAAGGAGACCAAAATTGTACACAATACTCCAGGTGTGGTCTCACGAGGGCTCTATATAATTGCAGTAAGACATCTTTACACTTATTCTCAAATCCTTTTGTAATAAAGGCCAACATACCATTTGCTTTCTTAATTGCTTGCTGTACCTGCATGTTAACTTTCTGTGATTCATGTACAAGGACACCCAGGTTCCTCTGAACACCAACATTTCCCAATCCCTCACCGTTTAAAAAATACTCTGTTTTTCTATTTTTCCTACCAAAGTGGATAACTTCACATTTCTCCACATTATATTCCATTTGCCATGTTCTTGCCCACTCATTTAGCCTGTCTATATCCCCTTGAAGCCTCCTTGCATCCTCTTCACAATTTATATTCCCACCTAGCTTTGTATCATCAGCAAACTTGGATATATTACATTTGGTTCCCTCATCCAAATCATTGATGTAGATTGTAAATGGCTGAGGCCCAAGCACTGATCCTTGCGGTACCCCACTAGTTACAGCCTGCCAACCCGAAAATGATCCGTTTATTCCTACTCTCTGTTTTCTGTTAATGCTAGTACATTACCCCCAATCCCATGAGCCCTAATTTTGTTTAATAACCTCTTGTGTGGCACCTTATCGAATGCCTTCTGAAAATCCAAATACATTCATCCATTGGTTCCCCCTTATCTATTCTGCTAGTTACTACCTCACAAAACTCTAACAGATTCGTCAAACATGATTTCCCTTTCATAAACCCGTGCTGACTCTACCCAATCCTATTATTATTTTCTAAGTGCCCTGTTACCATGTCCTTAATAATAGATTCTAGCATTTTCCCCACTACTGATGTCAGAAAAAAGAAATCTTTGTAAATGATCATCATTGTAGTTTGGGCAGACTTGGCTCAATCAGAGGTCCAAGGTGCCTTGGGACATTTTTTCTGCATTAAAGGCGCTATATAAATACAAATTGTTATTGTTGTTGTTCCCCCTTCCCTCAAAAACTGATAGGGTCTCAGATTATGTCTCTTAATCTCTCCTGCCTTCCATCCTATCACAGGCCTTCCCTTTTGTTCTTTCCTCTCCTCCCCCTCTCCCTGCCCCTACACTTGCTTAAAAACCTTTTACATCTCCAACTTTTTCCAGTTCTGATGAAGGGTCATTGACCTGAAACGTTAACTCTGTTTCTCTCTCTACAGATGCTAACTGGACGGCTGAGTATTTCCAGCATTTTCAGTTTTTATTTCAGATTATGATGTGTTGGTTAGTATAATTAGCTTAAAAAAGTGTACATTTTAAATGAAGTCTAATAACTATATTTCTAACAGAAAATGCTGGAAATACTCAGCAGGTAGCTAGCATCCGCAGTAGTTTGCTTTTGTAACTATATTTCTAACATTGTTCAAATTGTTATAAAAAAGAATTTGTGGTATGGTGATGGGAGGCAGGAGAGTGATGGGGCCTTGTGTATAAGATGGCGTCGGGACATTCTCAACAATCTGGACAAAACTGCTATAGATCTGAATTCAGGACAAGAGATTTTAAGTGTTTCATATCTGCTCTGTCTCGATTCAATCTATAGGATTTGTCATCTGAAACTGCAAACAAATGTACAATCAACTTGTCCCAAAAGAGGAAAAATGTCTCTTTACAAGTGAATTATAGTGACATCTCACTCTCTTCTTCAAGCTGAGCCATGCCGTATTGAAGTATAGCTTATTCTGGAGTGGGAATGAGAAACTGTGACCTGTTTACTTTTAGAGGTCCCAGCGGACTGGAAAACTGCAAATGTAATGCCCCTATTTAAGAAAGGAGGGAGACAGAAAGCAGGCAACTATCGACCAGTTAGCCTAACATCTGTCGTTGGGAAAATGCTGGAGTCCATCATTAAGGAAGTGGTAGCAGGACATTTAGAAAATCATAATATAGTCAAGCAGAGTCAGCATGGTTTTATGAAAGGAAAATTATGTTTGACAAATTTGCTGGAATTCTTTGAGGATGTAACGAGCAGGGTGGATAAAGGGGAACCACTAGATGTTGTGTATTTGGATTTCCAGAAGGCATTTGATAAGGTGCCACATAAAAGGTTACTACACAAGAGCTCACGGAGTTGGGGGTAATATATTAGCATGGATAGAGGATTGGCTAACTGACAGAAAACAGAGAGTCGGGATAAATGGGTCATTTTCAGGTTGGAAAACTGTAACTAGTGGGATGCCGCAGGGATCAGTGCTGGGGCCTCAACTATTTACAATCTATATTAATGACTTGGATGAAGGGACTGAGTGTAATGTAACCACATTTGTTGATGATACAAAGATAGGTGGAAAAGCATGCAGGTACAGCAAGTAATTAGGAAGGCAAGTGGAATGTTGGCCTTTAGTGCAAAGGGAATGGAGTATAAAAGCAGGGAAGTCCTGTTAAAACTGTACAGGGTGTTGGTGAGACCACACCTGGAGTACTGCGTACAATTTTGGTCTCCTTATTTAAGGACGGATATACTTGCATTGGAGGCAGTTCAGAGAAGGTTCACAAGGTTGATTCCGGAGATGAAGGGGTTGTCTTATGAAGAAAGGTTGAGCAGGTTGGGCCTATACTCGTTGGAATTTAGAAGAATGAGAGGTGATCTTATTGAAACATATAAGATTCTGAAGGGGCTTGACAGGGCAGATGCAGAGAGGACGTTTCCCCTTGTGGGGGAATCTAGAACTAGTGGGCATAATTTCAGAATAAGGGGCACCCTTTTAAATCAGAAATGAGGGTCGTGAATCTTTGGAATTCTCTTCCCCAGGGAACTGTGGAGGCTGGGTCATTGAATATATTTAAGGTGGAGATAGACAGATTTTTGAAAGGTAAGGGAGTCCAGGGTTATGGGGGGCGGGCAGGGAAGTGGAGTTGAGGCCAAGATCAGATCAGCCATGATCTTATTGAATGGCGGAGCAGGCTCGAGGAGCCAAATGACCTACTCCTGCTGCTACGTTTTATGTTCTTATGTTCTTATAGATTATACAACATCTCTACTGTTACAGGCAAAACTATCCTGTGATTCCCCGCCCACCGCCCCGCCCCCCCCACCTCGCCCACTCCCTCACCTTGCTCTTCGTACCTGACCATTTTGATGAGCTTAGTGGAAGCAATTGGAGAGGTGCTGAACAGAGGCAAGATGCTTTCTGTAAATTTGTGTGGGAGTGGGAGTGGGGGGGGGGTGGCGGGGGGGGGGGGTGCGGGTGCGGGGGACATTTGCAAACCAATTTGGATTCTTCATATGCATCCCTCTGCCCATTGGCCTAATTGTAGAGCTTCATTGTCATGGACTAGGAGCTGTCTGGCCTTAGTCTGGGGTGACAAGCACTAGGGGAGACCTACTTATACAGGGAATAAAAAATACTAACTGTTAGCAACTCCCTGTATAAGAACACCACTTACTTTTGACAGTGAATTGTTAATGGATAAAATGACAGGACACTTTTTTGCTGAATGTAATACTTGTTGGTAAAACATTTCAGTGCTGGGAATAAAACATTTACAAAATCTTTTTTTGATCATTCGCACCCAGCAACATGCACTCCCAGGTGCATCTAAAGCTCCTACTACATTGCACCAACAACAGGCCTTTACCTCAACCTCAATAAAGCAACCCACATTGCACCAGTGTAACATTTCCATTTCTCGCATCAGTCATCCTTACCTCTTCTTTCAGTGAGACTGACAATTTAGTGCCAATTTGTACAAACTCACCATACTTTGTGTTGGGAGCTTATATCCATTAGGAATTAGATTGAGACTGTCTTAAATTAATTTCACTTTGGACCCTTCAAAGACAATCTAACAGAAGGGTAGCAGTCCGAAATACCAAAAGCTCTTTTGTTGGAGAAATGCTGCATGACGTACCTCAGTATATATAGACATTTAATAAATGTTACAGTGAAGCAAAGTACCATCTACGACCCAAGGGTATGATAATTGCTTTTCTTTCTGCTGTTTGGCAGCAACTGTTAGTTGCTGAATCACGTTAAAATGCATACTGTGATTGCCAACTGCTATTTAATACCATGCACAAGAATTGAAATGCAACTTAATTGTACACAATGTGTACAAATTAAGTTTTGTAAACCAGTTTTCACAAAAGTGGATAATCATATCTCCTTTATGTTTCATGGACAGACATTTGAGTGATCTGAGATTTTCTGTCTTCTTGTGTTCTAAGTGGTATTTTTTCATCACTTAATGATTGTACCCTCCAGAACATTGAGAGTGTCTCACCATCAGGGCTCCTTTTAGCCATTAGACTGCAGGCAATCTCAGGGAATTCTAGGGTATCTTAGATGGCCATTTAAAAAAAAAAGGTTTTCGACTTCAATAGCATGTTGTTGAACCAAACCGTAATATTAAAGTAATAAAGATATGCCTGTGTCAGGAGTAGCCTTTTATGGTAATATTAACCCTATGCTACTAAAATAGCTTTAAAGTATAATTTTAAGTGAAAATGTGAAATTCTCCATTCTGCTCAACTTATCTTTCCTTTTTCCCCATTCTCTTTTTTATTTTTATTATTTTAACTTTTATTTTCTTTCTGACTAATATGTCCTATCTTAGCTTTTCTGCTACTCCCCACACCCACCCCCACCACCACCCAATTTTTATGTCTAACCACTCTACTCTGTTTTTCCCCGCTGTTTATTTCATTCAAGGTTGGCCGTGAGCTAAAAAACTGGATCCAACGACATGCTTCCAGCCAATCCTGACTCAAGAATGCAAAGATTGGCATGACCACATTGTTTGGTGCCATTTCCAAGATCCAAACAGAGGGCACTACCATTCTTACCTAGCTTGTCACTGGCTCCAGCTGTGTAACCACAGCCCAGAGATAAAGCATTAGTAGAACTCCAAGGGTTAAAGATCAAAAAAGTTACACAAAAAAAATCTTTAACACCCTTTTTCCTTTTTACTCCATTTCGTTGGAAACATTTTTGTTTAAATTGTGTTATTATCGTGGAAATTGGCTTTGTAAAGCTACTGAGACTGATGGTGTGAGAGAATTGAATTAACTGTACACAGCTGAAACGTCGAAAATTGCTCAAGCTGCCTGCGCCTATTAACAATAATCCAGCTCCTTCATTCTAACGAACTCAGTATCTCATCTAAAAACACGTTCCCACAATTGTACCACCAGTGTTCATTGTTTAAAGCTAAATATTTACCAAAACACAAAACAGAAATAGGTAAAGAAGTCAAAGTTATTCACAGTTCTTTGTTTAACTATTTGATTTTGAAAAGAGGCACTGACAGCGAGGCTACCTCTTGAATGAGATTTCTGACAGCTCATGTCAGTCTATGAGAAATGAACAGTACGCCTAATTCACAGAAACCCTGAGCCTGTAAGCAGTTATTAAACAGTAATGCTATTTTTTCCAACAGTGCCTGTGTTATATTACTAAGCTAACAAGAAAGCTTGTGTCTGATATCACCCCACCCCACCCCCCACCCACCGCCCCCCGCCCCACTAGCCCTCCAGCCCTCAAGCAAACCTATCTTTACTGAAAAGATTTCCATTTGGCTCCACTGTAAGAAAAAAAGACGACCACTCAAACCACATTGCACAACAGTATGAGACACAGCAGCATATTGTGGAGGTTTGAGCTTTTGGATGGAAATGCTCAACAGAACATTTATCTGATATCAGATAAGCAAATGTTTTTTTTAAAAAATAAAGGAAAGCTGACTAGCTGACAGCTGTTGGGTGCATGGTACCTGTTCTTGTCATGCAAGATTATGGAACAAAAGCCATGTCTCCCACAAGTGTTTGCAGCATGATTGTGGGCCGACTTCACAATCCTTTCCATCAACTAGATGAGACAGTGGGCAAAAATTAAGACAGGGTTCTCTGACACTTTCTCACTTAAACATAATAAAAGTAGCCTTGTGTTTAATCTAGTGATCACATACGCATAAATATATATATACATATATATATATATTATATATAGAGTAAGTTTTTATTTGAAAAACTGAATTCTTTATTCTTCAAGAAACCACTTTCTTCTCAGAAAGTGACGCTCTTGTCAGTTTCCAAGTATTTTGTCTCTTGAATTGAATTTTAGAACATTACTCAGAAAAGTGCTGATTCCATGATTTAAATTTTGACACATCAAGGAGAAGGCCTGGTGGGATATTACTTTGAAATGCAAATCATTTCAGGCAATACAAGTATATTTCAACACCACAGTCTGAACTGGGTAGAGGTTATTTCTATACAATTTTTGTCTGATTGTGTGTAGTTTTTTTTTGCATCATTAAAAAAATGTACGGCCTGCCTTCTCTACTTTTTGAAATGCGTTTAAAAGTTGCTAGGTTAGATATTTAGAAACAATTTTTAAGAGTCTCATTGGTTACAATACACTGAAATAAACACAGGAACATTATTTTTTCAGATAAACAGATTTCACTTCTCGCGGAGAAAAAAAAATGGAAATAAGTGAGAATTACAGTACAGCACAGAATATGATTTCCCCCCAAATCTTCAGCTGACAATAGGGAGTTATTGTAAAAGTATGGCGGGGTTTTCTCTGAATTACACCCAGTTTATTCTATTTCTAGTCCCCCCACAGCAGTATTCGGCCTGTTTCGGGTTTATACCGATCTTAGCAGCGTTGTTAACGTTCGAGCAAATCGAAGCTATTGTGGCATTTTTTTTTTTGTTTATTAAAAAGTATTAACAGCTGAGAGGGAACGACCCGAAATCAATTGTCACTGCGCCCCCCGCCCCACATACACCAAAAATACCAATGGACAGCGTGATCTGGCACGCTGACAAACCCCCAGCGTTTATTTACTTACACTGTACAGCAGCAATAATAAACCCAACAAATGATGACTACCCTTCACCAGGCACAAGGCAGGAACCACAAGAGATGCATTCTATCCTATTTTGACTGACTTGAAACATGTCATGTAAAAAAAAATCTCTGACTGGGAAACATTCCGTGAATTTGACGAAGGTGTTAATCAGACAAAATGTTGAAACCGTATTTCCAAGATAAAGCACCGGGAGCTCAGCGAACTCAAAAACATATAGAGAACCACCCCCCCAGACATTGAATTTAGCCTCTGAGCTTGCCGGTGATAAGTTGGCGATGAGCATTTATTTCCTGCAATAAGATGACTAATTCTCCCCCTCCCCCCCCACCCCACTTCCAAAAGAAAATAAGCCTAAAATAATGAGAGGTGTGAGACTGAGAGGTACAATTCCTGCAACGTGCACAAAGTGCCCAGGACTTACAGATGGAGAGAGGGATCCATTGGACAGGTAGGGGTCCTGGAGCATCAGAAAGTGGGGATACCCCGAGTAGGCTGTCCCTTTGAACATACCTCCATCTTGACGCTGCTTTGTAACTGCATGAGAGGACAAGGGGAGAAGTTTTAGTGCCTAGTTGACATTCACAAACTTTGCTGCAAACGACTGGCCAGTAAAGGGAATGAATGAAATAAGGATTTTTAATGGCGGGTCTGTCCAAAAAGCAAAAAGAATGAAAGTAAGCCAACCTACCGTCATCGATGTGACCTCTGGATTTATCTTGGTAAATTCTTTGACTGTCCTGCGAACGTCTGATCGCCTGTTTGGGATCATGTGAAAGAAGAATTAGCATGAGATGGAGTTGCCTCTGTTAAATGCACGCGCGCGTGTGTGTTTTAATAGACTGGAAATTCATGAACTGGAGCAAAGATCAAACTCTTTCACTCACCCCTGGATCGGATGCAGGATTCGCGTTCTGGTTAGTCTCCGACTCGTTGACTAACGATGACTTCACGTCTGCTAAATCCCTCTCCGTGAGAGCGTTCTCGGAGATTTTCTCCTCCTGCTCCCCTTCGTCCTTAAAGGAGATCATTTCATCGTTCGCCCCCAGATCATCCCCTCCACCGCTGTTCAGCTGCGGCATTTTCCTCAGGATTTTTTTTCTCTCTTTCCACCTCCCCCCCCACCCCCCCCCACCTCTCCACTCCTTCACTTTGCACTATTCAAAGTTACTGACCGGGACTTGTGCTGCTTGTTGCATACAGCCGAGGGAATGCAATGTAAAGTTGCAGTCAGTTGAAGCGGGAGAGAGAGAGAGAGAAGAGATCTCAGTGAAAGTACGGCAGCAGGGAGAGAAAAAAGATCTGAAGCAGTTTGTGTTTAGGACCAAGGCGACGGCTCCTCAACATCAAAGAGCACCGCCTTTTGATTGACAGCTTCATTGACGGGAGGGGGGATTCAATTGTTTCATCAACGAAACTCTTCAAAATCATCATCATTTTCCTATTAAGTCCATACCCTTGCAATCATTCCCCCTTTTTAAAAATATCTTTCCACGCAGCTGTTTAAAATATAATATTAATATGCGTGGAGAGAAGCAATGAACCCACGCGTCCCCTGACAAATAACTATTTAGTGTACATTTTCCCCCATACCCGTGTTCATTAAAGAGAAAGTGCTCCTTTTTGTTGCTCTCTAAACTGTAATTCCGTTTGATCATGTAACTTTTTTCTATATTACGTAAATTCTTTAACGTGTCAGTTTTGAATTATTAAATTAACAGATTGATAGAATTTGATTGTTTTGCTGTGAGAAAGGGGAAGGTTAAAATGGACAGAATAATGTAGTTTAGGTTCAAGTACGAGAACGTCTCACACAAAGAATACTCACAGGTACATAAACAGATACACTCACGTTCACAAATAGAAACACAACCACATATATATTCACACACAAATATATTTGCTAACACAGATACCATAATGCACACACTTAAATACAGACATACACAGGCTTAGATACAGAACACACACACACACACAGACACACACTCATGCTCAAATACAGACATACACGGACACAAATACAGTCACTCACTCATGTACCTACAGGTACATTAACACACAGACTTCCACACCTGTATTCACATGAAACATGCACTTATAAAGCACCTTTCACATTGTGAAATGTTCCAAAACACTTCACAAAGGAGGGGGGGGGGAGTGGATATTAAAAATTAGTTCAGGTAACTAGGTTTTAAGTCTGTTTTTGAATGTGGGAAGAGATGGAGCAGGAGGGCTTAAGAAGAAAATTCTGTATTGCAGGGCCACAATGACTGAAAGCTCTGCCACTGATGGTGGAGCAAAGAGACGGGGATGCACAGGAGGCCAACTTTGCAAGAGCAGAGTGTTTGAGCTGGGATGTAGGGCTGCAGGAAGCTGCAGACATAGAATGGGGTGAGACTATGGAAGGATATGTAATCTAGGGTGAGGATTTTGAAATCAATGTACTTGCTATGGGGAGCTAGTGTAGATCATAGTGAGGACCATGGCAAAGGGTGTGCAAGACTCAGTATAAGATACAATGCAGGGAGTTTTGGACAAGTTGGAGTTTGTGTAGACTGGACCTTGAGAGAATGGGGAGGAGAGCACGGGAGAAGTTGAGCCTACAGGTGATGAAGGCACAAATTAATGTTTCTGTGGGGGTGAAATGGGGACAGGAATAAGTGATGTTACTAAAGTGGAACTAGGTATTCTTAGTGACAGCGGATTGTGGGTTTCAAGCTCAGCTCAAAACCAAAGAGGACACTGAGACTGTGCACCGCTGGGTACAGCATAAGAGAGCGGCCGAAGAGGGTGCTGGACTCAAAGGTTTAGATTCAGAGGTTCAGACTCAGAGGTTCTGGTGGAAACTGAACATAATGCTTTTGGTCTTGCCAATAAAGGAAAAGAAAGACTTGCATTTATATAGCGCCTTTCACGATCACCGGACGTCCCAAAGCACTTTATAGCCAATTAAGTACTTTTGAAGTGTAGTCACTGTTGTACTATAGGAAACACAGCAGCCAATTTGCACACAGCAAGCTCCCATGAACAGCAATGTGATATTGACCAGATAATCTGTTTTAGTGATGTTGATTGAGGGATAAATATTGGCCAGGACACCGAGGATAAATCCTCTGCTCTTCTTCAAAATAGTGCCATGGGATTTTTTTACATCCATCTGAGAGAGCAGACGGGGCCTCGGTTTAACATCGCATCCAAAAGATGGTACCTCTGACAGTACAGCACTCCCTCAGCACTGCACTGGAGTGTCAGCCTAGATTTTTGTGCTCGAGTCTCTGTAGTGGGACTTAAACCCACAATCTTGTGACTCTGAGGTGAGAGCGCTACCAACTGAGCCACTGGCTGACTAATAGTGTTAACTTTGAGAAATCTTTGGTTCATCTATAACTTGATGTTGGGCTGTTTAGTCACATTTGTGGTTTCAGGAAAGTAAATCTTGGTGTCATCAGCATACACATGAAAGTGGACCCATGTTTCTGGATAATATTTCTCAGGAGCAGCTTCTATGTGGGGAAGAGGAAGGTAACAAGGATGGAAGCTTGGGACATGCTAGAGGTAACCATGCAGAAATGGGAGGGGAAATCACTGTAGATGTGCTGGCTACATTGGAACAAGTAAGATTGGAACCATGAGAGGGTGCTATCACAGAGGTGGACCATGGAGGAAAGGTGATGGAGAGAATGGAATGATTAATGATTTTGAAGGACATGTAGAGATTATAAAGGATAAGGAGTGATACTGCACCACAGTCTCAGTCACAAGCAACAACAACTTGCATTGATAAAACACCATTAATGCAGAAGAAAAATTCCAAGGTGCTTGACAGAGGTGTAATCAAACAAAAAGGTATGTTACTGCTGATTTTGACTAAGGCAGTCTCAGTGTTTGTATAGGACACAGACACATAGGCACACAGATGTATTCACACCCACAAATATATTACACACCCAAACAGATGCACACATTCACATACAAATACATTCTTAAGGATATGAGCATCATTGGCAAGGCCAGCATTTATTGCCCATCCCTAATTGCCCTTGAGAAGGTGGTGGTGAACTGCCATTTCAGAGGGCAGTTAAGAAAAAAACACATGTTGCTTTGGGTCTGGAGTCACATATAGGCCAGACTGAGTAGACTGAGTCACATATAGGCCAGACACTGTGCATCGGCGCTGATGAGTTCAGCGGGGAGGCAGCAGAAGCAGCGATGGAGACCACGAGACCCGCTGTAGCACGGCGGCCGGCAGCTCCTTGGCGGGAGGCTCGGAGGTCGAACCGGTAGGAGGGGAGGCGGCCAGCGGACCGAGGGCGGGAAAAGCAGGCCCTGGAAGGTCGGACACCGCGGGAGGCTCAGAGGTCAGACCGGGTGGAAGGAGAGCCAGGGAGAAGCAGGCCCCGGGACGTCAGTACCACGGCGGCTGAAGATTGTCGGGCAGGAGTGCGGGAAAGGTGGAGCGAGGTGAGAGCGGACCCTATTGTGATGGCGCCGATGAAGATGGCTGCCGTCCTTGCGGGCTCCGTGCGTACCAGGCAGCTAAGTGTCCTTTGCTGCTTGGTGCGCTCGGCTCGTTAAGAAAAAAGCATTTCACTGACTGGATTTCACTTGTTGTATTTGGTTATGTGACAAATAAATTGAAATTGAATTGAGTAAGGATGGTAGATTTCCTTCTCTAAAGGACATTAGTGTAACAGATGGATTTTTACAACAATCCAGTAGTTTCATGGTCACCATTACTGATATTAGCTTTTTATTCTAGATTTATTTAATTAACTGAATTTAAAGTCCTCAGCTGCTATAGTGGAATTTGAACTTATGTCCTAGGATTATTAATCCAGGCCTCTGGATTACTAGTCCAGTTACATAACTACTGTGCTACCGTACCCCACATACACTCATACACAGACACATTCACATACACCAACAACACTTGCACACATTCACATACACTACACACAGGTTCCAGGGCTAAAGGCAGAAAATGTAGAATTGTATGAATTCCTTTCCAATGTTGCTCCCACCCCTTCTGAACATGCACATTTTAGAAGCTGCAGGAGCGGGTTTTCTGGAAAATTTTGAATTTTTACATTAAAAATGGTGCATTTTGGTCAACTTTAAACATTTTTACTGCATAACTGATAGATGTTTAATGTAAAAAAAACTGTAGGAAGATAAGTGACATTTGCATTTATCCCTATTTGACAGATGTCCAGCCCCCAAATCACTTCCCCAAAATCTAGCTGACCAGTCACTTCCCTCCCCACTTCAAAGAGGCACTTTCCTCCTCTAACCCCATCCATTTCATGGAGGCATTCTGCCCTCCAAGTGGCCCCCAGTTCACAGACACATTCTCCCTCCTTGATGACAGCTTTACTCCAGCAGCAGACTCTGTGCTGTTGACGGAAATTATAAAAAGCAGAGCAGTAGTGATTCTTTGTCAGCTCCCTTGGAGCAGCAAATCTGCAACTTCACCATGAACTTGCCGAATTTCTGTCCCAGGATAAAAAGCGAACACTGCATACATTTGATTATGCCCTTGGGTATGCACATAACAACTTACGCTTTTATATGTGTGAATTTCACACAACAAAATGTCTGAAGACTCACTCATATACAAATAGATCAATACACAGACACAACAACATTCTTATAAACACATTCACATTCATGCATACCCATAAATGCATATTTTTCCATAGACTCATTCACATATGCATACACATCGATTTACTTTCACGCAAGCTCACACATTCGCACAACTTGCATTTACGTGGTGTCTCTTGTAACAAAATGTCCCACGGTGCACTCACATACAAGTACATTAACACAAGCACACATTCACACAACTTGCATTTACGTGGTGCCTCTTGTAACAAAATGTCCCACGGTGCACTCACATACAAGTACATTAACACAAGCACACATTCACAAACACAAGGACAAACACAAACACACTACTGACACATTCACAGTTACATATGTGTATGTACAGATACATTCTTGCACATACACACTCTGACATACCAACTGACAAATTCAGATGGAAACACAGATAGAAACTCAAATATACACTAATTTACACACACCCTTACACAAACATTCATATAGACACACGGACTTACACATACATTCTTCTTCTTAGGCAGTCACTCGGAACTGAGGATGACTTGCTTCCACGTTAAAAATGAGTTTGCAGGTGACTGATGAGTCCAATGCGGGACCTACAGTCTCTGTCACAGGTGGGGCAGACGGTGGTTGAAGGGGCGGGTGGGTGGGGTGCTTGGGTTGACGTGCGCTCCTTGCGCTGCCTGCGCTTGGCTTCCGCTTGCTCCCGGCGAAGAGACTCGAGGCGTTCGGCGCCCTCCTGGAGGCATCCGAGAGGGTGCTGAACGCCGAACACATACATTAATATATACAGTGCACATACTTACACACAGATTCACTCACACAGGCACAGACCAGATACATTCACACATATAACTTTCACACACTTACAGATAGGTTTGTACACACATGTTCACAGATATATTCTCACACATATGCACAGATTGACACATTCACAGATACACAGAAACAGTATTTTAAAAAAAGTTTTAAGCTCCTGTGGTTTGCAAATAAATTGCTAGTTGATTCGTATATGGTTATGGCTTATTATTGTTTAAAAAGAAAGAACTTACATTTATATAGCGCCTTTCATGACCTCGAGATGTCCTAAAGTGCTTTACGGCCAATGAAGTACTCATAAAGTCTAGTCACTGTTGTAATGTAGGTAAACCTGCAGCCAATTTGCGCACAGCAAGATCCCACAATCAGTAATGTGATAATGACCAGATAATCTGTTTTAGTGATGATGGTTGAGGGATAAATATTGGCCATGACACCGGGGATAACTCCCCAGTTTTAAACAAAATGTAATTACTTTTTAATTCTTTCTTCCAGAAATCACAGACGCAGCGTCAGGTAGTGCACAGCAAGACTTTCTGTTCGGTCCTGTACAGTCCCAAGCTCTGGAAATATGAAATAACCTTCAAACTAGCTAAGCGCTGCTGCAAGATTCTGCAACCACGCTGCCAACAATTGTCTTTTTGTTATGATCAAAGATTTTAAAAGATGCCGAAAGTATCAGCACTTTGCTTCCAGGCACAATATTTAAAAAAAAATCTGCATATAGATTTAGCTGCGTCAGAAATCAAAGTTTCCTTTACCCCCCAATGCCTTGTAGGTCGATGTCTATTGTAAATTTAAATTATTACTTTTTATAACTCGAGTAAGACCCAGGCGGAAGGAAATTACTGCTTGGTGCATAGGTACCGAGAAAGGTAAAACCAAGTACTGCATTATAACATTTTGCAAAAAAAGTGTCTTTAAACGTATATTTTGAACAAATCCTAAAGTGAGAGAGATAAAAGTTAATACGATGATTGGGTTCGTGTGTTTAGACATTTCTGTGTAACGTTAATTCCACAGTAGATCGTTTTTCTTGCATGGGCGAGAATGAAGAAACAGAAGCGAAGAGATTTCCAGCCCTCCCACATGGAACAGAAAAAAAAGCATTCCCTCATTGGCAAATGTGAGAGAACCTGTTGCATCGCAGCCAGGAAACAAAGGGTCTCATTAATGCACAGGCTGAGATCGCTTTGATGTAGCCGCCAGTTCACGCCTTTGCTACATTAGTCCCCCCCCCCCCACCTTCCCAAACACGGGAGGTGGGGGCTGCACGGAATCTAATTGCAGGGCTTTTCATCGGAATAAAGGAGATGATTGTGCTGCATTTAGCACGGAATGTATAGGACTGCGGGGGAGATGGAGATTGCGTGTGGCGTGAGAAAACGATCGCGTTGTTGTCATGTTTTTAACCACAAGGATGGGATTGGAAAGCTGCAGACGGCGTCTCCCTTTGATCTGGCGGCTCTGCGGCCTTTATGCGACCATATTTGGAAATGCCATGTTGCCACGTGACCGGAAAAGTAAGGGTGACCCCCCTCCAGTAGAAAGTTCATTTCCTTGTATGTTTGTGTAGCTGTGCAAGGTTGTGATGTGAGATTGCGTTGCTCACGTTGCAGAATGAGTGGATCTTTAACAATTTAGCATTACCAGACTCAGTGATAAGGAATTAAAGCCCTCAGGGCTGGGTTTGCAAACAAGGCCTTTACATGCAGACTAACAGGCTTCATATTGTAAAACTCTACTGAGTATTATCTGGGCAAATTGCTCCTGAAAGTATAAGTGCTTATACACAACAGCATATCTTAGTGTACAGATTGTCAGCATCAGGGAAATGTTATGAGTGGCATGTATACTTCCTAAGGGCGACAGAGATTTAAACATATGAAATTGTGTTTATTTTAAAGAAGGTTATGCAAGCTTTATCATTGGTGTTACTTTAACAGCAGCTGCAACCGGTTTAAAATTAAATATATGCAAGGATTATTTTAATGCCTGTGGTAACACATTTGAAATATAAGGGTTACTGCTGACATTAAAATAGCACCGATCTGAAAATCTAAGCTACCAGTTCCCTTGATGGCCCAGTGACTTTATACAGTGAGTAGCTGATCCCACGTCCGATCCCCAGCCGTTGCCGAGTTATCTGATCCCAAATGGGCAGTAGTAGGAGCACTACAGTTGACTTCAGTTTCCCATTTTAGGAAGGGGAACACCAGCCAGATATTCCTGATGATTATCCAGTGACCTCAGCAGGAAATGTGCTTGTGTGGATGTCAGGGGAGGACAGCATCAAGCTTTGTTCTGATGTCTCTCTGCGGTCAAAGACACTCACTATCTAGGTTCAGTGAATACAGGATCCTTGGATGAGATACCAGAGGGAGACTGGCACCTGTCGAATGGCGGTCCAACAAGAAGTCAGAACCTCCAGGAGTGAAGGGGGAGGAGGGAAATTGGTGAGAACAGAGAACAATTATATAAAAAAGAATGACGCACACCGGAAACTCCCCAAAGACTGAACCTGTCAAATTAGGAAAGTCCTAAGTTTGATTCCTGGTTGAGTTAGCTGATTTCATTTGGAAGGCAGGCTGGCAGAGGTACTGCAATTAGGCTCAGTGTACCTGGAATAGAGATAGGAAAAAATCGGCCCTGGTCACTCTCCAGTGATTCCTGCTGGAAAGAGAATGTGTGCAGATGTTGGGCAACGACAGAATTAGAATTGGGTATGAGGCCCAAATTGGAAACCTGCACTGCCCATGATAATTGGGAAATTGTAGGCAGTGTGCGCCTGAATGTCCAATTTGCTGACACAGTGGACTCATAAGTTTACCTCCAGTTGGCTCATAAGATTACCTCCAATGCTTTCACCTGCCATTCTATTTTCAAAATTTACTATATCTTTTAGTTTAGTATCATCTGCAAACTTGGATATGCTCCAGTCTATTCCTAAATCTAGGTCATTATATATAAAGAATGAAAAGCTGGGGTTCCAATCCCTTGTCAATCCCTGTCAATTTCTCCCCTTCACCAATCTATCATCATCATTGTACTTCAGGTATTATATCCTCTTTCCCCAATGTGAAGACCAAACCTAAATATTAATTTAACACTTTCACCACTTGTCACTGCCTACCAATCTGAGAATGTCCCTTTCATCCAAACTCTCTGCCTTCCTAACACCTAACAGTTTCTTATCAATGTCACAATTTCATCTCCAATTTCAAATGTCTGTTTCAACTAGCAATCTTTAGTGTGAAATCTTATCAGATGCCTTCTGAAAATCAATGTACAGTAAACTCTTTCGTATCCGGCACCTATGGGACCAGGATGGTGCCGGTTGATGAAAAATTCTGGATAACAGAGAGGTATACCTACCAAGGCAATTTTTAACACAAACAAAAATAAAAACCATTGACTAACACGGCCAGCGCGGGAGACTTGGACTTGGCAAAACAAGTGCTGGATGGATTCGGCAAGATTACCGGTTATCTATTTTGCCAGTTATTAAAGTATTCCGGATGATTAAGTGCCGTTTAAACAAGAGTTTACTGTATACCACATCCAAACAATAACAACTTACATTTTATAGCATCTTCAACATAGTATAACATCCCAAGACACTCCACAGGCACATAACACCCCAAGACACTCCACAGGCGCATAATCAGACAAGAATGGACACTGAGCCATAGAAGAAGGCTTTAGGACAGGTAACCAAAAGCTTGGTCAAAGAGGTAGGTTTTAAGGAGCGTATTAAAGGAAAAGAGAGAGGTGGAGAGGTAGAAACGTTTAGGTAGGGAATTCCAGAGTTTAGAGCCTAGATGGCTAAAGGTATGACCACCAATGGTGGGACGAAGAAATTCTGGGATGCACAAGAGGCCAGAGTTGGAGGATTGTAGAATTCTTGGAGGGTTGTAGGGCTGGAAGAGGTTACAGAGATAGGGAGGTATGAGGCCATGGAGGGATACATCATGGCTCTTCTTCTATCTATCAGTTCATTGACTAGGTTAAAGAACTGTATTAGGCCAGTTGGGCAGCATCTACCTTTCACAAAACCATGTTGACTCTCCCTAATTAGGTTATATCTTTCCAAGTGTTCACTTACTCTGATGATGGGTTCTAGTGATTTCCCCACTACTGACATTATAATGCACTGTTCCTGCCAGGCGGGCTGGGCTAAAACGGCTCTTATGTCTTTTAATACCTTGGTGTGGAAACTGTCTGGAGATTCATCAGGCGACAATCCCATTATTTTATTTATTTATTAGTCTTTTTCTGTTTATATTAATCCTTGTAAATTTCTCCCCTTCACCAATCTATAGTCATTATTGTACTTCTGGTATTGTGTCCTCTTTCCACAATGTGAAGACCAAAACAAAATATTAATTTAACACTTTCACCATGTTCTTATCCACTACCATTGTCACACCAAAATCTGTACTTAGTGGTCTTATTTCCTCTTATATTACTCTTTTTGGTGTACTTATTTTTTTTTTAAACTATTATTCTTGATACCAACTGCATATTTTGAAGGGAAGAGGTAGAGCATCCAAAGCTGATGTAGCCTGGATGACAAAGGAAATAAAAGTTAAAATAAAACAGAAAAAGGAGGCCTTTGATGAATGTCAGGAGCAAGATTTAGTTAATAACCAGGAAAATTATGGAAAGTACAGGAGGGAATTGAAAAAGTTAATACGGGCAGTAAAGAGAGGCTATGAGAAGTAATTAGCAGGCAACATTAAATTGAACTCTAAAACATTTTATAAATATATAAAGTGTAAGTGGTTTGCCAGGGAAAAGTTGGGCCTATTAAGGACCCAGAGGGAAATCTTCATGGAGAGGCAGAGGACATAGCAAAAGTATTAAATTAATACTTTGCACCTGTCTTCACAAAGGAAGTGGATGATGTGAAGGTTATACTAAAAGAGGAGAGGGAAGTTATGGACAGGATAATAATAGATAGAGAAGACGTACTAAAAAGATTAGCATTACTGAAAGTTGGTAAGTCACTTGATCCAGATGGAATGAATTCTAGGTTGATGAAAGAAGTAAAGGTAGAAATATCAGAGGCATTGGTCACAATCTTTCAATCCTCATTGGATACAGGAGTAGTGCCGGAGGACTGGAGGGTTGCTAATGTTATACCACTATTCAAGAAAGGGGAGAGGGCTAAACCAGAAAGCTACTGGCCAGTTAGCCTAACATCGGTGGTGGGGAAGTTATTGAAAACCATTATCAGGGACAAAATAAACTTTCATTTGGAAAGGCATGGATTAATCAAGGAGATCCAGCATGGATTTGTGTCTGATTAACTTGATTGAATTCTTTGATGAGGTAACATAGAAGGTTGATCAAGGTAGTGCAATAGATGTATATATGGACTTTCGGAAGACATTCGACAAAGTGCCACATAGGAGGCTTATTAAAAGATGCACTTTGGGAGGACTAATATAGAAAGACAATATTTTATAAATGGCATGATTTTGAAAAGTGTAGATGAGCAGAGGCCTTGGTGTCCATATAGACAAATCCTTAAAGATGGCACGGCAAGTTGATAATGTGGTTAAAAAAGCATCTGGGTTACTTGGGTTTATAAATAGAGGAATAGAATATAAAAGCAAAGAGATCATGTTAGAACTTTATAAATCACTGGTTAAACCTCAGCTGGAGTATTGTGGACAATTCTGGGCCCCACACTTCAGGAAAGATGTAAAGGCCTTAGAAAGGATACCAAGGTGGTTTACCAGGATGTTACCAGGGATGAGGGACTTGAGTTATGAGGAGAGGTTGGAAAAGTTAGGACTGTTTGCCTTGGAACAGAGAAGGTTAAGAAGTGACCAAATAGAGGTTTTCAAGATGATGAGAGGTTTTAATGGAGCAAATAGGAAAAAATATTCCCTCTGGCGAGTGGGTCAGTAACCAGAGGTCATAGATTCAAAATCATTGGCAAAAGATCCACAGGGGAGATGAGGAGAATTTTTTCACTCTGAGTTGTTGGGATCTGGAATGCTCTACCTGAAAAGGTGGTGGAAGCCAATTCCATAAATAATTTTAAAAGGGAGTTGGACAGGTACATGAGGATGAGGAACTTACAGGGTTACGGACAAAAAGCGGGAGTGTGGGACTAAGCACGACTGCTCTTTCAAAGAGTCAGCACAGGCACGATGGGCTGAATGGCCTCCACCTGTGCTGTAAGTTTTTATGATATTCTTTTCCATACATTCATTTTGTTTTCCTTATTATTTTCATGGTCACCTTTTGTAGCTTTGTATAACCTTCCCCATTTTCATTCTTGCCAGTATTCTTCACCCCTATTTGAGTCTTCTCAGATCTGACCACTCTCATAGGCAATTGTTGCATCACTCTGGAAGTATACCTTTTGCCTTTCAAGGTTATATACTTGTTTTTTCGTCCACCAATTATATTCTTGAATAGATTTCCAACAATATGCTTTAACTGAAACTCAGAACAGGACACCTATTGCACCAATATCCCACATAAATAATCTTTACAATCTCTCTAGGTGATCTCTTTGAGTGAGATTGTCAATTTTTGCCAATGTTTACCAGGATTGGGTTAAGATTGCACAGTAATTAGTCGACAAAAGAGTTTTCTAGTCAGCAGAGAGGGCTGGATTTGAACCAGCAACAAAACAAAAGTATATAAACCTACTATCCCAAACGGTTCCCCCGAAGTTTGGGTATTGTTCTGGCTATTGCGTTCAATTTTAACAGGGTCAGATGTCTACTGAATAATCAATGAAAGCAGTAATATCCCAGGTAACTTGTTAATAGATAATGGAGACAAGGGCTGGAATTTTTACCTGCCGACCCATTGGGAGCGGGGGTTCCGGTAGCATGCGGAAAACCCGGAAGTCTGTGTTTCCCCGCATGCAGTGGAGATTTAACTCCACAGCGTGCATCTGACGTCATTGACAGGTTCCCCACCCGGAAGTCAGCCTGATTGACAGGCTTTGCTTCCAGTCGGGCGGGGTGCACTCCGGAGGAAGCCGCAGGACCAGGCAGGTCTGATCCCCGACCCCGGTGGGGGAGGGGGGATCCGATCCCAGTGGTGGTCTGATCCCTGACATTGGGGGGGGGTCCGATCCCAGAGGGGGGGTCTGATTCCCAACCCCGCGGGGGTTGTCTAAAACCATTGGGGTTGTTTGTTTGGGGGTGGGGGCTGATGGTGGGGGAGCATTGGGGGCCAGGAGAAGCATTCTTGTTCCTCCCGGCCCACAAGAAGTGCTCCCCGAGGCTATCCTCGCCTCGCTGCAGCTGCTGGGATTCCCTAGGCCCGGGAACCCTGGCCGGCCACAGCTAAGCCTGCAAAACTTTCCAGCCTCATTTTCATAGTTAAAGTGCCAACCTACCTCCTGGGAGCGGGTTGGCTCCCCACTTCTCATCCCGCCTCCGTTAAAACCAGAAATGGGTGAGTTGGAGGCAGGTTGGGATCATTATTCAGATTTTTAATACTTTAACCTCCCACCCAACCTAAACCCGCCTGTTTTTTGGGGTTAAAATTCCCCATATCTGAATAGTGTGCCCAAGAAGAACATTATATCACGCTGTATTCAACATACTAAAAGATAACAAACATGGAAAGGCAGAATGTGTCAGCAATGGAAGTACACCGCAATCATAACAGTATCTAGTCTAAAAGTATAGGATACGAGTTCTGAGATAGCTGAGGATTTCAGTATGGGATGTTACAGTCTTAAATAAGGGGCAAACCTTAGAGTATGTGGAGGGAGGTTAAGATGTTCTTGTGGAGAAAATGCAACAGAGGAGAATTGTAATATTTGGGGCAAAGGGGAAGTTTCCCTTGCAAACGCTGTGACTTTGGATATTAGGCTCTCGGGTTTCACTTTACAGGAGGCTCTCACTTCTGGTTTGAAGTGTTTAGAGAACATTGATGGCAGCTTCACACTCCTAAGTGGTGGGCAAAGGTCGACACCAACACAAATCCCTGGTACCCACAAGGGACACCAGCACCTGGTGCTCTTGCTGAAGGGTTTTCCATCTCTGGATCACAAAATTATGCAAGATACAGCAGGCACGGAGGCCCTGATAATGAAGGAACTGTGGTCATCCATAATGCTGTGACTAAAGCATTAGATTAGAAGATGAAATGCATGGCTGAAAGAGTGGTAGAGTGATGCAGGGTTTTCGATTCATGGGGCACTGACACCAGTTCTGGGGAAAGAGGGAGCTGTTCTGTTGGGATGGGCTCCACTTAGAATGAGCTAAGACCTGTGTCCTGGCAATTCAAATAACTAGGGCCTTAGGGCTTTAGAAGGGGGGGCGGGATGATTCAGGAAAGGGTAAATTCAAAAGCCGTAAGAGAAAAGTCAAGGCTGTAGAGCAGAGCAGTGATTTGTGTAAAAACAAGCAGAGTGGGTCAGGAAGGGACAGAGAGCTTAACAAAAGTATTAGGGCATTAGTGACTAAGGTGACATCAGGCTAAAATATAAAAAAGTTAAAGCTAAAGGCACTATATCTAAATGCGCGAATCATTGCAACAAATAGATGAATTAATAGCACAGATAGAAATAAATGGGCTTGATCTAATAGCCATTATGGAGACGTGGTTGCAGGGTGACCAAGGTTGGGAACTAAATATTCCAGGATACTTAACTTTTAGAAGAGGAAAATGGAAAAGGAGTGGTGAGGCGGGGGTGGGTGGGGGGGCGGTGTGGTGGTGGGTGGTGGCGGAGTGGGGTGGTGGTAGCCCTGATAATAAACGATGGGATAAAGACAGTAGAGAGAAAGGACCTTAGCTTGGAAAATCAAGATGTAGAATCAGTTTAAGTGGAGCTAAGAAACAACAAGTGGCAGAAAACACTGGTGGGAGTAGTTTATACGCCCCCTAACAGTAGTTGTATTGTCGGGCAGGGTATAAATCAGGAAATTAGAGGTGCACGTAACAAGGTTAATGCAGTAATCATGGGGGACTTTAATTTTCATATAGACTGGGCAACCAAATTTGCAGTAATAGTGTGGAGGACGAGTTCATGGAATACATTCAAGAAAGTATTCTAGATCAGTATGTCGAGGAACCAGCTAGGGAACAGACATTTTAGATCTAGTATTGTGCAATGAGACAGGATTAATTAATAAACTTTTAGTAACCTTGGAGCCTCTGGGGAAGAGTGATCATAATATGATAGAATTTTATATTGTGTTTGGGAGTGATTTAGTTAAGTCCAAAACAAGGACCATAAATCTGAACAAAGCAAACTACATAGGTATGAGGGACAAGTTGGCTAAAGTAGATTGGTAAATTAGATTAAAAAATATGATAGTAGATAAGCAATGGCAAACATTTAAAGAAACAATTCATAATTTACAATGAATATACATTCCCTTAAGAAATAAAAACATCACAGGAAAAGTGGTCCAACCGTGACTAACAAGTGAAGTTAAAGATAGTATTAGATTAAAGGAAGAGGCTTATAATGTTGCCAAGAAGAGCAGGAAGCCTGCAGATTGGAAGGATTGTAGAATTCAGCAAAGAATGACCAAGAAATTGATAAAGAGAGAGAAAATAGAATGAGAGTAAAGTAACAAGAGACATAAAAACAGATTGTGAAAGCTTCTATAGGTAGGTAAAAAGGAAGAGATTAGCGAAAGTAAACATGGGTACCTTACAGGCAGAGCAGGAGAAATTATAATGAGGAATAAGGAAATGGCAGAGACATTAAATGAATGCTTTGTATCCGTCTTCATGCTAGAAGACACAAAGAAATTCCAGAAATAGTGGGGAACCAAGCATCTAGTAAGAATGACAAACTTAAACTAATTAGTATTAATAAAGCAATAGTACTGGAGAAATTAATGGGACTAAAAGCCAACAAATCCCCTGAATCTGATGGCTGACATTCTAAGGTTTTAAAAGAGGTGGCTACAGAGATAGTGGATGCATTGGTTTTGATCTTCCAGAATTCCTTAGATTTTAGAATGGTCCCCGTGGTTTGGAAGGTAGCAAACATAACCCCGCTATTCAAGAAAGGAGGGAAAGAGAAAACGGGGAACTATAGGCCAGTTAGCCTGACATCAGTAGTAGGGAAAATGCTCAAATCTATTATTAGGGACGTGGCAACAGGGCACTTAGAATATTCTAATATGATCGGGCAGAGTCAACATGGATTTAAGAAAGGGAAATCGTGTTTGACAAATCTCTTAGAGTTTTTTGAAGTTGTAACTAGCAGGGTAGATAAAGGGGGACCAGTGGATGTAATGCATTTGGATTTTCAAAAAACATTCGATAACGTACCAAACAAGAGGATATTACACAAAATTAGGGTTCATGGGTTTGGGAGTAATATATTAGCATGGATTCAGGATTGGTTAATGGGTGGAAAACAGAGAGTAGGAATAAACGGGTCATTTTTGGGTTGGCAGGCTATAGCTAGTGGGGTACCGCAAGGATCAGTGCTTGGGCCTCAGCTATTCACAATCTATATCAATGACTTAGATGAGGGGACTGAGTGTAATATATCCAAGTTTGCTGGTGATACAAAGCTAGGTGGGAAAGTAAGCTATAAGGAGGATGCAAAGAGGCTGCAAAGGGATATAGCCAGGTTAAGTGAATGGACAATAAAGTGGCATATGGAATATAAAGTGGAGAAATGTGAATTTATTAAATTGGTAGGAAAAATAGAAAAGGATAATATTTTTTAAAAGGTGAGAGACTGGGAAATGTTGATACTCAGAGGGACATGGGTGTCCTTGTACACGAATCACAGAAAGTTAACATGCACGTACAGCAAGCAATTAGGAAAGCAAGTGATATGTTAGTACGATAGCAAAATACTGCAGATGTTGGAAATCCGAAATAACAACAGAAAATGCTGGAAAAACTCAGCAGGTCAGGCAACATCCGTGGAGAGAAATTTGAGTTGACGTTTCGGGTTGGACCCTTCTTCAAAACTGGAAAGAAAAGAAACTAGATCGAAGGCAGGGCTGCGATCGGACAAAAGAATAAAAGAAACAAAAGAAGTAAAAGAGATTAGAAGCTAGACGAGATGGTAATAGGCTGGGATTAGATGTAAAGTGTACTGGCAGGGCAAAAGATAGCTGCCAGGTGTGAGAGAGAAACAAAAGGAAAGTGGGGGGGGGAAAGGAGTGGAACAATTACAAGAGAAAATGAAATGGGGGCCGAGCTTATGATCTGAAATTGTTGAACTCGATATTGAGTCCGGAAGGCTGCAGAGTGCCTAATCGGAAGATGAGGTGCTGTTCCTCGAGTTTACGTTGAGCTTCCGTGGAACAATACAAGAGGCCAAGGACGGTGAGGTCTGAGTGGGAATGGAGCGGTGAATTAAAATGACAGGCGACTGGAAGCTCGGGGTCACCCTTACGGACTGAACGGAGGTGTTCCGCAAAGCGGTCACCCAATCTGCGTTTGGTCTCCCCAATGTAGAGGAGACCGCATCGTCAGCAGCGAATACAGTATACTAGATTGCGAGAAGTACAAGTAAATCGCTGTTTCACCTGGAAGGGGTGTTTGGGGCCCTGGACAGTGGGAAGGGGGGAGGTATAGGGGCAGGTGTTACATCTCCTCCGCTTGCACGGGAAGGTGCCAGACGAAGGGGAAGGGCTGTTTGGGGTGATAGAGGAGTGGACTAGGGTGTCTCGGAGGGAGCGGTCCCTGCGGAATGCTGAAAGGGGAGGGGAGGGGAAGATACGTTTGGTGGTGGGATCACTTTGGAGGTAGCGGAAATGCCGGAGGATGATCCGTTGAATGTGGAGGCTGGTGGGGTGAAAGGTGAGGACAAGGGGAACCCTATCGTGGTTCCGGGAGGGAGGGGCAGGGGTGAGGGCAGAAGTGCGGGAGATAGAACTGACACGGTCGAGGGCAGTGTCAACCACGGTAGAGGGGAATCCTCGGTTGCAGAAAAAGGAAGACATGTCTGAAGCACTGGTGTGGAAGGTGGCGTCGTCGGAGCAGATACGGCAGAGGCGGAGAAACTGGAAGAATGGAATAGAGTCCTTACAGGAAGCGGGGTGGGAGGAAGTGTAGTCCAGGTAGCTGTGGGAGTCAGTGGGCTTGTAGTGAATATTGGTTGATAACCTATCCCCAGAGATGGAGACGGAGAAGTCGAGGAAGGGAAGGGAAAAGTCGGAGGTGGACCATGTGAAGGTGAGGGAAGGGTGGAAATTGGAGGCAAAGTGAATGAAATTGTCAAGTTCGGGGCGAGAGCAGGAAACGGCACCGATACAGTCATCAATGTATCGGAAAAAGAGGTGAGGGAGGGGACCCGAGTAGGACTGGAACAAAGATTGTTCCACATAGCCCACGAAAAGGCAGGCATAGCTAGGACCCATGCGGGTACCCATGGCAACACCTTTGATTTGGAGGAAATGAGTTAAAGGAGAAGTTGTTCAATGTGAGAACAAGTTCAGCCAGGCGGAGGAGGGTCGTGGTGGATGGGGACTGGTCGGGCCTCTGTTCAAGGAAGAAGCGGAGCGCCCTCAGGCCATCCGGGTGGGGGATGGAGGTGTAGAGGGATTGTACGTCCATGGTGAAAAGGAAGCGGTTGGGGCCAGGAAACTGGAAACTGTTAAAGTGGCGGAGGGCGTCCGAAGAGTCGCAGAGATATGTTAGCCTTGATTACAAAAGGATTGGAGTATATAAGAATAAAGAAGTCTTACTGCAATTATATAGGGCCTTGGTGAGACCATACCAGGAGTATCATGTACAGTTTTGGTCTCCTTACCTAACGAAGGATATACTTGTCTTAGAGGGAGTACAACGAAGGTTCACCAGACTGATTCCTGGGATGAGGCGATTGTCCTATGAGGAGAGATTGAGTAGACTAGGCCTCTGTTCCCTAGATTTTAGAAAAGTGTGAGGTGATCTCATTGAAACATATAACATTCTTAAGGGGCTTGACAGGTAGGATGTTTCCCCTGGCTGGGGAGTCTAGAAATGGGGTCACAGTCTCAGAATAAGGGGTTGGCCATTTAGGACTGAGATGAGGAGAAATTTCTTCACTCAAAGGGTTGTGAATCTTTGGAATTCTCTACTCCAGAGGGCCGTGAATGCTCAGTCGTTGAGTATATTTAAGACAGAGATCAATAGATTTTTGGATACTAAGGGAATCAAGAGATATGGGGATAGGGTGGGAAAGTGGAGATGAGGTAGAAGATCAGCCATGAACTTATTGAATGGCGGAGCAGGCTCGAAGGGCCACATGGCCTACTCCTGCTCCTATTCCTTACGTTCTAAAACCACTTTACAAAAGTGGTCTTGCAATGTGAAAATGTAGTAGCAATCAGCAGCAGAAAGTAATACTCCAAAGATAATGCAGAAACCACTGTATGAAAGTCCAGAAAAATTAGGACTTGCAACACAATGTCCCTAACAACACATTTATAGTTGTCAGTCACACCTTTAAGAATCCAAGTTCTGGAGACTAGAACAAGAATGCCCAGCAGCAATCTATTTCAATCGATTTGCAAAATTAATGAATGAGCAGGGCAAAAACATTGTGGGATTCATTGAATCATAGAATGATACAGCACAGGAGGCCATTCGGCCCATCGTGCCTGTACCAGTCCAATTAATCCCACTGACCCACTCCCCTGCTCTTTCCCCATAGTCCTGCAAATTTTCCCCTTTCATGTATTTCTCCAATTCCCCTTATAAAGTTATTATTGAGGCAATAGCAAAATACTGCAGATGCTGGAAATCCGAAATAACAACAGAAAATGCTGGAAAAACTCAGCAGGCCAGGCAACATCCATGGAGAGAAATTAGAGTCGACGTTTCGGGTGAACCCTTTTTCAAAATTGGAAAGGAAATGAAATAGATCGAAGGCAGGGCTGCGATAGAACGAAAGAAGTAAAGAGACATTAAGAGGTATTCAAACCCAGACGAGATGGTAATAGGACAGTGGAGACAAAAGATGGCTCAGATTAGGTGTGAAGTGTACTGGCAGGATGAGAGACAGCTGCCATGTGGGAGAGAGAAAAAAAGGAAAGGGGGGGGAGGGAAAACCCAAAACAAAGGGGTGGAAAAAAAATATAAGTAAAAATGTAATAGGGGCCGAGGTTATGATCTGAAATTGTTGAACTCGATATTGAGTCCGGAAGGCTGCAAAGTGCCTAATCGGAAGATGAGGTGCTGTTCCTTGAGTTTACGTTGAGCTTCCGTGGAACAATGCAAGAGGCCAAGGACGGTGAAGTCCGAGTGGGAATGGAGCGGTGAATTAAAATGACAGGCGACCGGAAGCTCGGGGTCACCCTTACAGACTGAATGGAGGTGTTCCGCAAAGCGGTCACCCAATCTGCTATTATTGAATCTGCTTCCACCACCCTTTCAGGCATTGCATTGCAGATCACAACAGCTCACTGCATAATTTTTTTTCCTCATGTCGCCTCTGGTTCTTTTGCCAATTACGTTAAATCTTTGTCCTCTGGTTACCGACCCTTCTGCCACTGGAAACAGTTTCTCCTTATTTACTCTATCAAAACCCTTCATGATTTTGAACACCTCTAACAAATCATCCTTTAACCTTCTCTGTTCTAAGGAGAACAACTCCAGTTTCTCTAGGCTCTCCAGGTAACTGAAGTCTTTCTTCGCTGGTACCATTCTAGCAAATCTCCTCTGCACGCTCTCTAAGGCCTTGACGTCTGTCCTAAAGCATGGTGCCCAGAATTGGGCACAATACTCCAGCTGGGGCTCTACCAGAGTTTTATTAGCATAACTTCCTTCCTTTTGTACTCTATGGGGACGATTTTGTGAATGGGGGCACATTGGAGGCAGGACTGCTGCTTGTCGGTTCAATGACCCGCCGCCATTGATTTGTGGCCAACCCATGCTATTTTCCCTTGATTGACCTTGTTAAGCCTGCCCAGCGGGCTTAGCAGGCCAATTAAGGGAAAGCCGGTTGCAGAGCATGTTGATTTTGACAGATGAATTTTCATCATTTGACAGCTCTGTGAAGCTGTCAAACAGTGACATTCTCTGCAGTTTGATGAGGTCTTGTATACAAGACCTCATCGACCTTCTTTCTTTTACAGAAATGAGATGGTTGTTACATCTGAGCATGCAACGGCCATCTCTCATCTGCAACACGGAGGACCGAGACTCTCCGCATACAAACCGACTGAAGCCTGCAGGAAGAAACAAAGGTAAGTACACTTTTAAAAAGGCTTTGGACTTACCTCAGATACTCACCTCTACACTCTTGCACCCATCACTTACCTTCACACCACACTTTTGCACCCCGCAGACCCAGTACTCGCCTCGCTGAGCTGGTGTGTCTTGGAGCCTTCAGGAAGCCCGCACTTGTGAGGGCAAATAGGGGATAATCCTATTTTCTGCCTGTTAACTACCTGTTAATAGGCAGTTAAGAGGCTTTAACCCTTCCCGCCTCTAAGGAGACGGGACCTGGCACGGGACGGCTACCCGCCTTCTGGGAAGATGGCACCCGCCCCCAAATTCTGCCATTTTCCCGGCAGTCCCGCCTCCATACCCGCCTCCCCATGGCTGGCAAAATCACCCCGTATACCTCTATTTTTAAAACCGTAGATCTATATGCCTTTTTAACAGCTTTCTCAACTTGTCCTGCCACCCTCAAAGACTTGTGTACGTACACCCACAGGTCTTTCTGTTCCTGCACCCACTTTGAAATTGTACCATTTAGTTTAGATTGTCTCTCTGCATTTTTCCTACCAAAATGAATCACTTCACACTTCTCTGCGATAAATTTAATCTGCCATGTGTCTGCCCACTTCACCAATCTGCCTAAGTTCTCCTGAAGTCTATTACTGTCCTCCTCACTTTTTACTACATTTCTGATTTTGTGTCATCTGCAAACTTTTAAATTATGCCCTGTGCACCCAAGTCCAGGTAATTAATATATATCAAAAAGAGCAGTGGTCCCAAAACTTACCCCTGGGGAACACCACTGTATAACCTCCCTCCAGTCTGAAAATCAACCACTCACCATTACTCTCTGCTTTCTGTCCCTTAGCCAATTTTGTATCCATGCAGCCACTGCCCCTTTAATCCCTTGGGCTTCAATTTTTCTAACAAGTCTATTATGTGGCACTTTATCAAACGCCTTTGAAAGTCCATATACATAACATTATCCACACTACCCTCATCAACCTTTTATGTAACCTCATCAAAGAACACAATCAAATTAGTCAAACATGATTTGCCTTTATCAAATCCATGCTGACTTTCATTTATTAGCCCATATTTTTCCAAGTGCCAATTAATTTTGTTCCGGATTATTGTCTAAATGTTTCTGCACCACTAACGTTGGGCTGTCTGGCCTGTAGTTGCCGAGTTTATCTCTCTCCCCTTTTTCGAACAGGGGTGTAACATTTGCAATCCTCCAGTCCTCTGGCACCACTCCCGTGTCTAAGGAGGATTGGAAGATTGTGGCCAGAGCCTCTGCAAATATGCCCCTCAGCAAGCTAGGGTGCATCCCATCTGGCCGGGTGACTTTTCTAATTTTTGCGCTGCCAATCTTTTAAGTACCTCCTCTTTATCTATTTTTACCCTATCCAATTTCTCCACTACCATCTCCTTTACTGTGACATTGACAGCATCCTCTTCTTTCGTGAAGACAGATGCAAAGCACTAATTTAGTACCTCAGCCATACCCTCTACCTCCACAAGAAGATATCCTTTTTAGTCCCTAATCAGCCTCACCTTTCCTTTGACTACCCTTTTACTATTTATAGTTTTATAAAATACTTTTGGTTCCCTTGTATGTTACTCGCTAATCTATTCTCGTAAACTCTCTTTAGTCCTCTTATTTCCTTTTTCAGTTCTCCTCTGTACTTTCTGTATTCAGCTTGGTTCTCTGCTGAATTATGAAGCTGACCAAGGTGCGTACAATTGCCTACAATTAGGAGGTAGAATGAGATTCACACACTGGAGTAATTTTGACTTTGGGTGACAGTCTAAAACGGGCAATATCGAATCAGCCACCCATTAGATATCACTCCTGATTTTACATAGTACATAGTTTTTACAAAGTATTTGCAGCACAGAAACAGGCCATTCGGCCCAACAGGTTCATGCCAGTGTTTAAGCTCCATACGAGCCTTCTCCCACCCTTCTTCATCTAACCTCATCAACACATCCTTCTATTCCTTTCTCCCTCAAATGTTTATCTAGCTTCCTCTTAGATGCATCTATGCCAGTCGCCTCAACTTTTCATTGTGGTAGCAAGTTTCACAATCTAACCAGTCTCTGGGTAAAGAAGTTTCTTCTGAATTCCCTATTGGATTTATTAGCGACTGTCTTATATTTATGGCCCCTAGTTCTGGTCTCCCTCGCAAGTGGAAACATCTTCTCTACGTCTACCCTATCAAATCCTTTCAAATCTTAAAGACCTTTATCAGGTCACTCCTCAGTCTTCTCTTTTCTAGAGAAAAGAGCCCCAGCCTGTTCAAAATTTCCTGATAGGTATAACCTCTGGTATTATCCTCATAAATCTTTTCTGCACCTTCACTGGTGCCTCTACATCCTTTTTTTGTAATATGGGGACCAGAACTGTTCACAATACTCCAAATTTGGTCTAACCAAGGTTCTATACAAGTTTAACATAACTTCTCTGCTTTTCAATTCTTTCCTTCTAGAAATGAACCCCAGTGCTTTGTTTGCTTTTTTATGGCCTTATTAAGTTGCATCACCACTTTTACTGATCTGTGTATCTGTACTCCCAGATCCCTCTGCTCTTCTACCCCATTTAGACACTTAGGGCTCGAATTTCCAAGCCCCGTGGAGGTGGGTTTGGAGGCGGGAGTGGGGGAAAAATTGCAGAATCGGGGGGCACATAGAAACATAGAAGATAGGAGCAGGAGTAGGCCATTCGGCCCCTCGAGCCTGCTCCGCCATTCGATGAGATCATGGCTGATCATCCAAACTCAGTACCCCGTACCTGCCTTCTCCCCATATCCCTTGATACCTTTAGCTCTAAGAAATATATCTAACTCCTTCTTGAATATATTTAAAGACTTGGCCTCAACCGCCTTCTGTGGTAGAGAATTCCACAGGTTCACCACTCTCTGGGTGAAGAAATTCTTACTCATCTCTGTCCCCTTATCCTTAGACTATGACCCCTGGTTCTGGACTCTCCGACCATCGGGAACATTCTACCTGCATCTAGTTTGTCCAGACCTGCCAGAATTTTATAAGTTTCGATGAGATCCCCTCTCATTCTTCTAAACTCCAGCGAGTATAAGCCCAATCGACCCAATCTCTCCTTCCCGCCCCCAACCCGCCTCCGTGCCCATTTCCCAGGAGGCGGGTACCCGACCTGTGCTGGGAGCCACCTCCCTGAGGCGGGAAGGGGATTAGTGCCAATTAACTGCCTGTTAACAGGTAGTTAACAGGCAGTTTTTGGCCTAATCCCTATTTTTAGCCCTGAAGTGTGGGCTGCCCGATGGCTCCAAACCACAGCAAGTTAGCGAGGTGGACTGTCGGGCTGAAGGGCTTGGAGGGTTCAAGATATCTGGTGTTCAGATGAGTGATGGGTGCAGGAGTGCAGAGGTAAGTGTGTTTGGTGTGTGTAAAGTGTTTAAATAAGTTTTACTTACCTTTACTTACTAATGCAGGCTGAAAGGATTCGCAAATTTCATATCTCCCCTGAGGATTTACTTTTGGTTTATTAACGAAGCCCTGGTTGGACTGAGTTTAAAATCCAGGGCACAACAAGATGGCTGCAGTCAGCCTCATGGCCAAAGCCTGTAAGTTTCAGTTTGGACTGACAGCTTGTATTCTGATGAGAAGGAACTTTCCAGAACTTGAATGCAGACAGACCTTCTGCATTTATGCATTAGAAGCAAACCCAGTGGCATTCGGGCCTCTGATTAAAGCCATCAAGGTTGTTTGCACAAACAATCAAGAGCAGACAGGGCCTATTGAATATGTAGTGGGACAAGCTCAGCTGCATTCAGGCCTTCGTTTAGAGAACGTCAACATTGTTTACCTACGTACTTCAAAACGATCAATGGGGCATTCAGACTGGAATGGCCCCATCATGAAACCAGTTGGACAAAATGGGAACACTGATGAGATCAGTAAAACCGATTACCGGCCATCCAGGTCGATGGGCCCAGATTGGTACCTTTTGTATGAGTTTCAATACGTCCAGATTAGACAAAAGAAATGAGCTTACCTGGTGGGAGATAAGGGCTACCGGGAAGGGTATAACTAGTCCCTCGGGAGGCCATTTCTCTCTCTCTCTCCCGCCCCACCTCCAGTGCCCTGCCTTACCATCAACCCAGCAAGAGGATCGTCGACGAAGAGCCCGTCCAGGGAAGTAGAATACCCGCAGTTACGTTTAAATTACTGGGGTATCTCTGCTTTGGGCGGTGAAAACCTAAGACATCGGTAGGCAACAGGGCACGGAGCAGGCGTTTCAACATCCTAGACTGGTGAGCATCAATTTTCTGGCCCATCACAAGATAATCTAGATAGGTGTAAAGGGTGGGAGTTAAGGGGAATTGCTAAAGTGTCATTTTAGTCATTTTCCCTCGATGTGTCCGTTTCTCCTCCACCGTTAAGTGTAATTGTGCTGCATCCATAGTGATTTTCTCTGTATAATAATTGTTCTCTATTTTAATAAACATTGGTTTTCTTTGCACCGAACCACTGGTCTCGCTTGTCTATATCGCTACTTGTAAATAAGTCCGGTGGTCAGAACCAAAGGGGAAGCGATTCAAACCGCATGGGGCTGGAGCAGCTCAGACACACGACTGACTGACCAGACACAAACCCCAAACCAAAACCCCCTACAAGGCTTCCTTCGTTCAGGTCTTGGGAGCCCCTCATCTCACCGGCACAGAAAGCAAAATGGCCGCGAGCTGTCAAAAGTTGCAGCATTCTGCTTTCTGTTCTGGAGAGATTTCTAACTGAGTCTGTGGAGAAGGACTCAAGTTAGAAGTCAGATTGTCAGTGTTTGACAGCTTCACAGAGCTGTCAAATGCTGATATTTGATCTCTCAAAAGCTCTTGACAGATGAAATGTCAATCCCTGATGTCACCTGTAACCGGGTGTCCCTTAATTGGCCTGCTGAACCCGCTGGGCAGGCTCAACAAGGTCAATCAAGGGAAAATTGCGTGGGTTGGCCACAAATTGATGGAGGCGGGACTACAACCCAAAAAGTGGCAGTCCCGCCTCCATCACGTCCCTATTGACAAAATCCAGCCCGTATTTTCCAAGGAGTATTTGGCCTCCTTATTCTTCCTACCAAAATGCACCACCTCATACTTGTATAAATTGAAGTTCATTTACCAATTACACGCCCATTCTGTAAGCTTATTAATGTCTTCCTGTATTTAGTCGCAGTTTTCTTCTGTATTAACTATAGTCCCAATTTGGTGTTGTCCGCAAATTTTTAAATTATACTTACGATTCCCGATCCAAATTGTTTATGTAAATGGTGAACAACAGTGGTCCCGGCACTGATCCCTGTGGAACATTACTTCCCACCTTTTTTCCAGTCTGAGTAACTAACTTTAACTCTTAGGGGGGAATTTTGCCAGCCCTGGGGAGGTGGGTAAGGAGGTGGGACTGCCGGGAAAATGGCAGAATCTGGGAGCATGTACACATCCCGCTTCCAACCCGTCTCTGTGCCATCTTCCCAGGAGGCGGGTATCCGACCCATGCTGGAAGCCGCCTCCCCGAGGCGGGAAAGGGATTAGTGCCAATTAGCAGTTTTTTGGATAATCTCTATTTTCAGCCCTAAAGTGTGGGCTTCCCGACGGCTCTGAACCACGCCAGGGTCAGCGAGGCGGGCCGTCGATCTGCGGGGGTCGAGTTGTCCAGTGTGCAGGTGAGTGATGAGTGCATAAGGTCAGAAGTGGGGATGTTCGCTGATGATTGCACACTGTTCAGCACCATTCGAGACTCGTCAGATACTGACGCAGTCCGTGTCCATATGCAGCAAGACCTGGACAACATTCAGACTTGGGCTGACAAGTGGCAAGTAACATTCGCACCACACAGGTGCCAGGCAATGACCATCTCCAACAAGCGAGATTCTAACCATCTCCCCTTGACATTCAATGGCATTACCATCGCTGAATCCCCCACTATCAACATCCTGGGGGTTACCATTGATCAGAAACTGAACTGGACCAGCCATATAAATACTGTGGCTACAAGAGCAGGCCAGAGGCTGGGAATTCTGCGGCGAGTGTCTCACCTCCTGACTCCCCAAAGCCTTTCCACCATCTACAAGGCACAAGTCAGGAGTGTGATGGAATACTCTCCACTTGCCTGGATGAGTGCAGCTCCAACAACACTCAAGAAGCTCGACACCATTCAGGATAAAGCAGCCCGCTTGATTGGCACTCCATCCACCACCTTCAACATTCACTCCCTCCACCACCGGCGCACTGTGGCTGCAGTGTGTACCATCTACAAGATGCACTGCAGCAACTCGCCAAAGCTCCTTCAACAGCACCTTCCAAACCCGCGACCTCTACCACTTAGAAGGACAAGGGCAGCAGACGCATGGGAACATCACCACCTACAAGTTCCCCTCCAAGCCACACACCATCCTGACTTGGACCTGTATCGCCGTTCCTTCACTGTCGCTGGGCCAAAATCCTGGAACTCCCTTCCTAACAGCATTGTGGGTGTACCTACACCATATGGACTGCAACGGTTCAAGGCGGCGGCTCACCACCATCTTCTCAAGGGCAATTAGGGATGGGCACTAAATGCAGGCCTAGCCAGCGACGCCCACATCCCATCAATGAATTTTAAAAAAAGTGTGGAGAGGTACGTGTGTGAGGTGAGTGTAAAGTGTTTCAATAAATTTTTCTTACCTTTGCTTTTTCCTCCAGGCTTCATCCCTTCAGGTCTCGGGAGTCCCTCATCTCACCGGCACAGAAAGCAGAATGGCCGCTGAAGCCTTCTGCTTTCTACTCGGGAGAGATCAAGTGAGCCTGAGTGGAAGGGCTCAACTTAGAGGACAGATTGTCAGTGTTTGACAGCTTCACAGAGCCGTCAAATGCTGACATTTCACCTGTCAAAAGCTCTTGACAGATGAAATGTCACTCGCTGACGTCACCTGTAACTGGCTTTCCCTTAATTGGCCTGATTTTGCCAGCAGTCCTGCCTCCAAACCCGATCCCCGAGTGCCGGCAAAATTGCTCCCTTTGTGTTCTCCTCACAGCTTACTGTCCCACCTAGCTTTGTATCATCAGCAAACTTGACTACATTACACTCGGTCCCTTCATCTGGGTCATTAATATAGATTGTAAATAGCTGAGGGCCCAACACTGAGCCTTGCAGCACCCCACTAGTTACAGCCTGCCAGCCTGGAAAAGACACGTTTATCCCTACTCTCTGTTTTCTGTCCGTTAACCAATTCTCTACTTGTCCCATGACTCCACATGTTCTGATCTTAGTCACGAGTCTACTATGCGGTACCTTATCGAAGGTCTTTTGAAAATCCAAATATATTTCATCTACTTCTTTTTCTCCTTCTTAGGCAGTCCCTCGGAACCGAAGATGACTTGCTTCCACATTAAAAATGAGTTCGCAGGTGACTGATGAGTCCAATGAAGGACCTACAGTCTCTGTCACAGGTGGGCAGACGATGGTTGAAGGGGCAGGTGGGTGGGGTGCTTGGGTTGACGTGCGCTCCTTGCACTGCCTGCGCTTGGCTTCCGCTTGCTCCCGGCGAAGAGACTCGAGGTGTTCGGCGCCTTCCCGGATGCTTCTCCTCCACTTTGTGCGGTCTTGGGTCAGGGATTCCCATGTGTCGGTGGGGTTGTTACACTTTTTCAAGGAGGCCTTGAGTGTGTCCTTGAAGCATTTCCTTTGCCCAACTGGGGCTCTCTTGCCGTGCCGGAGCTCCGAGTAGAGCGCTTGTTTTGGGAGACTCGTATCGGGCATGCGGACAATGTGACCCGTCCATCGGAGCTGATCAAGTGTGGTCAAAGCTTCGATGCTGGGGATGTTGGCCTGAGCAAGAACACTGACGTTGGTGCGCCTATCCTGCCAATGGATTTGCAGGATCTTGCGGAGGCAGCGTTGGTGGTACCTCTCCAGTGCTTTGAGGTGCCTGCTGTACATGGTCCATGTCTCTGAGGCATACAGCAGGGCGGGTATCACTGCTGCTCTGTAGACCATGAGCTTAGTGCCGGGTTTGAGATCCTGGTCTTCAAACACTCTCTTCCTCAGGCGACTGAAGGCTGCACTGACAAACTGAAGTCGGTGTTGGACTTCGTCGTCGATGTCTGCCCTTGTTGACAGTAGGCTCCCGAGGTATGGAAAGTGGTCCACGTTGTCCAAGGCCTTGTCGTGGATTTTGATAATCGGGGGGCAGTACTGTGTGGTGGGGGCAGGTTGGTAGAGGACCTTTGTCTTACGGATGTTTAGTGTAAGGCCCATGCTCTCGTACGCTTCAGTGAAGGTGTTAACGATGGTTTGGAGTTCGACCTCCGAGTGAGTGCAGACGCAAGCGTCGTCTGCATACTATAATTCGACGACAGAGGATGGGATGACCTTGGATCTGGAGTGGAGGCGACGGAGGTTGAACAGTTTCTCGTTTGTTCTGTAAATTAGCTCCACTCCAGTGGGGAGCTTACTGAGGGTGAGATGGAGCATTGCAGCAAGGAAGATCGAAAAGAGTGTTGGTGCGATGACACAGCCTTTCTTGACCCCAGTTCGTACGTGAATTGGGTCTGTGGTGGAATCATTGGTCAGGATCACGGCCCGGCATGAGGTTGAAAAGGCCATCCGACAACTGAAGAACAACAAGGCCTCAGGAGCAGATGGAATCCCCGCCGAGGCACTAAAGCATGGCGGAGAAGCACTACTGGCACGAATTCATGAACTCATTTCTCTTATCTGGAAGGAGGAGAGCATGCCAGAGGATCACAGAGATGCCGTAATTGTGACCATCTTCAAGAAAGGGGACAAGTCCGATTGCGGTAATTACAGAGGAGTTTCCCTGCTGTCTGCCACAGGGAAAGTCATCGCAAGAATCCTCCTCAATCTCCTTCTCCCAGTGGCTGAAGAGCTCCTCCCAGAGTTGCAATGCGGATTCTGCCCACTAAGGGGCACAATGGACATGATCTTCACCGCACGTCAATTACAAGAAAAATACAGGGAACAGCGCCAACCACTGTACATGGCCTTCTTTGATCTCACAAAGGCCTTCGACACTGTCAACTGTGAAGGATTATGGAGTGTCCTCCTCAAATTCGGCTGCCCTCAAAAGTTTGTCACTATCCTCCGCCTGCTTCACGACGACATGCAAGCCATGATCCTGACCAATGGTTCCATCAAGTACCCAATTCACGTATTTCATCTACTACATTACCCTTGTCTACCCTTGCTGTTACTTCTTCAAAGAATTCAGTAAGGTTGGTCAAACATGACCTTCCATTTTGAAATCTGTACTGACTACTCTTTATTATATTTTTAGTTTCTAGATGTTTTTCTATTACATCTTTGAGGAAGGATTCCATTATCTTTCCTATTACCGATGTTAAGCTAATTGGTCTATAGTTCCCTGGATGTGTTCTATATCCCTTTTTAAATATATAGGAATCACATTAGCTGTCTGCCAGTCCTCTGGCACTATTCCCTTTTCTATTGAATATATATATATATATATAGTGCCTCTGCTATTTCTTCGCTAACTGCTTTTAAAATGCTCAGATGCAATCTATCCAGACCAGGGGTGTTATCCTCTTTAAGTTTGATTAGTTCATCAATTATCTCTCATATTATCTAAATGTCTTTGTATCTTTTTTGATCTCTTCTAATGTCATGCCCACCACGTTAGTCTCCCTGGTAAATACTGAGGCAAAGTAATTATTTAACATTTCTTCCATTTCACTGTCATTACCTGTGAGTTTATCATGTGTATCCCTTAATGGCATTATCTCTACCCTGATTTTTCTTTTGTTATTTATGTGTTTGTAGAAAACTTTACTATTTCTTTTTATATTAATTGAAAATTTAATTTTGTACTTTCTCTATACCTTCATAATTATTTTTTTTGACTTCTTTCCTAACCTTTCGTATTCCCTTTTATCATCCTCTCCTTTATTGTCTATATATACTTAGTGTATGATTTTTTCTTTGATTTCAATTATGCCTTTATTTCTTTATTCATTTATGGTGTGTCATTACTGGCTAGTTTGTTCTTGCTTTTTAGTAGAATATATTTCTCCTGGACTCTATTGATCACTGTTTTAAATGTTTCCCACTGAGGGTCTATTTCTTTGTCAGTGAATGTTTCCAAATTATTTTCCCTAGATCCATTCTCATCTCCTTAAAATCAGCTTTTCCCCCCCAATTTATTACTTTGTTTGTTTTATTTATGTCCTGCTCTGTCTTTACCTTAAACCTTATTATGTTGTGACCACTATTGCCTAGATGTTCCCGTTACGCTTACTTCTCTTATTTGTTCTAATTCATTTCCCATTACTAGATCCAACAGTGCTCCCTCTCTTGTTGGGCTTTTTACATACTGGGTGAGAAAGGAATTCTGCACACATTGTAAAAACCCCATTCCTGAGGGCCCTTACGCTACCTCTTCTTGCCAGTTTATTTGGGGGTAGTTAAAATCTCCCATGATTATTATTCTATGTCCTTTACTTATTTCACATATTTGCTTACATATTTCTTCCTCCACCTCCTTTAATTTTCTTGTGGATTTGGCATTCAGGCTTCCTTGCCCGTTTCAGCAAGGCATGCTCATGGAACGTGTGGGTGGGCTCTCTGAATACACCAGTGGGGAATAGGCCCTTATATATGATCCTGGAGTTCAATAATTGCCTTTAATGTTGCAGGACTTCCCACACTTTCTCCACATGAAATTGATCCTTGCATAGTCAGCAGGTATTTGCTCTAGAAGTACACTAACTGAATATTGCTAGTTAGAAAATTGCTGGTAAAACTCTTTGGGGGAGAAATTCAGTTGATAGCGCCACCGATTAACGCCTAAAGAGGCCGAGAAGTGGGGCGCTAGCCAATTTCCGGGTGGGCACAAGGCGCCTAGCGCCTCGCCCCATATTGAGCATGCATTTAGCGCCGGCGCTAAATCTTAGTGCCCGCTCATGGGTGCAGGCTGATTATGATGTCATTTGAGTGTGCAACGCCATTTGGGTGCCCCGGACTGGAAATTCAGTGGCGCCCCCCTCCATAGCGCCTGGCGCTAATAGTGACAGCTTACCTGGGCCTTACCAAGTCGCTCTCGGGCTGGAGGAGCGTTATTTAAAGGGGACTGGTGTGGTTCAAAAGCGGCAGCCATTTTTGGATCACAACTTCCTCGAGAGCTACAAAGAGTTGCTGAGCTGCACACTGAGAGCCATTTGACCACTGAGCCAGTGCAGGCAGACGATCTTCAGCCTTCTAACCATCACCTTGCTGTTGGTGAGCCTTGACAAAGGGGAACCTTCCTGTGGGCACTTATTATGGGGGCTGCATTGGAGGGGAAAGTCCTGCTGCTGAATCATCTGGAAAGGGCACTGAGACGCAGGGAGAGGGAGGTGGGCATGGCCAGACGGAGGAGGGCCAGCAGACGTCGCCACAGCAGACCTTACGCTGGCAGGGTTATCCGACAGCAGTTTTCCTAAATGAACATGTCGGAGGAGCAGTGTGTCAGAAGGCTACGATTTAGAAAGGAGGTGGTGACTGAGCTGTGCCAGCTGCTTCAGCCAGATCTGCAGCCTCAGATAAGGTGCAGGACATCTCTGTCGGCGGCTGAGAAGATGGCTGCTGGCCTGACTTCTACGCGAGCGGCTCTTCTCAGGCTGCGCATCAGAGGCTGATCAGAAGTAGCTTCTAGGCCCCTCTCACAGAATGCTTGCTGCCATTCCAAGAATAGGAATGGAACCGGTCTGATACCCCCAAGCCTGTGAAGGGCAAGATGCATGTAAATAGCAGGCATGGCCATTGTAAATGAAGAAAGTGTTTCATTACACAAAATGTGGTTCCTTCAAACATGAGAAAGCTATGGCAACAGAAAGCAAAACTAATACACTGACACATAACTGCCTCTCACACCCGGGAGATTGTCTAAAACATAAGTCACATTCCGACCATCTTCCTTGGCCTTGATTCCACTGCGACAACTAAAGCATCCAATGCCCCATCAGTGAGGCGTTCCGCCCTCTGCCTCACCCTTTCCATGTCTTGCTTGGCTGGTGCGCCACAGGTAGGCTCCCACCGCTTTGAAGGCCTACAAGGCAGTGAGTGTGTCTGGTGATGCCAATTGACCTGCCCCTTTAAGAGCTGGCCGGCGCCACTGTGTCTCAGGGAAAGTGATTATTGACAGCACCCTCGCTGCGCCCCGCCGCGGCGAAATTGGGTTGCGCTGCCGGGTTAGCGCCTTAAGAGTAGCGTGCAGTGCCTGATTTAGCGCTGCAATCACCTTTAGGGGCGCTGCAACCCAATATCGCGCTAGGTGGTACTAAATTGCGCCTGGCGCTAAACTTTGCGCATCGCCAGGACTAGCGCCCCAAACGCGGCTATACCGAATTTCGAGGCCTTTAGCTTATTTGTCTGTGCAATTGCAGTTGTTCTGTAACTGTGACACCAGGAAAGGGTCCTCTTGTTTCATAATTCTTTTTGCAGTTTGCACAACCCTCTGAGCCTTTTCTTTAAATTGTAGATAATTAACAACAGTAGTCCCCAAAGCTCTGTAAACATAAATTATGTTACATTATTGTTATACCCAAATGAATAAACATTTTTAAGCTTTCCAAAAACATGATCACTTGTAAGAGCTGATTTTATGAAAGCGTACTCCAGGTGCGGAGTCTCACCCATTGGCATAGCGTGGGCAATACTCCTCATGACTCTCTGATCGCATTAGTAAAATCGCCCCCGTTATACCTAACAAATGAGCAATTTCAAAAATTATGGAATGCCCCATTCTTTTACCAAAAGCTCACAACAATCCACTGAAATCTTCTACCACAGTTGTTCCAGTAACAATGTCATCAAATGTTATTTCCTTTGAGTTGTTTATTAATCAGGGAAAATGGAAGGCACTATGGCCTAGAAATTAAGCTGTTTGCACCAGCCGTTAGCGCCAGATTTCCGGCGCTAGCCACTTAGCACCCGGGCACCGCCGGATCTGCGCCTACGCCGAAATTCAACTGGGATTTAGCGCCGGCGCAAAGTGTTAGCGCCCGCTCAGCTGCGCGCGCATCTTATGACGTCATCTGGGTGCGCAACGCTGTTTGTGCGCCCCAAACCGGAAATTCAGTGGCGCCCGTCCGATGTGGGCGTGGCGCTGTTAGGAACTGTGAAATGGAACTCAACAGAGGCCCTGTGGGATTCGGGGAGCGCTAATTAAAGGGCACATCCACTCACCCATAAAAGCCAGCCATTTCGCTGCAATGACTTGACTGCTTTGGATTTCTGCACAGAGAGCAAGGCACAGAGATTACTGATTTCGGACACCATAGAAGAGGTATTTTTGGCTTCTAGCCAGTGCTTTGACATTTGCATCCTTGTGATTTGGCTGTTTGGAACTTTGTAATGGGGGCTGCATGGGGGGCCAACCCTCAGTTGCTACATTTTGTGCGAAGGGCGCGCAGACGCTTTGAGAGAGGGCCAGGCATGGCTAGAGGCAGAGGGGCCATTAGGCATCGCCAACGTAGGCCTTACCCAGTCAGGCAATACCGGGAGCAGGTCTCATATCTCACCATGACTGCGGCGCATTGTGTTAAGAGGCTCCGCTTCAGAAGGGAGGTGGTTGGAGAGATCTGCCAGCTGCTTCACGCAGATTTGCAGCCACAGCTCATGTCCAGGACTTCTCTCTCGGTGGAAGTGAAGGTCACGGTGGCTCTCAGCTTTTATGCAAGCGGCTCCTTCCAAGCCGCTGTTGGGGACATTGCGAACATCTCCCAGTTCGCCGCGCATCGCTGCATCCGACAGGTCACCGAAGCACTTTTCGCGAGGAGGCACCAATTCATCTCCTTCCCCATGACCCAACACAAGCAGGAGCAGCGTGCAGTTGGCTTTGCCAGGATCGCAGCCTTCCCCATGGTGCAGGGCGCCATAGACTGCATGCATGTGGCTATGCGGGCACCTATCCACAATGCCGAGCAATACTGCAACCGGAAGGGCTACCATTCCCTAAATGTGCAGCTGGTGTGTGACCACAGGCAGCGCATCCTAGCTGTCAATGCCCGCTTCCCAGGAAGCAGCCACGATGCCTTTATCCTGCGCCAGACTACTGTGGCTGACATGTTCCAGGCACAGCCTCCACCAAGGGGATGGCTTATCGGGGACAAGGGCTACCCTTTGTGCACATGGCTCATGACCCCGCTCCGCGCGCCCAGGACCCCAGCGGAGCTGGCATACAACGAAAGCCATCATGCCACAAGGAACCTAATAGAGCAAACGATAGGCGTGCTCAAGCAACGGTTCCGCTGCCTGGATCGTTCGGGCGGGTCTCTTCAGTATTCGCCGGATAGAGTCTCCCAGTTCGTTGTGGTGTGCTGCATGCTCCACAACCTGGCTATCCGAAGGATTCAGGCACTGCCACCTGACATTGCCCCACCACCTCAGGAGGAGGAGCAGGAGGACCGTGAGGAGGAGGAGCACCAGGCCAGGAGGGAGCGACAAGGTCCAAGGGCCGTCCGCCGGGGGCTTATTGCTCGACACTTCTAGGCCCCCTGTCAGGGAATGGACTGGGCCACTGAACGCAGCTGAAGGCAGCCGCTCCGCAAGCCCTCACCCGGTTAACCCAACAGCCACTTCAAACATGACACCTGCACATGGTGAATAAATAAACATCTTTATTTCCAAAACTCAAGGCCCTTCCCACATGGAAGAGCAAAACAGAGAAGAGCCCCAAAAAACAGTCACAAACTTGTGTCTCTCCCAAAACCTGGGGAGGACTAACAAAACATCAACATACAAATGGCCTTCCTCACTGGCGTAACAAAAACAAGCCCCCCCCACAACACAAACACCCCCATAAAACCAAACAACATAATGCCCCCCAGAACAGAAGCCCCCGCATCACCCAAACCCTCGCTCACCACACTCTATTCGGTGTGGCGAGAGGGCGAGTCCGTCGCCAGCCGTCTTTTGCCCCGGCCCGTCCTGCTGCTGCGCCTCAAGGTGTGCCGTGAGGCTGTGGCGAGGCTGGGGGAAGGGTCTTCAGGGCGACAAGGCGTCTCGCCAGATGCCCTTGGGGGTCGGCCTGCACGAGGGCGGGCCCGGGAGGGGCCGGCTGGTGGCTGCTGCAGCTGTGGGTGGCCCTCTTCACTGCCTGCAGCAGCTCCTTGCACCCTGGCTGGGGGAGTGGCAGGCTCGCCTGCACCAATGGGCACAAGGTGGGTGATGCCAGGCGCGCGCTGCTCGCCAGACAGACGTGCACTCGGGCGGCATGGCCGGGGAGCAAGCGCCCCAAACTGCTGGTCGCCAGACCGGTGTGCGGCAGCAGGGCGGCGGCTGGCCTGGCGACGCCTCCGCGCCAGTGCGAGGGTGGCAGAAGTCAGTGCCCCAACTGCGCCGGCATGTGCCCGCATCTGCCGTGCCACTGTCTGCCCAACACCTCTCAGCTGGCGACTGGCGTGCTGCGCTGCCTCGATTTGTTGCACCCCCCTCTCATGCGCTGCCACAAGGAGGTCCACCCCCCTGGCGTGCGCTGCGGCGAGTTGCTCCAGCCCCCTGGCCTGGGATTGGCCGAAAGCCACCACACTTTGTGCGAGGCTTTCGATGGCATGAGGCATCTGTGCCACCACCTCCATGAATTCCAGGTGCCGCCGCTCCGACGCCGCCGACATCTCGTTCAGGAGGCGCACTTCCTGGGCGACGTCCGACTCCAGACTGGAGGGCGCCTCCCCCCTCTGGGCAGAAGGCTGGCGTGCCGCCGGAGCCTTGCCGCGTGCGGCGACGCCACTGGGAGCAGGTTCTGCCCTCCCCTCCACCGCCTCCCCCCTCTGGCCAGAAGGCTGGCGTGCCGCCGGAGCCTTGCCGCGTGCGTCCATGCCACTGGGACCAGGCTCGGGGCTCCCCTCCCCCGCCTCCCCCTGGCTCTCCGGCACGACAGACGTCTCCCCTTCATTGCCATCTCCTGGAGCGGATGAGGGTTCCCCCGAGGTGGCGCCTTCCTGCTGCTCCTCGACGTCCTCCTCCTCCGAGGGCCTGGCTGTGTGGGCTTCAGGGAGCACCTCCTCCTCACCAGCTGAAAGCAGGAAGGCACAAGTGTAGCTTTAGAGTGAGGCCAGGCCGACAGCGAGGGAGGCCGCACTGGTGCATTATGCGCATTTTTCGGCCAGTGGGGAAGGATGTAGATCTGATGCGCGAGGGCAAGGAGAGAGGTGCACCCGGTCCTGTCCTTACCAGTGGGTTCCAGTATAGGGTCTGCGTCGCCGCCCGCCACAGGCCCAGTCACCGGGTGACGCAGGAGTCGGACCACCCTCTCTTCCAGAACCGTTAGCTCCTGGTAATCGCGAGGGCCTCCACCAGTGGCACGCAGGCTCCTGGCGTTCCTCGCCAGCTTGGCCTGCAAGAGAAAGGAGGCCGGCTAAGTACAGTGTGGTGCCCCGTTGGTGTGTGTGAGGCCTCCCATGGTGGAATAGCTTGGACAGTGGGGTGCCCTGTTGGTGTGTGTGAGGCCTCCCATGGTGGAATAGCTTGGACAGTGGGGTGCCCTGTTGGTGTGTGTGAGGCCTCCCATGGTGGAATAGCTTGGACAGTGGGGTGCCCTGTTGGTGTGTGTGAGGCCTCCCATGGTGGAATAGCTTGGACAGTGGGGTGCCCTGTTGGTGTGTGTGAGGCCCCCCATGGTGGAATAGCTTGGACAGTGTGATAAGTGCAGAAAGAGCTATTGATTAACATGCAAGTGCCATTGCAGCGGGAGGAGGGCTGGCCATTCGACCTTTGATGTCCCTTTGGCCCTAATGGGAGGTGCACATGCAAGGATGAGGGGGACACTGGAAAGGGTACTCACCTTGACCAGCCGGCATAGGTCATTGTATTTCTTGCGGCACTGGTCCGCACTCCTGGGAACATCTGAGTTGGAGGAGACCCTCCGGGCAATTTTGGTCCAGGCCTCCCTGAACTGGCTCCTGGGAGCCTTCCTGCCACTAGCCGGGCACACGATCCGTCTTCTCTTGCGCACCCCATGAAGGAGCACATCCAGCGCATGGTCAGAGAACCGCTGGGATCTTTCACGGGCCCCCTCCATTAGCTCCAGGCGTTGATTTGGCACACAACCAGTGCTGAGGCCTAGTTGCAGGGCTACAGCATGCAGGGCGTGGCTGCAGTCAAAGTTGACCCTTCCCCCTTTAAGAGCTGGCCGGCGTCAGGGTGTCTGCTGACACTCAGCACATGATCGCACCTGCGCTGCGCCCGGAATCGGCGTTATCAGCCCGCATCGCCGGATTAGCGCCTGAACACAGGGTTCGAACGCCTATTGCAGCGCTCGGCCAAAAAGTTGGCCAAATCTGCTGAATTTCGGCGAGGTCGCCTGCACTTTCCGGCGGGCGCTAAATTTCCCGAACGCCCGAGTTTAGCGCCGCAATAGCGCCAGAACTGAATTTCTAGGCCTATCTCTCTGACGTGACGCTGAAGAGGCAAAGAAGACATTGAGGGTTATTTTGGCCAAAGGGTGAACACAGGCACTAAATGGATGCAGTGCTAATAACACTGTTTGAAAGTCTGAATGTAGCACACAATTTTGGTCCTAATTGCTGATTACCGTAATTTGAATTTGTCTGGAGGTGCTAACCAGAAACCTGCAGGTTTAGCACTCAAGTGCTGATAACACGCAATTTTCGTGGAGCAGTATAATGTGGGCTCCTTGCACCCACTTGCACTGAAGGTGTGCTCTGGCTGGAATAAGCAGCATGTTGCAGGATGGCTCAGGGACCGTAGGACAGGGCGCACAGGTACTCGAATGCAGCACTGAAGATCCTGGTGGAGGAGGTCCAGAGGGGGAGGGAGGAGGGATATCCTGTACCCGCAGGGGGGAAGCTGCCACCATGCCCTTCATCCCTCTCTCCTGCAGCAGCTGGTGCTGCTCTGCCTGGCCTCATGTCCTTCTCCCATTCCTCGTCCAGACCAAGGGGGACACCTAGCAAGATGCCCATGACCAAGCACTCCCTTTCTCCTGGTGACTCCTTTTAGGTGAAGTGCTCAGAATTTCCAGATAAATGTTGCCCGAGTGTTGGTGAAGTCTTGACAAAGTGTCCCAGAAAGTCTCCCAATGTGTTTCGGGAATGGTAGCATAGTGGTAATGTTACTGGCCTAATGATCCAGAGACGTGAGTTCAAATCCCACCATGGCAGCTGGGGAATTTAAATTCAGTTAATTAAATAAATCTGGAATAAAAAGCTAGTATCAGTAATGGTTACCATCAAACTACCAGATTGTTGTAAAAATCCATCTGGCTCACTAATATCCTTTAGGGAAGGAAATCTGCCTTCCTTACCTGGTCTGGCCGATATGTGACTCCAGACCCACAGCAATGTGATTGACTCTTAACTGCTCTCTGAAATGGCCTAGCAAGCTACTCAATTGTAACTAACTGCTACGAAACACAATAATAGGAATAATTGCCAGCGACGCCCACGAAATGAAAAAAAATAAAACCGGACAGACCACCCAGCATCGACCTCGACCTCGGCACCGGCTACGGACACGACAACAGCACACCCAGCCCAGTCGACCCTGCAAAGTTCTCCTCACCAACATATGGGAACTTGTGCCAAAATTGGGAGAGCTGTCCCACAGATGAGTCAAGCAACAACCTGACATAGTCATACTCACAGAATCATACCTTTCAGCCAATGTCCCAAACTCCTCCATCACCAACCCTGGGTATGTCCTGTCCCACCGGCAGGACAGACCCACCGGGGGTAGCGGCACAGTGGTATACAGTTGGGAAGGAGTAGCCCTGGGAGTCCTCAACATTGACTCTGGACCCCATGAAGTCTTCAGGTCCAGCATGGGCAAGGAAACCTCCTGCTAATTACCACACACCACCCTCCCTCAGTTGAACACCACTTGGAAGAAGCACTGAGAGTAGCTACGGCACAGAATGTACTCTGGGTGGAGGACTTCAATGTCCATCACCAAGGGTGGCTCGGTAGCACCACTACTGACCTAGCTGGCCGGGTCCTAAAGGACATAGCTGCCAGACTGGTGAGAGAACCAACACGAGGGAAAAACCTACTTGACCTCGTCCTCACCAATCTACCTGTCGCAGATGCATCTGTCCATGACAGTATTGGTAGCAGTGACCACCATACAGTCATTGTGGAAACGAAGTCCCATCTTCACACTGAGGATAACCTCCATTGTATTGTATGGCACTACCACCGTGCTAAATGGGATATATTCAGAACAGATCTAGCAGCACAAACTGGGCATCCATAAGGCACTGTGAGCCATCAGCAGTAGCAGAATTGTATTCCACCACAATCTGTAACCTCATGGCCCGGCATATCCCTCACTCTACCATTACCATCAAGCCAGGGGACCAACCCTGGTTCAAAAAGGAGTATAGGAGAACATGCCAGGAGCAGCATCACGTGTACCTAAAAATGAGGTGCCAACCTGGGGAAGCTGCAACACAGGACTACATGCATGCTAAAAAGCAGAAGCAGCAAGTTATAGACAGGGCTAACCGATCCCACAATCAACGGACCAGATCAAAGCTCTGCAGTCCTGCCACATCCAGTCATGAATGGTGGTGGACCATTAAGCAACTAACGAGAGGTGAAGGCTCTATGAATATCCCCATCCTCAATGATGGTGGAGCCCAGCACGTGAGTGCAAAAGACAAGGCTGAAGCATTTGCACCCATCTTCAGCCAATGGATGATCCATATCAGCCTCCTCCTGAGGTCTCCACCATCACAGAAGCCAGTCTTCAGCCAATTCGATTCACTCCACCTGATATCAAACTCTCCACTGGCTGGAGTCATACCTAGCACAAGGGAAGATGGTTGTGGTTGTTGGAGGTCAATCATTACAGCCCCAGGACATTGCTGCAGGGTTCAGCAGGGCAGTGTTCTAGGCCCAACCACCTTCAGCTGCTTCATCAATGACCTTCCCTCCAACATAAGGTCAGAAATGGGGATATTCGCTGATGACTGCACAGTGTTCAGTGCCATTCACAACTCCTCAGATAATGAAGTAGTCCATGCCTGCATGCAACAAGACGTGGGCGACGTTCAAGCTTGGGCTAATAAGTGGCGGGTAACATTCGTGCCACACAAATACCAGGCAATGACTATCTCCAGCAAGCGAGAGTCTAACCACCGCCCCTTGACATTCAACGGCATTACCATCACCATCAACATCCTGGGAGTCACCATTGACCAGAAACTTAACTGGACCAGCCACATAAATACTGTGGCAACAAGAGCAGGTCAGAGGTTAGTGTCTCACCTCCTGACTCCCCAAAGCCTTTCCACCATCTACAAGGCACAAGTAAGGAGTGTGATGGAATACTCTCCACTTGCCTGGATGAGTGCAGCTCCAACAACACTCAAGAAGCTCGACACTATCCAGGACAAAGCATCCCACTTGATTGGCACCCAATCCACCACCTTAAACGTTCACTCCGTCCACCACCTTTGATAGCATCTCCCAAACCCATGACCTCTTCCACCTAGAAGGGCAAGGGCAGCAGGCGCATGGCAGCACCACCACCTCTAATTTCCCCTCCAAGTCACACACCATCCTGACTTGGAAATATATTGCCGTTCCTTTATCGTCGCTGGGTCAAAATCCTGGAACTCCCTCCCTAATAGCACTGTGGGAGTACCTTCACCACACGGACTGCAGCGGTTCAAGAAGGTGGCTCACCACCACCTTCTCAAGGGCAATTAGGGATGGGCAATAAATGCTGGCCTTGCCAGCGTCACCCTCATCCCATGAACGAATAAAAAAAAAAGGTCCTCTTTACAGCTCCAGCAGCAATGATCATGAAATAGTGAGTACATAGGATTACATAGAATTACATATAATATACTGCATAGAAACAGGCCATTTGGCCCAACCAGTCCATGCCGGCATTTATTCTCCACTTGAGCCTCCTCCCGTCTTTCCTCATCTAACTCTATCAGCATAACTCTCTATTCCCTTCTCCCTCATAGGCTTATCTAATCACCCCTGAATTGCATCTATACTTTTCACTTTAACCACTCCCTGTGGTAGCGAGTTCCACATTCTCACCACTCTCTGGGTAAAGAAGTTTCTTCTGAATTCCCTATTTGATTTCTTGGTGACTATATTATTGATTCCTTTACATAATTGCCGGGATCACTGCCGAAGGATTTTCAGCCCCTTTCTCTCTGATGTCGTTGTTGATGCCTGGCCACCTCATGGATATTTTTGTCATCTTTTGGCACTTCTCAAATCCTGCTGTCCTTCATGGATTCTGTCAAGAATCTTGCTACTCCTCGTAGTAGACGTGACTCCAGGATGGTATGTTGCCTCCCTGGTGCCAGGGTCAAGGATGTCACTGAGTGGTTGCAGAACATTCTGAGGGGGGAGAGTGAACAGCCAGAGGTCGTGGTCCATATCGGTACCAACGACATAGGTAGAAAGAGGGATGAGGTCCTGCAGGCAGATTTTAGGGAACTAGGAAAGAGATTAAAAAGCAGGACCTCAAAGGTAGTAATCTCCGGATTACTCCCGGTGCCACACGCGAGTGAGTATAGAAATAGGAGGACAGGGCAGATGAATGTGTGGCTGGAGAGATGGTGCAGGAGGGAAGGCTTTAGATTCCTGGGGCATTGGGGCTGGTTCTGGGGGAGGTGGTACCTGTACAGGCCGGACGGGTTGCACCTCAACAGAGCCGGTACCAATATCGTCGCGGGGAGGTTGAGGAGAGTTTAAACTAAGATGGCAAGGGGATGGGCACCAGGATGTAGCATTAGAAAGGAGAAACAAAGGGCACAAAGGATTGAGAGAGATGGATAGCACTAAAGCAAGTTATAGTAAGGTATTAGGTGGGATCAGACTAAGAGAGAACACGGGAGGGTCTAAGATAGGTTTACAGTGTATGTATGTGAACACACGAAGCGTAGTAAACAAGGTACGTGAGCTGCAGTCGTGTATGAAGCCGTGGCAATAACGGAGACCTGGCTCAAAAATGGGCAGGATTGGGTATTAAATATTCCTGGATATAGGGTGTTCAGGAAAGATAGGTGGGGTGGCAGTATTGATTAAGGAGAATATTACAGTGCTGGAGAGAGAGGATGTCCTGGAGGGGTCAAGGACAGAATCTATTTGGTTAGAGTTAAGAAACAATAGAGGTGACATTACACTACTAGGTGTATTCTATAGGCCGCCAACTAGTGGGACAAATATGAAGGAGCAAACTTGCAGATAAATTACTGAGAGATGCAAGAACTATAGAGTTGTGATAATGGGGGACTTCAATTATCCTAATATAGACTGGGATAGTAATAGTGTAAAGGGCAGAGAGGGGGAAGAATTTCTGAAGTGTGTTTCTGTTCCGATGAGGGACGAGGCATTGCTGGATCTGGTTCTGGGGAATAAGATAGGTCAAGTGGAGCAAGTGTCACTGGTTGAACATTTAAGGAACAGTGATCAAAGTATCATAAGGTTTAGATTAGCTATAGAAAAGGACAGGGAGCAATCTAGAGTAAAAATACTTAATTGGAGGAAGGCAAATTTCGTGGTATGAAAACGGATCTGGCCCGGGTAAACTGGAATCAAAGATTGGCAGGCAAAATTGTAGTGGAACAATGGGCTGCCTTTAAAGAGGAAATAGTTCGGGTACAGTCGGGGCACATTCCCACTTGGGGGAAAGGTAGGGCAACTAAAGTCAGAGCTCCCTGGATGACGAAAGAGATAGAGAGTAAGATGAAGCAGAAAAAGAGCGCGTATGACAGATGTCAGGTTGAGAATACATCTGAGAATCAGGCTAAATATAGAAAGTTCAGAGGAGAAGTGAAAAAAAAATAAGAGGGGCAAAGAGAGGGTATGAGAATAGAATGGCAGCTAACATAAAAGGTAATCCAAAAGTCTTTATGTAGGCATATAAATGATAAACGGGTAGTAAGAGGAGGGTTGGGGCCGATTAGGGACCTAAAAGGAGACCTACGCGTGGAGGCAGAGGGTACACTGAGATACTAAATGAGTACTTTGCATCTGTCTTCACCAAGGAAGAAGATGCTGCCATAGACATAGTGAAGGAGGAGGTAGAGGAGATACTGGATGGGATAAGAATTGATAAAGATGAGGTACTAGAAACGCAGGCTGTACGTTAAGTTACCAGGACCAGATGGGATGCATTCTAGGATGCTGAGGGAAGTGAACGAAGAAATCACGGAGGTACTGGCCATAATCTTCCAATCCTCCTTAGAAACAGGGGTGGTGCCAGAGGACTGGAGAATTGTTCAAAAAAGGGTGTAAAGATAAACCCAGCAAATATAGGCCGGTCAGTTTAACCTCAGTAGTGGGGAAGCTTTTAGGAACAATAGTCATGGACAAAATTAACAGTCACTTGGACAAGTGTGGATTAATTAAGGAAAGCCAGCATGGATTTGTTAAGGGCAAATCGTGTTTAACCAACTTGATCGAGTTTTTTGATGAGGTAACAGAGAAGGCAATGTGGTTGATGTGGTGTACATGGATTTCCAAAAGGCGCTCAACAAAGTGCTACATAATAGGCTTGCAAGCAAAGTTGAAGCACGTGGAATAAAAGGGACAATGGCAGCATGGATACAAAATTGGCTAAGTGACAGGAAACAGAGAGTAGTGGTGAACGGTTGTTTTTCGGACTGGAGGAAGGTATACAGTGGGGTTCCCCAGGGGTCAATTCTAGGACCACTGCTTTTCTTGATATATATTAATGACTTGGACATGGGTGTACAGGGCACAATTTGAAAATTTGCAGATGACACAAAACTTGGAAGTATAGTGAACAGTAAGAAGGATAGTGATAGGCTTCAAGAGAATATAGACAGGCTGGTGGAATGGGCGGACACGTGGCAGATGAAATTTAACACAGAAAAGTGTGAAGTGATACATTTTGGTAGAAAGAATGAGGAGAGGCATTATAAACTAAATGATACAATCCTGAAGGGGGTGTATGAACAGAGAGACCTGGGGGTATATGTGCACAAATTGTTGAAGGTGGCAGGGCAGGTTGAGAAAGTGGTTAAAAAAGCTTATGGGATCCTGGGCTTTATGAATAGAGGCAGAGAGTACAAAGGCAAGGAAGTTATGATGAACTTTTATAAAACACTGGTTTAGCTTCAGCTGGAGTATTGTGTCCAATTCTGGGCACCACACTTTAAGAAGGATGTGAAGGCCTTAGAGAGGGTGTAGAAAAGATTTACAAGAATAATTCCAGGGATGAGGGACTTCAGTTACGTGGATAGACTGGAGAAACTGGGGTTGTTCTCCTTAGAGCAGAGAAGAGTGAGAGGAGATTTGATAGAGGTGTTCAAAATCATGAGGGGTCTAGACAGAGTAAATAGAGAGAAACTGTTCCCATTGGCAGAAGGGTCGAGAACCAGAGGACACAGATTTAAGGTGACTGGCAAAAGAACCAAAGGTGATATGAGGAAAAACTTTTTACGCAGCGAGTGGTTAGGATCTGGACTGCACTGCCTGAAAGGGTGGTGGAGGCAGATTCAATCACAGCTTTCAAAAGGGAGTTGGATAAGTACATGAAAGAAAAAAATTTGCAGGGCTACGGGGAAAGGTCGGGGGAGTGGGACTAGCTGAGGTGCTCTTGCAAGGAGCCGGCTCGACAGGCCGAATGGCCATCTTCCATGCTGTAACCATTCTATGATTCTATAGTTCTAGTGGAGATACAATCCTGTTTCAGTACATAATAAGTAAGATCGCATGGCACTATTTTGAAGAAGAGCTGCAGATTTTTCACTGGTGTCTTGGCCCTCTTCCAATAACTAAAATAGATTATCTTGTCATTATCATATGATGATTTTGTGGGACCATGCTGTGTGCAAATCGGGTGTTGCGTTTCCTACATTACATTAGTAACACTTCAAAAGTACTTAATTGGCCGTGAAAGGCTCTTTCTTTCTTTCTCTCTTTCTTTCTCTCTTTCCTTCTCAAGCATTCTCCTCATACAGTATAATATTCTCTCAATTCATCAGGAACAGTCTGAATATACTTAGGCCACTCATCTGTAGTTGCATACCTGATAGTTGAAAATGTTCTGTCTCTATTGATTGCTTCACTTATAAGGGAAAATCTCTTGCCAGACATTGCCTTGTTAGATTTTTCTCTTTCAGCATGGGCTTACCTCATTCTCAGTATTTGATCCATCTAAATCTTGAATTGCATTCCGGAATAGCTACAATTAACTCTTTCTTTGGAAGATATTCTCCTTTTACAACCAGTACCACTGGTGTCCATCATTCTGTCTATTCAGTTATTTCCTCAATGATACCAAAATGCTGCAGCTTTTTACATTTGTTGCATCTTTGATTACACGCAGCTATCATCTTGACTGTGGCTGCATTTGCACTAGATACAGATACTTTCGGGCTTGGTGAAATTCTCTCCTTGTGAGGCTTATCTCATTCCTATCCTTCCCAGGCTTAAACTGTGACTTTCATGCAACCTCTTACACCTCTTTAACTGTTCTCTGACCTGCTACCTGACATTTTATCACTTCTGAGTGGCATTCCATTTGGACAGCTGTGTCAGGTGCCATCTCTGGTTCAATTTGCAGTTTTTGTGACAGCGATGCCAGCCATAATCCTGTCCTCGGTACGTTTAGTTTTTCGTGATCCAAATTCACAATGTTCAGTCAGGTCATAAAGGTTTTGCACAAACAATCCTATAGTTTCTGCCATTTTCTGACTGGTGAAAAAAATGAAGTAATATATTAGAACAAGTAGTCAAGAAATGTTTGGATCACTGACCTATGTTGTCTCTTGGTTCCCCAAATCCTCAATTTTAAAATTCCCAAACTTGTGTTTAAATCCCTTCATGGCCTCACCCCTCCCTTTCTCTATAACCTTCTTGAGCTCTACAACCCCACCCTTAACTCTCCGTTCCTCTGAGTTTTACGTTTTGTGCGTGCTCCTCACTTCACCCCACCATTAGTGCTGTGCTTTGAGCCACCTAGGCCCCATGCTCTGTTGTTCCTAATGGAGCAGGAACCTGCTGTCTTCTCTCAGGATGACAGCATTCCTGCTCCCACCACTGCCACTCTGCCATTGCCCTTGCTGCTGCCTTTCAGCCAGCCAGCCCAGACTGCTGCCGCCCATGCCGAGGTGGTGCAGTCTACAGCCGGGCCTACATTTCAGCTCTGTTCAGAGAGAAGACAACGTAGTCCCTTCTCCTGGAGTGGAGAGCCTCTGTGACCTCCCAGATGCAGTGATGGACGGCGGACTGTGAGATGTTAGCTATGTCTCCTGCTGCAGACTGGAAGAAATTGAGGGCCACGGTGACCTTGAGGGCTACTAGGAGAGCCGTGTTTGCCGTGCTCTGAGGCTGCATGTCTGTTTGCAGGAGGTGGCAAAGTTCTGTGACCACCTCCTTGGTGAAGCGAAGCCTCCTAATACACTGCTCCTTGCTTAGGTGGAGGTAGGGGACGTGCTCTCAGAAGACCCTAGATGGGTAAGGCCTCCTGTTGAGAGCCCTCCTGGCCCTCCTCCTCCTCTCTGCACACATCTTTTCTTCTTCGCTGCCTCCACACCCTCTCCCAAAGATATTCGAGAGCGAGGGGGACTGCAAGTAGAGCCCCCATGATTGTGAGCAAGTATTGTGAGCAGAAGCCTTTAAATAAGAATGAAGCTGTTCACCACTTGCACCAACGCTCCCTGTCACCCCGGGAACTTGAAACAAGTTTAGAAAGCTGCAAGAGTTGCAGAAAGTTACACAGAGCCAGTCAAACTGAAAAAAACTATGTCAGCTACAAGTTGTTGATGATGATTCCTTTAAATAGCATTGCTGGAGGCTCCTTCCTGCTACTGAATGCTTGGTCAGCTGATTGTGATTAACACATGCTGGTAAGTGGAGCAGTGATGGAGAAAATGGCAGATCAGGCATCAAGTGAGTGTTGCACACTCACTAATGTCACGATCTACCTAATCTAAATATCTGCAGCGAGTACAGGCATCGGCAGCGCTGCAGACCTGCCCAAAATGGCGGCCGCCACGGGATCCCCTGGAAGCAGGCAGAAGCGAGGCGGCCACCATTTTTCCTTCAAAATGGGCCTTAACAGCCAGTGCTAAATGCCCGAATTTCTAGGCCTGGATGACTAAAACTTTAACATACTTGGGACACGCGATTCATTAAAAACTGCAGTATCTGTAAGTGGTGCTGTGATAACTATCTTCATTGTTAATGGTATTACACAATAGTTGCTACTTCTTAATGAGACTATTTTACCTTGTGATTTAAATTGCTCAAAATGCTTCTTGAAAATTTTTTCATCTGCCTTTTATTCCTCAGCAACTGAAATTTTCAATGATCAAAGTAAGAGTTTACATAATTCACAATCACATAGTTATCTCAATTTCAACAGCCAAGAAGCTGTGTCCCTGGTGAGCGATTTTAATTGGGAGTGGGTTTTGGATGAATGGGGATGGGATGAGCATCAACCCCCTGCCTAATAGCATCAATTTAGGCCAAGACTATTTAACTTCTGGCCTTCATTTACATTTACATCATTTACAAAGAGGCTAGCCAGCTTAATCCCACTTTCTAGCTCTTGGTCCGTACCCCTGTAGGTTACGGCACTTCAAGTATATATCCAAGTACTTTTTAAATGTGATGAGGGTTTCTGCCTCTACCACCCTTTCAGGCAGTGAGTTCCAGACCCCCACCACCCTCTGGGTGAAAAAAGTTCTCCTCAACTCCCCTCTAATTCTTCTACCAATTACTTTAAATCTATCCGTGGCTAACTAAGGAAGTAAAGGATGGTATCAAATTGAAAACAAAGGCATACAATTTTGCCAAGATTGGTGGGAGACCAGAGGATTGGGAAATTTTTAAAAACCAGCAAAGGATGACTAAAAAATAAGAGAGAGAAGATGAATTATGAGAGTAAGCTGGCAAGAAACATTAAAACAGATAGTAAGATCTTCTACAGGTATATAAAAAGGAAGAGGGTAGCTAAAGTAAACGTTGGTCCCTTAGAGGATGAGACTGGGGAATTAATAATGGGGAATGGGGAAATGGAAGAGACTCTGAACAAATATTTTACATCTCTCTTCACTGTAGACGACACCAACAACATCCCAATAATGGATAATCAAGGGGCCACAGGGAGTGGGGAACTAAAGACTATTATCACTAAGGAAATAGTACTCTGTAAAATAATGGGACTAAAAGACGACAAGTCCCCCGGACCAGATGGCCTGCATCCCAGGGTCTTAAAAGAAGTGGCTACAGAGATAGTGGATGCATTGGTTGCAATATAGCAAAATTCCCTGAACTCTGGAGAGATCCCAGCGGATTGGAAAACCGCTAATATAACACCCCTATTTAAGAAAGGTGGGAGACAGAAAGCAGGAAACTATAGACCAGTTAGCCTAACATCTGTTGGGAAAATGCTGGAGCCCTTCATTAAGGAAGCAGTAGCAGAGCATTTAGAAAAACATACTGCAGTCAAACAGAGTCAGCATGGTTTTAGGAAACGGAAATCATGTTTAACAAATTTTTCTGGAGTTCTTTGAGGATGTAACAAGCAGGGTGGACAATGGTGCGCCAGTGGATGTGGTGTATTTCGATTTCCAGAAGGCATTTTATAAGGTACCACATAAAAGGTTACTGCATAAGATAAGAGCTCACAGAGTTGGGGGTAATATATTAGCATGGATAGAGAATTGGCTAACTAACAGAAAGCAGAGAGTCGGGATAAATGGGTCATTTTCTGGTTGGCAAACAGTAACTAGTGGGGTGCCACAAGGATTGGTGCTGGGGCCTCAACTATTTACAATCTACATTAATGACTTGGATGAAGGGAGCGAGTGTAATGCAGCCAAGTTTGCGGATGATACAAAGATGGGTGGGAAAGCAAGCTGTGCAGAGGACTCAAAGAATCTGCAAAGGGATATAGACAGGCTAGGTGAGTGGGCAAACATTTGGCAGATGGAGTATAATGTGGGAAAGTGCGAAGTTATCCACTTTGGCAGGAAAAATAAAAAGGCAAACTATTATTTAAATGGTGAGAGATTACAAAATGCTACAGTTCAGAGGGACCTGGGGGTCCTTGTGCATGAAACACAAAGGGCAGGATTTTCATTCAGGAGTTGGGTTGGAGGCGGAACTACAACTTTCGGGGTTGTAGTCCCGCCTCCATTGAGATGCGGCCAATCCACGCGATTTTAACTTAATTGACCTTGTTGAGCCTGCCCAGCGGGCTCAGCAGGCCAATTAAGGGCCACCCGGCAACAGGTGACGTCACAGACTGAAATTTCATCTGTCAATAGGTTTTGACAGATGAAATATCAGCGTTTCACAGCTGTTTGAAGCTGTCAAACATTGACAGTCTTACTTCTAACATGAATCCTTCTCCACAGACTCAGTTAGAAATCTCTCCTGCACAGAAAGCTGCAGGCTGTAACTTTTGACAGTTTGCGGCCATTCTGCTTTCTGTGCCAGTGAGATGAGGGACTCCCAAGACCTAAAGGAAGGCTGAAAAGGTAAGAAAAGGTATGTAAAGTTATTGGCCCAGAAATTCGGGTCGGAGGCTTCCTGCAGGTGCAAGCCTCCGACCTGCACTTACCTAGCGCGCCAGCCATTGTGCTGTGGGTCCGCGTGGGATTCCGATCCTGGGCCTCCTCCAACTGCTGGCGCGCAGTGCTTGCGTATCCCAGGGGCGCAGTTAGTTCGAAGCGTCCCCTGGGGTCACGTGGGCCATGGAGAGCCAATCAGAGCAGGGAAATGCCCATTCATAAAATTGACAGGAAGAGCTGTCAAAACTATAAATACTATAAGCCCCAAAACATAACTAAAACTTCAAATAATTTTTTTTTTAAATCACATTTTTAAAATAACTATAAATTACATAAAGTAACTATTTTAAACAATAATTTAAATTTTTGAAAAAATTAATTACATTTTCTAATGGGGCTTAAAATAAACTTACCTTTCTTTAAAGTGTTTAAAAATAATAAACCTGTGGAAAAAATGTTTTAATTTTAATTAATTCACCACTTACCTTGTTAAAAGCAGGCCTAAAAGTGTAACTGCTGGAGACTTACCCTCCCGGAGAAACCTGGAAAAAAAACGTAAGTTCCAGGCGCACGCACTGCCTCTCCGGCGTACGCGTTTGACCTCTGAACCCCTTCCTGTAAGGGAATGGAAGTTCCGGTTTCCTGCGCATGCGCAGTGCATGCACGAAACCAGCACTTTTGTTGGGCCTACGGGTGAGTACCCAGCGCGTATTCACCCGTGGAGACCCAAATTTCTGGGCCATTTAATCACTTTAGACACACCAAACACACTTACCTTTGCACTCATGCACACATCACTCACCTGAACACCGACATCTCGACCCCTCCAAGTCCTTCAACCCGACGGCCCGCCTCCTCTAACTTGGCGTGGTTTGGAGCCGTCGGGAATCCCACATTTCAACCTTAAAAATAGGGATTAGGTTAAAAACTGCCTGTTAACTACCTGTCAACAGGCAGTTAATTGGCACTAATCCCTTCCCGCCTCGGGTAGGCGGGTCCCAGTGCGGGGCGGGTACCCGCCTCCTTTGAAACTGGCATGGAGGCGGGTTTGGGTGCGGGATGGGGTTGGGACCCCTGATTTCGGGATTTTAACCCCCCGCACGCCTCCAATCCCAACTCCACGGCCCAATGAAAATCCTGCCCAAAAAGTTAGCATGCAGGTACAGCAAGTAATCAAAAAGACAAATGGAATGTTGGCCTTTATTTCAAGGGGGTTGGAATATAAAAGCAGGGAAGTCCTGCTACAACTGTACAGGGTATTGGTGAGACCACACTTTGAGTACTGCATATAGTTTTGGTCTCCTTATTTAAGGAAGGATATATTTGCATTAGAGGCAGTTCAGAGACGATTCACTAGGTTAATTTCAGAGATGAGGGGTTTGACTTATGAGGAAAGGTTGAGCAGGCTGGACCTATACTCATTGGAATTTAGAAAAATGAGAGGTGATCTTATCGAAATATATAAAATACTGATGGGGCACGATAGGGTAGATGCAGAGAGGATGTTCCTCCTCATGGGGAAATCTAGAACTCGGGGGCACAGTCTCAGAATAAAGGGTCGCCCTTTTAGAACTGAGATGAAGAGGAACTTCTTCTCTCAGAGGGTCGTAAATTTGTGGAATTCTCTGCCCAGAGAGCTGTGGAGGCTGGGTCATTAAATACATTTAAAGTGGAGATTGACACATTTTTGCAAAATAAGGGAGTGAAGGGTTATGGGGAGCGAGCTGGGAAGTGGCTTTGAGCCCAAGATCAGCCATGACCTTATTGAATGGCGGAGCAGGTTCGAGGGGCCAAGTGGCCTATTCCTGCTCTTATTTCTTATGTTCTTATTTCCCCTGGTTATTGACCTCTCTGCTAATGTTACTTCAACTAAACAAAAAAGCACCAGTTCAATTTTGAAACCAACCTATTTTCTCACTAGTGCTTTGTTGACAGTAAGAAGAAATTAATGCTAAATGCTTACTCCTGTGATACATGGATTTTAATTTTTAACACCTCTGAGCAAGAATGAGGGAGACAAAGACACAAATCGAGAGAACGGTACAAAGGCAAATCTTTTCCTTTTTAAAAACAAATTGAATTTTGAATGCACACAAAGCCTCTTTGAAGGAAACAAATAATGAAAGGTAGGAGACAGAGGGGAGGAGGGGAAATGATTGAGGATGAAGGGGCCTGTAGCTTGGGCGGAGCAAGTGGGATTGAGGCAGTGGATGGACGGTTATAAGTGAAGTGAATGACTGCAGAGCAAGGGGAAGGGGAGGATAAACAAGTTGAACAGATAGTTCAAAGGGGAAGAAGCACTGTTACTGATGGGAGTGAAGGGGAATGGAGCTGGGCAGTGGGGAAAAGCACACGTGATTAGGGGAGAGGATGGGAAGGGAGCTGCTAAGGGCCGCACTCTCCCAACAATCTCCAACCAAAATGCAGCCTACAGCCATTGGTCATGTCTTTCAACACCACACTGCACCATAGCACCCACACTTCCAAGCTGGAAAAAAGAAAAGAAAAAAATGGAGATAAGCAGAAGTGGACAGAGAGAGAAGCAAGAGTTAAGGAAAGAGTAGCAGAAGAGAAGAGAAAGAGACAGAAGCAGAAGAGGAAAAACAGAGAAACAGCAACACAAAGACATCAGAGACAGGTAAGAGAGTGGCCATATTCTCTGACGAACTGTGTGCAATGCCATGGGAGATCAACCAGTAACATTTTATATTTCAATTTTTTGATGTAATTTATATCTGTGTATGAGCATAACAATTACACTTTTTTTGCATTAATTAGAAATGCTATATTGTTAAAAGCACCCCTTATTGATGCTTTAGTGCAAAGGATAATTTGTATTGTTTTGTACAGTATTTATTTATTTTAAAGTTTTGAATGTTGTTAGGATTCATATGTCATTCATTAATGATCAGTAGTAGTTTGATAGGATTGCAGAATATTCCCACTTAGAAATAAGATAGCTTGCTGACACGGGAAGTGTGGAGATAAAAGGGCTGAAGTGACGACTTGGAGGAAGCTGAGTATTTGAAGAGATTACAAATGCATTGACAGGTTAGTTGATGTAACTTTAGTTGAAGATTGTTACTCGATTGAGCCAAGCAAGGACAGAGTTAATTTTTTTGGAGAAATGGAATAAGAGGAGTCATTAGTGGAAAATAGGAGGAGGAGGCAATCTGGCATGCTGCCGAATGCTTAAACAAAGAGTGGAATATATGGCTCAGATTTATTCAAAGGGATCTGAGCTTACAGAATCTTTCGAAAGAGAACTTGATTGATTTTGAATGATAGTTATTACTTGAGGGCATTGGATCACAACAATAGATGAGGGTTGCCTACAGCATTAGTTTACGAGGCAGACAGACCTTGAGAGATCACTTACTAATTTCAATACGCTTATGTATTCATAAGAAAAGAAGTATAATACCAGGCAACTTTATCAGCTTTTCAGTAAAGGTTCCAGATGATCTCCATTTGAAGTGTTTAGCTTTACTTTGTTACTCAAGGTTATTCTGCCCTGGTGACACAATTACTCAACCAGAGTTTGAGATAGGCAGCAATTAATCTTATTACCTTCGCTAAGTCACAAGGAACAGAATGTTAGCAAAACACCACCAATGCTAACATCAGCATTGATTCCTGGTAATTCATGTAACCGTTCGTCTAACATAGGGAAAGAATATTACCACTGCAATCCTCCAGTCCTTTGGCACCACCCCTGTCTCTAAGGAGGATTGGAAGATTGTGGCCAGCACCTCCACAATTTCTACCCTTACTTCCATTAGCAACTTAGGATGCATCTCATCTGGACCGGGTGACTTATCTACTTTAAGTACTTTAAGTATCCAGTATCCCGGCAATCTCCTCATTTACCATAGCTTTGGCAAAGTCCTCTTCCTTGGTAAACACCGATGCAAAGTACTCATTTACTCCCCTGGGCAATATTCCCACCTAAGGTCCGCAGCCGCGCACCAATCGGGAGGTCCCGTGCAGGCTGCTCACCAGCTGCTGCCACCGGAAGGTACTGTGCATGCGCGGCCACGCGCAGCAAATTTAAAGGGACCGCGCACTTAGACCGCAAATTAGAGAGAACATTGACCTCAGCCATGCCTTCTGCCTTCACCCATAGATCTCCATTCTGGTCCCTAATCAGCCCCACCGCTCCTCTGACAATCCATTACTGTTAACATGCTTATAGAAGACCATTGGATTCCCTTTTATGTTAGCTGCCAATCTATTCTCGTACTTTCTCTTTGCCCCTCTTATTTCCATTTTCACTTGTCCTCTGTACTTTTTATATTCAGCCTGAGCCTCCCTTGTATGATCCTTAAACGACCTCCGTTGTCATTTTGAAGAACTTTTGATACCATGGTAACAAAAATTGAATGTTCTTGCCCCTAATTTATGGGTTTTCTCTCTGTATTGTGTTTCTTAACTTAAATGGGTTCTTTTAAGAAAGATACCATCCTCAAAATAATGTCTGCCACTGCATCCTGGGAGATAGGCTTACACTTCTTCTGGATCTGCATGAATTACAGAAAATATAGTCATTTAAGACGATGCGTAAGATTAACAGCATATGTAGGCATCTGGGTAAACAGTCACCAAATGTTGGAAATAATTAGTGCATATAACTGGGCGATTAATCAATGACATAATCTGATCAAAATAACACAGACAGCTCTTGGCAAACCCCACAGATCTCCATCGGCAGTCATTTTGTATGTGTGCTGGAGTTTGCTGCCCTAGCCTGAGTAAAGTGTCTGTCATGCAGACAGACATATCAAGGTGAGGATCTATTTTAAAGGATATTATGGATATAAGAATCCAACCCTTCTAATGTACTAAAGCAAAATACTGCGGATGCTGGAAATCTGAAACAAAAACAGAAAATGCTGGAAATACTCAGCAGGTCAGGCAGCATCTGTGGAGAGAGAAACAGAGTTAACGGGTGGGATTACGTCATTGGGGGCGTGTCAGGTGGCTGTTGTGTCCGGACCCCGCCTCCGATGTGAGGCGGGACAAATGAGCGATTTTGCGCTAATTGGGCAATTGTTTTCCAGCGTGTGGGAACCCCTGGCCCAATGAGTATTTTGATGCTGAAACTCGCCTCCGATGACATCATCTATGCAGCTGCATTTAAGGCCTGCAAGCAGCCTTGGTTCTTTTTTAGCCTTTCAACTTTAGCATAATACTTCTGAAGGATTCGTGCAAAAACCATGTCAGGAACCAGACCAAAGTGTGCACCCCTATTCAATGAGAACTCCCTCCAAGCGCTGGTGGAGGGAGCAAGAGAAAATAAAGAAGTGCTGTTTCCTTCTTCAGGGAGGAAAAAGCCTCCACAACAGACCAAAGCTGTGTGGTTGCAAGTGGCACAGGAGGTGAATGCCATTTCAATGTGCAGCAGAACCTGGCTGCAGTGCAGAAAGAGTTTTCATGACCTTTTCTGCGCAGGGAAAGTGAGTATTCCATCCCCATGACCCTCAATCTGACCCCCATCACCTCTCATCACCAGCACTCTGCTTTGTCAACCTTCTCCTCCACATCCCACTTGACCCTTACATCCCTGCACCCTTAACCATTCCCTCTCTCTGTATGTTCACATTCACTTAACTATTTGACAATGCAGCCCTCACACTCCCTATCACTGTGATGCAATGAAAACAACTTACAACACACAGGGAGGGCCCTTGGTCCTGGCACCTCACTCCATCTTTGTGTCCTTCTAAGCATCTATGCTATGGATTATTTACACTCACTCCTTCATTCTCACTCAAACTCCACTTGTGTCCCTCATTGTAGGAAGAGAGCCCACAATAAGAGGGAGAGGACGAGGACAGGAGGAGGTCCACCCTCAATAACCCAGCTCACCACTGCAGAGGAGGCGGCCCTGGAGAGGAGGATGCGCAAGTGGGGGACGGACAGACGGGCACATCAGAGCAAGCTGGTGATAGAATAATTTTTCATCTCTCATTGACATTGCATGAGTGATTGATATTGATTCTGATGCTCTAACAGATTGACTTATGATAATCTGCACAATTCAATGTGCATGCAACGTTTATCTCACATGTCTAACTCTTTCCTTTACTCCCCCACAGGACCATCGACAGACCCCCTCCCCACTGTCCAGGAGGAACAGCCTGAGCCCCCAGATTCCTCAGAGGAAGCTGCAACCACTGGGGGCGCAGCGTCAGCAGAATTAAGCGCACCCAGCACCAGCAGAGACACTCACACCTCGGTGGGACCTTCATGACATAGAGTAGAGTTGTCACCTGGTGTATCACAGCTCATAAGTGAGCATCAGCAGATGGTGGAGACAGGGACAGCAGTGGAGAGTCCTCGTCGGAGGGCACAGGACTCTCCCTGCTCGACTCCGCTGCATGTTGACCCTGTGCCTCTGGGTCCATCCAGGAGAGTGGTGCTGGAACTCCAGGAACAGGTGCAGAAGTCTCTAGCAGGTTTTGTCTCCAGTGTTGCTGCGAGTGTGAAATGAATGGAGGAGTCCATCGCTAACATGAGCAGGGCCTTTGTGGAGGTGTTGACGCATGAATGCATCACCACGGAAAGGATGGCAACCTCCATGGAAAGGATGGCTACCTCCGTGGTAAGGCTGGCTACCGTAGATGAAAGAATGGCTACGGTAGAGGAGAGGATGGCTACGGCCATGGAGGAGCTTAGTCGCCAGGGTCGTGAAAACATGGTCATTGTTCAGAATAGAATGACATTTCTTAAGGAGCGATGGTCAGCTATTGAGCGGAGAAACCAGACCTTCATGGAAGTTCTCTGCAGTAGGACTTCCAGTGCAGAAATGGGTCCTCATGGCCCCCTGAAGTGCAGCAAGGTGCTGTCAAGCCACTTGCTAGCTCTGAAGTGAGGCTGACCCATGAGAGGGATATTGGTGGCAGAGAACAAGGAAGTGGGGGCTCCTCTCCAAGTGCTCACACGATCATGCCACTGCAGAGCCCTCGGTCAGAGCCCCACCGGAGTCCTCAGCCAACTGAGATCAGCGTCTCAGCCCCTGCACAGCCATTGGAGCAGCAGACTGTTGCGGAGCCCTCATAGACTCAGAACCCCAGAGGACGCCCGCCAAAGGTGTTGAGGCAGGAGCAGCAAGCAAGTGAGCAAGGGGTCTCCCCATCTGCTGAAGCCACAGGGGAAGCACCACGTAGGAGCATGCGTAAGAGGAAGTTAAAGCACAAGTAGTCACAAGGCTAGTCACTTGTGTGTACTGTTGTATTTATTTTTGAAAAGCCATCCGTGACTTTGTGATAAAAAAAAACTTGATGGCAAACTGTTGATGTTGTGGCCTGTGTCATTTCACAAATGGGACTTCTACATTGAGGGCTTAGGGTGACTTGCAATTGCCAGTATGGTGGTCAGAGTGATAGGAATCCACAGGTTCTTGGCCATTGTCGATGCTCTGGTAAGAAGGTTTGAGGCATAAGTGTTTGATTGGGCAGGCTAAGCAAATCTGGCCAAGATGAGTGCATCCCTTGCATCCTGGGTACCAAAGTGCTCACATGCTGCTGCCGCTGGTTGATGCGCCTCCGCAAGCTTTTCGTTGTTGCTCTCCTCCTCCTCCTCCTCCTCACCTGAGGAGGCTATGCGATGAGCCATTTGTACCTCAGGCATCTATAGGCCATGATGCTGTGCCATGTTGTGAACAGCAGACCATGACGATACTGGAGACCCTGGCTGCTGAGTACTGCAGGGCTCCACCTGATCTATCAAGACATCTGAATCACATCTTCAGCAAGCCGATGGTTTGCTTGATTATGGATCACACCAGCTGCACGTTGAGGGAGTGGAAGCCCTTGCGGTTGACAAAAAGAGTTGGATTGTGATGGGGTGCCTTAAGGGCCACATGTGTGCAGTCAACGATGCCCTGCACCCTTGGAAAGCCTGCCAGATTAGTAAATCCAACCGCACACATGGTTACATTTGCTTGATCCTTGGAGAAGTTGATGTAATTGTGCCCGATGGCAAAGAGGGCATCGGTTAGCTGCGTGATGCAAGTGTGCAGCTGCCTGGGAGACGCCGCTGATGTCTGCTGTTGATCCCTGGAATGAGCCTGAAGCAAAAAAGTTGAGTGCGGTGGTGACTTTGACGGCCACTGGTAAGGGGTGTCCACCCGCTCCTCTGGGCTCCAGGTCTTGCTGCAGCATTGCGCAGATGTCACCCACTGCCTCTCACGAAAGTCTGAGCCTCCTTTGGCACTGCTGCTCAGTCATGTTGAGGTAGCTCATCCTCTGTCTGTAAACCCTGTTTTGGAGGTATCTCCTGCGGCGACGTGCTTCCATTCACTGGCGCCTTCTGACCTGTGCAGCTTCAGGTGTGAGCAGCAGGCTGGTGCTCCTATTGTTGCTCCTGCTGTTGGTGCTGCTGTTGCTCCGGGTGCTGCTCCTGCCGCGACTGGTCTTCATCCAAATCTGATGTCCAGGAGCATAGGAAATAAATGGATCCCATGCTTCTGCTATATACCTCAGTTGGGGAAGCGCTCAGTCAAGGTGGGGAGAGGGGTTTCCCAGGAGGTCAAACTGGAGATGGGTCTCTGGCTCCAAACTTCCACAACAATGAGTAGGCCGCTCAAAGATTCCCCAGACCTGAGATAACAAAGTTCTGCCACCTGCAAATGATAATTGCTGAAAACTCCTTTATAATGGTGGAGCTGCAGTTGTTAGTAAGCAATCCACTTGTGAGGCCATCAAGATTAACTTGAGGCGGGATGGAAACGGGGTCTGAAACCCCGATTTTGGGAAAATTGCTTGGAGGCGGCTGGAGGTGGGATCGGATCCACCTGCCATTTTTTGCGATTTTAACACCTCACACGCCTCCAAACCCGCCTCCTCGGGCCTGGCAAAATCGAGCCCATTGTTTCAGTTCTGATGAAGGGTCATTGACCTGAAACGTTAGTCCTGTTTCTCTCTCTACAGATGCTGTCTGACTTGCCGAGTATTTCCACCATTTTCTGTTTTTACTTCTGATGTACTAGCTGGTTGTGATTTTGGCCTAGCTGCAATAAGCATGAGGGCAAGATGTATTCCACAGATAGGAAACCTACATAATTCTGAGAAAGAATCAGAAGCAGGTAGTTACTCTGCTGTAAAGAATCACTTTATCCATTTTTTTAATGCAAGACCTGCCTAGAAAGCCAATGAATGGTATATAACTGGCAGGTCTGTCTGTTTACTCCTTTCATGAACTGGTTCAATGCTGCTGTATTTTTTATTGTTTTTAAAAACTCTCTGTTACTGCTTGCTTCTGTAAATGGCTCTATCTTTTAATAAATCTGTTTGATAGTTTTGTATGTTTTGAAAATGGCTGATATTAATGGTTTTCTGAAGTAACTGGAGTGGAAATCCTACATGTAAATCTAGAGACAGTAAACAGGTCTATAGTTTGCCCTGGGCATGCTATCCTAGATTACTTTGCACATAGGATAGCCAGTTTTTCTGACCCTTACCCCTGGGGAATGCCCATTATTTTGGGCACAAAGTTCAGCAAAAATGGCAGAGGCTTGGTTCATCAGCTGCCCGCTCCTTTTATATTGTGCTAGCATTTCCTGGGGTTTCCTTGTGTGGGGGCAGAGGTGAGCTTGGCTTGAGCTTGCAGTAGGCACAGGCCAGTTGAACAATGCAATGAGGTGTTGGAATGCCTGCTGGACACCCCAATGCAGGGTAATCCAGAAAGCCAGGTGCTGTGGCCTATCCCTGTACCCCTGCTGACCAAGTCCACTAGGGGTAGGCCAAAGACTTTGACATGAATCTTGTCATTCATGTGGAAATGACTTATGAAATAATACTGGGCGGCCTGCTGGTGGCACTGTCCAGGGAGAGTATAAATACTCGGGCATGGGCCCAGCTTGCTCAGGACATTCTTTAACAGGAACTAGTGAAGGACACAACTGGAGCTCCATGTTGAAAAACAGTTGATTAAAGCTTTGTTTAATGCTTAGACCAAGTGCAGAGTAGTTTTCTTACGTCAGACTTCAAGGTATGTCAATTTACACAACTTGAAACACCCCCTTCCAGGATCTTCAGGTTAAATTGGGAGCTTCTGGCTGCCAATCTCCATCAACAGCAAAAATCAACAACTCCTCACACACTCATTTTCTTTACTAAGTTTGTTAGAAAGATACTGCTAACCTAAAATCATCGGGGTAGAAATTGTGGTCCGGAGTATGCCACCGACCCATGAAACAAATCTGAACCTAACTCCAGGTGCCCAGACTATGGAGAGTTCCGAGCTCGGGCCTCCAGGCGGATGTCAGCGTAAAAGGCCCACGGATTCCAGGGACGCAGGTGGTTCGGAAGCACCCCTGGGATAATGCGGGCCCAGTCCTCCAATGACAAAGGAGAATTCCATTGCAATCATTTACGAAGGGAATCCCCTAATGACATGCAATGGAATCCCCAAATAATTCTACAAATGACACAATTCTAATAAATACAAATGTACTGAATTTCAATTTAATTTCACCAACCTCAACAAGAAATGTATTTTTGATAAGTAATTTTGATAAGTAATTTAAAACATCTTTCCTGAGGTTTGGTGCCCAAAACTGAACACTGTATTCAAGATGGGGTTTGACCAAGGCTGTGTACAAGCATAACCTCCTCACTTTTGACATGTTTTTCTACATTAAAGGCAGAATATAATTGTTGTAATTTCTAGGCTTATGTGTAAATCTAACCAGGATACCTTTTTCCTGTTGGAGCAAGGGAACAGCCCAAGTCGTTGGACCATTATTCAGTATGGAAATCAATGATGAATAAAAAAAGACAAAGGACACTTTGCAGGCAACAAATGAAAGAATTTGAGATTGACTGCAGTGGTACCAGGCAGGAGCTTGCTGCCGTCGGTGTTAGATTTGACTAAGTTTACATAGTGGTTGCTGATTTAATTTTGATGCATGTATTCTTCAGTGCTCTAAAGGAATGCAATTGCTTCTACTCTGAGGCTTGCAAACACTGTTGTTTTGCTGAAAAAATAATTTATCATTCAGAATACGATAGAAGTATAAAGGCCTAAAAATTCAGTTGCTTTGCGCCTCCCGTTAGCGCCCAAAGAGGGCAAAGCAACCAGTGCCTGGGCGCGGCGCCGCCAATACCTCCCGCGAAATTCAGCAGGAGGTTAGCAGCGACTGTAAACGTTAGCGCCCCGCAGCGCTGCCGGCGATGATGTCATCGCCGTGTGCAGCGCCCTGCTCGCGTCCCGGCCGCGATCTTCGGTAGTGCCCCCTGACTCACCGCCGGGGGCTATGTCCGACGGGGTCAGGGGGGCCTACCTGCGGCCTGGGCGGTGCAAATTAAAGGGGAGGTGCCGGACAGCCATTTTTGTTGCTGGCTGCCTGCCAGCACCTGCCCCCTCTGTCCCCTCGCGGAGTGCCGGCTGCGCTCCGTGAGCCCGGCACTTCTCTTGAATGCTGGGCTCTTTTGCCAGCACTCCGATCCCTGGTGGCCCAGCTGGGTCCCGGGTCATGCTGTGCTAGACCCCTCCCCTTTAAGAAGGGAAGGAAGGCCTGCAGTACCGTGGCGCGACGTGCCGCAGCGCCATCACTCGCAGCGCCCCAAGAGGGAGGTGGAGCACTTCCATTAGCACCCTGCTTCCCTCTTGGGGCGCTACTGATGAATTTCGGCCATGGGGGTGCTAAATTTTTCGGGACGCTAAAAGTAGTGCCCCGTTGAAGTTAGCGCCCCAAAGGGGGCGCAACTCAATTTTTCCCCTCAAAGTATTTGCAATTGGAAGCAGCCAAGCGGGAAGGCAATATACTCCAAAGCATCTGCCTATGCTGCTCTGAGATAAGTGAGAGTGGTCCACAATGACTTTACATCCAAGTTTTGCTCCCTTCCTGTGGGGACGTGCCATGGATACAGAAATGAAATGTGTTGGGGATTAAGGGTATGAATCCATGCCTTCCTCCATCGTGGCACCATATGGTGGTTCTCCAAAGCAACATGCTGCCCCACTGCACCACCTCCAGAAGTTGCTTTTAAAATATGCCATTTAAAGAAGTATTGTTATAGTACCAAGGTGTTTGCAGGACAGCATGAGTTTTCAAAACAGGTGGCGCAAACTACAATATAAATACAAGAATTTTGACCGGCAGACACATGTGTCAATGTAATCAAATCAAATGACCAACTGTTACAAATGGCGACACTGCCACTTTCAAACTCTAATATTTTCATGTGCTTAACCAGGGCGCACAATCCTGCTTTATTGTATTCGTTTTTAGACCCTTCTGTTTTAACACAATTTTACTTCTTTTCCTTCAGGAACACATTACTTTACTTTATGGACTATTGTTGAAATAATTGACAAAAAGATTCCGGGTCTGGGCAATTTTGTCCGGTTCTCAGTTGTCGGTGCCTAAAATGCAATGTTGGACTTGATGCTCTGTGAAGTTAATTCGTATTCTTCTCCTTTCCACTTTTCATTTGCCTGATGTTGTGATGCCAACAGTAGCTAGTCTCAGACAGGTGGGGGAGGCACTCTGTGGAAGAGAGAGACCCTTATACCTTTGTGACACTGCTAACAAAATGGTGCTCACATTACAATAACATGCCATGATTTCACATATTCAGCATGTTACAGGTTGCGATTAGCATACATCGGACATGGTGCTTGAGCAGCAGTAGTCTTGTGCTGGATTATTTTCCTGTAGATTTGCTGATATTTTAATAACGTTCAATTATTTTAGAATAACTGTCTTGCAGTTTTGAAGTGGTAAGTGTTGGAGATATGGGGAGACAAACTATTATGTCCGTGTATAATTGAGACACGGACAGCAGGAGTTGATTATAACAAGTCTTTACTGAATGGAGACAATCGGGAAACTGAAACTACAGAAGGCTGCTAGTGCCTTTTATACAGGGGTGGTCACTGCCGGTACTGCAGTCTGAGACCAGTTATTCCCTTAAAGGTACATACACAACAATTCCTCCCCTTTTAGATAAACAGTACATAACATTCATTTAACAACTAAATAATAACTAATTACAATTACAATTACGGTTGCTAGATATATTGGTTGAGGTTAAGCAATTATAAGTTCAGTCTTTGAGGAGGCTTCCTGATTCTGTCTGTGTGGTAAACCACTGTTATTGTTGTTCACTGTTGTTGTTGTTGTTGCACACTGTTGTACCTATGCATGCCTCAACATGTCTCGGCTGGCTCCACCCACAGGCCCAGGTATAAAGGTGATTGACCTGCAGCCCCCTGCCTTCTTGGAACCCAGTCAACCACGAGAGGCATGCGCTGTTCTTTGCTAATAAAAGCCTTTAGTTACTCTCCTAACTCTCCGTCTTTTATGAGTAATTGATAGCGCATCAAGTTTATTAGCAAAAACAAAATGTCGACAAACGCAGAGCAGCAGGCTGCTGCACCAAACGCTGAGCAGCAGGAGCTGCTGCGAGCCCTCAGACCAACATGCCTGGACCTAGACCCCCAAGAAGCGGGTTCGGCTACCAAATTCGCGCATTGGCTGCGTTGCTTCGAGGCCTACCTGCAAGCCTCAACTGTGACCCTGGACGAAAACAAGTTGGAAATCCTGGCCTCAAAGGTGAGCCACCAAGTTTATACAATAATCCAGGACGCGATGACCTACGCGGCGGCTATCGATCTGCTAAAAGGGCAATACGCACGCCCGGTAAATACGGTCTATGCCAGGCACCTCTTAAGATCCTGCAGACAGCAGCCCGGGGAATCGGTGGTGGCCTTCCTACGGGCACTACGGATACTCGGCCGAGACTGCGATTGCAAAGAAGTATCAGCCGCAGCACACACGGAGGGACTGATCCGAGATGCTTTCGTTGCGGGTCTAAGGTCCGACTACTCCCGGCAGAGACTGTTGGAAAAGGGAGAAATGGACCTGAGAAAGGCAGTGTCCCTCGCGCTCTCGCTCGACACGGCCCACAGGAATATGGACGCCTTCTCCCCTAACCGCTCCGCAACGTGGACGCCACAACCTTGGGTCATGGGACCGCCACCTTCAACTGCTGCTGCGATGTCCAAGGCACAGAAATGTTATTTTTGTGGCCAGGCAAAACACCCCAGAGCACGCTGCCCGGCGAGAAACGCTACCTGCTCCGGCTGCGGGAAGAAAGGACACTATGTCAGCGCCTGCAAAGGTAAAACTGCTAACGCCAGTACACAGCAAAGGTAAAACCGCTAACGCCAGTACACAATTACTCTCTCCCGGTCCTGCCGACGCGACATCGGATCTCTTTGGCTTCCAAAGCCCAGTCAGCGGACGTCGGTGGCTACTGTGTAGTGACCCTTTCAGTAAGGGGCACAGAATACAAAAATTTTAAACTCCTGGTCCTGCCCCATCTTTGCGCTGCCGTTCTACTGGGGTTGGATTTTCAGTGCCACCTTAAGAGTGTCACATTAGCGTACGACGGACCCCTCCCCCCACTCACAGTCTGCAGCCAGCAGCTTTTAAATCGCCCGCCGCGCACCATTTGCAGCCTCTCCACCCTTAAAGTCCCCCCCGCCTCCTTGTTCGCTAACCTCACCCGCGACTGTAAGCCCATCGCTACCAAAAGCAGGCGTTACAGTGCCGGGGATAGGAGCTTCATTAAATCCGAGGTAGCAAGACTCCTGAAGGAAGGGATTATTGAAAGTAGCACCAGCCCATGGCGAGCACAAGTGGTGGTAGTGAAGACTGGCGAAAAACAGCGCCTAGTTATTGACTACAGCCAGACGATCAATCGCTACACCCAGCTAGATGCATACCCACTCCCCCGCATATCTGACATGGTCAATCAGATAGCACAATACCAGGTGTTCTCGACGATTGATCTGAAGTCGGCATACCACCAGCTCCCCATCAGGGCTGAGGACCGCCAGTACACAGCTTTTGAAGCTGACGGTCGTCTCTACCACTTCCTCAGAGTTCCCTTCGGCGTCACCAGCGGGGTTTCAGTCTTCCAACGGGAGATGGACCGGATGGTTGACCAGAACGCGCTCCAGGCCACTTTCCCCTATCTAGACAACGTCACCATCTGCGGCTGCGACCAGCAGGACCATGATGTTAATCTAGAGAAATTCCTCCGTACGGCCCAGCGGCTGAACCTAACATACAACAAGGACAAATGTATGTTTCGTACCAAGCGCCTTGCCATTCTTGGCTGTGTAGTGGAGAACGGAGTCATCGGCCCCGACCCCGACAGGATGCGCCCCCTTATGGAGCTCCCCCTCCCCCACTGCCAAAAAGCACTGAAGAGATGCCTAGGGTTTTTCTCGTACTATGCTCAGTGGGTGCCCAACTATGCGGACAAAGCCAGACCCCTCATCAAGTCCACCTCCTTCCCCCTGACAGCAGAGGCCTGTGCAGCCTTCACTCTCATAAAAGGAGATATTGCGAAGGCCACAATGCACACAGTGGATGAGTCCATCCCTTTCCAAGTGGAGAGCGACGCATCCGACTTTGCCCTAGCTGCAACCCTTAACCAGGCGGGGAGACCCGTGGCCTTTTTCTCAAGGACCCTCCAGGGCCCCGAGATTCGACACTCCTCTGTCGAAAAGGAGGCCCAGGCCATTGTGGAAGCTGTGCGACATTGGAGGCATTACCTGGCCGGAAAACGATTTACCCTGCTCACTGACCAGCGTTCAGTAGCTTTTATGTTTAATAATAAGCAGAGGGGCAAAATCAAGAACGACAAGATCTTGAGGTGGAGAATCGAACTCTCCACCTACAATTACGATATCTTGTACCAGCCCGGGAAACTCAATGAGCCCCCAGATGCCCTATCACGTGGTACATGCGCCAACGCACAGGTCGATAGACTGAAGACCCTCCACAATGACCTCTGCCACCCGGGGGTCACCAGGTTTTTTCACTTCATCAAATCCCGTAACCTGCCCTACTCCATCGAGGAGGTCAGGACCATGACCAGGAACTGCCAAATCTGTGCCGAGTGCAAACCGCATTTTTATAGGCCAGACAGAGCAAGCCTGATCAAAACCACGCGCCCCTTTGAACGGCTGAGCGTCGATTTTAAAGGGCCCCTCCCCTCCTCCGACCGCAATGTGTACTTCCTCAACATAATTGATGAGTACTCCCGTTTCCCGTTTGCCATCCCTTGCTCAGACATGACCAGTACCACGGTCATTAAATGTCTGAATGACCTCTTCGCCTTGTTCGGTTTCCCTAGCTATATTCATAGCGACAGGGGCTCATCCTTTATGAGCGACGAACTCCGGCAGTACCTGCTCTCGAGAGGTATCGCTACAAGCAGGACCACCAGCTACAACCCCCGGGGGAATGGCCAGGTGGAAAGGGAGAATGCGACGGTCTGGAAGGCAGTCCTTTTAAACTTGAAATCTAAGGGCCTTCCGACCTCTCGCTGGCAGGAAGTCCTCCCTGCGGCGCTCCATTCCATTCGGTCACTGCTCTGTACAGCCACCAATGCTACCCCTCACGAGAGAATGTTCTCCTTCCCCAGGAAGTCCACATCGGGGATATCGTTACCGACATGGCTGACTTCTCCAGGACCCGTCCTACTGCGGAAGCACGTGAGGTCCCATAAGACGGACCCCCTGGTCGAGAGGGTGAGCCTCCTCCATGCCAACCCTCAGTATGCTTACGTGGTGTACCCGGACGGGCGGGAGGACACAGTCTCCATACGAGACCTCGCACCTTCGGGTGCTCCCGAAACACCTCCCTCGCCACCCACCACTACCCACGCCTACCCCCAGTACGCTTACGTAGCGTACCCGGACGGGCGGGAGGACACAGCCCCCACACGAGAGCTCGCACCTTTGGGTGCCCCTGAAACACTACCATTGCCATCCACCACTACCCACAACCCAACCCCGCTAGACGGCATGCCGCAGCCCCAGGACCCGTCATTGACCACCCAACCACTCAATGAGACGCCAGATTCAACGTTGGATGCTGCACCATCACCGCCGCCACCACGACGATCAGGACGGCATACAAGGCCACCTGATAGACTCACTTACACGAACCTTTAGTACACTTCACCCCGCCGGACTCAATTTTAAACAAGGGGCGAATGTGGTAAACCACTGTTATTGTTGTTCACTGTTGTTGTTGTTGTTGCACACTGTTGTACCTATGCATGCCTCAACATGTCTCGGCTGGCTCCACCCACAGGCCCAGGTATAAAGGTGATTGACCTGCAGCCCCCTGCCTTCTTGGAACCCAGTCAACCACGAGAGGCATGCGCTGTTCTTTGCTAATAAAAGCCTTTAGTTACTCTCCTAACTCTCCGTCTTTTATGAGTAATTGATAGCGCATCAGTCTGGATAACGCCTCTTTGGGGTATCAGGTTCTTCTGGTGAGGTTGAATCAGGATCAATGTCGTTGTTTGGTTCATCTGCTTCCAATATCACCGATTCTGCGGTAGATGCAATTGGTACTTCGGTTTCATCGCCAGGTGTATCAGATCGTAGTGTGGAGTTGACCTTTTCCAGTGACTCTAGAATCTGGTCAGCATGGCGTCTTACAATACTCTCTCCAACGTCCACGGTATACATTAGAGGTCCTTGCCGTGTACAGATCGTTCCTGGTTGCCATTTCTCTGTGCGGTAGTCCCGGGCCAAAACTGGTTGACCTATCTTGAAACTCCTGGTCGGCCTTTCATTCATATTCTGAAACTGCCTGTTCTCCACATCTCTTCGGACGTTTGGCTTAACCAAATCCAAGCGGCATCGTAGTCTTCGATTGAAGAACATCATGGCTGGTGTTTGGTTGGTAACCGCATGTGTCGCATTCCGGTAGGCAAACAAGAAGTTGTCCACCTTGTGTTGTAGGGGTATATCTTCATTACACATTGCCTTGATAGCCTTCTTGAATGTTTGAACAAACCTCTCGGCCAATCCATTAGTGGCTGGATGATATGGGGCGGATGTGTAATGCTTAACACCATTGTTCTTTAAGAAGGGTGCCTTGGCACATTGGATACAAAACTGGCTTAGTGGCAGAAGGCAGAGGGTGATGGTCGAAGGTTGTTTTTGTGACTGGAAGCCTGTGGCCAGTGGGGTACCACAGGGATCGGTGCTGGGTCCCTTGCTGTTTGTGGTCTACATTAATGACTTGGATATGAATGTAAAGGGTATGATCAGTAAGTTCGCGGATGATACAAAAATTGGTAGGGTGGTAAATAGCGAGGAGGGTAGCCTCAGTCTGCAGGACGATATAGATGGGTTGGTCAGATGGGCGGAACAGTGGCAAATGGAATTTAACCCGGAAAAGTGCGAGGTGATGCACTTTGGGGGGACTAACAAGGCAAAGGAATACACAATGAATGGAAAGACCCTAGGCAAGACGGAGGGTCAGAGGGATCTGGGTGTGCAAGTACACAGATCCCTGAAGGCGGCGGAACAGGTGGATAAGGTGGTAAAAAAGGCATATGGGATACTTGCCTTCATTAGCCGAGGCATTGAATATAAGAGCAAGGAGGTTATGATGGAGCTGTATAAAACACTGGTTAGGCCACAGCTGGAATACTGCGTGCAGTTCTGGTCGCCACACTACAGGAAGGATGTGATCGCGTTAGAGAGGGTGCAGAGGAGGTTCACCAGGATGTTACCAGGGCTGGAGCGCTTCGGCTATGAAGAGAGACTGGGCAGATTGGGTTTGTTTTCCTTGGAGCAGAGGAGGCTGAGGGGGGACATGATTGAGGTGTACAAAATTATGAGGGGCATAGATAGGATGGATGCTGAGGAGCTTTTTCCCTTAGTAGAAGGGTCAATAACTAGGGGGCATAGATTCAAGGTAAAGGGCGGGAGGTTTAGAGGGGATTTGAGAAAGAACTTTTTCACCCAGAGGGTGGTTGGAGTCTGGAACTCACTGCCTGAAAGGGTTGTGGAGGCAGAAACCCTTACAACATTTAAGAAGCATTTGGATGTGCACTTGAAATGCCATAGCATACAAGGCTACGGGCCAAATGCTGGAATATGGGATTAGATTAGGCAGGGCTTCATGGCCGGCGCGGACACGATGGGCCGAAGGGCCTCTATCCGTGCTGTATTACTCTATGACTCTATGACTAACCTCCGGAACTCTTCAAAACACAAACTGTGGTCCATTGTCAGAGCAAATCTGTTCAGGCAGCCCATTCCTGGCGAATATGGTTCGTAAGACTGTGATAGTTTTTTCTGTGGTGGTTGAGGACATTTTTATTACCTCTGGCCACTTTGAATGTGCATCCACCGCAATTAAAAACATCGAGTCCATGAAGGGACCAGCAAAATCAATGTGCACCCTTTGCCATGGAGATGAGGGCCACTCCCATGGATGTAGAGGGGCTTGTGGTGGGGCGTTTTGGACCTTCTGGCATCCTGTACAGCTCTTGGTCATCTCTTCGATTTCTCTATCGATTCCCGGCCACCACACAAACACTCTGGCTAAGTTCTTCATTTTTACCCCTCCCGGGTGACCCTCATGAAGCTCATTGAGCACTCTATCCTTCAATTTGGGTGGAATTACTACTCTGGATCCACACATCAAGGTTCCTCTGCACACTGACAGCTGTTCTCTTCTCAGCGAGAATGCTGGCAGCAGTGGTTCGCCATGTGCTGGCCATCCCTTCACCGTTAAATCATAGACCCGGGATAGTGTCGGGTCATTTCGTGTTTCCTTTTCTATGTTTGCATTCGTCACAGGGAGACATTCGACGATGGTCGAGTGGAATATCTCCATTGGATCCACTGCAAGTTCTTCTTCCACCGTCGGCAACGGTAGGCATGGCAATCCATCAGCATTCCCATGCTGTTTAGTTCCTTTGTACTCGATGTCATATTGGTGTGCCCCTAGGAAAAGGGACCACCTCTGTAGCTGTTGTGCTGTCATTGTCGGTACGCCCTTCTGAGGGTTGAAAATGGAGACAAGAGGTTGATGATCAGTTAGTAGAGTAAATGTTTGACCGTGCAGGTAGTGATTGAACTTCTTCACCCCCCACACTAGGCTGAGGGCCTCTCTGTCAATCTGGGCGTAGTTACGCTCGGCTGAAGTTAACGAGCGTGACGCAAAAGCTATCGGCCTCTCTAAACCATCAAGGAATTTATGTGACAGTACCGCCCCAATGCCGTAGGGAGACGCATCACACGCCAGTCTTATCGGTAGTGATGGGTTGTAGTGAGCCAATACTTCTCTTGAAGTGATTAAGTCCTTACTCTTCTGAAAGGCCCGCTTACAGTCATTGCTCCATTTCCATGCTACTCCCGTTCGTAGTAGGGCGTTCAGTGGGTGCAGAATTGTGGACAAATTCGGTAAAAACTTATTGTAGTAATTCACCAATCCGAGGAATGACCTTAGTTGCAACACATTTTCAGGCACTGGGGCCTTAACAACCGCTTCAATTTTGTCAGGGGACTTACGTAACCCCTCTTCATCAATCACGTGGCCACAATACGATATCTGTTTCTTAAAAAACTCGCACTTGGGGCGGTTGGCTCGTAGCCCATGTTCACGTAGTCTAGTGAGCACCTGTTCTAGGTTGTTAAGGTGTTCACTGTCATCTTCACCTGTCACTAGGATGTCGTCCAAGTAACACTGAGTCCCCAGAATCCCTTGCAGGACTTGTTCCATCGCTCGTTGCCATATCGCCGGAGCTGATGCTACTCCGAATACCAATCGATGATACTGGTAAAGACCTTTGTGAGTGTTTATCGTGAGATACTTCCTAGCGGATTCTTCAACCTCCATCTGCAAATACGCTTGTGCTAGGTCAATTTTTGTAAAACGCTTCCCTCCAGATAGTGAGGCGAAGATGTCTTCTATCCTTGGAAGAGGATATTGTACTGTGTGAAGGACTGGGTTCACCGTCACCTTGAAATCCCCACAGATGCGAACCTTCCTTGGCTCCTCAGACTTATTGTTTAACGTTTTCTTCATGACAGGAACGATGGGTGTCGCCCACTCGCTCCAGTCTACCTCAGACAACACGCCTGCATTCTCCAGATTCTCCAGCTCTGCCTCGACGGCTGGGCGAATTGCATATGGTACCGGTCTTGCTTTGAAAGACTTGGGAATTGCATTCTCTTCTATTTTTATCGAGGCGGTTACGCCTTTAAGAGTGCCCAGTTCTTGTTGAAATACCTCTTTGGCGTTAGCTAAGATTGTTGACAATCGTCCAGGAGTGACGTCGTCATCTTTTTTACCAGCCACCGTCATTGCCTGAATGGAGTGCCAGTCTAAGCTTATCTTTCTGATCCATTCACGTCCCAATAACGGTGATCCACCATCTTGCAGTATGTAGAGATACAATTTCCGTATTTTCTTGCCGTTGTATTCGACAGGCACCCTTAATTTTCCTCTGGGGTATACTTTTTGCCCCGTATATGTCGTCAAGACAATGGATGTCTCTCTCAAGGGTATGTGTGAGAATAGCCGCTCGTAGTCTCGTCGATTCATGACGGTTAGCGCTGATCCTGTATCCAATTCCATTTTAACTTGGGACCCTGCTATCGTGAGGGTGACCCAAATGGTTCGGTGATCCTCTTTTGCGATTACATTGTGAAGTTTGAGACAGCTTAGTCTCTTGTTCCCGGATTCACTATCGCTCATCTGGTCTTCGGAACTACTGTCCGTCATCTTTTGTACTTTCTTGTACGGTTCCTTAGTAGCCTTTTTGTTGTCGTTGGTCTTCTTCCCAGACCTGCAAACTCGTGCAATGTGTCCCATCTTTCCGCATTGCCTGCATATTTTGTCCTTGGACCAGCTGTCCTTCTGGTCATGGGTTGTTCTGCTGCAGCGATAACATTTTGCAAATCCCCGTGTCATTTCGTGGGTGCCGTATTCCTGTGGCTTTTGTTGTATTTCCGCAGCTCCCCTGGCTACTGCTTCATACGATACTGCCACGCTGAAAGCCTTATCTAGCGTCAGCTCTTTCTCTGAGAGTAACTTCTTCAGGGTTCCTTCACTCAGGAGTCCACAGACAAATTTGTCCCGTAGGGTATCTGCCAGTCCTGCTTCGAACTGGCAGTGCTTTGATAGCTTGCATAGTTCCGTAAGGTAATCAGCATTGCTCTCATCTTTATGCTGAGTTCTCCTGTGGAATTTAAATCTTTCTGCTATCAGCAGCGGTGCAGGATTTAGGTGTTCCTGTAGGGTAGCAACAATTTCGTTAAAACTCTTCGCCTTCGGTTTGGCTGGAGTAATCAGGTCCCGCAATAGGCCGTACGTTCTTGCGCCCATTAAGTTTAGCAGTACCGATGCCTTTTTCTCATCGGCTATTTTGTTTGCCTCGCAATATACCTCGACTCTTTCCAGATACGTGGTCCAGTCTTCTATTGTATTATCAAAGGCAGTGATATAGCCAGTCTTCGGCATCTTGGAAATCTAAAATGGCGCCTCCCGCGCTTTGCCTTCTTCCCCGATTTAACAAAATGGTGCCTCCCGTGCTTTGCCTTCTTCCCCGCTGGATTAAGATGGCGCCTCCCGCGCTTTGCCTTCTTCCCCGCTGTTGCTAGCGCTGCTTTCCGCGGTTTCCGTGGCAACCTGCAGCTCCTCGCGGCTTTCTGCGCGTTCAATATTTTTTTAAATTTTATTATTTTCCCGTCGTGGAATAACCCTGTGGGACTCTTGCCTCCCTCTTCTCGGGTCTGTACGCTGCCCGGCTTCGTAGCACCGGCCGCGCCCTGAGTGCTGCACCCTCTCTCTCTCTCCTCTTCCCGACAATGCTGCTCGGCCCCGTTGCAAGCCACCCGCTCGAGTTCTAGACCGCCGCAGCCCAGGAAGGATCAGTGTACTACCTGCCACCAGCCCGATTAGCTGAAGCACCGTCGACAGGAACCAAGCCCCGCTCTCGACAGCAACTCCTGCAAATCTTCAACTCCGCTGACTCAGGGGCGGATGCCCACGGTCGACGCCCATTTCTACTGCTTCTTTCTTCCTTCTGGCCTCGACCTCTGCTCACTTCGCTTCAGGAATGGATCCCATGAGGTGGTGCAGACTGTAGGTAAGTTCGTATCTGCGCGTCGACAATATTATGTCCGTGTATAATTGAGACACGGACAGCAGGAGTTGATTATAACAAGTCTTTGCTGAATGGAGACAATCGGGAAACTGAAACTACAGAAGGCTGCTAGTGCCTTTTATACAGGGGTGGTCACTGCCGGTACTGCAGTCTGAGACCAGTTATTCCCTTAAAGGTACAAAAACAACACAAACCCTGCCAGCTAGGAATCTCTAGCAGAAAATGAGAAGCATCACAACGCCTGTACGGTAAATGAAAGGGGCAAGGAAATCAGATCGGCTGGCACAGAGACTAAGCAAGCACAGCTGTTTCAGAACAGATTTGGAATAAAAAGGAGGAAGAATCAGAAGGAAAAAAGAACAACGTTAGAGAGAAAGCCACGTAACGGAGAGAAGGAATGGAGCTCACTTAAGATTAAGTCCCAAAGAGCAGGACATTACATGATAGAAATGACTAACAAGAAGACAGTGAAAAATAGAAGTGAAGAGAGATACAGAGCAAAGCCAGCTTTACAGAAGCAGCTTTGGCATATTCAAATATACTGAATGAATTTCAGACAAAAAATTACATTGGGCTTGAATTTTCCAGGGCCGAGGAGACGGGAATGGAGGCGTGTGGGATGTTAAAATTGCAAAAAGTGGCGGGCGGGCCCAACCCTGCCTCCATCCCGCCTCCAAGCAATTTTCAAGAAATCGTCTTTACTGCTCCCGTCTCCGTCCCGCCTCTAAGAGGTGGGATAGGCCCTTAAGGCTCTTAACAAGCACTAAATTGCCTCTATTATCCCATTTTGAAAGGCCTTTGTGATTTTAACCCTTTTCCCATGTGAAGCACGCCTGCTCTGAAACACGATGGTGAAACCTGGCGGGAGCACAATTGGATTGCTGACTATTAGCTGCAGCTCCACCATTAAATAGGATATTTGATCAGCCATCATTTGCAGGTGGCAGGACTTTGTTGTCTCAGGCCTGGGGGAACTTTTAGAAGGCATAACCACAGCTGTGGAAGTTTGGAGCCTGACACCCATCTCCAGTGTGACCTCCTGGGAAACCCCTCTCGCCACCTTGACTGAGTGCTTCCTCAACTAAGGCATATACCAGAAGCATGGGAGCCATTTATTTCCTTCCCTTCTGGACATCAGATGAGGATGAAGACCAGCCGTGGCACCAATAGAACCATGAACAACAGCAGCACCAACATCAGCAGCAACAACAGGAGCGCCAAGCTGCTGCTCACCCACCTGAAGCTGCACAGGCAAGAAGGGGCCAGCGCATGGAAGCCTGTCGGTGCAGGAGATACCCCCCAAACAGGGTCTACAGACACATGGTCAGCTACCTCAACATGTCTGAGCAGCAGTGCCAAAGGCGGCTCCGACTTTCGCGTGAGGTAGTGGGTGACATCTGCGCAATGCTGCAACAAGACCTGGAGCCCAGAGGACCAGGTGGACAACCCTTACTAGTGGTTGTCAAATTCACCACCGCACTCAACATTTTTGCCTCCGGCTCATTCCAGGGATCAGCAGCAGACATCAGCGGCATCTCCCAGGTGGCCGCACACACTTGCATCATGCAGGTAACCGATGCCCTCTTTGCCATCGGGCACAATCACATCCATTTCACCAAGAATCAAGCAGTGTCACGGCGCATGCGGTTGGATTAGCTAATCTGGCAGGCTTTCCAAGGGTGCAGGACGTCGTTGACTGCACACATGTGGCCCTTAAGGCACCCCATCGCAATCCATTTGTCAACCGCAAGGGCTTCCGCTCCCTCAACGTTCAGCTGGTGTGTGACCACAAGAAGGAAGTTTTGCATGTTTGTGCCAATTACCCTGGCAGTTGGCATGACTCCTTCATATTGCGCCAGTCTAGTGTGCCTCCGCTATTCAGTCCGCCAGACCAACTTAACGGATGGCTACTTGGAGACAAAGGCTATCCCCTGAAGACGTGGCTAATGATGCCGTTGAGGGGCCCATCCAAAGAAGCTGAGGAGAGCTACAACTCCAGCCACATTTCCACCAGATCCATAATCGAGCAAACCATCAGTTTGCTGAAGATGCGCTACAGATGCCTGGATAGATCAGGTGGAGCCCTTCAATACTTAGCAGCCAGGGTCTCCAGAATCGTTGTGGTTTGCTGTGCACTTCACAACATGGCACAGTGTCGTGGCTTGCAGATTCCTGAGGACCAAGTGGCTCGTCACATATCCTCCTCAGATCAGGAGGAGGAGGAGGAGGAGGAGGACGAGTTGGAGGAGGAGGTGGAGGAGGAGCTGGAGGAGGAGGAGGAGGAGAGCGAAAACGAACATCTTGCAGAGGTCCATCAAACAGCGGCAGCAGCAGGCGAGAACATTGCTGCCCGGGATGCAAGGAATGCACTCATTTTGGCCAGATTTGCTTAGCCTAGCTGTGATAAATCCATAAGTGGAACAAGGACTCAAAGAGGCGATATCGTAGAATTAACACGAGTACTTTATTAACAACTGGGAAACACGTTTACAGACAGCCTGCATCAGCATCCTGGCATTCCACCTTGTGCTGACCTAACAGGAATCAAACCTCTGACCTTAACAGGAAGCAAACCTCTGACCTTAGTAGCAGCATTGGCTACAGCATCACCTGGTGGATAACCTTAATCATAACATCCCAGATTACTATATCCCTCCTCCCTTAAGATTTCAGTATGAATTTCTTAACAAACAACCATTCCTGAGGGTCACATAAGGAGTCTCCATTCATCATGTTCCATACTTAATGAGACCTTTGTGAACGTCTAACAGTAAAGTCCCTGCTTGTTTGTGGTGAAGCCACCAGCTGCTCCTGAGCAGTGCTCAGAGTATCTGACTCTGCAAGATGGTTTCCTCTTGATGGATAGGTTCCTGTGGAATTATCTCTGTCCCTGGTGGTGGCACCACAGATGCACTTGGATAACTGGGGGCAACCCTGTCTTCAGTCGTTGCATCTGCAACCTTCATTTCAATTTCCCCTTGTCTGGGAAGTATCTAATCTACATGTCTGCGTACTACATTACCATCTCCCAACATGACCTTGTATGATACTGGACCTGTCATTGAGTCTATGAAGCCAGGAATCCACTTTGGTCCGTAACTGAAATTCTTGGTAAGGATCGCATCTCCTTCTCCAAAACCTCGGCTCTTTTTTCTTTTGTCATGGTTCTCTTTTTGTTTGTTTTGTCTGTTTTCCATTTTCCTTTTTAGGTCTGGGTGGACAAGGTCAAGAGTGGAGCGTAGTCTACGACCTAATAACATCTCAGCAGGAGAGAGTCCTGTGGTGGATTGAGGTGTTATTCTGTAGCTGAACAGAACCCGTGACACTTTGGCTGTTAAACTCCCTTCTGCACTTTTTTTCATCATCTCCTTAAATGTTTGTACGGCTCTCTCCGCAAGTCCATTCAAGGAGGGATGATATGGAGCCGAGGTCACCTGCACTATGCCATTTTTTCTCAAGAACTCTTTTGTCTCTGTACTCACAAAACAAGTGGCATTGTCACTCACCATGATCTCCGGTAGCCCTTGATTACTGAAGCTCCGACGCAGGCAGTCTATAGTAGTAGTGGCAGAAGCAGAATTTACAGGATAAACATCCATCCATTTGGAATGTGCATCAATGATTATGAGGAACATCTTCCCCATGAATGGACCCGCATAACCTAAGTGCAATCTTCTCCATGGTTTATCTGGCCACTCCCAGGGGTGGAGAGAAGCCGCTGCTGGTGCCTTCCGGTATTCCTGACAAGTGCTGCATGTCTTGACTAGATTTTCTATCTCCTCATCTAGCTTTGGCCACCACAAGTAACTCCTAGCCAAGGCTTTCATACGCGAGACCCCAGGATGACACTGATGTAGTTGCTCTAGGATAGACTGTCGTGCTGGCCGTGGAATAATCACTCGTGCTCCCCACAACATGCAACCATCCTGCACACTCAGCTCTGTTTTCCTGACACTGTAGGGTGTGAAGTCAGCCCCTTCTGGATGCTGTGGCCATCCCCTCACCACATATTCTCGAACGCTAGACAGTACTGGATCTTTACCTGTCCATGTTCTTACTTGCTCTGCAGTCACAAGTGCCGTGTCAGTGTCCTCCAACATCAAAACTCTGTCCTCTGGAGCTGCACGGATAGGTGTGTCTGGCAGTGGAAGATGGCTCAAGGCATCTGCGTTCCCATGGTACTTGCCCGCCTTGTAGACGATGACATACTCATATGCCCTCAACGTCACTGCCCACCTCTGGATCCGGGGTGACACCATCTGTGGAACTGCTTTCATTTCGTTGAAAAGAGAGAGAAGAGGTTTATGATCGGTGCATATGGTGAACTTCCTGCCATATATGTACTTGTGGAACCTCTGTAACCCAAACATTACTGCTAACCCCTCTTTGTCTAACTGGGAATAGTTTTTTTCCGCTGGTGTTAGAGTTCGGGACATAAACCCTATTGGTCTTTCAGTTCCAACTTCCATGCAGTGTGAAAGAACTGCCCCCACCCCGTAAGGTGAAGCGTCACAAGAGAGAATGATGTCTTTCTCTGCATTGTAGTGAACCAGCACATCCGACGACAGCATCAGTTTCTTGGAACTCCTGCTCCTCTTCCCCACTGCCACTGTGTCTCCTTGCGCAGTAGTTTGTGAAGAGGTGCTAACACAGTTGACAAGTTTGGTAAAAATCTGTTATAATAGTTCAGCAGTCCCAGGTAAGCTTTTAACTCAGCCACATTTGTAGGAGCAGGGGCATCCTGCAGTGCTTGTACCTTCTCCTTGAGTGGATGGAGCCCGGTGGCGTCCACTCTGTGTCCCAGGAACACTGCCTCATTCCCCAGGAAAGTGCACTTACTCCTCTTGAGCCGGAACCCTGCCCTCTCCAATCTCTGTAGTACCTCTCTCAGAGTGCTCAGATGCTCCTGGTCGGTTCTTCCCGTCACCAGAATGTCATCCAGATAGATGGAAACATGTGGAATCCCTTGCAGTACACCTTCGATTGCCCTCTGGAAGATAGCTGGACTAGATGAGGCACCAAACGATAAGCGGTTATATGTAAACAAGCCCTTGTGTGTATTTATGGTGACATACTTCTTTGATTCGTCATCCAGTGTAATCTGCAAGTAGGCATGACTCATATCCAACTTTGTGAATTTCTTTCCCCCAGCCAGGTTTGCAAAGAGATCCTTTGTTTTGGGAATAGGATACTGCTCTATTTTGGACACCCGATTGACAGTCAATTTATAGTCTCCACAGAGTCTTACCGAATTGTCCGGGTTTAACACAGGTACTATGGGAGCTGCCCATTCCGAACATTTCACCGGCTCCAGTATGTTCTCTCTCAATAGATGGTCAAGCTCAGCCTCTACCTTTGGCTTCATGGCATAAGGCACAGGTCGTTGTTTAAAAAACCTTGGCGGTGCCTCCTTGTCTACATAAATCTTAGCTGGGGGGCCATTAAATGTGCCAAGTTCCTCCTTGAACACACTCTCATGTTCACTCAACACTTCTTGCAAAGTCAACTGTTTGCCCGCATCTATTTGATGTACTGCTCCCCAGTCTAATTTAAGTTCTTTTATCCAGCCCCGACCTAACAGGTTTGGTCCGGTACCCGATGCTATAACTACAGGTAGCTGTTCCACTGTGTCCCTGTGTTGCACAGTTACCTTAGCTGTACCTAATGTCGCTACTCGTTCACCTGTATATGTTTTAAGATGCAGGGAGCAAGGCTTTAACTCTGGAACTTTTGCACGGTTCCACAATTTTGAGTACACTGCCTTGTTCATTATGGTCACGCCACACCCTGTATCCACTTCAAAGTTCACCTTAGAGTCATTTACTGTCAGTTGCAATGTGATAGGAGCCACTTTTGGAATGTTCTCTAACATGCTATACATTATGAACATGTCCTCTTCTTCCTCAGCTTCCCCGCTGATGTGGTGTGCTCCATGTTTTTTCACTTCTCTCCCTTGGTTTTGCTGTCCTCCCCCTTTTGGTTTGGATTCCTCCACAGGTGATTTCGCCCTGCAAGCTCGTTTTATGTGTCCTTGTTTCCCACACTTGTAGCACTTTTCCTACAGAAACCGGCATTCACTCGCCAGGTGATCGCCCTTGCATCTATAACATGCCTTCACATGCTCACGTTGTGGTTTCTGACACACGTTCAACTTGTGCACAACAACCTGACCTGCAACTTGCATAGCATTAGCCCTGTCTGAACCCTGTATTTCTTTTACATCTCGGTTCGCTGTCTCTATGGCTCGTGCAAGTTCCAATGCTTTTTCATAAGTAAGTCCAGTCTCGGATAACAATCTATGCTGCATTCAGTTGTCCATAATTCCGCAAACTAGCCTATCTCACAGCATTTCCTTCAGGTTGTTCCCATAATTGCAATCTTGTGCTAATTTACGCAACACCGCTACATAGTCCATTACGCTCTCTTCCTCTTTCCTGTTCCTTGAATTAAACTTGAACCGCTGTACAATCTCACTAGGCTTAGGGTTGAAATGTTCTTTTAGCAAAGCCACTAATTCAACAAATGATTTGTCTCCAGGCTTTTCAGGACTGAGCAGATTTTTCATCAAACTGTAGGTTTGGCTTCCCACTGAACTAAGCAGAATGGCTTTCCTTTTTCCGGCATCATTTATTTCATTTGCTTCGAAAAAATAACCCAACACTTCACAGTATTCTTCCCAGGTTTGTGCTTGAATATCAAAAGCGGAAACCATTCCTACCGTGGCAGCCATGCTCTCTTCCAGCTTGTAGCTAACTTTAGCTCGTGATTTTGTTGTTTAAACGCCCCGGCAGACTTTTCTTCTTTATGCAGTGTCCTTAAGTTGCCTCATCACCAAATGTGATAAATCCATAAGTGGAACAAGGACTCAAAGAGGCGATATCGTAGAATTAACACGAGTACTTTATTGTGCTGACCTAACAGGAAGCAAACCTCTGACCTTAACAGGAAGCAAACCTCTGACCTTAGTAGCAGCATTGGTTGCAGTACCACCTGGTGGATAACCTTAATCATAACATCCCAGATTACTATAATAGCCAATCAAGTTCTTTTGCCTCGCAGCTTCTTACCAGAGCTTCGACAATGGCCAAGAACCAACGGATTCCTAACAATTTGACTACCATACTGACAATTGCAAGTAATCCTAAGCCCTCAATGTGGAAGTCCCATTAGTGAAATGACACATGCCACAACTGCAGCAGTAGCCATCAGATTTTTTATTTACAGTAACCATCTGAAGGCTTTTTAACATTAAACATCAAATTTCACTCAAGTGACTACCCTTGTGACTATTTGTGCAGTATCTTTCTCTTATGCATGCTCCTACGTTGTGCTTCCCCTGTGGCTTCAGCAGATGTGGAGGCCCCTTGCTCAGTTTCTTGCTGCTCCCGTCTCGACACCTTTGGCGGACGTCCTCTGGGGTTGCGAACCTGTGAGGGCTCGTCAACAGTCTGCTGCTCCTGCGGCTGTGCAGGGGTTGAGACGCCGATCTCAGTTGGGTGGGGACTCTGGTGGAGCTCTGACCGAGGGCTCTGCAGTAGCATGGAAGTGTGAGTGCTTGGAGAGGAGCCCCCACTTCCTTGATGTCTGCCACCAACTTCCCTCTCATGGGTCAGGTCCCCCTCAGCGTTTGCAAGTGACTTGAGAGCACCTTGCTGCACATCAGGGGGGCCATGGGGACCCGTATCTGCACTGGCAGTCCTACTCAGAAGGACTTCCATGAAGGTCTGGTTTCTCTGTTCAATAGATGACCATCGCTCCTCCAGAGATGTCATTCTATTCAGAACACTCACCATGTTTTCTGCACTCTGGCAACTTATCACCTCCATGGAGGTTGCCATCCTTTCCATGGTGATGCATTCATGCGCCAATGACTCCACAAAGGCTCTGCTCATGTTCACAACAGACTCCTCCATTCGCTCCACACTCACAGCAAACCTGGCGACAAAACCTGCCAGAGACTCCTACATCTGTTCCTGGAGTTCCAGCATCGCTGATCTTGTGGATGGACCCAGCGGCAGTGGGTCGACATGCAGCTGAGCCGAGCTGGGAGAGTCCTGTGCCCTCCAACTAGGACTCTCCACTGCTGTCCCTGTCTGCACAATCTGCTGATGCTCACTTTTGAGCTGTGATACACCAGGTGACAACACTGCACTATCTCGCGAAGGTCCCACAGAGGTGTGAGTGTCTGCACTGGTGCTGGGTGCGCTGAATTCTGCTGATGCTGTGCCCTCAGAAGTTGCAGCTTCCTCTGAGGAGTCTGGATGCTCAGGCTCTTCCTCCTGGATAATGGGGATGGGTACTTGCGATGGTCCTGTCGGGGTGTAAAGGAAAGAGTCAGAGATGTGATGCCAAGGTTACATGCACATTGCATATTGCAGATGATCATAAGTCCATCTGTTAAAGCTTCAGAATCATTATCAGCGACTCATGCAATGTCAATGAGAGAGATGGAAAACTATTCTGTCACCAGCTTGCTGTGATGCACCCGTCTGTCCGTCCCCCACTTGCGCATCGTCCTCCACTCCCACGATCTCCAGGACCGCCTCCTCCCAGGGGGTGAGCTGGGCTACTGAGGGTGGCCCTCCTCCTTTCCTCACTCTTTCCCTGTTATTGTGAGCTTTCTTTTCCTGCAATGAGGGAGACAAGTGGAGTTTGAGTGAGAATGAAGGAGTGAGTGTAGAGAATCCATAGCATAGATGCTTAGAAGGAGACAAAGATGGAGTGAGGTGGCAAGACCAAGGGCCCTCCCTGTGTGTTGTAAATTGTTTTCATAGCATCACAGTGATAGGGAGTGTGAGGGCTGCATAGTCGAATAGTTAGGTGAATGTGACCATAGAGAGTGAGGGAATGGGTAAGGGTGCATGGAATTCAGTGTCAAGTGGGATGTGGAGGAAGAGATTGCTAAAGCTGAGTGCTGGTGAGGAGAGGCAATGGGGATCAGATTGAGGGTGGTGGCCATACTCACTTTTCCAGTGCGCTGAAGGTCATGAAACCTCTTCCTGCACTGAAGCCAGGTTCTGCGGGTTATCGACAAAGAGTTGACCTCCTGGGCCACCTGGATCCACACAGCCTTGGTCTGCTGGGGAGGCTTCTTCCTCCCTGAAGAAGGGAAGAGCAGCTCGTTATTGGCTCTTGCTCCCTCCACTAAAGCTTGCAGGGCAACGTCATCAAACCTGGGAGCAGACCTAGGTCTCTCGCTGGTCATTCTTCCTGCAGGTCCATCTAACATGAAAGGCCAAAAGGTTGGCAGCCTGCAGAAGAAGCAAGGCTTGTTGCAGACCTTAAATGCAGCAGCAATGATGACTTCATCGGAGGTGAGTTTCGGACTGAAAAAACTAATTGGGCCATGTGTTCCCACACGCTGGAACTCAATTGCCCACTTAAGTTAAAATCGCATCATTCTCCCACATCAATTTAGAATCAGGTGGTGTTGTGTATGTACCTTTAAGAGAGAACTGACTTTATACTGTAGTACCGGCAGTGACCACACCTGTATATAAAGCCATAGCAGGCTTCTGTACTTTCAGTTTAAGCTTACCCTCTGTTCAGTAAATACCTGTTATTATTGTTCTCCTGCAGTCCATGTGTTATTGATACGCGGACAGTACACTGGCGATGAGCAGGTTCGAACTCACCTGCAGTACTGCATCACCTCACGGGGATCTTTCCCTGAAAAGAAGCTTCTTGGAGGTCGAAGTCTGAGCAATGGGCGTCGACCGCTGGCAACCGCCCAGGGATCCATCGGAGTTCGGAGAATTGCAGGGGAGGCTGTGGAGAGCTGGGCTTGGCTCCCCAGTCAAGGTGTTCCAGCAAATCGTGCTGGTAGCAGGTAGTTCGCTGACCCTTCCGGACTGCGGCAGGCTCGAGCTCGACCGAGCGGCTCTGCAAAGGGGCCGTGCAGCGTCGTCGGGAGGAAAAGAAAGAGAGAGAGGATGGAGCGCACAGGGCGCGGTCGGTGTTCAAGAACCGGGCAGCGTAGAGAAAATAAAACGAGGGGAAGGAAAAGTGAGACGCGCCGAAGCCGCGGGTCGCTGCCATTACCCTGTAGAACACTAGGAGCAGCGTGGCAGCAAGGGGAAGAAGGAAAAGCGCGGGAGGCGCCATTTTATTCCATTGGGGAAGAAGGAAAAGCGCGGGAGGCGCCATTTTAAACCACCCAAGATGCCGAAGAGTGGCAGTATCACTGCTTTCAACAACGAGGTAGAAGACTGGACCACGTATGTGGAAAGAATTGAAGTGTACTGCAAGGCAAATGAGGTGGCCGATGGAAAGAAGGCGTCGGTATTATTAAATTTGATGGGTGCGAGAACGTACGGCCTATTGCGGAATTTAATTACCCCAGCTAAACCAATGGAGAAAAGTTTTGAAGAGATTGTTAATATCTTACAGGAACACCTAAACCCTACACCGCTGCTGATAGCAGAAAGATTCAAGTTCCATAAAAGAAACCAGCACAAAGATGAGAGCAATGCTGACTATCTTATGGAACTACGCAAGTTATCGAAGCACTGCCAGTTCAGAGCAGGACTGGCAGACAGCTTAAGGGATAAGTTTGTCTGCGGGCTCCAGAGTGAAGGAACCCAGAAACGGCTACTTTCGGAAAAGGACCTGACGCTAGAACAGGCTTTCAGCGTGGCAGTATCCTACGAAGCACCAGCACGGGGAGCTGCAGAAATACAACAGAAACCACAAGAATACAGCGCTAACGAAATGGCGTATGGAGCAGAAAAGTGCTATCGTTGCGGCAGAACAACCCATGATCAGAAGGACTGCTGGTTTAAGGACAAAGTATGCAGGCAATGTGGGAAAATGGGACACATAGCAAGAGTCTGCAGGTCGGGAAAGAAAACTAACACTAAAAGAACTACTAAGGAAAAGTACAAGAAAGTAAAAAAAATGACAGACAGTAGTTCAGAAGGTCAGGAGAGTGATAATGACTCCGGGAGCAGGAGACTAAGTTGTCTAAAGTTACACAACATGATCGCAAAGGAGGATCACCGAACCATTTGGGTCACCCTCATGATAGCAGGGTCCCAAGTAAAGATGGAATTGGACACAGGATCAGTCCGAACTGTCATGAATCGACGAGACTATGAGCGGCTATTCTCACACATACCCTTGAAGGACACGTCCATTGTATTGAAGACATGCACGGGGCAAAAAGTCTAGCCCAGAGGAAAAATAAGGGTGCCAGTTAAATACAACGGCAAGGAAACACAGAAACTGTATCTATATATACTACAAGATGGAGGACCACCATTATTTGGACGTGAATGGATCCGAAAAATACAATTGGATTGGCATTCCATTCAGGCGCTAACTGTGACTGACAAAAAGGATGACGATGTCACACCTGGACGACTGTCAAAAATTCTAACTGACGCGAAAGAGGTGTTCCAACAAGGACTTGGGACTCTAAAAGGAGTAACGGCAATGATAAAAATCGAAGATAACGCAAACCCAAACTTTTTTAAGGCCAGACCGGTACCGTACGCGATCCGCCCAGCCGTTGAAGCAGAGCTGGAGAGTCTGGAGCATTCGGGTGTGCTGTCCAAGGTGGACTGGAGTGAGTGGGCCACACCCATCGTTCCTGTAATGAAGAAATCATTGCGCAGCACGCCTGGGGAGCTGAAGAAGGTTCGCATCTGTGGGGACTTCAAGGTAACTGTGAACCCAGTCCTGCACACAGTACAATATCCACTTCCACGGATAGAAGATATTTTCGCCTCACTATCTGGAGGGAAACGCTTTACGAAGGTTGATCTGGCCCAAGCGTATCTACAAATGGAGGTGGAAGAAGCATCTAGGAAATACCTCACGATAAACACTCACAAAGGTCTTTACCAGTACAACCGACTGGTATTCGGGGTAGCATCAACCCCGGCTATTTGGCAGAGGGCGATGGAACAAGTCCTGCAAGGGATCCCGGGGACCCAATGTTATTTGGACGACATCCTGGTTACGGGCGAAAATGACAGTGAACACCTTGCCAACCTGGAGCAGGTGCTCACTAGATTACAAGAATATGGGCTATGAGCCAACCACCCCAAATGCGAGTTCTTCAGGAGACAAATCTCGTATTGTGGCCACATGATTGATGAGGAAGGGTTGCATAAGTCCCCAGACAAGATTGAGGCAGTAGTCAAGGCTCCAGCACCGGAAAATGTGTCGCAACTGAGGTCGTTCCTCGGGTTGGTGAACTACTACCACAAGTTCTTGCCGAATTTATCTACAATTCTGCACCCACTGAACGCCCTGCTGCAAACTGGAGTAACATGGAAATGGAGTGATGAGTGTAAGCGTGCCTTTCAGAAATGTAAATGCCTAATCACTTCAAAAGAAGTATTGGCCCACTACAATCCAACACTACCGATTCGGTTGGCATGTGACGCGTCTCCCTATGGCATTGGAGCGGTGCTGTCACAGAAATTCCTTGACGGTTCAGAGAGGCCAATAGCCTTTGTGTCGCGCTCGTTAAACTCAGCCGAGCGTAACTACGTCCAGATTGACAGGGAGGCCCTCAGCCGGGTGTGGGGGGTGAAGAAGTTCAATCACTATCTGCACAGGCAGAAATTCACCCTACTGACTGATCATCAGCCTCTGGTCTCCATTTTTAACCCAAAGAAGGGTGTTCTGGTGATGACGGCGCAATGGCTGCAAAGATGGTCACTTTTTCTAGGGGCACATCAGTACGACATAGAGTACAAGGGTACGAAACAGCATGGAAATGCTGATGGGCTGTCGCGCCTGCCGTTGCCTACGGTGGAGGAAGCACCTGCAGTGGACCCTGTTGAGATATTCCATTCGACCACAGTCGAATGTCTACCCGTTACAAACTCAAGTATAGAGAAGGAAACCCGAAATGACCCGACACTCTCTTGGGTCTATGATTTGACGGTGAAGGGATGGCCAGCACATGGCGACTCACTGTTGCCAGCATTCTCGCCAAGGAGAGAACAGCTGTCAGTGTGCCGGGGGACCTTGATGTGTGGATCCCGAGTGGTAATTCCACCCAAGTTGAGAGATAGAGTGCTCAATTAGCTTCATGAGGGTCATCTGGGAGGGGTAAAAATGAAGAGCCTAGCCAGGGTGTTTGTGTGGTGGCCGGGAATCGATAAAGAAATCGAGGATATGACCAAGAGATGCACAGGATGCCAGAAGGTCCAAAATGCTCCACCACAGGCCCCGCTACACCCATGGGAGTGGCCCTCATCTCCATGGCAACGGGTACACATTGATTTTGCTGGTCCATTTATGGACTCAATGTTTCTAATCACCGTGGATGCCCATTTGAAATGGCCAGAGGTCATCAAAATGTCCTCCACCACCACGGAGAAAACTATTGCAGTCCTACGGACCATCTTCGCCAGGAATGGCTTGCCAGAACAGATTTGCTCCGACAATGGGCCACAGTTTGTGTCCGAGGATTTCCGGAGGTTTCTGAGGAATAATGGGGTGAAACATTACACATCTGCCCCATATCATCCAGCCACAAATGGATTGGCTGAGAGGTTTGTTCAGACCTTTAAAAAGGCAATAAAGGCGATGTATAACGACGACATACCACTGCAACATAAGGTGGATAATTTCTTGTTTGCTTACCGGAATGCAACACATGCAGTCACCAACCAAGCTCCAGCCATAATGTTCTTCAACCGAAGGCTAAGATGTCGCCTGGATTTGCTCAAACCAAACATAAGATGAGATGTTGAGGATAAGCAATTCCAGCACATAAATGAGAAGCCAACCAGGAGCTTCAAGATAGGGCAACCAGTCTTGGCCCGCGACTACCGAACAGAAAAATGGCAGCCAGGAACGATATGCACACAGCAGGGACCAGTGATGTACACAGTGGACGTTGGAGAGAGCATCGTGAGACGCCATGCTGACCAGATTCTAGAGTCACAGGAACAAGCCAAACCCATACCATGAGCATGTGCACCTGGTAATGAACCCGAAGTACAGATTGCGTCTACCTCAGAATCAGTGGTATTGGAAGCTGACGAACCAACCAATGACAATGAGCCAGAATCGACTCCGCCGCAAGAACAGGATACTCGAGAAAGGCGCTATCCAGTCAGGATCAGGAAGCCTCCTCAAAGACTGAACTTATAAATGATTATTTCAGTTGATGTATATAGTACAGAGAAAATTGTAATTGTAATTAGTTATTATTTAATTGTTAAATGAATGTTATGTACTGTTTATCTAAAAGGGGAGGAATTGTTGTGTATGCACCTTTAAGAGAGAATTGACTTTATACTGCAGTACCGGCAGTGACCACACCTGTATATAAAGCCATAGCAGGCTTCTGTACTTTCAGTTTAAGCTTACCCTCTGTTCAGTAAATACCTGTTATTATTGTTCTCCTGCAGTCCGTGTGTTATTGATACGCGGACACTACAGGTGGCTAACACGAAAAGCGGATTACACGACCCCAGCCCGCCCCAGTGACAAAATCCAGCCCATTGTATCTGCAAAGGAAAAGAAAGTCAACCTCGGTTCGGAATTATCCTGGTGTTCAAAGCAACAATCTCATGATAACAGGGCTAGGCATGCCAGCAGAACAGAAGAAAAAAATCTCAAAAAGTAAAAGGACTGCAATCTTAATTTTTCTTTCTTCAGGGATGGTGATATTTACACGCATGATTACTATTGGCTTCATCGGTAAGCTTGTAGCTTTAATTGGAGACAGAGGGCTAGATTTTCAGTATAGACAGTTTTGGGGCGCTAACCTTAGCGCCCGCCCGAAGTAAGCGCCCGCCCCAAAGTAGCGCCCCGTTGCCGGAAATTCAGTGGCTTCGCCCTAAGAGATTGGTGGAGCGCTAAAAGAGGCGTTCCACTCCTATCTTTAGGCGCTAAGCCGGCGGTCCAGAGGGATAGCGCCCAGGCGGGGCGCAGCGCGGGTGCGGTCATTTTTGGACTGACAGCAGACCCCGTGGCGCCGACCAGCTCTTAAAGGGGGAAGGGACGAATTGGTCTGCTGCCACGCCCTGCACACTGCAGCCTTGCAAAGAGGCCTCAACACTGCTGCTCAGCCCCAGGGAGTCATGGCAACGCCAGAGAAGGCCCGTCAGCGTGCCCTGCGCTTCTCAGAGGGTGATCTGGACATAATGGTCACAGCTCTGGAGGTGAGGCGCAAGATCTTGTTCCCAGAGAGTGGGAGGAAGCCAACCCACCACGACTACACCAAAGCCTGGAAGCAGATCGCCCAGAGGGTGACGTTCACCGGCGATGCCCCCAGGACCCACAAACAATGTCGTAAAAAGTACAACGATCTGACCAGGATTGTGAAGGTGAGTAGCCTTTCCAGTCTCCTCCTCATTCTTGCATGTACACCTGACATGATGGGCAAAGGGAGCTGAAAGTCCTATTGGCCAGCCCTCAGCCAGCAGCATTGGGACAGTCATGAGCATCACATGGCCATTCGGCACTCTACACTTTGTCCAAGCTATTCCACCATGGGAGGCAGTGCACACTACATCAGGGCTTCACTCTGTCCACGCTATTCCACCATGGGAGGCAGTGCACACTACATCAGGGCTTCACTGCGCACTTACAGCCCGTCCTTTCTCTTGCAGGCTAAAGTAGCGTTTAATCGCCAGGCGCGTGCCAGTTGTGGCCGCGCCAAGCTGCAGAAGCTCACTCGGCTGGAGGAGCGCGTGTGTGTGCTCATGGGAGCCCGTGTGATTGTCCCCACAGCGTGCGGAGTATCCGACCCTCCACTGCCCGGCAATGATAAGGACCTCGCCTTTTGGCCCTCTCGCGTCGCACTGGCCCATCCGAGCTACCTCCTTTGCCACTGTCCACCAATGCGCTGAATGCCACCAGTCCTAACTCCCTCGCTGACGCCGTCTCCTCACTCTGAAGTTACTCTTGTGCATTCCTGCTTTCAGCTGGTGACGACCAGGACCCTGAAGCTGCCAGTGACAGCACCTCCGACGAGGAGGAGGAGGAGGAGCAAGCCGGACCTTCGGGGGAACAGTCACGTCCCGCAGGAGAGGAGGAAATGCTTGACACCTCCTCACTGGACGAGTGCCTGGAGGAACTGTCGCAGGGCAATGCAGCTTCTGGGACCAGTGGCGTCCAGCCACCCAGGAGCCGTGCGCGTGGCCCGCGGCCTTCCCCCCAAAGGGGGGAAGGATCAGAGGGGAGTGCTGCTGTTCGGCACACTCGCCGCCACCAACGCGGCAAGGGTCCCCTAGTTCGGCCCCCTCCTCCCCAGCGGGAGAGTCGCGACTCCAGTCCGGACACCTTCACCTCGGAGGAGGTGCGGAAGCTGGATAAGATGGCTGAGGATTCGGACCGGCGCCACACGGAGCTCATGAGCGTGGTGGGGCGCATGCCTGAGGCCATCGAGTCGCTGGCGACCAGTGTGCGCGAGTTCGGGGCAGCAACTGCCGCGAGTGGCCGCATGCTGACTGATGCCGTCAAGACCCTGGCGGCTGTGATGCGCGCGCACACCAGGACCACAGGGGCACTCACTGCTGCCACACGCGCTGTCTCAGGCAGGCATCGCCAGGGCAGCCGCCGCGCTGGACCATCCCAGCAAGCCGCCCCTCGGCTGATTGTTGCGGATCCTGCAGTGCGGGCCCGGCCGAGTGCCACCGCGCCACAGCACCAGCCAGCGCATCCCAGACGCCAGCTGGCCCACATTGCGCCATCCGTCACCGCCATTCCCCCACTGGGGCGTCAAGGGCAAGCGGCTGCAGCTGATGGTGGCCAGGCTCAGGTGCGCCACTCAGCAGACGGCCCCTCGAGGCCCAAACGCCGTGTAGGCCGCCCCCCAGCGGCATCTGGCGGAAGGGCATCTGAGCCTCAGGCGCCTTCCCCCAGCCTCGCAGCAGCCACTGGGCAGAGCTTGCGAAGGAGCAGCAGGCCGGGCAGGGGAGGCAAAAGGCTGGGCAAGGTCTCGCCCTCGCGGGCCACTCAGTAGAGGGTGTGGGCAGCTTTCCTTTTATATGGCGGTGGCTGTAGTGTCCGTGTGTAGATAAAGACACTGAAGACAGGAGTTGGTTCATAGGTATTTACTAAGCAAGTCTGGGGGGGGTTTCTAAAGGATATACACAATACACAGGCTTATATAGCCCAAGTGGCAATTACCGGCATTACGCACACCTGGGTCTCTTAAAGGCACATACACCACAATTGCTCTTAAAGGCACATACACCACAATTCCTCCCCTTCTAGCTAACTAGTACATCATATTTTAAGTAATTATTAATTACATGTTATATGCAAAATAATATACATTGCTGTATTAATTAATTATAAGTTAGTCTCTCAGGAGGCTTCCTGACTCGGTCCGGATAACGCCTCGGGGGTGTAGTAGTTTCTGGTGGTGTAGTAGGTTCTTCTGGCAAGGCTGATTCGGCTTGAAGGCCAGTGTCGGGTTCATCGGGTTCCAGTATCGCCGGATCGGAGGTAGATATGGGTATCTCTACTTCATCGTTAGATGTATAGCGTGGTGGTGTAGGTTGTCCCTTTTCGGATGACTTGATGATTTGGTCAGCATGGCGCCTTATTATGCTTTCTCCGATGTCCACGGTATACATCAGTGGTCCTAGTCGTGCGCAGATAGTTCCAGGCTGCCATTTCTCGGTACGGTAGTCCCGGGCCAAAACCGGTTGGCCTATCTGGAAGGCCCTAGTTGGCCTTTCATTCATGCCCTGAAACTGCCGGTTCTCCACGTCCATTCGGATGTTGGGCTTGACCAAATCCAGCCGGCATCTTAGGTTTCTATTGTAGAACATCATGGCGGGAGTTTGGTTTGTAACCATATGTGTTGCACTCCTATATGCAAATAAGAAGTTATCCACCTTGTGCTGAAGTTTTATGTCTTCATTACCCATGGCCTTTATGGCCTTCTTAAAGGTCTGGACAAACCTTTCAGCCAATCCATTGGTGGCGGGATGGTATGGGGCGGACGTGTAATGCTTTACCCCATTGTTCTTTAAGAACTTTCTGAATTCTTCGGACACAAATTGCGGTCCATTATCAGAACATATCTGTTCCGGCAGCCCATTCCTGGCAAATATGGTCCTTAATACTGTGATGGTTTTTTCCGTGGTGGTGGAGGACATCTTTATTACCTCCGGCCACTTGGAGTGTGCATCAACTGCGATTAAGAACATTGAGTCCATAAATGGACCAGCAAAGTCGATGTGCACCCTTTGCCAGGGAGATGAGGGCCACTCCCATGGATGTAGAGGGGCCTGTGGCGGAGCATTTTGGACCTTCTGGCATCCTAGGCAGCTCTTGGTCATGTCTTCGATGTCTCCATCGATACCTGGCCACCATACAAACGCCCTAGCTAGGTTCTTCATTTTCACTCCACCCAGATGCCCCTCGTGAAGCTCCTTTAGCACTTTATCCTGGAGTTTGGGTGGAATCACCACTCTGGATCCACACATCAAGGTTCCTCGGCACACTGACAGCTGCTCTCTTCTTTGCGAGAATGCTGGCAACAGTGGTTCGCCATGTGCTGGCCATCCCTTCATTGTTAAATCGTAGACCCGTAAGAGAGTAGGGTCATTTCTGGTCTCCCTTTCAATGGCAGAATTTGTCACCGGTAGACATTCCACTATGGTAGAGTGGAATATCTCTACTGGGTCTACTGTAGGTGCCTCTTCTATCGTTGGCAACGGCAGGCGCGATAAACCGTCAGCATTCCCATGCTGTTTTGACCCTTTGTATTCAATGTTGTATTGGTGTGCCCCTAGAAAAAGGGACCACCTCTGTAGTCTTTGTGCCGTCATAATGGGGACACCTTTCTTAGGGTTGAATATGGAGATGGGGGGTTGATGGTCAGTCAGCAAGGTAAATTTTTGTCCGTGTAGGTAATGGTTGAATATCTTCACTCCCCATACCAGGCTGAGTGCTTCCCTGTCTATCTGGGAATAGTTACGCTCAGCTGAGTTCAATGAGCGTGACGCATAAGCTATCGGCCGTTCCGAGCCATCAGGGAATCTATGGGACAATACCGCTCCTATGCCGTAAGGGGATGCATCGCACGCCAGTCTGATTGGTAGTGATGGGTTGTAATGAGCCAAAACTTTCTCGGATGTGATTAAGTCTTTACATTTATGGAAGGCACGTTTACAGTCTTCGTTCCATTTCCAAATCACTCCTGTGTGTAGAAGATCATTAAGAGGGTGTAGAATAGTTGATAAGTTCGGTAAAAATTTATGATAGTAATTTATTAATCCCAGGAATGACCTCAATTGTGAAACATTTTCAGGTGCTGGGGCTTTTATAACTGCTTCAATTTTTTCAGGTGACTTATGCAACCCTTCCTTATTAATTATGTGGCCACAATATGATATCTGATTTTGGAAAAATTCGCACTTGGGGCGATTTGCTCGTAGGCCCCGTTCTTTCAGCCTAGTGAGCACCTGCTCCAAATTGGCAAGGTGCTCGTTGTCATTTTCTCCTGTTATAAGGATGTCGTCTAGGTAACACTGAGTCCCCGGAATCCCTTGCAGGACTTGCTCCATAGCTCTTTGCCAGATAGCTGGAGCTGATGCTACTCCAAAAACCAGTCGATTGTACTGGTACAGGCCTTTGTGTGTGTTTATTGTGAGATACTTTTTAGAGGTCTCCTCAACCTCCATCTGTAGATATGCCTGTGCCAAGTCAATTTTTGTGAAATGTTTTCCTCCGGATAGTGAGGCGAAAATATCTTCTATCCTCGGAAGAGGATACTGTACCGTGTGAAGGACCGGGTTTACAGTCACCTTAAATTCCCCACAGATGCGAATTTTTCTCTGTTCCTCAGAGTTATTTTTCAATGCTTTTTTCATGACTGGAACGATGGGTGTTGCCCATTCGCTCCAATCTATTTTGGATAATACGCCTGCCTTTTCCAAATTCCCCAGCTCTGCCTCGACTGCCGGACGTATTGCGTATGGCGCCGGTCTTGCCTTAAAAAATTTTGGAATTGCTGCATCTTCCACTTTTATTGAGGCGGTGATGCCTTTCAAGGTTCCTAGTTTCTCTTGAAACACTTCTTTGGCGTTGGCCAAGATGTCTTTTAATCGTTCAGGTATGATGTCATCATTGTTTTTTTCCTTACTGGTCACCGTCAGTGCCTGAATGGAGTGCCAGTCTAAACGTATCTTCCTTATCCATTCACGTCCCAACAACGGTGGACCACCATCTTGTAGAATGTATAAATACAACTTTTGTATTTCTTTGCCGTTGTATACCACAGGCACCTTTATTTTTCCTTTGGGGTATACTTTCTGCCCCGTATATGTTTTTAAGATAATGGATGTGTCTTTTAGAGGTATATGCGAAAATAGCCTCTCGTAATCTCGTCGATTTATTACGGTTAGAGCTGATCCTGTATCTAGCTCCATTTTAACTGGGGACCCTGCTATTATGAGGGTAACCCAAATGGTCTGGTAATCTTCATTGGCAATTACATTATGTAATTTGAGAGAGCTTAGTCTCTTGTTCCCAGAGTCGCTATCACTCTTCTGGTCTTTGGAGCTACTGTCCGTCATCATTTGTACCTTTCTGTGCTTTTCCTTATTGATTCTTTTCCCGTTAGTGGATTTTTTATTTTCAGATCGGCATACACGTGGAATGTGTCCCATCTTTCCGCATCACCTGCATGCTTTTTCTTTGAACCAGCAATCCCTCTGGTCATGGTTGGATCTGCCGCAGCGATAACATCTCTCGAAACACCGTGTCATTTTATGGGTGCCGAAGTCCTGTGGCCTTTGCTGTATCTTTGCCGCTCCTATTGCACTGAAAGCCTTGTCCAGTGTTAAATCTTTTCCAGAAGATACCTTTTTTTGTGTTTCTACACTTAGGGGATCGCAGATGAATTTGTCTTGCAGAGAATCTGCCAACCCTGCCTCGAATTGGCAGTGTAGGGTATCAACAATCTCCTCAAAATTCTTGTCCATTGGTTCGGCTGGAGTGATTAAGTTGCGTAACAGCTTGTATGTTTCTGCGCCCATTAGATCCAGAAGCACTGAAGCTTTTTTTTCATCTTCTATTCCATTTGCGGTGCAAAACACCTCCACTCTTTCTACATATGTGGTCCAATCCTCTATCTTGTTATCAAAAACATCAATATTGCCAAAGTTAGGCTCTGTTTCGTTATCAAAAGCATCAATATTGCCAGACTTAGGCCTTTCAAAAAAAGATATGGCACTTCCCGCGCTTTTTTTTTTCTCTCTGTAGCAATGATATGGCGCTTCCTGCGCTTTCCCGCCGCTGCTACTGATAACAACGCTGTTTTACTGTGGTTTCCGTTTATTCACTGTTGGAGACTCGTTCCCGACGGAGGTCTAAACGCTGACCTGCTTGCTGCACCGGCCGTCTCCCGAGTGCACCCTCCCAGTCCGTTATTGCTTGCCTCCGATTTCGCTGCCTGTCTCAGCTGTAGAGCCCGACGCTGGAGCCCCAGCCTGACGCCCAGGAAGGATTAGCGCAGTACCTGCCACCAGCTTGGCCAGCTGGTGAAACCACAGTTTCTATTACTTCCTTGAGTCTTCTGGACACTGGAGGAATCGATGTCCTTGAGGTGCTGCCGAATTGCAGGTAAGTCCGTTTCCACTTCGTCGCCACTGTAGTGTCCGTGTGTAGATAAAGACACTGAAGACAGGAGTTGGTTCATAGGTATTTACTAAGCAAGTCTGGGGGGGGGGTTCTAAAGGATATACACAATACACAGGCTTATATAGCCCAAGTGGCAATTACCGGCATTACGCACACCTGGGGCTCTTAAAGGCACATACACCACAATTGCTCTTAAAAGCACATACACCACAGTGGCCATCTTTATTTTGCCCATGGTTGTGTTGTTGGAGGGCTTATTTTTTGCGTTAGGCCGACGTTGAGGCCCGGTTTGAAGAAAGGTGGAGTGACTCCTCCCCAGTTTGTGGGAGTGAGTCGTTTGTTGGGCTTTTTGTGGGGCCCGTTTATTGTTTTTGGGGATTCATGTGGGAAGGGCTTTTCATTTTTGTGTAATAAAAAATTATCTTTATTCATGCAGTCTCCATGGTTGTTCTTCTTAGTGTTTGTTGGCTTCGCCGGCTGAGGGCTTGCGGAGCGGCTGCATTCATCTTCCCTCATGGCCCCTGGCCATTCCCTGACAGGGGGCTTAGAAGTACCGTGTAATAAGGTGGCGTCGTGCGGCCCTTGGCCCTGGTCGCTCCTTCCTGGGAACGTACTCCTGCTCCTCCTCCTCCTCCTCCTCATGCTCCTCCTGCTCCTCCTCCTGAGGTGCTGGTCCAACGTCAGGTGGCAGTGCCTGAGTCCTGCGGATAGCCAGGTTGTGTAGCATGCAGCAAACCACCACAAATTGGGAGACCCGGTCCGGCGAATACTGGAGAGCTCCTCCGGAGCGATCAAGGCAGCGGAACCTCTGCTTGAGGACCCCAATAGTTAGCTCGATGATGTTGCGGGTGGTTTGATGGCTCTCCTTGTAGGCCTCTTCAGCAGCGGTCCTGGGCGCGCGGAGCGGGGTCATGAGCCAGGTGCACAAAGGATAGCCTTTGTCCCCGAGTAGCCATCCTCTTGGGGGAGGCTGTGCCTGGAACATGTCATGCACAGTACTCTGCCGCAGGATAAAGGCATCGTGGCTGCTGCCTGGGAAGCTGGCATTGACTGCCATGATGCGCTGCTTGTGGTCACAGACCAGCTGCACATTCAGAGAATGGTAGCCCTTCCTGTTGCGATACTGCTCGCCATGCTCCAGAGGGGCCCGCAAAGCCACATGCGTACAGTCAATGGCGCCCTGCACCAAGGGGAATTCCCCGAGTCTGGAAAATCCCAATGCGCGCTGATGCTGGCTCTCCAGGGCCATGGGGAAGGAGATGAATTGGCTTCTCCTTCTGAACAGTGCTTCGGTCACCTGGCGGATGCAGCGATGCGCGCCGTACTGGGAGATGTTTGCTATGTCCCCAGCAGCGTATTGGAAGGAGCCGGTGGCATAGAAGTTCAATGCCACCGTCACCTTCACTTCCACCGACAGAGACGTCCTGCACCTGAGCTTTGGCCGCAGATCTCGGCGAAGCAGGTGGCAGATCTCTGCAATCACCTCCTTTCGGAATCGGAGCCTTTTAACACATCGCGCGGCACTCATGTTTAGGTAGGAGCGCTGCTGGCGGTATAGCCTGACTGGGTAAGGCCTACGTCGCCGACGCCTGTAGCCCCCTCTGCCTCTAGCCAGGGCTGCCCCTCTCACAATGCGTCTGCGAGCCCTACGGACATGGAGCTGCAGCTCCGCGTTGGCACCCCATGCAACCCCCATCAAATCCTGGCAAACACGCTAATTTCCAAAAGGCCACTTGCAGCGCTCTGGCCTGAGTCCAAAAATACCTGGCTCTTGCTGCTTGAAACCAGTTAGCTATCCTCCTTGTTGTGTCTCCAGAAATGCGTTGCACAAGAGTGTTTTCTGAAAAAAGGCTGGCCTTTATACTGGAGAGTACGTCCCCTTTAATTTGCGCCCCCCGGGGCCCGCGCTGGTTGTGTTGCGTTCCTTTTTCCAAACGCTCCGGCCGCCAGCCGCACAATGGGGCGGTCCGACTGAAGTTTGGAATCGGGGCGCACAAAGGGCGTTGCACGAGGATGTGACGTCATTTTCTGCGCACGCATCCGGGCGGGCGCTAAACTTTGCGCCGGCGCTAACGGGCAACTTAATTTGGGGCGGGGCGCAAACTGCGCTGCGCCCGGGCGCTACACGCATAGCGCCCGAAAATCACTTCTCTTAAGGCGCTAACTGCTGGCGCAAGCAACTGAAAATCTAGCCCACAGTGTAGAAAGTCATCTACCTGTTGGAAGTACTGCAGTCCATTATTCATTCTGGAGTGGGATAAACAAAAAGAAAATCTTTTGTTTGAAAATATGTGTACAAATGTTCCAGAATCTTGGCTGGGAAACTAAATTCTACATGCACTTCGTGGCTGCAATTCAATAGTATGACTGCACAAAGCAATGTACATTAATCTAAGAAATATAATCCAGCCAGATTTGTTTTGGTGAACTATTTAGTCAAGTGACCAGTTTTTCACCCAGTATCATGCAGTGTTCCCCATCTGGAAGTCTAGATGTGCAACTTGCTCATTTTGCCAATGCTGCTCTTGAGGTGCAGGAGAGTGGCCCTGTGATGGCTGTCAAGGTGTGAGTCTGCTGTGTGTCACCCCCATAACATATCAGGTGAGCTTTGAAATGAACCTTGTGGGACATCACAGGACTGAACCTATGTCCACAGTACAGTGCGCTGGGATAGCAACACTCTCTGTCCCTGCACTTTCTGAACCTCAGCCAGGTAATTCCTTCACATACCTTGCCGACAGGATAGCAGGTTTGCAAACCAAGTCATGCATCACGACGTGGGAGATGATGCAAGATCATTGAACATTAAATTAAAACAAATACATTTTATTAAAAGTTCATGCAAAAACTCAAATTAAAATTCCAAAAATGTATTGGGAATGATTATTGTGAGGTAAGTATAGTAATGTTTTTTACACTTTAAAAGTACTTCATTGGCTGTAAAGCGATTTGGGACATGCTGAGGTTATGAAGGGCGCTATATGAATGCAAGACTTTTTTAATGGTATAATGCAGAATTCCCCAAGGCCAAAATATTAGCAGTTTTTGTAACTCATTGTTCCCGATTTTGAAGTGGATGGGGGTGGGGGGTGCGGGCAGTGGGGGGCTGGGGTGGGGGGCGGTGTGGTGGGTGCGGGTACAGTGTGCGCGATTCCCCGAAGTGGGAGGCACACCCAGGAAGTCCAGGCACATGGAGGCCTGGCCGATCTTAACGGCCGGACCTCATTACCATAACTTTCATCAGAGCCCTGCCCGAACCCTGTCTGATGCACTACTTGGCCGGTGGACAGGAGCAGAAGATCACAGGCAGGAGGCCACAGCCGGGGAACCACGGTGTCAGTCCATGGCAGTCAGGTAAGTGGTAAGGGTGGGGGAGGGGAGGGGGCTTGGGGGTTGAAGGTGATCGGGGGAAACCCAGCATAAGGGAGGCCCAAGACTTCTTGTTGGGCCTGGAGGAACCCTCTTGCTCCACCTGGCTCACAAGGAAACCTAAAGTAAAAGGTTAAAACTTACCCGCTGGACCTCTTCTGGCCAATGATCCGGCTCCAGGCAGGTATGGCCTGTAGGAGAAGCTGTCACCACTCTCCTGCTCAGACCTGCCACTTAAATTGCAGATCGGGCCCTGATCTGCATATTTAAACACAACCTCGCTGCCTTCCTGCGGGTGTAATGCTTGCCTGCTCAAAAAAAGCAGGTTAATATTCAGGCCCATCGCGAAGGCAGTGGGATTGGAGGAGGCAAGTTGTTCCCCTCATTTTAACTGGCCCTCCTCGTCCGGTTTCCAACAGGCAGTGGAGTTAAAATTGGGGCGACTATTCCAAGATCAGAGCTTGGTTTAAAGCTCTCCAGTTCAACCACCGTGCCACCACAACAGGCGAATTTACCTGAAGTCTCCTTTCCTTATGGGTTGGTTGCCGGTTCACCAGCCAACCTGAAAATCAAGTTGAATAAATTTGACATAGAACACCGGACTTAGAAATGAAGTGACAAACAATTAACGAGACACCAGTTGTTTTGCAGTTGACTAATAATCCCACCCCCCCGCCCGCAACACCTATACCCCTGTATCTATTATTTTATGGGGTTAAGATAACTCATAGAATCATAGAAATTTATGGCACAGAAGAAAGCCATTCAGCCCATCATGTTTATAATTGAAGAAAAGCCTCAAAATCAATGTGCACGCCCTGCGCCTGCATTTATGTAGCGCCTTTCACAAACTCAGGATGCTGCAAAGCACTTTCTAGCCAATGAAGTACTAATTAAATACCTATTTCTCAATATTGTTCATTAAAAACAGACCGAAACAAAGTCATCAGCAATGTGATACGTAAAGAGTCCATTTTTAATAGGATTGTGCCTCAGATTAATTCCACAGAAAATCAGGATAGGTGTCATTTAAACGGTGTCTGTTACCATTGTCAAAGAGGGACAAAAGGCAGGAGTACCGCACGTTATTTTCACTGTAATGGCATTACACATACGTAGTGAATGACATTTTTTGCAATACAACAGAGTGTTTCGGTGCAAATTACATCACCGCCTTGTGTGTTTAGCAAGCAAAGAAAAAAGGATTGCCAGAACCCTCCTGAGGAAGATGACATCCTTTTACCAAAGTTACATAATTAAAGAAGTGAAATATGAAATGAATTATCTTGTAGAATCAACTAATTAATAAAAATGAAAGTACAGTATTTATTGATAAAGGCTACATAACAAAAGTGTTACGGGCGCTATACAAATCCAAGTTGTTGTTGTCGTTGTTGTTTGGTAAACCTGTTCTCGTCGGGGGTTGGAAAAAGAACAAGAGCCAAACGCCACGTGTCATACAAGGGACACGACAATACATTTCAATTTTACTTCTGCCATCAAATTGTCTACTTGTAAATAAACAAAAATTGTTTGATAAATACTTTTTCACGAAGGTAGAGTCCCTGTAAGATTTTAATCATTGCCATTGCTTTATTTATAGCAAAGGAAGTGGTTAAATTAACCCCTGAGAGTTTTAATCGCATTTGCGAACAAAACAACATAACAATGATGGGGGACAGGTAGATGGTACAGCAGGTTGGCGTAGTACTGCTCTGAGTCACGGGGTGGTTGCATGCGGCTTTGTGCCCACGATTCCCGATCTCAGCTGGGCTGGAGAATGCGATGGCCCTGACTCCCACGGTGAGAAAGGACCAATCAGAGGTTGAGTACACTGGCGGTTGTTGTCGCGCATCTCCTTCTGCTGCCACCCCCAGACTGCACAGCGGCTCAGGCAGAGGCGTGGGAAGAGGATTACCTTTCTGTCTCTCAGCTGAAGAATGACACAGGATGGAGGGCGAGCCTAACCTTAATGAGAGAAAAAAAAACCTTCAATAAAAGAAAACTATCTATATATAAAAGTTAGTTTTGTGTTCAAAGTTTAGCGTGATGGCGCTCGACTGTTCTACATTGCATTTTCGTAGCAGTTTTCTGAATTATATATTTTCCCTGTGAATCTTGCTGGCCACTTTGCTGCAGTATCGAGGGTTCCAGGCACATAATAGAATTGCTCTGGTCATTATGAGACATGGCATTGTAAGTGCATTCAAAAAGATTGGCCCAATTTTCCCCTTAAAATATCGGGTGGGTTTGGAGCGTGGGGGTAGTTAAAGTGTTAAAAATGGAATTCCTGACCTGATTCCGCCTCCAATCTGCTCATTTCCGGTTTTAACAGAGGCGGGCGACCAACCCGCTCCCAGAGAATTTAACTGCATGTGGATGGGTTTCACACAATTTGTGAAACCCGGCAGTTAAACCAAGGCGGGGACTGCTGGATCCAGGAGGTAAGTGGTTTTATACCTACCTCCTGCATATAGGGTCCCGATCTAACCCATTGGATGGTGATCGGAGACCGCAACACAAGGCCTACGATCGCCATTCCCAGGCCTCCGGTCTCCACCATGAGGCCTCCCCCCCACCCCACCGATGATGCTGAGGCCGGCCCCAATCCTCTCTTCTCCCAGCACCCGCCCCCCCCGCCGATCCCCGATTCCCAATCCCTGGCTGACCTCCAACCCTCCCTCCCCTGCCGATCCCTGGCCAACCCTCCCTGCCAACCCCCGATCCTCATCAGCCATTCCCCGATCTCCCTGCGACCCCCGATCCTGCCTGCCGTTCCCCGCCCCCGCCCATGATCCCCGACCGAGCCAGCCCTTTACCAACCCCCCCCCCGCACCGCGATCCCCGATCCTCCCCTGCCGTTCTCCCGCTGACTCTCCCCGCGATCCCCGAATGAGTCAGCCGTTCCCCAATTCCCTTCCCTGGAGAAAATCTCGGCCAATGTGTTTATGATGACACTTCATGTAGCAACCAGAGCAATTCTTGCTCTAAAAAAATTAAAGGATTGGGGGCCAAGGACTGAGGACAACAAAGAAGAGAAATAACAAAAGAGGAAAGAAAAAGAAACAGCAGAGAAAGCAAAGAAACACAGGGCTGTATTTTGATACTGGAGGCGTGATGGAGGCGGGACTACAGCCCCGAAAGTTGTAGTCCCGCCTCCATCAAGTTGTGGCCAACCCACGCAATTTTCACTTGATTGTCAGCAGGCCAATTAAGGGCCACCCGGCAACAGGTGACATCACAGATTGACATTTCATCTGTCAAGAGCACTTGACAGATGAAATATCAGTGTTTGACAGCTCTTTGAAGCTGTCAAACACTGACAATCTGTACTCCAGGTTAATTCCTTCCTCTCAGGTGACGTCACAGATTGATATTTCATCTGTCAAGAGCTTTTGACAGATGAAATATCAGTGTTTGACAGCTCTTTGAAGCTGTCAATCACTGACAATCTGTACTCCACGTTAATTCCTTCCGCTCAGGCTGATTTAGAGATCTCTACAGAACAGAAAGCTGAATGCTGCAACTTTTGACAGCTCACGACCATTCTGCTTTCTGTGTCGGTGAGATGAGGGACTCCCGAGACCTGAAGGAAGGAAGGCTGTAAAGGTAAGTAAAGGTAAGTTAAACTTCTTTAAACACTTTACACACACCAAACACACTTACCTTTGCACTCATGCACCCATCACTCACCTGAACACTGGACATCTCGAACCCTCCAAGCCCTTCAGCCTGACGGTCCGCCTCGCTAACTTGGCGTGGTTTGGAGCCGTCGGGAATCCCACACTTCAGCAATAAAAATAGGGATCAGGCTAAAAACTGCCTGTTAACTACCTGTTAACAGGCAATTAATTGGCACTAATCCCCTTCCCGACTCGGGGAGGCAGGTCCCAGCACAGGTCGGGTATCCGCCTCCTTTGAAACTGGCATGGAGGCGGGTTGGGGGCGGGATGGGTTCATGCCCCCCAATTTCGAGTTTTTAACCCCCCACACGCCTCCAATCCCGCCTCCACGGCCCAATGAAAATCCTGCCCACAGACTCCGCAAGAAGAAAAATACAATCAGAACCAAAAAGCAGCAGTAAGGAGATAAAACTAGGTTGAGAGGAGAAGCAATGTGAAAATAAGTTACCCTTACAGGAGTAGATTTTTTACTCACCCCTGATGATTTTTTGGTGGAGCTGGGTGGAAACTGTCTCGGATATATGGCCTACCATGTCACTGTGTTCCCCTCCCCTAATTTCCTGGTGAGTGGACCCAGCAGTCTAAAATGCGCCTGCTCACATATGAGTGGACCCATGCATGTTCATTCAATTGGGGGAAGTATGCCCTCCACTACCCTGATTGAACACTGGATACAGAGGTCATCTGTTAGACCCTGGTGTTCAGCATCAAAGGTCAGTGGAGAGGCCTCAGAGGAATAATTGTAAAAGGACCTGTGCTGGTGTTGGCAGAGTGTGAATGTGCAGCACAAAACATTTTCAATAAAAATTATTTGTTTGAGTCACCTCAGCAACTGCTTTTTTTCTCCTGTTACAGCAAGTCTTCACCCCTAGTCTGGCATGACTCCCTGGTGGAGGGCAAGGAGCCTGCCTCCTATATTCAAATGACACCAGAACTAGAAATTTGGCAATGGACAAACTGTAGTAGGCCACAGTGTTTACAGGGCCTCCACTGAGATAACTCTTTATCTATTGTTGTCTGGGGGAAATAAAGCCATAGCTTTATCTGGTAGCTCCACTGACTTCAACCTTTGCAGCGAGATTTCAGTGAAACTGAGATCAATTTTTAAACTAGTGGTCCCCAGCTTCAAAATAGGCAGTAAGAGTGGAAAGTACAGAATATTGTTCAAAAGTAATTGAAGTTAGAATAATGAAAATAAAATAAAAGCTAGCAAAAAGACAATGGGGAAAGAACGGCAGAGAAAACAGAAACTATGCATTTTAATTTAGGAAATTTTTCAAGTATATATTTTAGTAATGTAACTATATTACAGTAACAAAACTCCCTGACATCTGAATAGGATTATTACTGTAACACTTTTTTTAATGTCACCTAAAATGTCATAAAAAAAACCTATCCACCCCAGCAGCACAGATTTCACTGGAACTGTTTGTGGTCTGAGGGTTCAAAATACCAATGCATTATCTTACAATCCATTTAAATTGGAGAACTGCTTCCTGAAGCGGTTCCCCATTGGCAGCACCCAGTCCTGTTGCTGCCTCAATACTTGCTGATTCACTTAAATACTACACGTGCCTGTGTAGACCTTCCACAATAGCTGCAAAAGTTCCCATACAAGTCAAAAAGAAGCCAAGTTACTTTGCTGTCCATGTAGGCACGGGCAACAGTCAAGTAACTCCCTGGCAGCCATGTCTTTGAATGCCTCTATTCTGACAGCTCCATTTACCTCAGAGTCTGCGGTTGTGCTGCCATGAAAGGCACAGCTGAAAAAGCACCAACTTTACTGGCGTGCGCTGTTTCTGATGGCGGCTGCACTGTTCTGTTAACACAACGTGTTTGCTGGTACCTGAGCTGTACCATTGGCAGAAACCTGTAAATACAAATGGGCTATTGGATCAAAGGAAGTCTCCCGTATGCACACCAATGGGACACAGAAGACCTGATTTTAACCGCAAGATTGGGCAGGGAGCGGGCTGAGAGCCAAACCCCGCTAACCTCGGCAGCATGAGGCTAGGGTGATTTCAACTCTTGCATCTCAATGGTGGGTGAGAACGGAAGTTGGGGCAGCAGGAGGCCACAGGCTGGCATGAAAGGTAGGCCCGACGGCGAGAACGTAAGGATGGGGCTTTAGGGAGGGTCTTGCGGGGTGGAAGAGGGGGGAGCCCGGGACTCATTTAATTTGATTGGTGGGTTTCCCACTCGATTTACTGACACAATAGGAAACCTGCCCACTTTTGGAGCACTTTTTCTGGTGAGCCTGACAGGTTAATTTAAAGCGGGAATGCCCCTCTTAAAGGATGCTTGCATTCCCTTCTGACTGATCTTGCAGCTTCATTACTGGAAAAGGAAATGACTCGAGAGGATTCAAGTACAGGAGCAAGGTACAAGGCCTTGGTGAGACCACATCTTGAGTATTGTGTGCAGTTTTGTTCGCCTTATCTGAGGAAGGATGTTCTTGCCATGGAGAGAGTGCAGCGAAGATTCACCAGACTGATACCTGGGATGGCAGGAATGACATATGAAAAGAGATTGGGTCGATTAGGCTTATATTTGCTAGAGTTTAGAAGAATGAGAGGGGATCTCATTGAAACTTATAAAATTCTAACAGGACTAAACAGACTAGATGCAGGAAGGCTGTTCCTGATGGCGGGGGAGTCCAGAACCAGGGGTCACAGTCTAAGGATAAGGGGTAAGCCATTTAGGACTGAGATGAGGAGGAATTTCTTCACCCGGAGAGTGGTGAACCTGTGGAATTCTCTACCACAGAAGACAGTTGAGGCCAATTCATTAAATATATTCAAGAAGGAGTTAGTTATATTTCTTAAGGCTAAGGGGATCAAGGGATATGGGGAGAAAGCAGGGACAGGGTACCAAATTTGGATGATCAGCCATGATCGCATTGAATGGCGGAGCAGGCTCGAGGGGCCGAGTGGCCTACTCCTGCTCCTATCTTCTATGTTTATATGTTTCTATGTTTCTATGACTCAGAAATGAGTCACAGGCAAGCCCCCAGGTTCTCTTGAGCTTCCCTGAGGTCTTGTTGGAAGAGGTGAGAGCAAATGGAAGAAGGATCCTGAAAGATAATCTGCACCAGGCATGGAGAAAGATTGCGGAGATTGTCAGCTCCAGGAGCATTACCCCTAGGACCTGGATGCAGTGCATGAAGCGCTTCACTGACTTCACAAGTGTAGCACGGGTGAGTACAGCTCTTCATTTTGCAATCTCTCAAAAGAATGAAGCAAAAATAGCACCTTTGATAAGCAGTGAGTGTGTAATCAGGGTAAGTAAGGGAAAACATTTGGAAAGTAGCAAACTGGCAGCTCAGGACTGCCTTGGTAATCCATGATTCACAATAGCACACAACCTCTTAAAATATTGTTTCCAGCTATGTCAGTCTGTTTGCTGATGCCAATCTGCAAGGTTTTACACAGCGGGTTTACCACTAGGCGTCCCGCTCAGTTAAAATTGCGGTGGGGTCTTAACAGAAACATAGAAGATAGGAGCAGGAGTAGGCCATTCGGCCCTTCGAGCCTGCTCCGCCATTCAATGAGATCATGTCATAGAACCCTGATAAGTGACACAGGAGAGTCTGGGGATTTTTGAATAGTGATTTCTTTGCCATTCTACTTACACACACCTGGAATTGTTTCTCACTACTTCTGACAGGGTCAGACCACCGGCAGATTTTTGGTCCTACCCCACCACACTCTATCCGCAATGTGGACTTCTCAAGAGCAGGTGTGGCATTCCCTATGGGCATATACATGCCGTTATCATGAAGGAGGAGGAGGAGCAACACAGGAAGGAGAATAGGAGACTCGGGCAGCATTTATTACAAGTGGCATCACAACACATCTCATCACTGAAATCTTGTCCTCCTTGACACCACTGCCTTACCTCTGTTGTGTTGGTACCTTTCTACCTAGACACAATTTAGGACTCAGAACTCAGAGATTCAAACATGAAGTGCTTTATTGGAAGGAAAGGAATGATGTGCCTCAATAAATCCGAGACTCAATGTTAGCGGAACAAAACAAGGCTTTTATTAACTTAGAAGGTAACACACAGTGGAGAGGTGTCTTCCATCCAGAGGTCTGCAGTACTGGATGTGAGGCATGCTGAGCCTGCTTACATAGGGGCCAGGTATGGGCGGAGCCCTACACACAATACAATACAAGGTGAGGAAACGGAACTGAGGTAAGGGAAATGAAACTGAAACTAAACCACAGTCACAGGCACAATCACACAGAGAATACAGATGAGTGATGAATGGCATATTTCATCACAAGGAAGTTCTGGCAAATTCCGAACAAAGAGAGCTAAAACTTAACAGAGAACACCCAACCATTTATCTCCTGTGACAGCGCCACCACAGGTGGGAGGAGAACACACAATACATAACATTTCCTCCCCTCTTAAATGGAAGGTCCACATTATTCCTCAACAGGTAAGTTACTTTCAATGCACTCAACGAACCTAGGGTAGAGGTAGACTGACTCAAACCCTGACTTTACCCTGGGGTTTATTCTGCCCCAGTCTTGTGGGTAAGTCACTAAGCCTACAGATCCAAGCGTCTTGGAGGCCGCCGCTCTCTGACAGGATACCGGCGGTCATCGCTGGCTTCCACAGCAGTAGGCATTGACACAGGCCTGGATGGAGAAGGTGCCTGTGTCAGTTGAAAGTCAGGAGTTTGCACAGGTGGAACAGTCTCTTTGACTTCCTGTGTTGGAGAAGAGCACTGTGGCAAAGGATGCTGGTTTGCGGTATCATCCGGAAACAGTTCAGGCCAACCAGCCGTTGGAGCCTCTGTGGCTGTCTCTGCTCCTAGCAACAGTTGATCTGTGTGTCTTCGCCAGACGACGTCCTCAGCAGTCTCAACCGTGTAAGACACAGGGCCCGTCTGCGCGATCACCGTAGCAGGAACCCATTTCGGTCCAGTGTTGTAGTTTCGAGCTAGGACGTGCTCTCCCAGATGAAACTGTCTCTCCTTGGCTCTTTTCTCTCTCTTTTCAACTTGAGCTTGTTGTTGACATTGGACAACCTGTTCTGCCCTTGGAGGTTTGAGTAAGTCAAAACTTGTCCGCAACTGCCTCTTCATCATGAGCGAAGCGGGGGAAGTTTTGGTTGTGGCATGCGACTCGTTCCTGTAGGACAACAGGAAGCTGTTCAGACGTTGGTGGATTGAGCCCTGACCTTGCGATGCCTTCAAGGCGTGTTTCAAAGTTTGCACAAACCTTTCTGCCTGGCCGTTAGTAGAGGGATGATAGGGCGCAGACCTGATGTGTTGGACACCATTCACATGCAGGAAGGTTGCAAACTCCTGTGATACAAATTGTGGACCGTTGTCACTTACGAGTTGTTCTGGTGAGCCATAATGGCTGAACATCTCACCAAGTTTCTCAATTGTTTTCTCTGCCGTGGTAGACCTCATCACAGCGACCTCCGGCCACTTGCTACGAGCGTCCACAACCACCATAAACATCTTCCCTTCGAAAGGACCGGCGAAGTCCACATGTACTCGCTGCCACACTTCTGCAGGTCAATCCCAGGGGTGTAGGGTTGCCAGCTGTGGAACATTCCGGACCCTTTGACATGGGGAACATGTTTTGGCTTTCTCCTCAATATTCCCATCGAGACCTGGCCACCAGAAGTAGCTTCTTGCCATTTCCTTCATCCGAACCATCCCACTGTGGCCTGTATGAAGTTGTTGCAGTATAGGTTGCCTCAGAGGTGGCGGAATGATGACACGGCATCCCCAAGGAAGACAACCTGTCTGGACGGAGAGCTCATTTCTTTTTGAAACGTAAGGTTTCAAACTAGGAGAATCTCCTATCGCTCTCCCTCGAATGACATCGTCCATTACCTCAGACAGGACTGGATCGTTGCGGGTGTACCTTCGCACCTGAACTGCAGTGACAGGTGCTCCCTCCACTTGTCTAAAGTAGAAGATGTCTATCTGACGAGGCCCTGGGGGAGTAACAGGCAAGGGTAGCCTCGAGAGACCGTCTGCGTTGCCGTGCAAGTCTGATTTGCGATATTTGATGTCGTATGTGTGTCCTGACAACAGTAAAGCCCACCTTTGCATCCAGCTTGCAGCGAGAGACGGAATTCCGGTGTGGGGCCCGAAGATTGAAGTCAATGGACGGTGGTCCGTCAGGAGTGTGAACCTTCTCCCAAACAGGTACTGATGAAATTTTCGAATTCCAAAAACGATTCCCAAGGCCTCGCGCTCGATCTGCACATAGTTACTCTCAGCCTTGTTCAAGGTGCGTGATGCGAAGGCGATAGGTTTCTCTTCACCCGAAGGCATGATGTGGGATATGACTGCTCCCACACCATATGGTGATGCATCACATGTTAGCTGCATGGGTAGCTTTGGGTCGAAGTGTGTCAGGACCTCCGAATTCAGCAATGCTTTCATTGATTGGGCGAAAGCTTCGTTGCACAGTTCAGTCCATTTCCATGTTTTGCCTTGACATAGCAACTGATGTAACGGCTTCAGCAATGTTGCTAAGTCTGGAGTAAACTTCCCATAGTAGTTAAGTAGCCCCAGAAATGAACGTAACTGGCTCACATTCTGGGGTGCTGGGGCCTCCACGATCGCCTTGACCTTTGACGGCGCCTTATGCAGGCCAGTAGCGTCAATCACATGCCCCAGGTACTCAACTGAAGACTGAAAGAATTCACATTTGTCTTTACGAACTCTGAGTCCGTACTCTTTCAGTCGTTGTAGTGTCGCATCCAAGTTCAGAAGATGATCCTCCTCATTTGTCCCAGTGACAAGGATGTCGTCCAGGTGGCACTGGACTCCTGGCAGTCCACTCAAAATCTGATCCATTGCCCTTTGGAATAGAGCAGGGGCCGACGTAATTCCAAACGGAAGGCGGCAGTACCTGTATAGCCCCTTGTGTGTCACAATTGTCAGCAGCTCCTTTGATTTGTCACCGACATGCATTTGTAGATAAGCCTGGCATAAGTCTATTTTGCTGAACTTTTGCCCTCCGGCCAGGCCCGTAAAAAGGTCATCAATGAGGGGAAGAGGGTACTGTTCCACAGACAGCACCGGGTTAATAGTCACTTTAAAATCCCCGCAGATTCGAACAGATCCATCCTTTTTCAGGACAGGAACAATGGGTGTGGCCCATTTGCTCACGCTCACAGGCTCCAGGACTCCATTCTCGACTAAGGCCTCCAAGTTAGCCTCAACTTTTGGCCTAATTGCATAGGGTACAGGTCGGGCTTTGTGAAACTTCGGCTTGCTGTCAGGTTTAATGTCCAGTCTCACGCTGATCTTTTTCATGCTCCCAAGTTCCCCATTGAAGAGTTCTGCATGTTTGTTTAACACTGCAGTCAGACCTGACTCCCCTTTTGACATCATGCGGACTGCAGGCCAGTCCAGCATGATTTTCTCTAGCCACGCACGTCCCAGTAGCGATGGGTAATTTCCCTTTACCACATATAGTGGCAGTTTTGCAGTCTGTCCGTTCAATTTAACTGTCACCTCAATGACGCCTCTCATGGCCACAGGTTCGCCGGTATACGTCTTTAGCACAATGTTTGTTGGCTGAAGGGTAAGATGCTTTAGCATTTTGTTGTAGACAGTGTCTGAAACAAGGGACACAACCGTGCCTGTGTCCACCTCCATCCGCACTGATTGTCCCTCCACCAGTGGTGAAACCCAGTAGCCATTTGAACCACCTGCAACCGTCAGTATGTGCACCTCTTCCTCCTCAGAGGTGTTGCTCCCCTCTGTTTTGCTTGTTCCATCATACTGCACTGAATGAACACTCTTTTTCCTCTCTTGTCCAAATACAGACATTTTGCTTCCATGCTTCCCAGCTCTGTCTGTTCTTTTTTTACCTCTACAGGCACGTTCAATGTGACCCTTTTTGCCACAATTTCAGCATTCCAGCTCCATACACCAGCAGTCATTAGCGTGATGGCCCGTTTTCCCACAACGGTAACATGTGCCGTTCCGCGCACCTTTAGGCTCAGATGACACCTTGTGAACTCTCCCTGTTGAACTCAACTGGTGAGCCTCCTTTTCCGCCATCTCCATGGAGACACTAACTTCAATGGCCTTTTCAAGAGTAAGGTTGTCCTCAGTAAGAAGGCACTTCTGTGTGGCTGCATTTTGCAGACCACACACAAGTCTGTCTTTAATGGTGTCATTCAGCACCTCCTTGAACTGGCAGTGTTCCGACAACCTTTTTAAAGCAGCAATAAACATCATCACTGATTCCCCCTCCTCTTGATTCCGTTTGTGAAATCTAAATCTCTCAGCAATAACCAGAGGTTTTGGTGAAAAATGTGCTCCAAGAATTTCCACTAGTTGCTTATATGTTTTAGTTCCTGGCTTATCTGGCTGCACGAGGCTGCGAAGTAAGTTGAAAGTCTTCGGCCCGATTACACTCAAAAAGGTAGGCACGACCTTTTCATTTGCCACTGCATTCGCCAATACAAAATAGTCAAAACGTTCCGTATATGCGCTCCATTGCTCCACATTTTCATCAAAATCACCGATGTTTCCTAATATAGTAGCCATCTCATGTTTCAAATTAAATTTTCTGTTTAACTCACTGCACACGTAACGTACGCAGATTCATCCGCTCCTCGTTGCCACTTGTTGTGTCGGTACCTTTCTACCTAGACACAATTTAGGACTCAGAACTCAGAGATTCAAACATGAAGTGCTTTATTGGAAGGAAAGGAAGTTCTGGCAAGTTCCGAACAAAGAGAGCTAAAACTTAACCGAGAACACCCAACCATTTATCTCCTGTGACAGCGCCACCACAGGTGGGAGGAGAACACACAATACATAACAACCTCCTCACCCACTTTCAAATAAAGGGGCATTCTCTCCAATCCACTACCCACCCTACAACATGACAACACATCAGCCCTCTTTACTCCTACATGAGCACACCAATAATCATCATCTGATTGAATAAGTCAGCACCATCTAAGTGCGCCCTTTCCTGTATAACTCTAATCTCCATCAATACCAAAGTGCCATGTCATTGCACATTCTACTTTATTACAGTGAATTCCAAAGTGGACACAGTCAACCTGCTCTTTCTTAACACCATGCTTCCCCTGTGCACCTACATGAGCCTTTGTTTTTATCTGTTCACGTGCTTCTTCTAGTTGGCACCTGAGGGTCGGTATCATGGGAGGTGGTTGGCTTCTCAAGGTCTACAAAAGGGTCATTGGACTGAGACACTTCAAAGTTTCAATAAAAACCTGGGAACAGGTCATCTACTTGACCTCCTGACTTGGATGGTGCACGGGATGCAGAGTCAAAAATGGGGGTGGGGGCCAGCGGGCAAAACCTTACATAAACCGTCAGGTAAATGACTTAAAACGTATAAGTGGATTAAAAAACCCGAGAGAATTAGCAGACAATGAAAGCAGAAATTTGCCAAGCACATGTCCTTATCAAAAACAGCCCTGCCACAACCACAGTGAAATATCAACAATGACTCAAACACTTATTATTTTAGAGATGTAAGCTTCTCAAAAGGCAGCCATTAGATTTTTCAATTTTTTTGAACATTAAAACCATGATAAAAAAATTATTTGTAGTGGAAACCAACTGCATCATTGCATCTCTTCAGTTCACAATCATGCCAACGTAACCATAGTAACAATGGTCCTTGAAGCATTGCTGAGAATCTATGACAAAAAGTGCATTGTAGTAGTTTAGGAAGCTAGGGTGTTAGAGAGAATGTCATGAACTGTATCCAAGTCCCTCTGTTCACACAAAAAATGTTGTTGCCACTGCACTAACACTAGCAAAAGGGAGCTTAAGGAGTTTGTTTTGCTGGAGGGAATAAAGCTTTAGTCCACATCATTAAAATAGCTAATTACTGATTTGTGTTTTCTGGACCCAGACCACATGGCAGACAGTCTCATCTTACCTTTACTGTGAATCATTATTCTACAAACGTATTAATCTCTCATTGTTTCAAAACATCCTACAACAGGGACACTTGTAAAAATTTGCAGTAATGCTAATGATTTATTCTTGCAACAATGGGCCAGATATTCCGGTCCCTACGGGTGAGTACACGCTGCGTACTCCCCAGTAGGGACCTCGGAAATGCCGGTTTCAGGCAAGAAAGCTCTTGACAGATCCTCTGGCTGCGCTGGAGAAGGGCCTCTGCGGGTGGAGAGTTCCGTTTTTTGGAGACCCTCTGCCCGCAGAAAACACTTACAATTCTTGCGCCTGGTAAAGCCAGGATAAGAATTGAAAAAAGTAAAAAAAAATGTTTCCACTGATTTATCATTTAAAAATACTGTAAAGAAAGGTAAGTATATTTTTAGCCCTGTTCAAAACTTTAATTATTTTTTTCAAAAACTTAAATTTTTGTTTAAAATAGTTAATTTATGTAATTTATAGTCATTTTTAAAATGTGATGTTTGTTTTAAAATTTATTTGAAGTTTTACTATGTTTTGGGGGTGATCTCTATTCATATATTTGACAGGTCTTCCTGCCAAATCTATGAATGGAGATTCCCTTCTCTGATTGACTCCCCATGGCCCACGTGATCCCAGGGTCACTGCGAACTACCTGCGCCTCTGGGATACGTGTGCCCTGCACACCGGCAGTTTGGAGAGGCCCAGCAATGGAACTCTGCGTCTCCCGGGAGCCCTCCGGTCCAAGCGCAGATTTTTCCAGATCGCAGCCCTCCGCCCGCGGGAGGCCTGTGAACGGAATTTCTGGGCCAATATGTCTGTGGTTGGAGGAGGGCCAATGAAATTATAGCCAATTGGCATGCTGTTTCAGAATGGTGTATTGTTTTTCACCAAAGGCCTAAACTTCTCAGGTGAAAACATTTGTACTGCAGGCAACTCTTTTCCAATCCTAACCCAACATGTACAATTTCAATTAACCAAACCTTTTTCCACCAATTCTTATGCCCAAAATTTCAATTTGGAGATTGGATAGCCCCCATAAATAAAGGCTTATACTTTCACCTATAGGCCTTGGGTTTGAGTTTAGCCAAGTCTGATGGGATCCAGCTGGAAGAATATGTCCATGGGTGAAGGGGAGAGGTACAATGAATTATACCAATTACTGTGATGTTTCCTTATGGAGCATTGATTTTTACCAAAGATCTAGACTTCTTAGGTGACAACATTTGTTCTGTAGTGAACTCTTTTGCAATTAAATCCCAGTGTGTACAATTCCAATTAACCAGTTCCTAGCAGGATAGAAATTCGTGGCATAAAACTGCTAATAATTGGGTGCCAAAGGGTGTAAAAATAATAATTTCACTCAGACGGGCTCCAAAACTGGTTGGTGTAGGAAATGGGGCAAAAAAATCACATTGGTGCAATAAGGAATGTTTTCTAAAGTTGAGTTTAAGACTTAAGTCTAGATTTTTCTGCTGGAGTTAAGCCATACATAAAAACCTCTTCAAGAACTGCTCCAGCCGCTCATACCCACTGTTTCCAGAATTTTTAGTCGGAAGTGACATCAGGCATGTATCATACATTCACTTAAATATGGGTGAGCATATTATAATTACTTGCAAAATATGTCATACAATGTCTTTCCCATTATTTGCACATTAGTAACAGTGCCTTTGCACCCTTGGTGTCTGGTGTTGCTATGGGTAGCAGAAGGGGGGAGGTGGGTTAAAACTAAAGAGCAGAGAGCCTACTCAGGGTAATTAATTGCAGAGGATACAACACTTTATAAAACAGAAAAATGTCCTTCTTTGCACAGAGGCTACAGACCATGCTCTGCTGTGACATACCTGTACCGTCTGATGTGGTCAATCTCCAGCCACCCTGTAGACAGATTCCCCGGTGGGGTGGGGGGTAGGGGGGGAGAGCGGCAGTGGGGGTCCGCCAAAAAAGTGCAAAATGACTTGGTTAATCGGCTAAAGTGAGGAGCACATCCTTGTGGCAAAAGCAGAAATTCTCGGCTTATTTTTGTGGCAGAGCAGATAAAGTTTTGTCATCATACATCCCGTGGTATTCATATCCCAAAGCTGAAGCAGGGTGCCAAAAGTGAAAAATTGTTCCAGTAGTAACATCCGTTAATCAATAATCAAAAATAAACTCCAATGGGCCAAACCCCTTCCCATTTGCTCCCATTATACAGAATTCCAATGGGTGAAGCCCTTTCCCATTTATTCCCATTGTATAGAATTCCAATAAAACAAGACACTAATTTTGGAGCAGAACACCAGATATATGGGTTTAGATTAAATTCTTTCCACATATTAGCAGTCTTTAAAAATGTTATTTATTCATTTTAGTTATGTTTCGGATGGCAGAGAATAGATTATTTCCACTTTTGCCTCCAGTGTCCCCTCAAGCACTGCCTGGTCAGGTGCAGAGAAATGCTCCCTCTGCTCTATCTCAAGAATGGGTTTCAATTCCAACCAGTATTACATTTCCATATCAACCATCCTTGTATCCTTTCTGAGATTGTTAATTTAGCCGCAACATGTGGGCAGTTTTGTGAAGCAGACTTGCACCCACTAGGAGCTATGGTGAGATTGTCTGAACCCATATCACTTTTGACCCTTGTACCTAGCAGAAGGAGGAAACTTTAATCCCAGCAGCCTTGATTCAAGTCCCAGGGGTAGATTTTCATAAAGCTGTCGGGAAGGAGGCGGGACTACAACTTTCAGGTTTTAGTCCCGCCTACATCGACGTTCGGCCAATCCATGCGATTTTTCCTTGATTGACCTTTTTAAGCCCGCCCAGCGGGCTCAGCAGGCCAATTAAGGGCCACCCAGCAACAGGTGATGTCACAGACTGAAATTTCATCTGTCAAGAGGTCTTGACAGATGAAATATCAGTGTTTCACAGCTGTTTGAAGCTGTCAAACACCGACAGTCTGACTTCTAACCTGAGTCCTTCTACACAGACTCAGTTAGAAGTCTCACCAGCAATGAAAGCTGAAGGCTGTCACTTTTGACAGCTCGCAGCCATTTTGCTTTCAGTGCCGGCTGAGTGATGGACTCCCGAAATCTAGAGGAAGAAAGGCTGTTAAGGTAAGTACAGGTAATTTAAACTTCTTTACACACTTTAGACACACCAAACACACTTACCTTTGCACTCATGCACCCATCACTCACCTGAACACCGACATCGCGACCCCTCCAAGTCCTTCAATCTGACGGCCCACCTAGTCTAACCTGGCGTGGTTTGGAGCCATCGGGAATCCCACACGACACCCCTCAAAATAGGGATTAGGCTAAAAACTGCCTGTTAACTACCTGTTAACAGGCAGTTAATTGGCACTAATCCCTTCCCACCTCGGGTCGGCGGGTCCCAGTGCAGGGCGGGTACCCGCCTCCCTTGAAACTTACATGGAGGCGGGTTTTGGGCGGGATGGTGTTGGGACCCCCGAAATCGGGATTTCCCCCCCCCCCCCCCACATGCTTGAAACCCCGCCTGATGGCTCCAGGAAAATCGACCCCCAAGTCTCAGAAGCCAAAGGGCAATAGCACTAAATCCACTCTGCGAGCCAGTCCCTACAACTTGAAGGAAAGAGTCAAAATCAGGTGCATTGACTCACGCCCCAGTAGCTGCTGTTAGGTACAGTCAGGCCTGCCATTATTAATTTTGATGGGCACATCAATACAACAAAGAATTAGAACAAATAAAGAGTTCTCTCTGCATTGACAGAGTAGCCGCAAAACTGTGGAATCAATGTAAAGAGTTGTGGACGTTAAATAATCCAAACCAATTTTATGCCATTGTTTTCATAAATGTTTGTGCAGGGTGTAATTTCACCTTATTTTAAATTTTAGATTTATATCTGGATAATGGTTTGTGCAACATATGTGCAACAAGAGGAGGCTATCACACATATTAGTTTCTCTTCTTGACCCTTTTCTGTTGCATCACTTCTGTACACATTTCTTTATATGTTGAACAAACCGTCCCTTATTCTCTCCCACTCTTCTGATTTTCGACGATATATTGTTCACCACCCCCCCCCCCCCCACCCCCACCGCCCCTAAAAAAAACGTTCGCACAGGAAATTCCTTCCCCACAATGTGGTAGAATGTCTCCAGGAGAAAAGCTTCCTGTGTGAAGACACTTTCAACAGTTCTACAACTACAGTTACCAACTTCAAAGTAGCAGCAGGCTGCTCTTATCTGAACTAACATTGCCTTCCAAGTGGTCAAACAGTCAGACACTGACCATAATGGTGACCTGCACAGTGCAACAAAAATCTTCAACAATATGTGGGAGCATATTTGTTCTCATTAAGGTAAGGAAATGCTGAGAAATGGAAAATTCTTCTCCTTATAGCCCCAGGATTAACACTATCACAAAAATACAAACTTTGCCATTAGGTGTTTAAATTTGCTCGCTCATATTTCTGTTCAGTAAGGCTACTGCCTAATGAAGGGTCTCTATTATTTGTAGTACAAGGATGCTGAGGGAGCAGAATGAATTATTTTTGTTTTTTGGTTCTATAGCTTCTGTTCAATTGTAGCTATAGTTAATGGCACGCTACCTACTGTTTTCAAGCCAAAATGGGGGGAGAGAGGGAGGAAGGTTTGTGTCAGCAGTGTACAACAAGGTTTGAAAATGCCCATTACTTTTTTTGTCTTTATTTCTCAGAATGAGAAATGGGAAGATCTAGTAAATGACAGCTTGTTTTTTTCAGTATAACGAAACAGGGGGATTTCTGGTACATTTTAAACTTTTGACTTTAATGGGCACAGTGTGGTTAGGGTCTTTTTCTGAACTGCAAACTGAAAGTGTGAGGAGTGGGTGGTCAAAGACAGCCCCACCCACAGCACTATGATTTTCCAGTCTGAGAGCTCACTACTTTCTGGTGGTGAGTTCTGCCACTGTCTGATAACTTAATGGAACTCATATTGTTCACCATGGTCATGTAACATATGTCATGTCACAATGTCCCATTTCATGGCACAATATAAAATAAGACCATTTATTACTTTGGTTTATTGTTGCCACTGGGTTTCGTTTTCTGCTGGTTTTTGTCATTTTTGGAATGCCTGATGCCTTTTCCAAATGGATGTTTAATCAGGAGAATAAGGGAAATAAATAATTCAGGTTCTGAAAATAAAATAAAATGCCATAGCTGATGGTAATCACATGGTCTGGATCACAAAGTGTGATGGGTATTTAATTCTGTCTGTGTTTTTTCTCATGGAGGTACACGAATTAGCTTGTTTTAAACAAAAACAGTGGTAAATTTTGAGCTTATCAAGATGAGCGTTACTAATTCTGGGAAGTGAAGCACTTTTTAACTTTGGGTACCCAGTATTAGCAGCAAGTATTCCCCAGACAGCTGCAGCACAGTTGAAGGTAGAGTGAAAGACATTCTCCTTTGCCCATTAGAGCACCCCCTATTGTATAAAGGTGACATTTCCAATACCAGCGACTCTTAAGGTCTTTCTGTGTGAGATTGATAAATTATGGGCAGTTTTGTGCTGTGAACCTACACCTACTAGGAACTGGACTGGGACTGTTTAAGCTCATTTCATCAGACCCTTATGACAAGCCAACAGGAGACTTTCCTTTCATTAGTCTCAGCTGGCTTTATATCCAGCTGCCAGGGATGAAAGTCCAATATCCGATGAACTGCATCACCCATTTCACCTATAATAATTAACAATAAAGAATGTCACAAGGTTGGTACCCAACAGTGCACATAAGTCTGCATGATACATGGCAGATGAAATTTAACACAGAGAAGTGTGAAGTGATGGATTTTGGAAGGAAGAATGAGGAGAGGCAATATAAACTAAATGGTATAATTTTAAGGGGGTGCAAGAATAGAGAGACTTGGGGGTTTATGTACAAAAGCCTTTGAAGTGACATTACAAGTTTATGAGGCTGTTAAAAAGCATATGGGATCTGTGGCTTTATAAATAGAGACATAGAAAGTACAAAAAGGGCAGCACGGTGGCATAGTGGTTAGCACTGTTGCCTCACAGCGCCAGGGACCCGGGTTCGAATCCGGCCTCGGGCGACTGTCTGTGTGGAGTTTGCACATTCTCCCCGTGTTTGCGTGGGTTTTCTCCGGGTGCTCCGGTTTCCTCCCACACTCCAAAGATGTGCGGGTTAGGTTGATTGGCTATGATAAATTGACCCTTAGTGTTAGGGGGATTAAATACATGGGGTTACAGGGATAGGGTGGGATATGTGTTGGTGTAGGGGTTACGGGGATCGGGTGGGATATGTGTTGGTGCAGGCTCGATGGGCCGAAATGGCCTCTATCTGCACTGTGGGGTTTCTGTGATTCTGTGAAAAACAAGGAAGTTATGCTAAACCTTTATAAAACACTAGTTAGGCCTCAGCTGGAGCAGTGTGTCCACTTCTAGGCACCACACTTTAGGAAGGATGTCAAGGCCTTGGAGAGGATGCAGAAGAGATTTACTAGAATGGTTCCAGGGATGAGGGACTTCAGTTATGTGGAGAGACTAGAGATTGTTCTCCTTAGAGCAGAGAAGGTTAAGGGGAGATTTAATAGAGGTGTTTAAAATCATGAAGGGTTTTGATAGAGTAAATAAGGAGAAACTATTTCCACTGGCCGAAGAGTTAGTAACCAGAGGACAAAGATTTATGGTAATTGGCAAAAGAGCCAGAGATGAGATGAGGAGAAATTTTTGATGCAGAGTGCTATTATGATCTGGAATGCACTGCCTGAAAGGGTGGTGGAAGCAGATTCAATAGTAACTTTCAAAAGGGAATTGGATAAATATTTGAAGGGGAGAAAATTGCAGGGCTATGGGGAAAGGGCAGGGGAGGGGGACCAATTGGAGAGCTCTTTCAAAGAGCCGGCCCAGGCATGATGGGCCGCATGGCCTCCTTCTGTGCTGTAAGATTCAAAGATTCTACGATTCTAAGTGATGGTATACTGTCAAAGCACACTATTTAGGTCAAAAAGACAAAGGGAGTTGTAATTGCCCTGGCCGCTATGTGTAGCAACATTGTAAACACAAAGGGGGTGATTTTGCCAACGATGAGCTTTTGGAGGCGGGACTCCCACTTGTCGGGTTTCAGTCCCGCCTCCATCAACTTCTGGCCAACCCACGCTATTTTCCCTTGATTGACCTTGTTAAGCCCGCCCAGCAGGCTTAGCAGGCCAATTAAGGGAAAGCCGGCTGCAGAGAATGTCAACGTGTGACGTTTCATCTGTCAAAGAATTGTTATCGTTTGACAGCTCTGTGAAGCTGTCAAACAGTGACATTCTCTATAGTTTGATGTGGTCTTGAATTCAAGACCTCATCAAACCTCTTTCTTTTGCAGAAATGAGATGGTTGTTACATTGGAGAATGCAACGGCCATCTGTCATCTCTACCACGGAGGTGCGAGACTCTTCGCATGCCCACCGACTAAAGCCTGCAGGAAGAAACAAAGGTAAGTACACTTTTTCTAACAATTTGCACTTACCTCAGATACTCACCTCTCCACACTTGCAACCATCACTCACCTCCACAGCACACTTTTGCACCCCTCCGACCCCTCCGACCCCCTACTCACCTCGGTGACCCTAGCGAGGTTCAGAGCCTTTGGGAAGCCCGCACTTGTGTGGGCAAAATGGTGATAAGCCTATTTTCTGCCTGTTAATTACCTGTTAACAGGCAGTTAAGTGGCTGTAGTCCCTTCCCGCCTCCAAGGAGACGGGACCTGGCACGGGACGGCTACCCTCCTCCTGGCAAGATGGCACGGAGACGGGTTGGGCACCCGCCCCCAAATTCTGCCATTTTCCCAGCAGTCCTGTCTCCATACCCGCCTCCCCAGGGCTGACAAGATTGCACCCATACTTTGTGAATACATTTACAATGTTGCAACACATAGCAATCAAAGCAATCCTTTCCTCAAAGAAGAGTTTGAAAAGACTTGGGCCTTGAAATTCGATGGCGCCATGCCCATTTTGCAGGTGCTAAACAGGCGCCTATGCCTCCAGTCTGGCATGCAGGAAGCACGTGCTCATTACAAACCAGAAGTGCACCTCCCGCCATATTGATGTAGACAAAAAATAGCTGTCCAAGTCCTGCACCTTTACGCATGTAAATAAGGCCCCAACGCCCAGAGCAAAATTGGGTTGCCCTGAGCGCAGCTGGCACGGGCCGGCTGCGTTCAGGAAAATCAGGTCCACATGCGGCCTAACTGGCGGTCATTAAAGGGACTGCTGCATGTTGCCACTAAAATAGGCTGGTGCAAACAAATTTATAGGCCATGTTGTTTCTTGTTGGCTAATAATCCTTAAAGAGAAGGTCTAACCATTAGAAATCCTCTTTGAAAAACCACAGTTACCAAAGACATGTTAAATTTAGTATATTTTTATTATGCTTTCTCTATAATGTATTTATTTTGCTTTATTTTTGGATATTGGTGATTTTTTTTTCTAACTTCACTACAGTATTTGCTGATTTTTCAGACTTTATTGCTTTTTCTGATTTGCCTTTTCAATTTTTGTTTAAATGTGAAATCTGGTGAATCATTTTATGGTACTGGTTGGGAAGAGTTACTGAGCCTAACAATGTGACACAGCAGTATCAACATTAACAATTATTAACCTGGGATGTTTTAATTTTCTTTTTTATTTGAATGATGCGGGTTCATTCAGGCTCATTTGCTTGTTCACTAACACAAGATGGTGTGATAACATAAATCACATAATTTGTGTGTGATATCATCATGACAAAAATTCCCAATAGCTTTTTTCTCTCCCCAGATAAAGGGTTTGCCAAATACTTTTTCATGACGACCCTTGAACAACTGACCAAAAGCATCATACTCACTGTCCCATTTCATATCTTTCATTATCTCTATATCTACTTTCTACCTTTCTGGGCTGTGTATGTACACATACCAGCAGTCCTTCAGTCCTTTGCACAAGGGCCATATATGCAATGATCAGATTTCACAGTAGCCCATCAGTCCCAAATAACAAGATATGAGTCAAGGTACCATGAAGGTCCCTGTCTGAGTTAGTTGATCTTAGCTGGGGTGATAGTGGGAATATCACAATTTACCTCAGTGTCACTAGGCAAGAAAGGGGAAAAAAAATCAGCCATGTTTTCCACTTCTAATCAGTATCCAGTGAGACTCTACAGAAATGTGTGTGGTTGTCAGCTGAAGACAAAATCAAGCTTAGGTTTGACATCCCTATGATATTTGATGGCACTCTCTGTTAAGGCTTGCATATAAAAAATGGTCCTGAGGGTTGCTGGTATCCATGGAACTAAAGCACGGCATGAGTCACTGTCTACGAGACAGGAGGAGTAAAATTTGGAAGAACACAATAGTGTTGCAGGACACAATGATGACACTACAGCAGTTTGCATTCCTTTGTACTGTATATCAAACCTTGTAGGACCTAATTTTTGTTAGGTAAGATTATCAAGGGATTTGGAGCTAAAGCGGATCAATGGAGTTGAGGTACAGGTAGACTATCCTTTATCCGAAAACCTTGGGACCAGCTGAGTTTCGGTTTTCGGAATTTTTCGGATTTCAGAAGGTATTGGGAAATTTGTCGGGGGTCGGGGTCGGCGGGGGGGGTCGGGGGTGGGGGTCGGGGTCGGCGGGGGGTCGGGGGTGGGGGTCGGCGGGGGGTCGGCGGGGGGTCGGGGGGAGAAAAGAATATCGGACGGGCCGCGGTTCGGGTCGGGGGTCGGGTCGGGTCATGGGGGAAAAAAGAATATCGGACGGGCCGCAGGTTGGGTCGGGTCGGGGGGAGAAAAGAATATCGGACGGACGCTGCAGCTATCGGATGGGCCGCTGTATTGTTGGGTTCACTCTCCAGGTACCTCCTTCACACTGCCCGGCTCGGCCTGCAATCTCCTACCCAGGAGGGAACTCTGTGACCCTCTGCCCTGCTCAGCGTAAGTCGTGCGCCACTCTGGTCATGTCGTGTGCACGACTTACGCTGAATGAAAAAACTTTCGGTTTTTAGAGGTTTTCGGTTTTCGGAAGTTCGGATAAAGGATAGTCTACCTGTACACATCAGCCATGATTTAATTGAATGGCAGAGCAGGCTTGAGGGGCTGAATGGCCTACTCCTGTTGACATTTTTATCATGACAACATTGCCCTTTTAAAGGAGTATTGGCTTCACAAAAATGTATTAAAGAAACAATGAGGCAAATTGTGGTGAAATGTATTATCATATCACATATTACCGTCATGACAAAATGAGGCAAACCTCTTTAGGTTATCCTCTTTCTGAAATACTAACCAGATTTGCGAAACACTTTTTTTCATTGAGACAGAGCTGTTTAAATATGTGACATTGAAATTTTAGCCACAGGGCACTAAATTCTGAAATCCAACATTCCTGTTTAATCACAGTGATTAGTCTAATTGTATGTGCTTCTCTCTGTTATGTTGTTCTGTCTTTGTAGACCTGTGATTTGCCTGAGTTCCTTAGGGGCAGATACTTTTTGTCAGACTTCTGTAAGATTATGGCTGGAGCTGTACCACAATATAATGTGCCACTCTTCACGATGAGAAAATGTAATTCTGCAAATGGTCCCACCAGCTAGGGATGCAAGTGTGCAATCAAACATTGTGTAGCAATGCTGACAGTGCTCAAATTAATGGTAATTTGGAAGATGAACATAAGAACATAAGAAATAGGAGCAGGAGTAGGCCATTCGGCCCTTCGAGCCTGCTCCATCATTCAATAAGATCATGGCTGATCTTCTACCTCAACTCCACCTTCCCGTACTATCCCCATATCCCTTGATTCCCTTAGTATCCAAAAATCTATTGATCTCTGTCTGGAATATACTCAACGACTGAGTATCCACAGCTCTCTGGGGTAGAGAATTCAAAGATTCACAACCCTTTGAGTGAAGAAATGTCTCCACATCTCAGTCCTAAATTATTCGGAGACTGTGACCCCTGGTTCTAGACTCCCCAGCCAGGGGAAACATCCAGTTCTGAACTTTTCAGTTTAAATTATTCAGCGCTAGCATTCATGTGAATCACTTCTTTCCTGAAGTACAGGATCCCTAGAATGCCCACTCGTGAAGGTGGGAGGCAGGAAAAAGGGAAAAAAACATAATCTTCATCCTGTTAACAAGCATGGTGCAGGAGATTTCCAAGACTAATTCCTTGCAATTTTTGCTATATAATATTGTGGAGCTACAATTAGAAGCGCCATTAAATGTAACTATCCACAAGAATGGATATGGAAGCTACTAAGATTGGAGAAGCTAGGTCTCAGGCACCAAGTACAATTGAATCAAGGGAGTTAAGTAAGGAACAATGTTGGAGAAGAAATATTTTTTATTGATATTGTTAATCTGGACATCTTTTTATATAAATTACTAGCTGGAGTGCCCGGCGGTGCCGAGGGTTTTTTGAGGGCATGTTGTTGTTGGAAGAGAGAGAGAGAGAGACTGGGGGGAGTAGAGAGAGATGGGGGGGGAGAGAGAGAGAGAGAGACTGGGGGGAGAAAAGAGAGACGAGGGGGAGAGAGAGACTGGTGGGGAGAGAGAGAGAGAGAGACTGGGGGGGAGAGAAAGAGAGAGAGACGGGGGAAGAGAGAGAGAGAGAGACTAGGGGAAGAGAGAGAGAGAGAGACTGGGGGGAAGAGAGAGAGAGAGACTGGGGGAAGAGAGAGAGAGAGACGGGGGAGTGAGACAGAGAGAGACTGGGGGAAGAGAGAGAGAGAGAGACTGGGGGAGAGAGAGAGAGAGAGAGAGAGACTGGGGGGAGAAGAGAGAGACGGGGGAAGAGAGAGAGAGAGAGACTGGGGGAGAAGAGAGAGATGGGGGGGAAGAGAGAGAGAGAGACTGCTGGATTTAGTTCGGGATTAGCCTGGAGAGAGAGGGGGGAAGGAGCGCCTCAGGCCCGGCCCGATGGACCCCAGCGAAGGAAGGAAGGAGGGAAGAAGGCGAGCTCTCCCTCCCTCTCCCACCCCCTCATTCTTTCCCTCCCTCACCCTCTCTCTCCCTCCCCCTCTCTCTCCCTGCCCCTCTCTCTCTCCCCGCCCCTGTCTATCCCCCTCCCTCCCCGGTCTATCCCCCTCCCTCCCCGGTCTCTCTCCCTCCCTCTCTCTCACTCCCTCCCTCCCGTCTCCCTCTCTCTCCCTCTCCCCCTCTCCTCTCCCTGCCTCTCTCCCTCCCTCCCCGTCTCTCCCTGCTTTCCTCTCTGTCCCTCCCTCCCCTCTCCCTCCCTCCCCTCTCCCTCCCTCCCCTCTGGCCGCAAACGGAGCCGAGCCCCGGGGCTGGGCCGAGGGGGGGAAAGGCTGAGTCCCCGGCCCGTGGGCGCAAACGGAGCCGAGCCCCAGGACCGGGCCGAGGGGGCGAAAGCCCGAGCCCCTGACTGCAAACGGAGCCGAGCCCCGGGACCGGGCCGAGGAGGGGAAAGCCCGAGTCCCCGGCTGCAAACGGAGCCGAGGACCGGGCCGAGTGACCCCAACTCACCTCCCGCTAGGCTCCGTCCCGCCCCGCCAGCCTTTACCAAGATGGCGGCGATGACTACGTTCGACTCCGCCCCGCCAGCCTTTACCAAGATGGCGGCGACCGCGGGCCGCTGGTTTGGAATCAGGCCCAGCGGGACGGGCGGTGCCTAGCTCAGGCGTGGCTGGCGAGGAGAGGCTGAGGCTTCGAGGCCTGAGGCCTGCAGGCAGCTCATCCACCGCCGAGGGGGGGAAAGCCCGAGTCCCCTTTGCAAATGGATTTTTTTTTCTTTTAAAACCAACTTTTTTTTCTGGAAATCTATATTTAATGTGTCAATACTAATGAATCAACAATTTCCTCACCTCCATTACCATTTTTTGAGCTTGAGGCCCGGCAGGTGTTTAATGGTCGCCACTCACCTCAGCTCAGCTCCCGCTCGGCAGTTTGAACGATTAGGCCCCGCCCACAAACACCATGAAACGCCCCCCAATTGGTCAACCATCATGTCACTCAATGCTAATGAGTGGTAGGATTGGTCAACGTTCACGTCACTCAACGCTAATGAGCGGTAGGATTGGTCAACCGCTAATGAACGGATTTTGTCCTTTTTTTGAGCGTTTTTTGTATACTGTCCGAACAATTTTTGTCTGACCAAAAAGTAAATATGCCTATTAGACTCCCCTAATGATAAGCTTTCTTTTGATATAACATGCGTGTAGGTACGCACTATAACTTTTGAGTGTATAGCGGACAGACAGACAGACAAACAGACAAACCAACCGCTTTATATATATAGATAGATATGGTTATGCATTTAATACTTTGACTCAGAAACAGTCCAATGAAACTTACTACACTCAGCATTTAGCACATCCAACCAATGCAGAGCAGCAATCAACAGCACCAATAGAATGTTGAGCTGCATAGCCAAAACAGTACAATACAAGTCAAAGGAATTCAGGACTGTATAGTACCCTGGTCAAACTAAACCTTGTCATTCTCAGGATGTGGGCATCACTGACAAAGCCAGTATTTATTGCCCACCCCTAAACTGAGTGGCTTGCTAGACCACTTCAGAAGACAGTTAAGAGTCAACCACATTGGTGTGAGACTAGAGTCACATATAGGCCAGATAAGGTGAAGAGATGGCAGCTTTCCATCCCCTGAAGAACATTAGTGAACCAGTTGGGTTTTTACAACAATCCGACATCACTTTTTATTTTCAGATTTGTTTTCAAACTGAATTCAAATTCTCAAACTGCCATGATGGGATTTGAACTGATATATTCTCTGGATTATTAGTCCAGGCTTCTGGGTTACTAGTCTAGTAACATAACCATTATACTACCATACTGCCATTCAGTTCTGCCCACCAAGACTCAAAGGAGACATTCAAGCACTAGAGGCAGTACAGAGGAAAGGTACAAAACTGATCCCTAATATCAGGGGTCTGAGTTATGAGGAAAGACAGCACGGTGGCATAGTGGTTAGCACTGTTGCCTCACAGCGCCAGAGACCCGGGTTCGAATCCGGCCTCAGGCGACTGTCTGTGTGGAGTTTGCACATTCTCCCCGTGTTTGCGTGGGTTTCCTCCGGGTGCTCCAGTTTCCTCCCACAGGCCAAAGATGTGCGAGTTAGGTTGATTGGCTATGATAAATTGACCCTTAGTGTTAGGGGGATTAAATACGGGGATAGGGTGGGATATGTGTTGGTGTAGGGGTTACGGGGATCGGGTGGGATATGTGTCGGTGCAGGCTCGATGGGCCGAAATGGCCTCTATCTGCACTGTTGTGATTCTGTGAAACATGGGCTTTTCAGCCCAGAAAGGAGGCATCTGAGACTTGCTTTTATAGAGGTTTACAAGATAGTCAAAGGACTAGGAAAGGTAATCTGCATTGCTACTTTAGATTAAATTATGACAATAGGACAAGAGGTCACAAGTTCAAACTAATAATGGTAAATTTAGAACTGATGTCAAAAAATTCTGCTTCACATAAAGAGTGATCAACACATATGGAATAGACTTTAAGGAAAAACAGTGGAAGCGAAATCCCTGGACTCTTTTAAGAAATAATTGAATGCTGAAATGGGGTCCTTAGAATTTTTCTGGATGGATGAATCAAGATGGGCTGAATTGCCTTCCTCATTCATAATTATCTTGTGATCTTGTAATAACAAAACAGTGAACTCAGATTAGCAGTAGCAGCGTGTATAATGTAGCCTGCCGCTTTTAATCAAGTTTATGGTTTTGATGTAAGATAACGGTTTGGGTATACAGTTGATTCAAGACTGAAAATACCACACCTAGAAAAGCTCAATGTCGACAGCTCTAGGTTAAGTCAAACTATGTTTATACCAGAAACACAAGAGGAGCTGCAGCAGTATCTTGACATCCCAGCCTGGATTTTTCAGAAGTGTCAAGGTACAAAATGTCCACATGGAATACCAGGAGCAAAGATTCACATGCACTCTTCTTAACTGTGGAACTCTCCCAAATAGTGTCACTGCCTGCAACTCTGACCCTTCTGTATATAAATTCAAACACAAGAGTTAACCATTACTTGCTGATCCAGTGTTGCTAGAGCATGTGTTAAGCTATGGGAATCCATGTTTGTTGGAGCACACATGAAACTATAGGAAATCTGTTGCCATTTGGTTTCCCAGTACAATCTCTCCAAGTTGTTCTGCCCCCAGCAATTACAATTGCTAAAATGTGAAAATGGAATTTAACACCTCAAATTGCCACAGATAACAGAACTCCCCCCCGACCCAAGCCAATAGATTTAATTTTTCTAGAAACTGCACTCTCCCAACATTAGTTTAAAAATCCTTTTTTTCGGCAAAAGCTTAAATTAATTTTTCCATTTTCTCACTGATTTCTTGTCTGCTTCACCTGGCATCATGATATGCGTCACTTTCGAGCACCTCAAGTTGACAAGCCTTCACAGGGCCTGTTTAAAACTAAGGGGAACATTAATTTTGAACGTGTAAAAGATCTTATTTGCGATAATTCGTCAAATCTTCGAAACAAACATCAGTGAGCGCTGGGCTGTGGGTGTCATAGTTACGCAGCTTTTGACATTCAGTTTAACTTGCAGTCAGTATGGTTTCCTAGCATATATTGTCTCAGTACGCCAGAGATGGAAAAACTCCACTCACTAACTCACTGGGGTTGGGACATATAGTCAGGGTCAATGAGCTGGAAAACAAAGCAGCTGTCTGTCTGCACCAAACGTGTATTTTATTCCTTTTATAAGATTTATTTCCTTTGGTTCAAGTTGAAGTAACATTATTTGGCGAACAACAAAGTTAATTTAGGTGAGTTTAAAGAAAAGTGCTACTAAGCAAGTGATAAGTAAGTCTTTGTTTTCCCCATCGCTGACTGTATTATAATCTTAGCAAGGATTTGGACAAAGACTATAACAATGAGTTTCCCACATGGCTCAAGGAGTAAAGATATGGCTTGGTTTGGTACGATAGCAAAATACTGCAGATGTTGGAAATCCGAAATAACAACAGAAAATGCTGGAAAAACTCAGCAGGTCAGGCAACATCCGTGGAGAGAAATTTGAGTTGACGTTTCGGGTTTGACCCTTCTTCAAAACTGGAGAGAAAAGGAACTAGATCGAAGGCAGGGCTGCGATCGGACAAAAGAATAAAAGAACCAAAAGAAGTAAAAGAGATTAGAAGCTAGACGAGATGGTAATATGCTGGGATTAGGTGTAAAGTGTACTGGCAGGGCAAAAGATAACTCAGGAATCTCAGTCTTTCCTCAGTTTACTAATCACAGCAAAGGTGTGCTATATATGTCCTTGGAGGTAAAAAAAATCAATCAGGGCTCCTGATCCTGATCACGGTCCAATAAATGCTGATACCCTTAGTTTAAAGAGCAACAAAGTTGCCAAAAATATAAATGAAAGAAATGAAATTAGTGACTTTGTCCCATTATGTTCACATTAATTTTGATCGGAATTCCATCTACGTGAACACTGAAATGCTCATTTTAATAATCCAGCCAACAGCCTGCAAAAAAAAACATCAAGCCCTGCATTAAAATCATAATTTTTTTTCTCTCCCTTGAGCGAGCCTCCCCACCGTAGTGTAAATGTAAAAGGCGACAACAACGTCGGGACATGACATAATAATTCAATGGGCGACAATGGAGCCGGACATCGGCCAGTGAATTACACTGTGGTGTACTTTTGCAACATTTCTTTTTGCTTGTCACCTGCGATTCTCTTGACCTGAGAGCAGCATGCTGACCCGGAATGGCGAAAGGATCGGCCGCTTAGTCAAACCATGCGGCTGTGGAGAGCAGCCAATCAGAACCTCTCTTTATCCCTACCTGGAACCTAACAGTAAGTAACTTCACTGGCTACAGTAAATAATACATTTAAAAAAAAACACAAACGCAATAAATTCTGTTTTATGTCAAAATATAATTTACTCTTGAGACTGATTACAAAAGAAAGTACACGGTGTACCTGTCCTTACTACAGATCACATGGTTGTAGCGGCAAAGGGAACATAATTCACCACCTCCGAGCCTCAGTCTGTGTAACCCTTTCATTTGGTTACTTTCGTGCGATAATCATGTCCCCTTCACTGTAAATGGAATTTTCATTGTACAATAATTAGGGTTAGACAAGTATCTTTCTATCACTTACCGATACCCTGGTATGTCACCTAAAGAGGAAAGCTTACCATCGGACACCTTACAATGAGGTGGCTAAGAAATCAAGGTCTCATTTAAAGAGGTTTCAATATCTGGAACACTTGTAAATAGAGCATCATCGTTGGAAACCCCTTCAAAAAGTGAGTCCCACTATTTGGAAACTACATGGTCACAATTGGAAACTCTTTTCAGGAGAAAGTCTCCATAACAGGGACCCTTTAAAATGATCTTTTCCCCATCTCTTTTAGAGGCATTGTTGTTGGTGTAAGGTTCAACAGGTGCTGGCAGCATTTCAGTCCTCTACCTCACCTATGTGATAATTCTTTCTATATTAGTCTGGGAGAGAGTGACCCTGAAAACCCATGGACTGTTGATCCTGGCATAACTGCTGGGTTCTACCCACTGGTGACCACCCACTAAAGTTGCAGAGAGGTCATCTTATTTAAATAATGGGGGCGCATTTCATTGTCACTAGGAGCACATCTTGACTGCCCTCCTTCAAAAAAGACCAGATATTGTAGCCTAGGGTGCTGGGGTGCCAAGGCCCACCCGAAAATATAATTTATTTACCCATAGACCCCCATTATAAAGGGGCCAAAATATGCTGCCATAATTTTAACTACTTTGATGGTTCAAGCCACAGCCCAGGCCTGAACGCATAGATGGGCCCATTCCACCAATCAGGAGGCAGATATTTTATAAATCACCGGTTAGGCTTCAGCTGGAGTACAGGAAACTTTCTGGTATCTGTAGTGTCCGGGTATCAATAATAGTCGGACTGCAGGAGAACAATAAAACAGGTATTTACTGAACAGAGGGGAACTCAAGACTGAAATACCGAAGCCTGCTATGGATTTATATACAGGGGTGGTCGCTGCCGGTACTGCAGTATAGAATCAGTTCTTCTCTTAAAGGTACATACACAACAATTCCTCCCCTTTTAGATAAACAGTACATAACATTCATTTAACAACTAAATAATAACTAATTACAATTACAATTTTCTCTGTACTATATACATCAACTGAAATAATCATTTATAAGTTCAGTCTTTGAGGAGGCTTCCTGATCCTGACTGGATAGCGCCTTTCTCGAGTATCCTGTTCTTGCGGCGGAGTTGATTCTGGCTCATTGTCATTGGTTGGTTCGTCAGCTTCCAATACCACTGCTTCTGAGGTAGACGCAATCTGTACTTCGGGTTGATTACCAGGTGCACCTGCTCGTGGTATGGGTTTGGCTTGTTCCTGTGACTCTAGAATCTGGTCAGCATGGCGTCTCACGATGCTCTCTCCAACGTCCACTGTGTACATTAGTGGTCCCTGCTGTGTGCATATCGTTCCTGGCTGCCATTTTTCTGTTCGGTAGTCGCGGGCCAAGATTGGTTGCCCTATCTTGAAGCTCCTGGTTGGCTTCTCATTTATGTGCTGGAATTGCTTATCCTCAACATCTCGTCTTATGTTTGGTTTGAGCAAATCCAGGCAACATCGTAGCCTTCGGTTGAAGAACATTATGGCTGGAGCTTGGTTGGTGACTGCATGTGTCGCATTCCGGTAAGCAAACAAGAAATTATCCACCTTGTGTTGTAGTGGTATGTCGTCATTATACATTGCCTTTATTGCCTTTTTAAAGGTCTGAACAAACCTCTCAGCCAATCCATTTGTGGCTGGATGATATGGGGCAGATGTGTAATGTTTCACCCCATTATTCCTCAGAAACCTCCGGAAATCCTCGGACACAAACTGTGGCCCATTGTCGGAGCAAATCTGTTCTGGCAAGCCATTCCTGACGAAGATGGTCCGTAGGACTGCAATAGTTTTCTCCGTGGTGGTGGAGGACATTTTGATGACCTCTGGCCATTTCGAATGGGCATCCACAGCGATTAGGAACATTGAGTCCATAAATGGACCAGCAAAATCAATGTGTACCCGTTGCCATGGAGATGAGAGCCACTCCCATGGATGTAGCGGGGCCTGTGGTGGAGCGTTTTGGACCTTCTGGCATCCTGTGCATCTCTTGGTCATATCCTCGATTTCTTTATCGATTCCCGGCCACCACACAAACGCCCTGGCTAGGCTCTTCATTTTTACCCCTCCCAGATGACCCTCATGAAGCTCATTGAGCACTCTATCTCTCAACTTGGGTGGAATTACCACTTGGGATCCACACATCAAGGTCCCCCGGCACACTGACAGCTGTTCTCTCCTTGGCGAGAATGCTGGCAACAGTGAGTTGCCATGTGCTGGCCATCCCTTCACCGTCAAATCATAGCCCCGCGAGAGTGTCGGGTCATTTCGGGTTTCCTTCTCTATACTTGAGTTTGTAACAGGTAGACATTCGACTATGGTCGCATGGAATATCTCAACAGGGTCCACTGCAGGTGCTTCCTCTACCGTAGGCAATGGTAGGCGCGACAGCCCATCAGCGTTTCCATGCTGTTTCGTACCCTTGTACTCTATGTCGTACTGATGTGCCCCTGGAAAAAGTGACCATCTTTGCAGCCGTTGCGCCGTCATCACCGGAACGCCCTTCTTTGGGTTTGCATTATCTTCGATTTTTATCGTTGCCGTTACTCCTTTTAGAGTCCCAAGTCCTTGTTGGAACACCTCTTTCGCGTCAGTTAGAATTTTTGACAGTCATCCAGGTGTGACGTCATCATCCTTTTTATCAGTCACAGTTAGCGCCTGAATGGAATGCCAATCCAATTGTATTTTTCGGATCCATTCATGTCCCAATAATGGTGGTCCTCCATCTGGTAGTATATATAGATACAGTTTCTGTGTTTCCTTGCCGTTGTATTCAACTGGCACCCTTCTTTTTCCTCTGGGTTAGACTTTTTGCCCCGTGTATGTCTTCAATACAATGGACGTGCCCTTCTAGGGTATGTGTGAGAATAGCCGCTCATAGTCTTGTCGATTCATGACAGTTAGGGCTGATCCTGTGTCCAATTCCATCTTTACTGGGGACCCTGCTATCATGAGGGTGACCCAAATGGTTCGGTGATCCTCCTTTGTGATCACGTTGTGTAACTTTAGACAACTTAGTCTCCTGCTCCCGGAGTCCTTATCACTCTCCTGATCTTCCGAACTACTGTCTGTCAATTTCTTTACTTTCTTGTACTTTTCCTTAGTAGTTCTTGTAGTGTTGGTTTTCTTTCCCGACCTGCAGACTCTTGCTATGTGTCCCATTTTCCCACATTGCCTGCATACTTTGTCCTTAAACCAGCAGTCCTTCTGATCATGGGTTGTTCTGCCGCAGCGATAGCACTTTTCTGCTCCGTATGCCATTTCGTTAGCGCTGTATTCCAGTGGTTTCTGTTGTATTTCCGCAGCTCCCTGTGCTGCTGCTTCGTAGGATACTACCACGCTGAAAGCCTGTTCTAGCGTCAGGTCCTTTTCCGAAAGTAGTCGTTTCTGGGTTCCTTCACTCTGGAGTCTGCAGACAAACTTATCCCGTAAGGTGGCTGCCAGTCCTGCTCCGAACTGGCAGTGCTTCGATAACTTGCGTAGTTCCGTAAGATAGTCAGCATTGCTCTCATCTTTGTGCTGGCTTCTTTTATGGTACTTGAATCTTTCTGCTATCAGCAGCGGTGTAGGGCTTAGGTGTTCCTGTAAGATATTAACAATCTCTTCAAAACTTTTCTCCATTGGTTTAGCTGGGGTAATTAAATTCCGCAATAGGCCGTACGTTCTCGCGCCCATCAAATTTAATAATACCGATGCCTTCTTTCCATCAGCCACCTCATTTGCCTCACAGTACACTTCAATTCTTTCCACATACGTGGTCCAGTCTTCTACCTCATTGTCGAAAGCAGTGATACTGCCACTCTTCGGCATCTTGAGTGATTTAAAATGGCGCCTCCCGCGCTTTTTCTTCTTCCCCAATGGAATAAAATGGCGCCTCCCGCACTTTTCCTTCTTCCCCTTGTTGCCACGCTGCTCCTAGCCTTCTACAGGGTAATGGTGGCGGCCCGCGGCTTTGGCGCGTATCACTTTTCCTTCCCCTCGTTCTATCCTCTCCACGCTGCCCGGTTCTTGAGCACCAACCGCGCCCTGTGTGCTCCACCCTCTCTCTCTCTCTTCCTCCCGACGACGCGCACGGCCCCTTTGCAGAGCCGCTCGATCGAGCCCGAGCCCACCACAGTCCGGAAGGGTCAGCGCACTACCTGCTACCAGCACGACTTGCTGGAACACCTCGACTGGGGAGCCAGGCCCAGCTCTCCACAGCCTCCCCTGCAACTCTCCGATGGATCCCTGGGCGGTTGCCCGCGGTCGACGCCCGCCGTTCTGACTTCGACCTCCAAGAAGCTTCTCTTCAGGGAAAAGATCCCCGTAAGGTGATGCAGTACTGCAGGTGAGTTCGAACCTGCCCGTCGCCAGTGTAGTGTCCGGGTATCAATAATACTCAGACTGCAGGAGAACAATAAAACAGGTATTTACTGAACAGAGGGGAACTCAAGACTGAAATACAGAAGCCTGCTATGGCTTTTTATACAGGGGTGGTCACTGCCGGTACTGCAGTATAGAATCAGTTCTTCTCTTAAAGGTACATACACAACAGTATCCGGCACGAACGGGACTGACGTGTTGCCGGTTCATCAACAATTCCAGATAACCGAACGCTATGGTGAAAGATACGGAGCTCAGAGCTCCGTATAAAGCAACAAACCCTGTTGCAGCTTCAAAACAATCGGCACAAGTTGGAAGCAACTCTGTAGCTTAGCAACAGCTTCAGCTACACCCTTGCACAGCAACAAATGGAGTAAAAAAAGTAATAAAAGTAATAAAAATTATCTGAACCGACTCCTGAATTTTGCCGGTGGATAGAACGTTCCAGTTATTTAGGGGCCGGTTAAGCGAAAGTTTCCTGTATTGTGTCCAATTCAGGGCACCGCACGTTAGGAAAGATATCAAGGCCTTGGAGAGGGTGCAGAGGAGATTTACTAGAATGGCACCAGCGATGAGTGACCTCAGTTATGTGGAGAGACGAGAGAAGCTGCGATTGTTGTCCTTAGAGCAGAAAAGTTTATGGGGAGTTGCTCAAAATTATGAAGGGTTTTGTTACAGTAAATAAGGAGAAACTGCTTCCACTGGCAGGAGGGTCGGTAATCAGAGGACATAGATTTAAGGTAATTGGAAAAGAACCAGAGGCGACATGATCTGGAATGCACTGCCTGAAAGGGTGGTGGAAGCAGATTCATTAGTAACTTTCAAAAGGGAACTGGATATATACTTGGAAAGGAAAAGAATTGCAGGGCTATGGGGAAAGAGCAGTGGGGTGGGATTAATAGCATGTGACTAATTGGATAGCTCTTTCAAAGAGCCGGCACAGGCACAATGGGCCGACTGGCCTCCTTGTGTGCTGTATGATTCTATGATTCTATGAAGTATGCCTGTTTTCACTCAGTTTACTGGCCCGCCGATGCCCTGCCAGGTTGGTGATGCAGAATCTCCCAGCCACACTCCTCTCCCCTAGCCACATTCTCTCTTACACCACTGCCCTTGTTTGAGGCAGGCAGAGGCTCTGAGGCAACGCCGGGGGTTGGGGGAGGCCAGGACACCGCATACCTGGGTCTCGGCCTAATGTGCGGCCATTCAGCCGCTCTGACTCCAGTTACAGTGGGAGTGCACTGTAAGGACCTCAGAGTTTCAGCTCTGTGTCTCTATGAGGGGGGAAGAGGGAAGTTTAAGAGGCAGAGGCCGCGATTTTGCTGACCTCGGCGGGTCTGTGGCGGGCGATGTCGGTGGCGGGTCCCGAGCCTGCTGCTGGCTCCATCCCGTGAAATGAATTTCCCTTGATTGGGCTTATTAAGCCCACCCAGCATGTTTCCCAGCCAATTAGAGGAAGCGGGTTTGGTGACATCATTTGATGACACGTCATCGGCCGATTTGCTTAAAGGGACCATGGCTAACTTTATTTCGACATTTGTGCGGTCAGTGTTCTACAGCATTGAAGTGCTGCAAACACTGACAATCACTGCACAAAGGCACAGGGCTAGATCCAGGCTCTCCCATGACTTCTTCCATATTCTTATAGAGGGAGTCAAAGTACACAGGGAGGTCCTCTTCCTTTCCCATGGGCGGAAGGGACCACCCCAGGAGATCAACAAAGCCTGGTTGCACATTGCAGAGGAAGACACAAGCAGGGATGTGGTCAGGAGGACTTGGGTGCAGTGCCACAAATGTTTCAATGATCTCAGTAGATCACAAAACGTTAGTACAAAGCCACACTCAACCTTTTTCCTCAACCGAGGATTCCCCTCTACTGTGGTTGACACGACCCTCGGCCGTGTCCGTTCTATCTCCCGCACTTCTGCCCTCACCTCTGCCCCTCCCTCCTGGAACCACAATAGAGTTCCCCTTGTCCTCACCTTTCACCCCACCAGCCTCCACATTCAACGGATCATCCTCCATCATTTCTGCCACCTCCAGCGTGATCCCACCACCAAACGCATCTTCCCCTCACCTCCCCTTTCAGCATTCCGTAGGGACCGCTCCCTCTGCGACACCCTAGTCCACTCCTCTACCACCCCCAGCACCCCTTCCCCTTTGCCCGGCACCTTCCCGTGCAAGCGCAGGAGATGCAACACATGCCCTTATACCTCCCCCCTTCCCACTGTCCAGGGCCCCAAACACCCCTTCCAGGTGAAACAGCGATTTACTTGTACTTCTTGCAATTTAGTATACTGTATTCGTTGCTCGCGATGTGGACTCCTCTACATTGGGGAGACCAAACGCAGATTGGGTGAGTGCTTTGCGGAACACCTCCGTTCAGACCGTAAGGGGGACCCCGAGCTCCCGGTGGCCTGTCACTTTAATTCACCGCTCCATTCCTACTCAGACCTCACCGTCCTCGGCCTCTTGCATTGCTCCACGGAAGCTCAGCGTAAGCTCGAGGAACAGCACCTCATCTTTCGATTAGACACTCTACAGCCTTCTGGACTCAACATAGAGTTCAACAATTTCAGATCATAACCTCGGCCCCTATCACATATATATATTTTCTTTTTTTTTATCCACACTTTTTGTTTGGCCTTTTCTTCTTCCCTCCCACATGGCAGCTGTCCTTCATTCTGCCAGCGCAATTCAGACCTCATCTAGAGCCATCCTTTGTTCCTTAACCTGTCCCATTACCATCTCCTCTTGCCTTGAGTATCTCTTAATGTCTCTCAATGTCTCTTAATCTCTCCTGCTTTCTATCCTATCACTGACCTTCCCTTTTGTTCTTTCATCCCCTCCCCCTTTTCCCAGCCCCTAAACTTGCTTTCCATTTCCTGCTTTTTTCCAGTTCTGACGAAAGGTCTTCGACCTGAAACGTTAACTCTGTTTCTCTCTCCACAGATGCTGCCTGGCCTGTTGAGTTTTTCCAGCGTTTTCTCTTGTTATTTTGGATTTCCAGCATCTGCAGTATTTTGCTATTGCACACTCAACCTCATCTTGCTGTGCCTCTCATCAAATCCCCATCACTCTGCCTTCCCTACCCTACTCCTGCACATCCTTACTCACACCAACTTACCTTGCACCTCCACCTATCCCTCTCTATCTATATTATCACATCCCCATCTCACTAACCACCCTTCACACTCACCCTCATCCTAGTGCAATCATACCAACTAACAACACACAAGGATAGCCACTTGGATGTTTGATGCAATGCTCATGTAAAGTTTCTGTTAACGTGGTATCAAACATTGAAACCTTTATTATCAACACTTTGCCTTCTTGGACAGATTTGTGTGCACCTTTGAAAGTGGCTTAGTGAGTTGCAGTGAATGGTGAGACATAACGGTACCCCCTGCAATGGTCATGAGTGTGACTTGGGATGCTTTATGCTGTTGGTGTGGGGTGGTGGCAACCTGGTGCATCATGTGGCAGCCAGGGTGTACAGTATCAAGTGAAGTAAATCTGGCCATGGTGAGGCCATCCCTGGCCTCCCGGACAGCAATATGGTCGGGTGTTGATGCCCTGTGCAGCATCAGTTGATTGCGGAGAAGGTTGGTGTTGTTGTTGGTGCTGCTGGTGTACCTGGCGCTGCTGGTGTTGAGGCTGATCGTGGTGGGATTCTGAGGACCAGGGTGAGAGAGTATAAAGGGCACCCATGTTGATGGAATAGATGGCAGATGAAGTAGAGATGACATAAGCGATCTGTCAATAGTGAGAGACGAAATGAGGTCAGACTGGAAGGAGACTTGTGTAAAGACTTGCAGCATGGTAAATCTGTTGTGGAAATGCAGCGAAGAAGAGTTTGTGGCTGAGGGAAGATATCTCTGTAAGGTGGGAGCTTTTACTGTACATTTGAAGCTGTCAACTCAACAGCTGATTCAATGGCCACTGAACTCCCACCTCAGCTTGACAGGCGTGATCCCTGACCAGCGTGGACCCCATGAGTGAACTGTCAAATGCAAAAGGTAAGCTGAAGTGACTCTAAACAAGCCACTAATTACCTGAATTGGGTCCCCCGCCGCTGTGGCTGGGCCTGCTCAGCGCTGACAGACCTGACATTTGGAAAGGCGTGTGGTGGCGGGTTCACAGCAGGATCCTGACCCGCTGTGAAAAAAAACACTTTCCCACCCGACCCACCACTGATCGCGCCCGCTGACCCCTGCAACATTCTGGCCAGAGTGTCTGTGAACTCAGGGGCATTTGGAGGGGGATGGTGCCTCTGGGACCCTGGCAGAGGGGTGTACTAGGAATGCCTGTCTCTGAACTGGGGGAATTGGGAAGTTAGAGTGCCGCTGTAAGCTAGAAAGAAGGAATTACAAGGAGAATGCCTCTGTAAAAGAGGAAAGAAGTGCCCCTTTTGACAGGGAGAATGACTGCTGAGGTAACATTTGGGGAAGTGATGGTTCGGTTGCTCTGAATGGATAAAACCAAATATTACTTAATTTTTCTACAGTACTTGTTAGATTAAAAATCTATCAATTGCGAGATTAAAAACTGACGAAAGTGAACCAGAATGAAGCATTTTTAATGTAAAAATCCTAAATTTTCTAAGGTAGCCAGTCCCAGGCCCTGCTAGAATTAAAAAAAAAAAAATCGTTTATGTGATGTTGGTGTCACTGGCAAGGCCAGCATTTATTGCCCATCCCTAATTGCCCTTGAGAAGGTGGTGGTGAGCCGCCTTCTTGAACCGCTGCAGTCCGTGTGGTGAAGGTACTCCCACAGTGCTGTTAGGTAGGGAGTTCCAGGATTTTGACCCAGCGACGATGAAAGATCGGCGATATACTTCTAAGTCAGAATGGTGTGTGACTTGGAGGGGAACTTGGAGGTGGTGGTGTTCCCATGCGCCTGCTGCCCTTGTCCTTCTAGGTGGAAGAGGTCACGGATTTGGGAGGTGCTGCTGAAGAAGCCTTGGCGAGTTGCTGCAGTGCATCTTGTAGATGGTACACACTGTAGCCATGGTACGCCGGTGGTGGAGGGAGTGAATGTTTAAGGTGGGTGGATGGGGTGCCAATCAAGCGGGCTGCCTTGTCCTGGATGGTGTCGAGCTTCTTGAGTGTTGTTGGAGCTGCACTCATCTAGGCAAGTGGAGAGTATTCCATCACACTCCTTACTTGTGCTTTGTAGATGGTGGAAAGGCTTTGTTGAGTCAGGAGGTGAGACACTCGTTACAGAATACCCAGTCTCTGACCTGCTCTTATTGCCACAGTATTTATGTGGCTGGTCCAGTTAATTTTCTGGTCAATGGTGACCCCCAGAATATTGATGGCGGGGGATTCGGCGATGGTAATGCTGTTGAATGTCAAGGGGAGGCAGTTAGACTCCCACTTGTTGGAGATAGTCATTGCCTGGCACTTCTGTGGCGCGAATGTTACCTGCCACTTATCAGCTCAAGCCTGAACATTGTCCAGTCCATGCATGCAGGCATGGACCGCTTCATTATCTGAGGAGTTGTGAATGGCGCTGAACACTGTGCAGTCATCAGCGAACATCCCCATTTCTGACCTTATGTTGGAGAGAAGGTCATTGATGAAGCAGCTGAAGATGGTTGGGTCTAGGACACTGCCCTGAGGAACTCCTGCAGCGATATCCTGGGGCTGTGATGATTGACCTTCAACCACCACAACCATCTTCCTTTGTGCTAGGTATGACTCCAGCCAGTGGAGCATTTTCCCTCCGATTCCCATTGACTTCAGTTTTACTAGGGCTCCTTGATGCCACACTCAGTCAAATGCTGCCTTGGTGTCAAGGGCAGTCACTCTCACCTCACCTCTGGAATTCAGCGCCTTTGTCTATGTTTGGACCAAGGCTGTAATGAGGTCAGGAGCTGAGTGGTTATTAGTGAGTAAGTGCCTCTTGATAGCAATGTTGATGACACCTTCCATCACTTTGCTGATGATTTAGAGTAGACTGATGGTACGGTAATTGGCTGGGTTGGATTTGTCCTGCTTTTTGTGGACAGGGCATACCTGGGCAGTTTTCCACATTGTTGGATAGATGCCAGTGTTGTAGCTGTACTGGAACAGCTTGGCTAGAGGCGCGGCTAGTTCTGGAGCACGAATCTTCAACACGATAGCTGGGATGTTGTTGGGGTCCATAGCCTTTGCTGTATCCAGTGCGCTCAGCTTTTCTTGATATCATGTGGAGTGAATTGAATTGGCTGAAGACTGGCTTCTGTAATGGTGGGGACCTCAGTAGTAGGCCGATATGGATCATCCACTCGGCACTTCTGGCTGAAAATGGTTGCAAACGCTTCAGCCTTGTCTTTTGCACTCACGTGCTGGGTTCCACCATCATTGAGGATGGGGACATTCATGGAGCCTTCTCCTCCCGTTAGTTGTTTATTGGTCCACCACCATTCTTGACTGGATGTGGCAGGACTGCAGAGCTTTGATCTGATCCGTTGATTGTGAGATCGCTTAGCCCTGTCTATAACATGCTGCTTCCACTTTTTAGCATGCATGTAATCCTGTGTTGCAGCTTCCCCAGGTTGGCACCTCATTTTTAGGTACGCTTGGTGCTGCTCCTGGCATGCTCTTCTACACTCCTTATTGAACCAGGGTTGGGACCCTGGCTTGATGGTAATGGTAGATTGAGGGATATGCCTGGCCTTGAGGTTACAGATTGTGGTGGAATACAATTCTGCCGCTGCTGAATTGTATTCAGTGTGAAGGCGGGACTTCGTCTCTACAATGACTGTGCGGTGGTCACTGCGATGCATCTGCGACAGGTAGATTGATGAGGGAGAGGTCAAGTAGGTTATTCCTTCGTGTTGGTTCTCTCACCACCTGTCGCAGGCCCAACTGGCAGCTATGTCCTTCAGGACTCGGCCAGCTCGGCCAATCTTGGTGATGGACATTGAAATCCCCCACCCAGAGTACATTCTGTGCCCTTGCTACTCTCAGTGCTTCTTCCACGTGGTGTTCAACATGGAGGAGTACTGATTCGTCAGCTGAGGGAGGGTGGTAGGTGGTAATCAGCAGGAGGTTTCCTTGCCCATGCTTGACCTGAAGCCATGAGACTCCATGGGGTCCGGAGTCAATGTTGAGGACTCCCAGGGTCACTCCTTCCCGACTGTATACCACTGCCTGTGGGACATGACATACCCAGGGATGGTGATGGAGGAGTTTCAGACATTGGCTGTTGCTTGACTGGTCTCTGGGACAGCTCTCCCAATTTTGGCACAAGTCCCCAGATGTTGGTGAGGAGGACTTTGCAGGGTTGACTGGGCTGGGTGTGCCGTTGCCATGTTCGTAGCTGGTGCTGAGGTCGATGCCATTCTTATTATTGTGTTTCATAGCGGTTTGTTACAACTGAGTCATTTGCTAGGCCATATCAGAGGGCAGTTAAGAGTCAACCACATTGCTGTGGGTTTGGAGTCACATATAGGCCAGACCAGGTAAGGACGGCAGATTTCCTTCCCCAAAGGACATTAGTGAACCCGATGAGTTTTTACGACAATTTATTGCGAATATCCCTGCATAGTCTTAAGGACATTGAGGCTAATTCTAGAACGCCTTGCTCAACCCCAGGTGAGATTAGTTAAATCAGGACAGAACAGGGATTAAACCCAAAACCTTCCTAATCCATAGATCAGTATCATATCACACAATGGCTCCGAATTTCCTTGAGGGTTGCACTGGACTCTTACTTTGACTCCAGCAAAAGTCCAGTGGGACCCACCAGAGAGCGACAGGGACGCAGTTATGCCGGATCCCCATCGATTTGGGATTTCCCAGTTGGCCTTGTAAGGGCCAGCACTCTGAATGTCAATTGCAAGGCCTATCACACCAAGGGTGTAGAGCTGGGTTGGGTGCTACTTAAGCTGAGAGTTACCCCTTCCCCAACTCAGTAGGAACCCAACATATTACTGGAGGCCGGTGCACTGAGTGGGATGAGCATACCGGCCTCCAGATGGGCATAAGCGGGGCCCACCCACAATGGAAAGGGCCTAGACACCCAAGGGTCAAAAAATTGGATTAGCCCCTTGCACAGCTGCTGGCAGGAGCACAATGTGATTTCAAGGTGGTGGCCTGGGCCACTCAACCCCCAAAACTGAACAGGTACTGGATTTACCAGCAGCATGCTCTCCATCACTGAGGTTTTCCTTGCGTCATGTCTGGGTCTGTTGTAGACTAATTGATAGAGAATGATTGCTATGATTAGTCAAACTTCCATTATCATTGTATCATGTGACTACCAGGATAGTCGAAGGCGAATTAGATGGAATGTGGTCTTTTTTCATTTAGCAATTTGTTGTGTCTCAAGGGGTTTTATACCCTTACCTATATAACAATTAAGAAGGACTCCGGGGTGGAGAGTTTAGTTAACGGCCATTTTATTTACAATGTGCTTCTTCACTCAATGCACTACATTTCCCATAGTGCATTGCAAATCACCACTACGGTATCCCATGTGGGACAATTCTAATACACATTCAAAATACACAACATATTTCCTCCCCTCTTAAAATAGAATGTCCACAAAACAGAATAACTGAAAATGACTATAACTTTGGAAGAGAGGGTAGACTGCCTCTACATTCCGCTAACCCTGGGGATTATTCTGCCCCATGCACACAGGTTAGCACTAACTGTAACTAAGGCACTCTGGAGGCTGCCTTTCTCTTTGGGGGTAACGCCTAGTCTCAGGAGCAAGCTCTGGCTGGCTCTCCCGTGACCCTGCAGGCGTGGCTTCCTCCCTCAATGGCACAAGAGTGGATGGTGCCACCGTCTCAGGGTCGGACGACCAGTCCCTGCTGGAGCCCCCAGCAGGTCCTTGATCCTCTGTTTCTTGGGTTACCTGTGGCGACTGTCTTGGCAGTAACTGGTCTACATGCCGTCTCCATGTTCGGTCGTCTCCAGTGCGGACTCGGTATGAAAAGGGGCCCGCCTTTTGAATGACCGTAGCTGGGACCCACCGCTCCGGGGTGGTGTAGTTACGCACGAGGACTTTGCCCCCCACCACAAAGTGTTGTTCTTTGGACCTCTGAGCTCGTCTGCTGACTTGATCCTGCTGATTGGCGTGCACCACTGCTTCTGTGGACGTTGGCCTCAGCAGGTCAAGGCGTGTCCGTAGCTGCCTTCCCATGAGTAGGTAAGCAGGAGATGCTCCAGTCGTAGCATGAGGCGTGTTTCGGTATTTCAGCAAGAAAGCATTCAGGCGCTGCTTTAGAGGAGCATCACTTCTTGCCGCTTTCAACGCGTGTTTCAGCATTCTGACAAATCTCTCCGCTAATCCATTCGTGGATGGATGATAAGGCGTGGAGAACGTGTGCTGGCTTCCATTGCTCTTGAGGAACTCCTCCATCTCCTGGGATGTGAACTGTGTTCCATTGTCGGTTACGATCTGCTCCGGCAGACCAAATCGCCCGAACATCTCTCTCAGAGTCTCGATGGTTTTCTCCGTAGTGGTAGTGGACATTACTGCAACCTCCGGCCATTTGGAATGGAAGTCCACCGCGACCAGGAACATCGCTCCTTCCACTGGTCCCGCGAAGTCCAGATGGATCCATTGCCACGGTGTCGCCGGCCATTCTCATGGATGCAGTGGTGCTGCTCTTGGCGTATCCCTGGTTGTCTCGCATGATGGGCATGATTTCGCTTCAACTTCAATTTCATGATCCAGACCGGGCCACCAGAAGCAGCTTCGTGCCAGCTCCTTCATCCAGACAATACCACAATGTCCTGAGTGCAGCTCGTTGAGGACATGTTTCCGCAGCTTTGGTGGTATGATCACTCGCATGCCCCAAAGGAGGCATCCTGACGTGACAGACAACTCCTTCCCTCTTGACAGGTAAGGTAGGAGCTCAGTTGGTGCGTCTGACACCCGTGATCCATCTCCTCGCATCACCCGATCCAGCACCTTGGATAGCGTAGGGTCCACTCTGGTCTCTTTCTTGACCTGCCGGGCCATGACAGGGGCATTGCTCACCATGTCAAAGTAGAAAATCTTCTGCTCACAGCCTTCAGAGGGCACAGGCAGCAGAAGTCTTGACAATCCGTCCGCATTGCCATGTGCTGCTGACCTCCGGTATTTGATGTTGTAATTGTGAGTGCTTAACATCAGCGCCCAGTGCTGCATCCTACACGCTGCCAGGGAGGGTATTCCTGTGTGTGGACCAAAGATCGATGTCAGAGGACGATGATCCGTCAGCAAGGTGAATTTCCTTCCGAACAAGTAGTGATGGAACTTTTTGATTCCAAAGATCATGCCCAAACCCTCTTTTTCGATCTGCGGGTATTTCACCTCCGCCTTGCTCAGGGACCTTGACGCAAATGCAATCGGCTTCTCTTTGCCTGAGGGAAAGATGTGGGACACGACCGCGCCGACGCCATAAGGCGACGCGTCACAGGCCAGCTGAATCTGCAATGACGGGTCAAAGTGCGTCAACACTCTGGGGTCGGTCAAAGCTGCTTTGGCTTTCTTGAATGCAGCTTCGCACTCCTTCGTCCATGCCCAGGCCTTGCCCTGACACAACAACTCATGTAATGGCTTCAACAGTGATGCCAGCTGTGGAATAAACTTTCCGTAATAGTTCAGGAGACCTAAGAATGACCGCAGCTGGCCGACATTTGTAGGTGCAGGAGCGTCGGCAATGGCTTTCACTTTCGACGGTGCTGTGTGTAGGCCATCTGCATCGATGACATGGCCTAGGTACTCCACTGATGGCTTGAAAAATTCACATTTGTCCTTGCGAACGCGTAAGCCATATTCTTCAAGTCTTCCCAGTGTCTTCATCAGGTTCTGCAGATGCTCGTTGTCGTCCTTTCCTGTGACAAGGATATCGTTGAGATAACATTGTACCCCTGGAATGCCGCTTAAGATCTGGTCCATAACCCGCTGAAACAATGCTGGTGCTGACGTTATACCAAAGGGTAGGTGGCAGTGCCTGTAGAGGCCCTTGTGGGCGGTGATGGTGAGGTACTTCTGTGAGTCCTCTTCTACATGCATCTGCAAGCAGGCTTGGCATAGATCAATCTTGCTAAACTTCTGACAGCCTGCTAGACCCGAGAAAAGATCTTCAATGATGGGGAGGGGGTACTGTTCAGCTGAGAGCACAGGATTCACTGTTACTTTGAAATCTCCACATAAGCGAACCGCGCCGTCACTCTTCATCACTGGTACCACGGGCGTGGCCCACTCACTGTGCGAAACCGGCACCAGGGCCCCTATCTTGACCAGACACTCCAGGTCAGCCTCCACCTTTGGTCTGAGGGCGTAGGGAACGTTCCTGGCCTTCAGGAATCGTGGCTGGCTGTCAGGCTTCATCTTGAGTTTGACCGTAATCCCCTTCATACTCCCCAATTCTCCGTCAAAGACAGCCGCATGCTTTGTCAACACTGCCGCTAGCCCCGCCCCTTCGACTGACACCGCATTCACTTTTTTCCAATCCAGATGAATTTTCTCCAACCATGGCCTGCCCATCAGGGATGGATATTCACCCTTGACCACGTAAACTGGCAGCATCACGGTTTGTCCATTAAGCTCCACCTTGATCTCCGTCCTACCCAGCTTTGGGACTGTTTCCCCAGTGTAGGTCTTTAAGATGAGCTTGGCCGGTGCCAGTGATAGGTGGTTCAGTTTTTCTTTGAATAGCTTCTCTGAAATCAAAGAGACAGCGGCCCCCGTATCCAGCTCCATTTTGACCGGTATTCCCTCTAGTAGTGGAGTGACTCCATAGCCTGATGAGCCTCCATTCACCGTTAACACATGGAGATTCAGCTCCCCATCAGAGTCTGTGTCACTGTCTTCCTGTTCTTGTTTCACCATGTGTAGGTTTTTCTTTTTAGAACGCCAGTTGGATGTGTCTCCTTGTTTGTTTTTGTGTGTCTCTGTGTAGGATTGTTTGCTTTGCCCTTTACACACGCGTTCAATGTGTCCTTTCTTTTCACATTTCCGACAGGTCAGGTCTTTACACCAGCAGTCAGATGGCTGATGACCTGACCTTCCACATCTGTAACACTCTCTGGCGCCCCTTGCATGCTTATCTGGTGTAGCTGCTACCCTGTGCTCTCTTGTTGCAGCCCCCAACAGCTGTGCATCTTTAGCTGCTAACTCCATAGACACAGCGAGCTCCACTGCTGATTTAAGCGTCAGTTTGTCAGTCGTGAGCAAGCGCTTCTGTGTTGCTTCACATCTTAATCCACACACAAACCTATCACGGACAGTGTCATTTAGAGTTTCACCAAACTCACAATGCTCAGTTAGCTTCTTTAGCACTGCAACATATTCGGCTATGGACTCACCCTCCCCTTGGTTTTGTTTGTGAAACTTGAACCTCTCGGCAATCAGCAGCGGCTTGGGTGCGAAATGTGTTTCCAAAACTTCCACAATCTGATCATATGTCTTAGCGCCGGGCTTATCCGGGTGCATCAAACTCCGTAACAAGCCAAATGTTTTTGCTCCGATCACACTGAGGAACATCGCCACTTTCAAGTAATCTTTAATGCCATTTGCAGTCACGAAAATCCGAAACGCTCTGTATAAGCACTCCATTGCTCCGCCGTTTCATCAAATGGTCCAAACGCTCCGGTTAGCATAGCCATTTTGTTTTCTTTTTTTTTCTTTACAGTCCTTTTCCTCCACTTTTTTTTAATTTTTACTGTCCTTTTCCTCCACTTCGTTTCACTGTATCGTTACTCTCCCCCTTCTTATTTTTGTAACACACGAACCACCACCTTTACGAGGCGATTGCATCAGCACTAAACTGCGGGCGCGCCATTAAGAAAAGACAGGAACTTCTTACTTTAAACATCGCCGATTCCAGTGCAAAGTGATGCGCAAGTCCATCGTCCTTGTCGCCAGTTTTGTTGTGTCTCAAGGGGTTTTATACCCTTACCTATATAACAATCAAGAAGGACTCCGGGGTGGAGAGTTCAGTTAACGGCCATTTTATTTACAATGTGCTTCTTCACTCAATGCACTACATTTCCCATAGTGCATTGCAAATCACCACTATGGTATCCCATGTGGGACAATTCTAATACACATTCAAAATACACAACACAATTCCTATCTTCCTATGGGGCAACAGGCACTGAAGATGCGCCCATGGTGGTGCAGGCATCAATTGGCCCCATGGAAATTAGGTGCCTTCCCATTGACTCTTCAAACTCTCTTAGGGTCAGTAAAGGAGGAAACCACAGGCGTGATCCCACCCTAACTATCAGCATTGTGACCACGGGGTCGATGTATTTACCACTGGGCCTTCAGGATGGTTGGTTCGTTAAAAGGTAAAACTTACATTTGCAGCAATGTGCAAATTATTTACCCATTACATTAATTTTGTTGTTAAACCTGAGGGCATCGCAGTGGCCTGATGTTTAAGTCCTCTTGTCCTGCGAGCTGCCCTGGAGACACTCACTAGATGTCCCTAGCACCCCGGCTCGATTTTAATGAGGCTCGAGGTCCAATATCACTTGCGCCTCAGGCCTATGCATTCAAGTGCAGGGATCATTCCCTGTGCCCCCTGCAGCATGCTCGAATTTCTAAGCCTGTTTTTCCTCCCATGTCATCACTTACATTGACATGGCCACATCCCTTTAATTTTCTCAGCAGCCCTTTAAGGGCTCATGATGTGTACTATTTCTCACTCCTCCCCATCCTGTCTTTTTGGTGAGCTCCCACTTTGTCCCTGGAGCTCAGTATAAATAAATAATGAGGGCCAACCACAGGAAATCCTGGGACAATGACTCTGCTGAAAATTGGCAAGCACTGACAGAGCGATAGAGACAGAGACAGAGTAAGAAACAGAGAGAGACTGATACAGAGATACAGAGAGAAAGAAAGAGGCAGATAGAGGGAGATAGAGTCAGAGATACAGAGAGAAAGAATGAGGCAGATAGAGAGACAGGGATATTGCCATGGAGAGAAAAATAATTTATATAGAGAAAAGGAGATAGAAGAAAGAGGGAGAAACACAGAAAACAGAGATAGAGCTGGAAGAGTGAAATAAGTATTTCTCTTTTACCTCTTCTTCATTCTGGTGTCCTTTCAGAGACATGGGCGATTTGAACAGGTTCGATTTCAGCTCAATATTGATATGAGGATAAAGATCAGCCGAGCGACAATTAAATTTTTTTTTTTTAATTCATTGATGGGATGTGGGCGTCGCTGGCTAGGCCTGCATTTAGTGCCCATCCCTAATTGCCCTTGAGAAGATGGTGGTGAGCCGCCGCCTTGAACCGCTGCAGTCCATATGGTGTAGGTACACCCATAATGCTGTTAGGAAGGGAGTTCCAGGATTTTGGCCCAGCGACAGTGAAGGAACGGCGATACAGTTCCAAGTCAGGATGGTGTGTGGCTTGGAGGGGAACTTGTAGGTGGTGATGTTCCCATGCGTCTGCTGCCCTTGTCCTTCTAAGTGGTAGAGGTCGCGGGTTTGGAAGGTGCTGTTGAAGGAGCTTTGGCGAGTTGCTGCAGTGCATCTTGTAGATGGTACACACTGCAGCCACAGTGCGCCGGTGGTGGAGGGAGTGAATGTTGAAGGTGGTGGATGGAGTGCCAATCAAGCGGGCAGCTTTATCCTGAATGGTGTCGAGCTTCTTGAGTGTTGTTGGAGCTGCACTCATCCAGGCAAGTGGAGAGTATTCCATCACACTCCTGACTTGTGCCTTGTAGATGGTGGAAAGGCTTTGGGGAGTCAGGAGGTGAGACACTCGCCGCAGAATTCCCAGCCTCTGGCCTGCTCTTGTAGCCACAGTATTTATATGGCTGGTCCAGTTCAGTTTCTGATCAATGGTAACCCCCAGGATGTTGATAGGGGGGATTCAGCGATGGTAATGCCATTGAATGTCAAGGGGAGATGGTTAGAGTCTCGCTTGTTGGAGATGGTCATTGCCTGGCACTTGTGTGGTGCGAATGTTACTTGCCACTTGTCAGCCCAAGTCTGAATGTTGTCCAGGTCTTGCTGCATATGGACACGGACTGCGTCAGTATCTGACGAGTCTCGAATGGTGCTGAACAGTGTGCAATCATCAGCGAACATCCCCACTTCTGACCTTATGATGGAGGGAAGGTCATTGATGAAACAGCTGAAGATGGTTGGGCCTAGGACACTGCCCTGAGGAACTCCTGCAGTGATGTCATGTGATTGAGATGAATGACCTTCAACAACCACAGCCAACTTCCTTTGTGCTAGGTATGATTCCAACCAGTGGAGAGTTTTCCCCTTGATTCCCATTGACTTCAGTTTTGCTAGGGCTCCTTGATGCCACACTCGATCAAATGCTGCCTTGATGTCAAGGGCAGTCACTCTCACCTCACCTCTTGAGTTCAGCTCTTTTGTCCATTGTCCAATGTTGAACAGGGAGAAAGGATAAAATATAATTTACTGGGATGTATTCGGCATCCATCTACAGATTAATGGGAGCATTGGGGGAGAGCAATTCAGGTCCTTTTTGTGACTTGTTTCAGTTGCTGTGTTACACTATCAAGTGTTACTATCAGCGCCGTGTAACCTAATTTTATTTTGTTGAGTTTATTAACAATGTAGATTTAATCTATAAATGAAGTTTCAAAAAGCACTTTGGGAATATTTTACCTCATGATACCCAATGTATTAAAGTGGTATTGACTCCTGTGTAAAGTTGTTGGCATAGCTTTTCTCTTTGCTATATATACAAACATGGGGCATAATGGCATCATTCACATCATAATGTTAGAGAAATATTCTCATGATGCATTGACAGCAATGACGTTCGGCTTTTCTGGACTCTTTCCTCCTTCCAAAGTGAGTTACAAACTGCCCTTCCACATCTGCCAATGGAGGAAGGTCACAAACCATGTCCACTGTAACACAGAAAAATTCAGATTAAGGGGTGGAAATTCATCTGGGCCCATTCCTGCGCATTGAAGATGATGAATGTTAGGTTGCTTGCCTCACCGGCATCAGCCTGAAGGTAAGTCCTGGGAGGAGTGTTGGAGCGGGCTATGGGCGAGGGTAGATCACAACAACTGTGGAGTCAGGGGAGCACTCCTGCTCCTCCTGGATCCATGAAAGGTTTCCAAAAAAAAATTAATATAAAAAAAATTTACCTTTCGTTGGCGGCTGCAACGGAAGCTGAAGAACCACGAGCAGGCTAAGCCCGACGACTGTCCAATTTCTGCGAGGGGACCTAAAACAGATGTTAGGCCCCTCATTTACATATTTAAGGGACATAACACTTGTTTCAGGCAGTCACCAGGGACGCCTGAAAAAGTCCCGACCCAATTTCAGTTCGGACTTTTCTCAGGCGTTCTTGGGGCGCAGGACGCTGGACTCCAAAATTGGGCCTCATTGCGTCCGTCTTTTGCCGATAAATCGGGCGCAACGAGTTCGAATTTCTACCCCAAAATGTTTAAACTTGTGACCTGTGGATGTGGTCACTAAATGCATTGCCTGGTGCATCTGCTGGGTATAAGTTTGTGGTGTAGTTAATGTCAGCTTTTTGTTATGTGTACGTATCTTTATTTATTTCAGTATTGGCGCGTACTTGCTTGATGAGCGGTACAGTGGGTTTCGGGTTGTGCACTGAGGCTACTTGTGACATTTGTTTTTTCACTGTTTGTTGAGTTTACTGTGTGTGTTGAAGTCTTCTGTGCCTTTATGTCCTGGTAACTGTATGATGTGGTTTGCTGCAATGCTTGCCACCTGCAAGGGTTTTTATAAGAAATGTTTTCTCACAAAGTGGTTGGCGAGACTTGCACCTGCTCTACATCTGCACTGGCGAGCACTGTGTTTGTTTGTTTTGCTTATTTGCTCTAGTTTCTTGACACCCAGTGGTTAGGCCTCCGTTTCATTATTGTCCATGTTGTGGTATGCCTGTGTTTGTGTCAATTCAAAGGAAAAGGTGTGAGGTATCTGCTTTCATGCTATCTCCTTTTTTTCTCCCTTTTTTTATATAACTTGTGAGCCTTTATGGAGGAAGACAGCAAGTTCTGATCTTTGTTTTCAGTTGTGTGGGCCTTAGGTTTATTGCATGTGTCTCTCTGACATTTTATCCGCTTGTTGCCTTCATTTTGACATTAGGCAGAACATCGGATACATATTATCTGTGCTTGGTTCATCTTTTCTCAAATATGTTACCATCTTGCTGTAAATCTCTTGGCTCTGGATAGCCTCTGCTTTATGAAGTAAGGCATGTGTATGTGTAAGTCAATTTGTTAATCATATAGCAGGGTGAGCGACTGCCCAGTTTTTCGTTCCACATAGCTCTCCATGAGTGTTTTCTTTTTTGTGTTGCCATGCCAATTTGCTCTGGTTCTTTCAGTCAATACTTATTGAGAGTTCTTACGTCACATCGGTTATTTTTTTAGTTTTAAAAAAATATCTGCACATACAAAGGCACAATTGGGCGAGATCGATATTCTGTTCCATTTTATTTTGCTTCTGTATATCATGAATTCAGTGAATTTTTATACAATTGTGTGTAACTCTGGTGTGTGCATTTCCCATTTATTGTGTACTAGCTGGAGTGCCCGGCGGTGCCGAGGCTTTTTCGAGGGTATGTTGTTGTTGGAAGAGAGAGAGAGCGCGACTGGGGGGGAAGAGAGAGAGCGACTGGGGGGGAAGAGAGAGAGCGACTGGGGGGGAATAAAGAGAGCGACTGGGGGGGAAGAGAGAGAGCGACTGGGGGGAAGAGAGAGAGCGACTGGGGGGAAGAGAGAGAGCGACTGGGGGAAGAGAGAGAGAGACTGGGGGCAAGAGAGAGAGCGACTGGGGGGAAGAGAGAGAGAGACTGGGGGGAAGAGAGAGAGCGACTGGGGGGAAGAGGGGGGAAGGTGGGGGGAAGAGGGGGGTAAAGAGGGGGGGAAGAAGAGGGGGGAAGAAGAGGGGGAAGAGGGGGGAAGAAGAGGGGGGGAAGAGGGGGGGGGAAGAGGGAAGGGGAGGGGAGGGGGAAGGGGAGGGGAAGGGGAGGGGAGGGGGAGGGGAGGGGAGGAGGGGAGGAGGGGAGGGAGGGGAGGAGGAGGGGGGAGGGGAGGGGAGGTATTATATTCTTCATTGTGGTGACATCACGTTGCCTCTTGTTGCCTATTTATTTTTTGAATCATTTTGTGCGATAAACCATTGTGCCTATGGACCTTTGTTGCATGTCATGATGTCAGTTCAGTGAGCTGGATATCAATGGGGACAGACTTGAAGAGAAAAAAGTTTTGCCAAACACTTTTATCACGAAGGCATTACTCCGTTAAAGCCTCATCTTGTAATGTTATTTTTTTTTTCTGTTGTTATTTTCTGTCTGTGCTCCCGCTTGTCTAGTAGCCACGTGAAGCATGCTGCAAAAAGGAATAGAAGTCCTGCATTAGTGTGAGTGAATGAGAATGGTGTCTCGCAATTCTTTCGTTGGACAAGAACTGCACTCGTATCAGGTCTGCATTTATACAGATTCCACCCTTGTGAAAGTGTATGATTTTAGTTCATTGTTTCTGTCTGTGTGTTGCGTCCACCAAATACTTAACGGCCAATGCTTCAAAAGGTCAAATGCAGCAAATGTTAGAATAAAGCTCATGAGCACCATTTTGCCCCACAAAGTTGTGGATATTTGGGATGTCTTGCTGCAGTTGTACAGGGCCTTGGTGAGACCACACCTTGAGTATTGTGTGCAGTTTTAGTCGCCTTATCTGAGGAAGGATGTTCTTGCCATGGAGGGAGTGCAGCGAAGATTCACCAGACTGATACCTGGGATGGCAGGAATGACATATGAGGAGAGATTGGGTCGATTGGGCTTATATTCACTGGAGTTTAGAAGAATGAGAGGGGATCTCAATGAAACTTATAAAATTCTAACAGGACTAGACAGACTAGATGCAGGAAGGATGTTCCCGATGGCGGGGGAGTCCAGAACCAGGGGTCACAGTCTAAGGATAAGGTGTAAGCCATTTAGGACTGAGATGAGGAGGAATTTCTTCACCCAGAGAGTGGTGAACCTGTGGAATTCTCTACCACAGAAGGCAGTTGAGGCCAATTCATTAAATGTATTCAAGAAGGAGTTAGATATATTTCTTAAGGCTAAAGGGATCAAGGGATATGGGGAGAAAGCAGGGACAGGGTACTGAATTTGGATGATCTCATTAAATGGCGGAGCAGGCTCGAGGGGCCAAATGGCCTACTCCTGCTCCTATCTTCTATGTTTCTACGTTTCTATAAGCAGTCTGCACTGAGTTACTTTTCCTCTGGCTTTTCCACCAACTTAGACAAAGAACTTATGAGAGGAAGGGGTAGAAAACATCTAGGCATCATTACTGGACAACATGGCCTGAATTTTGCAATATGGATGCCGTTTTGACCTGAATGGTTGGGTTTTAGGCATACTCGAATGGAAGTGGGCTGTTTGCACACAATTTTCAAGGTCAGCTGATTAAAATAGCTCCAGGTGCAATTTGGACGGATGTGGGGGTTTACTAATGGTGGGAGTGGAAAATTGTGTGTAAGTGAAATTTTAGAATGGGCAGATAAAGAGCCTTTCAAAAGGGTCAAAATCTGAAACCATCAGCGGCCTTTGCCAAGACTGAAGGGGTGGACAGGCAAAAATGAAGGGAAAGGAAACCCAGAGTGCAGGCTTGGGTCACTAGGCAAATGATGCAATCCAGTACCTGATCTCCTCGTTTAATGACTGCTGAAGTAGAAGTGGTGCTGTATGAGATGGTTATGAGGAGGGTGGTCCTGTTTGGGACTCCACAGCACCATCTTCAACAGTCAGACTTGCAGTGTGCCTGCAAGGAGGTGGAGACAGGTTGGAGGTCACAGCTGATCAATATTGTCATTGGCTCTGCCAGCCCTATACTGCATGGTAGCTTCAGGTGTCTTAGCAGCAGATGGCTCAGCTGTGTATCTAGCTTTCTGCTGACCTTGTAGAGATTCACATATCTCTGGTAAACCGGATCGAGTGCAAACCAATATGGTGGGTATATTGGCCTAGAAATTCAGTATAGCCACTTTTGGGGCGGTAAAGTCGGGCGGCCGCTAAAGTTTGCGCCCGGCGCAAAGTGGAGGCCACTTCGCCGATATTCAGTAGCTTTGGCCAAGGAGTTTGCTCGAGCGCTAAAACTGGCGATGCACGGCTATCTTTCGGCGCTAAGCCGGCGTTGCAGAGTGATACCGCCGAGGCCGGGCGCAGCGCAGGTGCGGTCATTTCTTGATTGACAGCAGACACCCTGGCGCCGGCCAGCTCTTAAAGGGGGAAGGGTCGACTTGGTCTGCTGCCACGCCCTGGATACTGCAGCCCTCCAGCTAGGCCTAAACACTGCTGCTGGAGAGAAATAGCGCCAGGAAGGATGCAGAGGGCCCGTGAGCGAGCGCAGCGCTTCTCACCCCATGATTTAAAGGTGCTGGTTAGGGCTTTGGAGAGGAGACGCCATATCTTGTTCCCGGACAGTGGCAAGAAGCCTGCCAACAGGGTGTACAGGAAAGCCTGGAGGGATGTCGCCCAGAGGGTCACAGCCACCTGCGATGTCCCCAGGACTGGCGTCCAATGCCGGAAAAAGTTTAACGACCTCACTCGGATTGTCAGGGTGAGTACCCTTTCCAGTGTCCTCCTCATCCTTGCATGTGCACCTCACATTATGGGCAAAGGGACCTCAAAGCCCTAATGGCCAGCCCTCATCCAGCAGCTATGGCACTGGCATGAACATCAATTGCACTTTCTGCACTTTACACACTGGCCAAGCTATTCGACCATGGGAGGCAGTGCATACAGCAACAGGGCACCACACTGGCCAAGCTATTCGACCATGGGAGGCAGTGCATACAGCAAAAGGGCACCACACTGGCTAAGCTATTCGACCATGGGAGGCAGTGCATACAACAACAGGGCACCACACCGGCCAAGCTATTCGACCATGGGAGGCAGTGCACACAACAACAGGGCACCACACTGTACTTAGAGGCCGTCCTTTCTCTTGCAGGCCAAGCTGGCCCAGAATCTGAGGAGCCGGACTGACACCGGGGGAGGCCGTCCCCAGTTCCAGCAGCTCAGTGACCTGGAGGAGCGCGTGGGTCGACTCATGGGTGGCCGGCTGATTGGCCCCGTTGCATGTGGAGATGCTGACCCTGTGCTGGGCCCCAATGGTAAGGACATCACCTTTTGGACCTCTCTCGTTCCCCTTGCGCTTCAGATCTACATCCTTTGCCACTGTCCGACCAATGCGCTGAATGCCACCACTCATGCCTCCCTCGCTGACGCCCTGTCCTCACTCTAAAGCTACTCTTGTGCCTTCCTGCTTTCAGCTGGTGAGGAGGAGGTCCCTGAAGCTGCCAGTGACAGTCCCTCGGAAGAGGAGGACGAGGAGGAGCAAGAGGAAGGCGGCCCATCGGGGGAACCCTCATCCGCGCCAGGGGATGGCAATGGAGGGGACACGTCTTCCCTGGAGGAGAGCCAGGGGGAATTGTCGGAGGGGGGTGTAGCTCCTGTGCCCAGTGGCGTCCAGCCACGCGGGAAGGGTCGGGCAGCTCGGCGGCCTTCTCCCCAGAGGGGGGAAGTGTTGCAGGGGAGTGTAGTTGCTGGGCCCAGTGGCGTCCAGCCACGCGGGAAGGGTTGGGCAGCTCGGCGGCCTTCTCCCCAGAGGGAGAGTCCGGCCTCCAGTCCGGCCTCCAGTCCGGAGACGGTCCTCGCCCAGGAGGTGCGCCTCCTCGATCAAATGTCCGCGGACTCGGATCGCCGGCGCACCGAGTTCATGGGGGTTGTGGCACGGTTGCCTGAGGCCATCGAGTCCCTGGCTCATAGTGTGTCCGATTTCGGGGCCTCACAGGCCAGGGGTTTCGAGCAACTCGGGGCAGCACAGGCCAGGGGTTTCGAGCAATTCGGGGCAGCACAGGACGCGAGTCGGGCCAAATTCAGGGCAGCACAGGACGCGAGTCGGGATGACTTCAGGGCAGCACAGGCAGCGAGTGGCCAGTTGATAAGTGGTGCCGTGCAGTCACTGGCTGGTCTGATGCGGGCACAGACCAGGGCAGTACGGGCACTCACTGCTGCCACACTCGCTGTGTCAGCCAGGCATCGCCAGGGCACCCGCCGCGCTGCAGCAGCACAGCGGTCTGGCCTTCAGTAGATTGCTGCGCTTGCTGCAGTGCCAGCCCGGCCGAGTGCCAGTGTCTCAGGCGAGCAGCGAGCGCCTGGCATCAGCCAGCTTGCCCCCATTGCTGCAGCCGCCACTGCCACTCCCCCAGTGAAGCTGCCACGAGCTGCTGGAGAGACTGATGCTGCCCAGCCACAGCTGCAGCAGTCAGCAGCCGGCCCCTCGAGGGCCAGAGCTCGTCTAGGCCGACCCCCAAGGGCATCTGCCATCACGCCATGTGCCCCTCAGGAGCCTTCCCCCAGCCTTGCAGCACCCACAGGGCCCAGGTTGAGGCGGAGCAGCAGGTCGGCCAGGGGCTGGAAAAGGCTGGACAAGGACTCGCCCTCTCGGCACACAAAGTAGAGGGTGTTGCCAAATGTTTTTTTATATGGGGGTGGTTGTGTTGTCTATGGGGGTGGTTGTTTTGGTAAGGCCGAGGATGAAGGCCATTTGGATGGAAAAGTTTTGTTATTCCTCCCCAGGTTGTGGGAGTGAGTCATGTGTTTGACTGTTTTTTGGGGGTGTTGTCTGTTTTTGGGTTTCATGTGGGAAGGGCCCTGAGTTTGTTCAATAAAGCTTTTTCTTTATTCAGCTTGTCCATGTTTGATGTTTGAAGTGGTTGTTGCGTTAACCGGCTGAGGGCTTGCAGAGCGGCTGCATTCATGTCCCTTCATTGCCACAAGCCATTCCCTGACAGGGGGCCTAGAAGTGTCGTTCAATAAGCCGCCGACGGACGGCCCTTGGACCTTGTGGCTCCCTCCTGGACTGGTACTCCTCCTCCTCCTCCTCCTCCTCCTCATGGTCCTCCTGCTCGTCCTCCTGAGGTGGTGGTCCAACGTGAGGTGGCAGTGCCTGAGTCCTGCGGATAGCCAGGTTGTGCAGCATGCAGCAAACGACGACGAACTGGGAGACTCTATCCGGCGAATACTGCAGAGATCCGCCGGAGCGATCCAGGCAGCGGAACCGTTGCTTGTGGATGCCAATCGTTTGCTCTATGATGTTCCTTGTGGCTTGATGGCTTTCGTTGTATGCCTCCTCAGCAGGGGTCCTGGGCGCGCGGAGCGGGGTCATGAGCCATGTACACAAAGGATAGCCTTTGTCCCCGATAAGCCATCCTCTTGGGGGAGGCTGTGCCTGGAACATGTCAGCCACAGTAGTCTGGCGCAGGATAAATGCATCGTGGCTGCTGCCTGGAAAGCGGGCATTGACAGCTAGGATGCGCTGCCTGTTGTCACACACCAGCTGTACATTGAGGGAATGGTAGCCCTTCCGGTTGCGGTAATCCTCGGCATTGTCGATAGGTGCCCGCAAAGCCACATGCGTGCAGTCAATGGCGCCCTGCACCATGGGGAAGTCCGCGATCCTCGCAAATCCGACTGCATGCTGCTCCTGCCTCTCCAGGGTCATGGGGAAGGAGATGAATTGGTGTCTCCTTGTGAAAAGGGCATCGGTGACCTGCCGGATGCAGCGATGCACGGCGAACTGGGATATGTTAGCTATGTCCCCAGCAGCGGCTTGGAAGGAGCCGCTTGCATAAAAGTTCAGAGCCACCGTGACCTTCACTTCCACCGACAGAGATGTCCTGCACATCAGCTGTGGACGCAGATCTCTGTGAAGCAGCTGACAGATCTCTGCAACCACCTCCCTTCTGAAGCGCAGCCTCTTAACACACTGCGCGGCAGTCATGGTGAGATAGGACACCTGCTGGCGGTATTCCCTGAGTGGGTAAGGCCTACGTTGCCGACGTCTGATGCCCCCTCTGCGTCTAGGCATGGCTGCCCCTCTCACACAGCGTCTGCGAGCCCTTCGCACATAATGCTGGAACTGAGGGTTGGCACCCCATGCAGCCCCCATAATATACTGGCAAACAATGAAATCACAATGAGGCAAATTTCCAAGCTCTGGCCAGAAGCCAAAAATACCTCTCCTATGTTGGGCCAAATCAGTAAGGTCTCTTCCTTGGTCTCTGTCCAGAAATCCGTTGCACAAAAGTCATTGCAGCAAAATGGCTGGCCTTTATAGTTCAGTGTAAGTGCCCTTTAATTAGCGCTCCCTGAGGCCCGCAGGGCCTCTGCTGCATTCCACTTCACAGTTCTTAGCACCGCCATGCCCACATTGGGCGGGCGCGACTGAAGTTCCGGTTTGGGGCGCACAAAGGGCGTTGCACGACGAAATGACGTCATAAGCTGCGCGCGCAGCTGAGCGCGCGCAAACACTTTGCGCTGGCGCTAAATGTCTACTGAAGTTGGGCGTAGGCGCAGATCGCGCTGCGCCCGGCCGCTAAGTGCCTAGCGCTCGAAGTCTACTCCTCTTAAGGCGCTAACGGCTGGCGCACGCAACTGAATTTCTAGGCCCTTGTGTTTAATCGGAGTTTAGGACGGAATATAACACACTAGTAATACAGCAAAAACATACGACCGTGTCAATCAGCTGGTACTGGACCTGATCAGACAGACGGCTGGCATGCGTGAACAGTTCTCTGGCTTCCGGCCTCTCTCTCTCTCTCTCTCTCTCTCTCTCTCTCTAGAACCTCTGATGGTGAGCATGAGATCACTCTCAAAAGTGCGTTCGACCAGCCCAGCTTCTCTTTGCAACTTCTGTTCGGCTCTCCCCTCCACCGTCTCTGTGGGCAAGCCCTTGGGGTGTCACTTTTATTCTCTTTTTAGGAGTGGGCCTGAGGCCAAGTTATTGACAAGACCATTTAACCTATAGAGGTTCCTCTAAAACTTCAACAACCAATGGCAGCTCAAGTTCTTTGCCTTGGTTCTTGGATGAAAGCCCTCCCCAAAAGAGGGTCTCATTACTTCATCCAATTTATCTTTCTTGTTTTTACATTTTGAAGGTTCCCCCATTGGAATTCATCTTATCTCTCTTGACTCTATCCTCCTTAACCCAGCAAGTACAAGGCCCGGCCTGTCCCTCTTAATCATGGCCCCAGCCAGAGCTGTTGCACATTAGCCAGTCGCTATCTCACCTTCATCTAGCAAATGGCCCATTCTAAGATGGATACCTTAGCCACCTCAAATTTCTTTCATTCTGTGTCTTTTCCTAATTAACTTTTAATTATTTTCACAAGCAGTTCTGCTAAACAAACTCCAAATTCTATCTGTAGAGATTATAATATGGTTATTAGTAATAATGGAAGAAACATAGGTTGGGCCTTCACTGGCCAAATTAAAGATACATTAGCAAAGTCAAAACCCTAACTTACAAATAGCAGATAACTAGCTTGGCAGGGCCATCCTATGGCCCCCGTGTGGAATGTTTATGTTTCACCTAATCTAACTGATTAAAAAGACTGTCTCAAATTCTAATGCAAGCTTTCCAGGAATACGAAACTTATCATTTAAACACAGTATTACTCGTGTAGCCATATACATTTTTAGGCACCCCTAGTTTCTAACGCCTGGGCCACGAGAGTACAGTTCACCATAGTCATCGCCAACCAGGAGCAACAATGCCTCATCCATATGTAGCTAGTTCAGACACCCTACTATGTATTCCCTCTGGCTTTGACTGGAATGTATCCACTATACCTCCAATTGCAGTGATAGCCTTGAATCTACAGAATACAAACTGCTTCAAAATCTATAACTAATCAAGGATCGACAGAACAGAGGACCTGTCGATCTACAGAACACAGAATGGGTGATACAAATGTGAACAATACAGCATGTGTTGGAAAAGCCGAGAATCGAGAATAAAAAGTGATTTTGCCCATTATAGTTCTATACATTATGTGATTTTGAAGGGAAATGATCTACTGAAATTCTGCACAATGGTGCTAAATAGAAAATGATTTAGTCTATCGGAGTTCTATACAATAAGAGTGAAAAGGAATGGAATTCTATGCTTGGATCAGGTAGGCATTTACCTGATACAAAAGCAAAGTACTGCGGATGCTGGAAATCTGAAATAAAAACAGAAAATGCTGGAAATACTCAGCAGGTCAGGCAGCATCTGTAGAGAGAGAAACAGAGTTAATGTTTCAGGTCAATGACCCTTCATCAGAACTCACTTCGATCAGTTATGATCAAAGTAACAATTTGGAGCTTGTTTATTGGTAATGAGATGATTAAATATACTTTTCACCAACATTTTAAGCTCAGACTCAGGCTTTTAAGTTACTATTTTTTAAGTCGCACAGCACAGCCATTATGTATGCTAGTGACAAAGATAAGAGTTTAGAGATGCAAGTGGGGTTTCTGCGGTAGGTTTTCAAGAGAGACTTTGCAGAAGCTCTTTCCATCTAAATTAGAGCTCTGTGCAGCACTTAACCTTTTTAACATTTCACTGGCGTAACAGGATCAATATCCAGTACCAGGAAGGCTACCAATCACAGCTGAACGTAGTGACATCCGACAATGACAAATGTCATATTCATCATTTGAGCAACTCTTCTCCATCTGGTAGATATCTAGCAGGCTGCTTTCTGATCCTAAGGTTTCATCTCTCAGGTACAAAACATAGTTAACAACTTTTGGAGAAGTACCTTAGAGCAAAACTACTGATCCAACTTCAGAATATTGGTCTCTGTTAAAAAAAAATCTTGTGACTTGGTTGCTGAATGGGCAGAGGTTTCTCGGATCACCAGTACTTTTTTGATGCTGATTGTGTTAATATGGGAGCATTGGGAATGTTCAGTCTTCGCACTAATGAAGAGCAGATATGAAAACCACACTCCTCAAATATTTCAAAAATACCATTAATGAGAAACCATAGTATTAAATACTGTAAAGCTGGATTTCTTGACCACACTGCTCATTAAATCCAAGTGGTCTCTCTTGGATTTTTGTTTCTCATGGATAATTTATGTCCTCTTTCTCTTGTAGATTTATCTGTTCCTCTCTTGCAGTGCCCCCTCATCCTTTGCCTTGAACACCGTTTCCATCTCTACTTGTTTTGTATTTCATTTTATTCCCACACACATTTGATGGCCTTTCCAAAGGCCTGTTTTGAGGCGGGAAAGAGGTAAGACTTAAGCAAGAGAAGGAATTTCCAATAAAGGCATGAAATTCAGTCTGTGGATTGCAGGCAAATGGTGGAGTAGCACAGCCACAGGTCTCCTGTTTGATAGCTTGTAAAGTAGAAGCATTGCTGCATAACAAGTTTGGTTGCCCTGTTTGGTATTCAACAATTTGCTCCTTTTCTGTCATTGTCGGCCTGTTCGCAAGCTCCAGCACCGGCACCAGCACAGCTACATACATTCTAAAGAATGCAGTTGTCACTGGTATCGGGGCCACATTTCTGGTGCCAGCAGCTAATGAGCCAGCAGCCAGGCTTTTTATTTATTTGGGCAACAAATGTGATAGGAACTTAGGTTCCATAGGAACAGGAGTAGGCCATTCAGCCTCTTGAGCATGTTCCACCATTCAATTAGATCATGGCTAATCTGTATCTCAACTCCATTTGCCTGCCTTTGCCCCAAATCCCTTGATACTTTCAACTAACAAACGTCTATCGATCTCGGTCTTGAAAAACTCAATTGACCCAGATTCCACAGCTTTTTGGGAGAGAGATCCGGATTTCCACTACCCTTTGTGTGAAAAAGTGCTTCCTAATTTCACTCCTAAATAACCTAGTGTTGGAGTCGCTAGAAATCAACAGGCTCTGAGACTTTTGTTGCAGCAAAGGCAAAACGCGTGTTACTTTATTCACTCTCCATGAGGACTGAGGGTCTCAGCCTCGTTGCAGGGCTATGACATCATCACGCTACCGACGCTCTTAAAGGGACCCTGCCCCGATAACCCAACCCAGTACGTACATATAACAACATTGGCTATACATAGTGAATTGTGTTTTGGTACATATAACAACATTGGCTATACATTGTGAATTGTGTTATTGTCCCTATGTGGTCTCCGCCACATACGTCCCCCCAGAATTCACTAGCACTGGCAATGTCAGTCGTTGGTGGGGCCGGATCACACGGTCAGAACGGCTCCTCAATTCCGGGGCGGGGACCGGGGGGTTCGTCGGAGGGACCTCGGGCGCTCGGTGGTGGACTGAGGGTGCAGAAACTGGAGGTCGGCCCTGCCTCGGGGGCTGTGCCAACTCAACGGGTCGGTCCAGATCCAGGTGGGCCAGCTTATGACGGTCCACGGAAATGCAGTCTAGCTTACCGCCGACATCCACTACGAAGGTCTTGTCCCCGGTTTCCAGGACGCGGAATGGTCCATCGTAGGGTGGCTGAAGAGGTCCCCGGTGGGCGTCGTGGTGGACGAAAACGTACTCCGCCGCACGAAGGTCGAGCGGAACATGGGACTGTGGGAGGCCGTGCTGCGACGTGGGCACTGGCGCGAAAACCTTGGCATTGTCCAGAAGGTCGGACCGCTGACGGGCTGCGGACCAAGGTTCCGTTGTGTTGGGGACGAAATCCCCGGAACCCGCAGCGGCTGTCCGTAGACGAGCTCAGCGGACGAGGACTGGAGGTCCTCCTTGGGGGTGGTCCTGAGTCCCAGCATGACCCACGGGAGTCTGTCGATCCAGCTGTCGTCCCGAAGGCTGGCCCGGAGCGCGGCCTTCATGGAGCGATGAAACCGTTCGCACAGTCTGTTAGCCTGAGGGTGGTATGCTGTGGTGCGGTGGAGTCTCAACCCGAGGCCTCGGGCGACAGCATTCCAGAGCTCCGACGTAAACTGGGGCCCCCGGTTGAAGGAAATGTCAGATGGGGCGCCGAACCAGGCGACCCACGTGCTGATGAACGCCCGAGCCACATCGGCGGACGTTGTTGAAGACAGCGGGACGGCTTCCGGCCATCTGGTGGTTCTGTCGACCATTGTGAAGAGGTGGGTGAACCCGCGGGAGGGCAGCAGGGGTCCCACCAGGTCCACGTTAACATGGCTGAACTGCCTCTCGGGCACCGTGAAAGGCGCCAACGGGGCCTTAGTATGGCGATGCACTTTCGAGCGTTGGCATACCACGCAGGTGCTGGCCCAGTCGCGAACGTCTTTCCTGAGCCCGTGCCAGACGAACTTAGCCGCCACCAGCTTCTGTGACGGCTTCCTGCCCGGGTGGGAAAGATTATGGACAGCGTCAAAAACTTGCCGTCTCCACCCGTTGGGCACGATGGGATGTGGCTGCCCAACGGAGACGTCGCACAGGAGTGTGGTGCCATTGCAAGCCACCCGCTCGAACTCTAGACCGCTGCAGCCCAGGAAGGATCTGTGTACTACCTGCCACCAGCCCGATTAGCTGAAGCACCATCGACAGGATAACCAAGCCCTGCTCTCGACAGCCTCTCCTGCAAATCTTCAACTCCGCTGACTCAGAGGCGGATGCCCATGGTCGACGCCCGTTTCTACTGTTTCTTTCTTCCTTCTGGCCTCGACCTCTGATAACTTCGCTTCAGGGATGGATCCCCATGAGGTGGTGCAGACTGTAGGTAAGTTCGTATCTGCTCGTCGCCAGTATTATGTCCGTGTATAATTGAGACACGGACTGCAGGAGTTGATTATAACAAGTCTTTACTGAATGGAGACAACCTGGAAACTGAAACTACAGAAGCCTGCTAGGGCCTTTTATACAGGGGTGGTCACTGCCGGTTCTGCAGTCTGAGACCAGTTATTCCCTTAAAGGTACATACACAACAGCGGCGGACGAGAATGTGGGCTTCGTGAGGTCCGGGAACTCGGTGAGGTGGCGGGAAAACTCGTCGGAGGCCGAGAGTGCGCTGGACAACTTCGTCGTGCTGGACCCGCTGAGGGAACACGGGAGCAAGCTGAAAGTCTCAGCGTTGATGAGACGTCGGTTCTTGACGTCCACCAAAAGGCCATTGGCGCAGTGGAAGTCAGCGCCGAGAAGGTGGGTGGACACTTTTGCCATGACAAAGTCCCAGGTGAACCGCTGCCCGCCAAAACAAAGCGCCACGCTCCGTTTCCCGAAGGTGCGGATGGAACTGCCGTTGGCGGCTTCGAGGACGGGGCCGTGGTTCCCCCCTTGCATGTCTATGGCTGACGCGGGCAGGACGCTCACCTGGGCACCCGTGTTGCAAAGAAAACGACGTCTGGAGTCGGTGTCCGTAATAAATAACAAACTGCCTGAATGGCCGACAGCCATAGCAGCCGACGAGTGGTCTTTCGTTTGTTTCGACGTGGGAAAACTGCACGGGGGCCGGCACTTCCTGGCTTTGGGGCCAAACTGCGCGTGGTAGAAGCAGAGGCTTGGGGGCTGCCACCATTGGGCTGTATCGGTGGGGGCAGGGCTCCGCGTGGCCGCGCAGTACTGTTGCCCGGCGGAGAAAAATTTGTCGGCCTCCTTGGCCAGGTCGCAGAAACCGGTACTGGAAGAGTTGGCTAAAGCCGACCGTACCTGACCTGGCAGCTGTTGAAGGAACAGTTCCTTGAAGGGGAAGCACGGCCTGCGTGTGCCCAGGAGGGCCAGCATGTGGTCCATCAGCTCTGAGGGCTTGGAGTCACCAAGCCCGGGTAGAGAGAGAAGCCGGCGTGCGCGCTCGGCTTCGGTGAGTCCAAAAGTTTCTAAGAGGTGCATTTTCAGCGTTTTGAATTTGTTGAGCTCCGGGAGGTTCTCGAGCAGGCTCACGACTCTGGCCGCGGTGGAGCTGCCGAGAGCAGAGACGATGTAGTAGTACCTCGTGTCGTCCGCGGTGATGTCCCGGAGTGCAAATTGAGCCTCGGCCTGGGCGAACCCAACGGCAGCCTGTCGTTCCCGAAACTCGGGTAATTTGATGGAAACGGCATTCGTTGCCATTTCGGATGAGGTCTTTGGAATTGTCCAAAAGAGCAGCGGGGTCACCAATGTTGGAGTCACTAGAAATCAACAGGCTCTGAGACTTTTGTTGCAGCAAAGGCAAAACGCGTGTAACTTTATTCACTCTCCATGAGGACTGAGGGTCTCAGCCTCATTGCAGGGCTATGATGTCATCACGCTACCGACACATGTCGCCATCATGCTACCGACGCTCTTAAAGGGACCCTGCCCCGATAACCCAACCCCAGTACGTACATATAACAACATTGGCTATACATTGTGAATTGTGTTATTGTCCGTATGTGGTCTCCGCCACACTAGCTCTAATTTTAAGATTGTGTCCTTTTGTTCTGGCCCTTGTAGTTCGTTGACTGTTGAAGCCCAAAAAAGGGGACAAGAAAGAAAGGGCAACCCTATAAAAAGGTGAGGGCTTCAGTGCATCAACATTTTTAATTTTTGAGGCAGGCCACTCCATTAGCACTTTTTGAGAATGGGTGCTTTGTATCTGTAACACTACTCTGGAGTTGTAATATCATTGTAGAGAGGCTCCTTCATGCGCATAATTTTTAGGGCCTTAATGAGCCTTGTGCACAGGCACTGAGCTTTGGCAACACTTTGGGCTCATATTGGCAGTGGGGGTGGTTGGCGGGAGTGGGGGGTAGAAGCTGAGCCCATCACATGTGCGGTAGGCCTCAGGCCTCTGTGCTCGATAATACAGGCCACCCCCCATCACATTATCGGCCCCAGTGGCTTTGACATGAGAAGTTTCTCGTGTCTCGTGTACTCATGAGGAATTGAGGGTGATGATTTACATCCCACGAATTGGCTGACCTGATAACTCACAGGCCAGTTGCCAGTGAGTTACGGTCATCACCACAAACAGGAAACAGATCGCATCCCACAACTCTTCAACTCTCATTCTTTTACACCACAGTTTAGTCAGAAATATCAACCAACAGATAGGAAAGTTTACAGTTTACATGCAAGTGAAATGTAGCCTTTAAAGCATTACAATAAACCTTTGCAGATGTTTACTGTGGCAATACTGTACAAATGCATAAAACGACATAAAGGTATAATGTGAAGATCACTTGAAAGGCTGTTGCCATTTTATAATAGGGCACTATTCATGTGCGGGATTTTCTCTCTAAATCTGCTGATGGCTTGAATATTTATGTACTGTAAAACTCTGAATATTCATATGAATTTTAATTTTGCTAATATTATGGAATTAAAAAACAATGTAATTACCATCTTACTGCTGGCCTGGATCCTCTGACTAAATTCCTCGATTTGGCCCCTGAGATCTAATAAAAAGCTCAGCAGGTTTTGCTATTAATGAATTTGTTCGAATATTGTAGTTTCTTTTTCTAAATTGCAGCTTAAGTCTGGTTGTTAATTGTTCTCTGTATCCAGGCTGTTGGTGTTTTGATTTCTTTTTGGGTTCAATAAAGACTCATTTCTGAAAGAGAATGTTGTTTAATCTAAAGTCTTGTTCAAGACTTTCTACAGCTTTTTACAGAACACACTATGCTGTGATGCATCTAGAATGAAACCGAAAGTAAAACTCCTCTGGACTGCTTGTCTCTCACATGACCTCTGCTGGTCAGGCACAAGTAATCAAAAACACAGACAAATATGCTGTAAGGCATAAGTAATCAAACACAGACAAATATCATCACTATTTGCTGATATCATTACAGTTGGTACGAAAAAATTGAATACTAAAAGGGGAATTTTAACTCCCTCTTCCCCAGTGGAAACGATAGATTAAATTAAGTGGCTCTGATTGACCGAACCGAAGGAAATTTTAATGCTGGGCAGTTGAGGTGTCCACTTGATCCAGGCAGACGCCTCATTAATATATGCTAGTCAGGGTCCTATGACTCAAATTGGACCCCAAAGCAATTTAGACTGTCTACTGGCCAGAGCAACTACTGATAGCACTCTGACCAGTGAAACCAACCAGACATTCCTAAAAGATAAGTAAAAAAATATTTTCCTTGTGAGACCAGGAAGAGCAGGAGTAACCTTTGAGGCACAACAAGGAAAATTTGCTGCCCCCGCTTCCCACCAACAGAACCCTATTGAACTCCTTCCCTTCGCAACCTCCCCCCCCCGCCGTCCCATATGCTTTGCCTGAGTGCCGGTATATATATTTACTAGCTGGG